>NC_064928.1:136415848-137066884 GCF_023897955.1 Schistocerca gregaria
GAACGCTAGATATCATTTCTGTTCTACTCCATGGTTTGCCGTCCATCACTGTCAACTGTGACCTCTCTGAGAGGAAATCACGAATCGACTCACGCATCTGAGACCATACTCCATATGCGCGCAATTCGATTAATAATCGCTCGTGAGGAACTGTATCAAAAGCCGTCTGGAAATCTAAGAGCGTCACTAGTATGTTCGTACAACATGTTTTATATAGTCGCTTCCGGAACTCAGATGGGAATTACTGGGGAAAAGGCGACGTTCTTTTAGGGAAAAAGTATTGAGAAAATTTAGAGAATCGACATTTATAGTAGATGGATTGACGATCCTAGTGCCACCGACGTAAGGACTACTCTAACGGAGGCATATGGGAAGTTGTTTTTCCCTTGCTCTGTTGGCGAGTGGTACAGGAAAAGAAATGACTAGTACCTCAAACCACACACACACACAGTAGTACAGGACAACCTCCGCCACGCACCACGCACCTTACGGTGGCTTGCGTGGTATCTATGTAGATGTAGGTGTAGGGGAGATGTAGATGTATTTGTGAACCAGCCTATATAAACTCCATACCTGCAGCCATCAGTCTGCACTAGAAGCCCCTCAAAGCCACAAACCTGCTACATAATGTGGAATACTTGTCAACGAGAAAAATGCTCAAACCCTGTTGGACTGTTGTGTTCCATTGAATACACGCCGCCGCAGAAAGGCTCTCTACTGATGGAACGCCCCCCTTTGCACTTTCGCTAACGAGTCTGGGGTGTCCCGTGCTTTTTGTTTCCGTTTTCGATAGACGCTGCGGTATCAGTCACAGAATAGCTGCTGCGTATTTTCCATCCATCATTCGTTTGTGTACGGGAACCGAAGCCGAAGTTTACAGAAGCGACCACTGGGTGACACTATTCAGGTGTGACGTTAGTATTGTTTCTAGACGTAGCATTTGTTATCTTTACAACAATGGAAACAGCGTAGTGTGCGGGACAGTTCGTTTGCAGTTAGCGTTTGAGAAAACAGTGTCGGGAAAAATAATAGTTATACGTGAAATTTTCGTTAGAAAGCTTTCTTAACGATTTTTGTAAAGCGCTATTTCAACAACATTCAAGTGACAAATGAGATCCTTTTCTATCAGACACGCGCGGACGTGAGTAGTCATAACAACCGTTTCCTTCCGCCCGACAAAGAGACATGAAGTTGTATTTAAGTAATCCGGAGTCACAATATACGTTCTGAATATCAGATAGGGGACGGTTCAGATGACGATAATCATGGGAGTATTGTGTAAAACCCCCTACGTTCTTTAATAGTCATCTTGCCTCCCGAAAAAGTGAGAAAATTGACGAATACACCGAGATACATAGGCGGTTATTACATTCTACTGCCGGCCAGGATGGCCGGGCGGTTGTAGGCGCTACAGGCTCGAACCGCGCTTCCGCTACGGTCGCAGGTTCGAATCCTGCCTCGCGCAGGGATGTGTGTGATGTTCTTAGTTTGGTTTAAGTAGCTCTAAGTTCTACGAGAATGATGACCTCAGAAGTTAAGTCCCATAGTGCTCAGAGCCATTTGAACCATTTGCATTCTACTGTGATCCTGAAACGTACCTACACGCAGCCACCTGCGATTATACTGAATTCTTTTGAACGTAATTCGTGATATGATGACACTCATTCTATGGAAATGAAGTTTATTAGTTCATCCGCAAGCTCACACCACTCACGAGTCATAATGTAAAATTAATCTAATGTGAACTCACTCAGTAACACACAGTACACATTGAGGCACAAAAGTCATTGACGCCTCCTGATATCGTTGTCGAACCCCCAATTGCCCGGCGTAGTGCCACAGTTCAACGTGGCAAGGACTCAAGAAGTCGATCCAAGTCCCCTGCGAAAACATTGAGCCAAGCTGCCTCTACAGGCGTCCATAATTGTGACTCCAGCCGCTGTGACCGAACAGTTCCAGGTGCTTCAGTCCGGAACCAAGCGGCTGCTACAGTCGCTGGTTCGAATCCTGCCTCGGGCATGGATGTGTCTGATGCCCTTAGGTTTGTTAGGGTTAAGTAGTTCTTAGTTCTAGGGGATTGTTGATCTCAGATATTAAGTCCCATAGTGCTTACAGCCATAACTGCGAAAGTGTTGCTGGGTGAAGGATCTTATGCACGAAATGATCTCTCGATTATGTCCCATGAATGTTGAATAGGAAACATGGCCGGTGATTTCGATGATGAGATCAGTTGCCCGAATTGTACAGAGTGTTCTTTAAACCAATCGACAGCAACAGTTGCTTATTGTCATCCGTAAAATCTCTGTCGTCATTTGGGAACATGAAGTCCCTGAATGATTGAAAATGGCCAATGATCGGTTCAGCTGGATCAGTAGACCCAGTTCGTGATGCGAATACATAGAAAGATAGGTCCCTTATCATTTAGCTACAAAATAGCAGGTCAGCAACTGGAAGCAGTTAATTCCATAAATTATCTGGGAGTACGCATTAGGAGTGATTTAAAATGGAATGATCATATAAAGTTGATCATTGATAAAGCAGATGCCAGACTGAGATTCATTGGAAGAATCTTAAGGAATTGCAATCCGACAACAAAGGAAGTAGGTTACAGTACGCTTGTTCGCCCAATGCTTGAATACTCCTCAGCAGTGTGGGATCCGCACCAGATAGGGTTGATAGAAGAGATAGAGAAGATCCAACGGAGAGCAGCGCACTTCGTTACAGGATCATTTAGTAATTGCGAAAGCGTTACGGAGATGGTAGATAAACTCCAGTGGAAGACTCTGCAGGAGAGACGCTCAGTAGCTCGGTACGGGCTTTTGTTAAAGTTTCGAGAACATACCTTCACCGAAGAGTCAAGCAGTATATTGCTCCCTCCTACGTATATCTCGCGAAGAGACCATAAGGATAAAATTAGAGAGATTAGAGCCCACACAGAAGCATACCGACAATCCTTCTTTCCACGTACAATACGAGACTGGAATAGAAGGGAGAACCGATAGAGGTACTCAGGGTACCCTCCGCCACACACCGTCAGGTGGCTTGCGGAGTATGGATGTAGATGTAGATAGATGTAGATGTCATTCAATACAAACTCTGATCACACAGTGCCTTGTTGACAACTTGTGTGCAGGGCTTCAGGTAGTCTGCGCCACACTCGAACCCCAACATCAGCTCATGCCAACAGAAATCGCGACTCACCTGATGAGGCCATGGATTTCCAGACGTATAGCGTCCAACCGATACGGTCAAGAGTACACGAGAGGCGCTGCAGGCGATGTCCTGCTGCTGGCAAAGGGACTCGTGTCGATCGTGTTCTGCTACAGCATATTAATGTCAAATCTCGTTGCCTTGTCCTACCAGATACTGTATGATAGTGGTGCGTCCCACATTGCTTTCCGCCGTTATTTCGCGCAGTTTTTGTTCTGCGCTAGGACGTCGACGACTGCCTTGTCCGTAGGGGAAACGCCGCTGCTCTCGATCGTTACGCGGAGGACGTCGGCCACTGCGAGGTCCGTGGTGAAAGGTAATGCCTGAAATTTGGTATCCTCGGCACACGCTTGGCACTATGCATCTCGAAATGTTACGATTTCTGAAATTGAATATTCCATACGCTTAGTTTCATTCACCACCCAGCAACATAACACGGACGACCAGTGTCTATGCAAGAGTCTGTTCGTTCCACGCTGCAAACAAAACGATCTTTAAAGCGAAATTTTATGTACCCATTCGATGGAGCGGTCACAAGTTAGTATAGTGTGACAGCCGTTTTGTCAATAAGTTTCGAGAGGAACGCTAAAACACGAAGCGTAGCCAGTGGTCTAGCAGCGACTGAGCAGCACTGCTGGCATGGCGGCAACAGGCAGAGCTCCGGAAAATGGCACACGAGAACGGAAAATCCTCGTAAATTGGTTACAAGAATTGTAGAAGCAAAGGACAGGATGAGTTCATCGATTCTTTCGAGAGAGATACATACACTATTTTGTAGGAACGAGTCAGCGGCAGTATACACACATTATCGATGAGCCATGTGAAAGACGGGGAAACGTGGGGGGCGCCAGCATGACGGTTACGATCAGGGCTCTGTAGTGTCTTCGGTTAAAATCGATACCAGTATTTTAATTGTGAATAACCCGGCATAAAAACTTCCTGGCAGATTAAAACTGTGTGCCGGACCGAGACTCAAACTCGGGACCTCTGCCTTTCGCGGGCAATTGCTCTACCAACTGAGATACCCAAGCACGACTCACGCCCAGTCCATGTCTCCACACTATCCTTTCTTTCAGGAGTGTTGGTCCTGCAAGTTTCGTAGGAGAGCTTCTGTAAAGTTTGCAAGGTAGAAGACGAGGTACTGGGAGAAGTAAAGTAGTGTTCTTTAAAGGGCTGAAGATTCAAAAGGTTCAAATGGCTCTCAGCACTACGGGGCTTAACTTCTGAGGTCATCAGTCCCCTAGAACGTAGAACTACTTAAAACTAACTAACCTAAGGACATCAATCACATCCATGCCCGAGGCAGGATTCGAACCTGCGACCGTAGTGGTCGCACAGTTCCAGACTTTAGCGCCTAGAACCGCTCGGCCACCCCGGCCGGCAAAGGGCTGAAGGATTGTTGATGCTGAACGGTAGGTGACGATATATATGTTCCATATGTCTTACTTGACGGTGAGAAACACGAAAGCCTTCCATGTGTTTCCCTTATTTATTACCTAACGACATCTATTTGCTCCCTTTTGGCCACATAGAAAAATGCACCTCAAGAAATGGTGGAATTGTTCAAAATCTGCCAGCAACACAGTTGAAATTATGGTTCCATAATTGGCTTTAACACATAGGAAAAGGTGAAAATTAAATTTCAGGTGCAGAATTTTGCTAAAAACGAGACGAAGTCCTCCAAAAAATACGGTATCTTACTTTGTATAAGCTTAAAATGTAACATTCGCATTCATTCCACAGTTTTGAAAAAAAAAAAAGTAAATGAAATATAAATAAATTAAAAAATATAAAAAAATTTAAAAATTAAGTGATCTCCAGTGTCCGCACAGTTCCAGCAATATGCTCTCCCATCTTCCCGCCGTGTGCATTTTTATCCTATAATCCGACATCTCCTTTGAGAATCTAGGGTTCGATATTTATTCCTGTAAGTTAATGAACACTGTTTCGCTACCGGAGATGAATAGCGGTTTTTAGAACCGAGGGGTTCCTCTCTGGAGGTTTCCTGTTTACAGAGCGGTATTTGCCCGGTTGTCATGTTCCGTGTCGAGCGAATATTCATCTCGCGAAAGGGGGAAATTTGATGAAATGTATTTTCCTTGTTACGCTACGATGTTACTCACGTGTATTTATACAGTTATCGTTTGGCGCAGGTGGTACCAGAATAAACGGGAATGCTGTTGGTCGACGTGGGGCAGAGTGTGCACACTAAATTCAGTGCGAACGGATTCGAGCAGTTCAAATATACGATTTTCGAATGTATGACATAATATTGTGATAAAAAATTAATAGATGAAAAAATTGATTACCTAATGTACACTTAAAAGTCAAAACAATATTAGCACTGTGAGGAACTGCGTTGGACATTAGCGGCGGGTGCGTGTTTAAACCGGACTCTGTGGAGAGTGGGACCATCCCCACTCCTCCCTCGTTTTCTGCTAAGCCAAGCGGACCAACAGCGGGTTTGGGCATGCCTCTGTATTACTGTGTAAAAGGGTACTTAAACATTTTATATAGAATTATTACTAATGCGGTTTAGAGAAATATTCCTGGAGATATTCATGTCACAACCCATGTTTAGTGGACTTTTTCTTTTTTTTGGTTTTGTCCATACCATCTCATCCTAAAATAATAATAACTAAGAGGTTGCAGTAGATTTGTTTCACTGCCTCAAAGACGATGGAGTGCTCATAGCTCCTTACATTATGCATACTAGAGTCTTTGTTTACTAGAGTGTTTTGCTACAGTGATCGTTCTTGTCATATTCCTGAATACGTACCATTCCTCTTCGGACATCCTGTATACTTTCCCTGACGCACTGGAGACCCATAGGCAGCATTCAGTCTCGTCGTAGGCAGTGGTAATAATGTTAGTGTCTCTTATCCAAGCTGAAAGCATGTAATGTCAGAAGAGACATTTATCGATCCAAATTTCCCTTCAGAGAATGGTTGAAACATTGTGTTAGGAAACATTTATTCTTGGAGACAGTGGAAGGAACTGAGAACTTAGCATTTCGCTGGAAATGTTCTTGCCAGATGATCTATCCTGGAACGACTAATAGCATTATTTCTGTCAGTAGCTTTCTCCCATATTACAGTGGAGGTACTGGCACAGGTAATCCTGTCAGTCGTGCCTGGATAGCTCAGTTGGTTGGAAACCAAGGCCTTGAGTTCGGCTCCCGGTAAGGCACAGACTTTTAATTTCACAGGAAGTTTCAAAATAATGCACACGAGTATTCTTTTCGGCCTGAAATATTTTGGCTGTCATTTGTCACACGGACGTCAGTGATGCAGTAGGAAGGTGTTCATATAATATATCTCCACATGTATACATTGAAAACAGTTTTACAGTGTGTGACGGAGTGTATGTCTGGACCTACTGACAAGTCGCCCTTCCTCTTCCATTTGCGTTAGATGACCAACTGTCCGATGCTTCTATACAGACCGATCATCCCGCTAGGCGAACAGGGGCTAATCTTTTTTCAACTACTAAAAGGAAGCGAAACGCGAACCATAGTGCAAATCAAAAATGTTTCATTTGGAGCATTTACGTACACCTTACAGCTACTTCTCTACATAGTCGCTTCTTCAACTTGGACATACTCTGCAGTACCGTCGTCATAGAAGGCAGCTGCCTGTGAATTCCACCAGTTCACTATGCTGGTCTTCAGATTGTTGTATTCGCCAATATGCTGTGCCAGGGGTTCATATAAACAAAGAGACGAAAATCAGATGGAGCCAAATCTGGGCTGTATGGCGAGTGATCAAACATTTCCCATAGAAAACGCTGCAGGGATGTCTTCTTTGCTCTTACTCTGCACGGCCAAGAATTCTCATGAAGAAGAAAACGCATGACAGGTACGTTACGTGGGTTGAGTGAAATCAGGTGAAATTTCTCAACAGGAGCTCGTATTTGTCGGAAGACACTACTTTCTAGGCATGTTTATCTGTTGACTGTGCACATAAAATTTAAAATTAGGACGTGATGAAGTGTACGGTCATTCCAACACATCTACCCAAAGCTTCGAAAGATTTTCCTTATGGCTATGGGTCTTAATTCACCATCCATCGGATGTTGAAAAAAGAAATAGCCCCTGTATACTGTAGAAAGCAATACACTGCCAGAAAAAATAGTACATAATTTCAGAGGTTTCCAGTTCACTCAAGATTTATTATTGAAACAGTGAATTTGAAGTACGTGAATTGATCATATCTACAGGTCTATAGCAGAATCCTTTATGAGGTACCAGGTATTGACCGATGGTGGAACACCCTAATTAGTACATGGTGTAACCTCTACAGGCGGCAATACAAACGCTGACTTTGGCATGCAGTCTACCGCACGGGTGGCGAACACTGTCTTGGGGTACGTCATACCACACGTACTCAAACTGTACACGTAGTTCTGTAACAGTTGTGGGTTGACGAGTCGTAGAAGTTACTACTGTCCGTAGCATTCCACACGTATTTAGTTGGAGAACTCCAGAGATCCTGTCGGCCAGGAAAGTTGCTGCACCTCTGGCAGAGCACATTGAGTTCCACAGCCAATGTGTGGTCGAGCACCGTCTGGGTGGAATAACACATCACTTTCTCAACAGGTTACCTTCAATTCAGAAGGCTGTTGCACACAGCGACTGTTATATTGAGTTGTAAATAATAAATTTCAGATATCAGTCGTCCTTTTTAAATTTTATTGAGAGATCTAGATTTTAGCTGGAAGCTAGCCATTCTCAATGCAGTATCACTGTGAATGAAGCTCGACCAACAGACATTACATGCATTGATCAAAATGATAGTGCATTGAGATTGGCTAGTTTCTATCTGAAATCTAGATCTGCCAATAGAATTTAAAAAGGACGACTGATGGCTGATATTTAAAATTTAGATCACTTTCTTCTCGCAAGAAGGGCGACAGAACTAGTGTAACATTCTGTTTGTCCCAAGCGCTGGTTGGCACCCCTCTAGTAACACCAAAGCTGAACGAGAGTTGTAGCTTATGTCAGCCCAAAACATAAGGCTTGGAGATGAGCCAGTGTGTCTACGTCGAACACGCAATCGACCGTCACTTGCGCGTAGGCAAATCTGCTTTCATCGCTGAAGCGCAGAAGAGCACCACGTTCCAATTCATCTTCCAACTGATCTTCTGATGGCAGCAGCCAAGCGGTGCAAGTGATGCGTTCGAGTTAGTCGAAGACGAGATAGAGGTTTGCGTTCCCGTAGTTCCATCGCTAATGACCGGTTCACAAGAGTTCGTGATGGCATTTCTGAGATCACAATCCCTCAGATCTTTTCTGTGGTATCTGTACGTTCAGCCATTACTGGCCTTACAGTACGACGACTCTGGATGGTATCTGCGCTGCGTTGACGTCGAGAGCTTCGTCTTCGGGTGTGAATGTTCACAGCAGTATCGTTGCATAAGTGATGCAGCACGTCCAACTTATGTGGAAGTTCCCCGAAAGGACCATCCTGCTACTCGGAAGGCCACAGTTGGACCCCTCTCAAAATCACTAAGTTAGCTGTAGGCTTGCACCACACTGAGCCTTTCGGATGTAAGCATTCTCTATTGAAGTGTAAGAGACACGCGACGTTTACGTAGGTATTCCACTAAGCACCACGCTCTCTGTTGGTGGACGACGCTGAAACCGTTATCAGTACATCCATTGTCCACCAGGTGAGATGTGCCGCCGCGAGGGGTTAGCCGAATGGTCTCAGGCGTTGCAGTCATGGACTGTGCGGCTGGTCCCGGCGGAGGTTCGAGTCCTCCCTCGGGCATGGGTGTGTGTGAAACTTCGTGGTAGATTAAAACTGTGTGCCGGACTGAGACTCGAACTCGAGACCTTTGCCTTTCGCAGGCAAGTGCTCTACCAGCTTAGCTACCCACGCACGACTCACGTCCTGTCCTCACAGCTTTACTTCTGCCTGTACCTCGTCTCCTACCTTCCAAACTTCACAGAAGCTCTTTTGCGAACCTTGTGGAACTAGCACTCCTGGAAGAAAGGATATTGCGGAGACATGGCTTAGCCACAGCCTGGGGGCTGTTTCCAGAATGAAATTTTCACTCTGCAGCGTAGTATGTGCTGATATGACACTTCCTGGCAGATTAAAACTGTGTGCCGGACCGAGGTTCGAACTCGGATATTGGCAGAAGTAAAGCTGTGAGGACAAGACGTGAGTCGTGCTTAGGTAGCTCAGCTGGTAGCCGGCACGGTAACTCAGCGTGTTGGGGCAGAGGGTTAGCTGCCCTCAGTAATAAAAAAAAAAAAAAAAAAAAACTGAGTTAATGGATCAACGACGAACTGAAACGGATGTCTTGTGACATCCGCCCCGAGCAGATGCAACGAACGAAAACGAACAAAATGAGAAAAAAATAGTTGGTAGAGCACTTGCCCGCGAAAGGCAAAAGTTCCGAGTTCGAGTCTCGGTCCGGCACACAGTTTTAATCTGCCAGGGAGTTTCGTATCAGCGCACACTCCACTGCAGAGTGAAAATTTCATTATGGGTGTGTGTGTGTTTGTCCTTATGATAATTTAGGTTAAATAGTGTATAAGCTTAGGGACTGATGACCTTAGTGCTTGAGTGCCATATGATTTCACCCACATTAGAACATTTTTGAGATGTGCCTTTGCCATATCGAAATCGACGCATTACTTCCAGATGTACATTTTTTTTCGGGAAGCGTATTTGAGTCCACACACCCAAATCGGAATTTCGACAGTGAACCAGTCCCTGATGCATAACGCCTGTCTCGTAATGTCTTTACTAGTATTTATTAAGAATCACTGTAATTCTGCTATGCCAACTAACGACCGCTTAAAGAAATGCGTTGCTTTACGTTTGTTATGTTGGACCTTTTCTATCTTTTCTGTTACACCATCGATGCGAGTGTCATAGACGGACAAACAACTCCACAGAATGGATCCTACTTCCGCTCCACTAACTAACACAGTGTAATGGAACTGACAAATAGACATCATTTTATTTTATTATACACTAAAGTCATGTTAAAAAAAGCTTTTGCTTAAGATAATACTAAGTTAGGTGTGCGATCAGTAATCGATATTGGAATTGTATGTTCTTTGTAGCTTACGACCGTGATCTTTGGTCTACAACGGGTTTACGGGCACTTGAGTGTTAGCCACGGTTGAATGTAGTTGTGTATATAGTTTTGGCAATAAATGTGTTTTTGATACAAAGAAACCGTGGAGTACTGCGTCATTTTTAAATAGTCCAGTAATAATTAAGAAACCCGCACCTCTTCTTGGACCCAGAGCAGCAAAGGAATCATCGCCTAGACAACGAGAAGCCACATGGACAACGCAGAATCAGCAGCATCAACAAAGGAGACATCATGGCCAGCTCTACTGAAGTATTACGCAGCCATTAGCCACACCGTAACGGTGTCCTTATGGAGGTAACTTTTCCTGAACAGTAGAGCGGGTTCTTGACAACAGTGACATTCGATACGCTGAGGTGGTACCTTACGTCTCCACTGTTATTGATGCCAACGACTGTGACAGGATATCTAGTCTATTACGGTGATTAGGAACAATTCAGTAGGTTACTATTCCTTCGGAGTACCATCCAGTACATCAGTGCGTCATATCGTGTAGTATCTACGGGTAATACTGTGAAGCATGATGGAATGGGATGACTATGTAAAAAAGTATCGTAAAGAAGGCGAAAGGAGGACGGGGATTTGTTCGAAGGCTTCTGGAAAAATGAAATACATATTTTTAATGGAAATATTGTACAAGAGGCAAACCACTTTAGAGTGTTGCTCCACTATTTGGAGTGCTTATCGTGTAGGCATGGTAACAGACATCCAATGATTTTAGAAATGCGTTGGTAGCATAGTAACAACTCAGGAAGGTGCAGCAGAAATGGTTGGAGAACTTCAGTGGGAAGACAAGAAAGGCGACGCAGTTCTCGACAAGGCGTGTTAGATGAATTTTTAAAAATCCCTGTTTTCGAAGAAGACTGTGCAGTCTGTACCTTGCAGTCATCATGTATCTTACCTAGAGAACATGAGAGAAAATACGGTACTTACAAGGACATATAGGTGGCCATCATTCCGAAGTTCAATATATTAGGTTGGTGCATAAGATCGTAGCGTTTTTGTTTTGCATGCTGGTATTCCGATTGCTTTGGGTTTATTTATCAATTATCATTTTTTAGTTTTAATTCACGGTCTCTATTTGAGTTTACATATTGTCATCATTTGGAGATAGAGAATTGAGCTGTGGATGCTATAAAATGGAGTGCCAAGGGAAGAAATTGGAACGTTTCCGTCGTTTACTTCCGCTTGAGTTCAATAGATGTGTGACAGCGGCTGCGGCAAACAGAAACACTTGTGCTACGAGGATATTGTCTTTGGACAGATACTGGTAAGGAAATTGTTATCTCGTATTAAGGAATATCATTTTGACATTAGTGACCCTCGACGTTCAGGAAGAATTTGTCGGTTTTATGAAAATCGTTTAAACCAATTAATACACATTGATCCACGTCACTGTACTCGCGAAAGCGCACATGTGATGGACTGCCATCATTGCAATACCGTGAGACATTTGCATGCAAAGCAGAAGGTTCAGATATCGAGAGTACGGATACGGCATGCTCTAACTCAAAATCACGAAAATAAACGGGTGGGCATATGTGCATTTCTTTTTGGTCGTCAGCAATTGGCTTTAAAACAGCACCGACAATTATTTATATCCTGTATAGTTATTGGTGACGATAAAATCTGGAAAATAAAAGAATGGTTGAGCACAAACAATGCAGCAGTTCTGAGTGCAAACTCCCGCGCGTTTCCACAAATATATGTCTGATGGAACTACGGCAATGTGGTGTAATGAGAATTTCGTCTCCGAGACGTAACCACACTGGTGACATTTATTGTCAACAACTGAGACGTCTTGCACTAGCAAACCAAGAACGAAGAGCAGGAAGACTGCGTGAATAGATGCAACTCCACGATAAAAGGCGCCCATATTCTCCTAGACCGAGAAGAAACACTATACAGGAGTTCGGTTGGGTGGTCATTCCGCAGCCACTTCATGCACCTGATCCTGCGCCCTCAGGTTATCACCTTTCCTGCTCTCTGTCTCACAGCATTTAAGGAACTTCTTTCCGGAAGTAAATGGATTCCGAGCATGACACGGCGAGTTCTTCGCCTCAAAAATCGCTAAGTTACCCCAGCGTTGACAGAGAGTAGTAAACTGTGAACGAGACTAAAGTCTCTGATAGATGTGTGTATTGTTCTTATTAAATGTATGGAAGAACGCTACGAACTATTTATCAACGTTGTATGAATGGAATAGGACAGAAAATCGACAGTATAGGTGCGATGTACTCTCTGCCATGCAATGTACAGTGGTTTGTGGATGTAGGATAAGCACTATAGCCATCCCACCTACCATTATATCTACATTTACATCTATGTCTGTGTAAATATTCTGCAGTCGGTATGCCAGCGTAGAGTACATGGGGGTGTGTACATCATGGCAGTTTTATCAATTTTCTTTCCTACACCATTACTGTATCGATTGGGGGGGGGGATTACTATCTATATGCCTCTCTTGATGCTCTAAACACTCTCAAATGGTTGAGATGGCTCTGAGCACTATGGGACTTAACATCTGAGGTCATCAGTAAGCTAGAATTTAGAACTACTTAAGCCTAACTAACCTAAGGACATCACACACATTCATGCCCGAGGTAGACTGAAGCGCCTAGAACCGCTCGGCCACGCCGGCCAGGTAAACACTCTCATCTCGACGTCATGATCCCTATGCGTAACTGCAAATATTTGTCGTATGGTCATCTGTTCATTAACAGTCGACGATGTGGTAGAGTGCGGAGGTCATTACGGGGATCCATGGAGACGGGAATCATCTGTTAACGGAGAAAACAGCAACACCAAGAAGGAATTCGGAAACATAAAAGTTCTAAGGCGTGGTTTTAAATTTGAAAGACAATGCCCATTCAAATTTCGCTCCAGTCAGATAATAGTAGTGCTAGTAGCACGACTATGAGGAATCCAATGAGATTTCCCTCCAGTACACGTGATTGATAATTTCCTCTCAGAGTGGACGTGATGACCTAATTTTAGTCAAAAGTGACTTTACAACGACAAGGAGCCCACTATCAACACTTCACTGAGATGGAACTAGAAGGTGGACGTTTCTTCTGCGATACAGCCGCGTCGTGTAGCCGCGCGGCCTGAGACGCCTTGCCGTGGTTCGCACGGCTCCCCTGGTCCAAGTCCTCCCTCGGGCATGGGCGTGTGTGTAGTTCTTAGCGTAAGTTAGTTTAAGTTAGATGAAGCTTAGCGACCGATGGCTTCAGCAGTTTGGCCCCATAGGAGCTTACCACAAATTTTTTGCGATATTGCAGAAAGACTTGCAGGAATTTAGCCACTGTACACGATTGCTGGCAGTGGTAGCCACGAGAATGTATGATAGCAAGAAGACCGGGCTCCAGACGGCCACGTCGCACTATCGCTAAGGGAATACCATCGTGTTCAGCGTATGTGTCTGGCGCAACCTACTCCATCTGCAGCAACAATTTGGGGAACAGTTGGCACCACCGTGACACAACGAACGGTTACAAATTGCTAACTTCAGGGACAGATCCGAAGCAGGCATCCTGTAGTGTGCATTGCATTAACCCCCATCCAACGCCATTTGCGATTTCAGTGGCTCTATTTTATATATATGTATACGGTGATATCAAACTGCTGAGGTCATCGGTCCCTAGGCTTTCGCGCTACTTAATCTAACTTAAACTAACTTACGCTAAGGACAATACACACACCCATGCCCGAGGAAGGACTCGAAGCTCCGAGAGGGGGTGGCGCGCGAACCGTAAGAAGACGCCTAAGACCTCACAGCTATACAGCTACCCCGCGCGGCGCGATTTCAGTGGCATCAAGCGAGAGCTCATTGGGGAGCAGAGTGGAGGGCTGTTTCGTTATCTGAGGAAAGAGTCTTCCACCTGCATGCCAGTGATGACAGTTTGTTTGTTAGGAGGAGGTCACTTCAGTGCCTGCAATCAACCTGTCTCAGTGCTAGACACAGTACACCTATACGTGGAGTTACGGTCTGGCTATGATATCGTATGACAGCATGAGGCCTCTCATGGCTATCCCACGCACCCTTCACAGCAAATCTGTACGTCCCTCTCGTGATTCGTGACCTGAAGTCCAGGGAGTGTTTTCCAACAGGATAACGGTAGCCCACATACTGCTGCTGTAGCCAAACGTACTCTGTAGAATGTCGTTGCTTTGGGCTGATCGATCTCCAGATCTGTCTCCAATAGAGCACATATGGGACATCATCGGATGATAACTCGCATCAACCGCAAACACTATTAATCGTCCCCGTGCTGACCAATCATTGGCCACAATCATGGAACACTCTCTCACAAACTGATATTCGACACCTGCACAACATGCACGACTGCATGCTTGCATTTAACAGTCTACCGGTTACACCTGTTATTATTCCACCAGCATTTCACATTTACATGAGCTTATCTCGCTCCTGCGTTAACCTGTGATCCTGCAATGTTAATCGTTTGAATATGTTTGTAGACAAATATATACCCCAATTATTGCTCCACATTAACTATTTTTGTTGTTGCGATTTCTTTCCGCCTGTATATTTGCAGATGTAGAGTATGTATACAGCATATGAAGTCTCAGGTGGTAATGGGGGAGCATCGGAGCGTTTGGAACTTAATAGTCTTCTGCACGTGGCGTGCAGACGACAGGGAAAGTTGGTGGGAGCAGGTGTCGGCTGCGCTCCTCCCGGCGACACTAGCGCCGCCGCTGTCCCTTCCCAGGGCCGCATTAATCTCCCGCGGGGCGTAAATCTGGCGCAGCGGGGCGCGCACTTTGTCACGCCACGGCTGCCAACCTAATCCTAGCCGCGGACTCCGTGCGCCTGCACGCCGAGCCGTATGCTTCCCGCCGCGCTAAGCTGCTATACCGGTAGCAGCACGCGTAGGCGCTCTGTGTATGTGAGCTTTCTCCACGCTGTCGGAACTAGAAGGGTCGTTAATCATGGAAACAAAACTAGCCGCAATAAAATGACCTCGAAGTACTTGTTGTACACATGCAAGACATATACGAGAGAATGCGTATGAGTTAATTCTGTAATAAAGCAATAAAAATACTACCCTCGTCCTAACGAGATCCAGCAGAGAAATGAACATGAAAAATGAGGCACCACCAATAATTAATTATTTTGCTGTGAACTGAGAGACGCTATCACAGGCTTCCTAGTATAGCAACACAGTCGCGTTTAAACCCTGTGGCAGCGACTACGGTTGATTTTAGCGAACCAATATTGATATGACAAGTCATAATAAAATATGCTGAAAGGTTTCCGAGACAGTACACATTTGATGTACACTGCTATTTATTTTCCGTATTGCTTAGTACAGCACAAGGTTAGCATACGTTTCCAACTAGAAATGTTAGTAAATATTACAATTTGCACTATGCAAAGTATCAATTCAAAGATACGTATTGTAACACATTAACTTCTAATAATCTGGGAGCAGCTAGAGCACTACCGTCACAGAAATCGTATATACACATTGCCTACATATTCTTCATTAAGCAGATGTGTAGCAGTGCGTGTACAGACACAGTTAACCGACCCTTCTATGTGACGCACTCTCAGTCTCTTGTACTGTTTCACTCACAACACACCACAGCCAACTACATGTCCAATGTGCTAGTTTAATGGCAGAAAAACATCCCGAGCAAAGAGGCTGAAAACAACGAGATAGAATAAAACGACAAGAAGGCTGCGTGGGTAAGACGCATACGTATCCACTACTAGACTAAAAACAAATCTACATTAATTGTGTTCTATTTTAGAAACCTTTTGGAATGGGACATATGACTATATGCAGCAATTTGCTTTAAATGAGCGTTCCTATCATATACTTGAATACTAACGATTAATCCTGGGATGACACACGGTGATTCACCTGCCGCTATCTATGTGTGCTATGCGAACTGCAATGCTTCCTACAGCCACGAACGAGATTTTCATATTCTGTCTCTCGCTATTCGTGTTGAATAAATGAACAGGAGATTTTTGAAGGATATTAGATGTATCTAAACTTAGTATTGTGATAGGCTTTCGCTGGATGCCACTGTTTTCCAGTTATTCAAGAATAACGCGTTTGAAGATCACTTTTGTACATTTTTATTGAATGAAAACTATGGCCTCTAGCGAAAACTAATTCCAGTAAAAAATGTAGCTACCGAAATTTTCTACAACAACTTCTTCATTTTTTCTCTGGGGCTAATAGATTGTGAGTAGGGAGCGTGAGAACATGAAAATTTCTTCTATGGGGTTTGAAGGTGTCGCATGTCGAATTAAATCCATAGTTAGGGGCAGGGACAGCTGATATATATATAAGGAGGATGGAATAAATGACAGTGTATGAAACAGATAAGAAACAAAGTGTACACCTGCAACAAAAGGACAAGTGTTTTTAAAACAAAAATTACAGAGATAGAAAAAAAATCGCAACACCAAATAATAAGTAATGTATAGTAGGTAATTTCGGGAGTGAATTAGTCTAGGTAACATAATTAAGTCGTTAACATTGAAACGTAGCAGGGAAACGCAGATGCGAGGGAAGTCCTTCCACATGTGATGATACAATAATAACCGAAATAATCGCCAGAATGTTCAATGAAGGCACGGCAACGTGCATGAATTGTTTTGTACAGGTGCCGGATGCCAGTTTGGAGGACTGAGTTCCATGCCTGCTACACTTGATTTGTTGATACAGAGACGGTTAATGGCATTAATCGTTGATGTTCGAATTATCTGATGATGTCCAATATGTGTTAGATTTGATACAGATCTGCTGATGTAGTTAGCCGACGCAAAATGTAGAGCATGCACCAGAGATGCAGTTCTGAAGTCGCGGTTGTTAATGGAAGCAATACTAAAGAAAATTGTACGTTCATAGGATTGTACGTTCTATAATGTCAAACCGTTCTAAAATCTGAGGAAAACATTGGTAAGCCACAGGGAGAGACTGGTAATATGCAAGACGAATAATAAGAGTGGAAGGCCAAGAACGAAGTGCTGAGATAAGGAAGGCTGTAAGATTGGGATGTAGTCTTTCATGCCTACTGTTCAATCAACGCGTCGAAGAATCAATGACGTAAATAGAAGAAAGTTTGTGCAGTGGATTGAAAACTCAAGGTGGAAAGATATGAAAGATAAGACTCGCTGATGACATTGTCATTCTGTGTGAACGTGAGGAAGCTCTACAGTGCCGGCCGCGGTGGTCTCGCGGTTCTAGGCGCGCAGTCCGGAACCGTGCGACTGCTACGGTCGCAGGTTCGAATCCTGCCTCGGGCATGGATGTGTGTGATGTCCTTAGGTTAGTTAGGTTTAAGTAGTTCTAAGTTCTAGGGGACTGATGACCACAGCAGTTGAGTCCCATAGTGCTCAGAGCCATTTGAACCATTTTTTTGAAGCTCTACAGTAATGTAATGAACTATCCAATGAGTACAGAATATGGATTGAGAGTATGTCGAAGAAATGGTAAAGTAATGAGAAGTGGCAGAAATGAGACCAGCGTGAAGCTTCACATCGGAATTGATGGTCTCGAGTATGAAGTTAAGGAAAATACCCAATGATAGACGGAGAAAAGTGAACTTCGAAAGCAGCCCATCTCCAGCAAAAAGGGGTTCCTGGTTAAGAGGAGTCTGCTAGAATCAAACACAGGGCTTGATCTCAAGGAGTAGTTTCAGAGAACGTGCGTTTCCAGGACAGCTTCATGTGGTAGTGAAACATGGCCTATAGGGGACCTGGAACAGAAGAAAATCGAAGCATTTGAGATGCAGTGCTAGAGACGAATGTTGGAAATTAGGTTGACTCGTAACGTAAGCAATGAAGAGGTTGTGCGCGGGGATATGAGGAAGATTCGGACAAGAAGAAGGGACAGGGTGACAGGATATCTGTTAAGACATCATGGAACAACTGCCATGATATTAGGGGAAGCTACAGAGGGTAAAATCTGTTGAGGAAGACAGAGCTGGAATACATCCAGCAAATAATTGAAGACGTAGGTTGCAAGAGCTATTAATTAAATGGCCGGCACAGGAGAGGAATTCGCGGTGGACCGCTTCAAACCAGTCAGAAGACTGATGAAAAGAAAGTGCTATTTCAGTAGTCTCCACTCACTAAAGGACTGACATCGAGGCCAAGTGGCGTAAAACATTGTCGTTAGTGGCCAAAATACGAGTGTCAAAAATGTTTAGAATTCATCTAAAGGCTATTGCTACCGTTTGTCCAGAAGCATTCCTACCTACCGGGCAGAAGAATAGGAGGAATGTGAATGTGGTAGGCCAGAGGTGCCCTGGAGGTTCAGAGCGACTCGTCAGACCGGCCGAAGCCTCTTAAGTGCTAGTGGATTCGTGGGTCGATGGGAGAAATACTGCACCACCATATTCCAAAAAATCCCGCATTTTTGTATTCGGAGGATGTTCTCAGACATATCGTTGAGGTGCTGTGTCTCTCGTGGTCAGCCTCCTTAAGCCCCGACATGTCTGTTTTCCTCACCTGGAGCGCTGCTCTCAAGTTTGTCGTTGACACGCTTCTTGTGTTCGCTAAAACTATCAGCTCCCGTCCATAGATTCAGCACTTACCTCTGTTGTGCAACCGATTGCCTCCTTCTCTTTATGTGGCATATAGAATTAGCCTTCAGTGTAGCAGTTGCTGTGATTGCTAGTCAACAGAGTTAATCAGACCCCTGAACTTCACGAGTGTCCCGCTGCAATCATCCTGTCGAGTCCTAAAATCCGCGCCTCTCGCAGGTGCCCTGTGACAGTGTTCGGCGCTAATCGAAGTCATCAGCCTGCCTTTACTGGGATTTCTGTTTCTGAGTTTTCCCCTGATCGCTTGGAAACTGCAGACTGACCTCAAACCACTTGTTTTCCCTCTGTACTTTGTTAGGACACGACAGGAGCAATTGTGAATAACTGCGTATGAAATTAATAATTAATAAAATATTTTTCTCAGGCATCAAGAACGAAATATATGAGGATCTGACAAAATTATGACGGTAGTTCAAATACAAAATCAGTTTCAACAAGTCTCTACACTTTAATCTTTTGATCAATAAAGGAAGTCAGAACAGCAACACATAAAAAACTGTAAATTCTCTGACTAGCAAGCTGAAATTCACGAGGTCATGTCCTAGCACGTCGAAATTTTGATCTAAAAGAAACTTCGTCTACCTTTTGGTAAACAGTGTTATTTATAAAGTAATAAGAATCTTATTGAGATTTGAAACGGAAGAATAAAAGTTGTGAGCTGATACATTAGCTTCAGACTTCACTCAAAGGTATGACAAAATATCTCCAGGGTATGGTAGAGGGAACTTGAGGAACCGAAAGTATCGTAGAAGCGACATGCTACGCATCAGGGGAAAATAATTGTGACGAAACACCGTAGCAGCAGTTATAGCAATATTTGACACTGGGAACACATCCACAAGTAATTATCAATATTTGGGGACACAAATTAAGCGAATGCAACGACAAACTTTTAATAACAAGGAGCAAAATTATATTATTGTAGAATTTGGTCAGAAGAAACGTGAAAGAGACCTAGCGTTTGTCTTACACTATATCTTGGCAGTGATGGACGAATTTAAGAAGGTATATTGTGTCTTACCGGACGTCTAAGAACAGTCTGACGCTGTGCCTTATCGTCGACTAATAATTAAGACAATTGGAACTAGTACAACGGTCTACCTTGTACTGGACGGAGAGTGCTGAAAACAAAACTAACATCGTATGTTCCCAGGAGAATGTGTGTTAGTATATGTAATGTTCCTAGCATAAGTAACACAGTTTCTTTCCAAGTCTGGATGGATACATGCATGTCCTGTACGGCTTTCAAGAGTCTCTCACACCATTCGTCCCGCAAAATGGTAGCAAGATCAGGTAATGCCGAAGAAGGTGGACAGCAATCACGGAACTTTCTGTCCACGATAGAACACAAGGGAAAGTTGAAATTTGGTGACAGGTGGCCAGGGAAGATGCGACAATTCGACCTCACAAAACCAGCCCTGGACGATTTCAGCTGTGTTAGCAGGGGGACCGTGTCACCTTGGAACACAGCTTCCCTACTGGGGAATTAACATTGTACCATGGATTCATCTAATAAGCTAAGTAGTCACTTTATCCCTGGCAGTAATTGTGATCTTACAGAGTAAACACTGGCCCATGGGGTACTTCGGTATACCTGCCCTATTCATCACCGAACGGCCGCCATCTCTGAGTCTTGGGACGTAAACTCGGCCAAAAGTTGAAAACAGTGTCCAACAAGACGTATCCAAACAAATGATTTTCCTCCGTTTCTCCAAAGTCCAGTTTCTACCACTTCGTCACCACGTCATCTTAGTAAAGGCATTTCTACCACTGATTATGGGTTTTGGAATTCCAATGCGACCTGCAGTTGCGTACTGGTGTAGCTCCCTTCGCCTTTGTTTTGATGCTAGCCAGAACTGTAAGTGCGACATTCAGTTCTGCAGTGACTCTGAAGAGGTACTGTTGTTTGCCCCATTTAGACCTTGTTGGCCAATATGATCCTAGGATCACTGTGTTGATTATCAGAGTTTGTTGTAGCCCAAGGAGAAGCTACTGGACTTAATTTTCATTTACCATGGCCATTCATTCTGAGAACGCTTATACACTCCTGGAAATGGAAAAAAGAACACATTGACACCGGTGTGTCAGACCCACCATACTTGCTCCGTACACTGCAAGAGGGCTGTACAAGCAATGATCACACGCACGGCACAGCGGACACACCAGGAACCGCGGTGTTGGCCGTCGAATGGCGCTAGCTGCGCAGCATTTGTGCACCGCCGCCGTCAGTGTCAGCCAGTTTGCCGTGGCATACGGAGCTCCATCGCAGTCTTTAACACTGGTAGCATGCCGCGACAGCGTGGACGTGAACCGTATGTAGTACAGTTGACGGACTTTGAGCGAGGGCGTATAGTGGGCATGCGGGAGGCCGGGTGGACGTACCGCCGAATTACTCAACACGTGGGGCGTGAGGTCTCCACAGTACATCGATGTTGTCGCCAGTGGTCGGCGGAAGGTGCACGTGCCCGTCGACCTGGGACCGGACCACAGCGACGCACGGATGCACGCCAAGACCGTAGGATCCTACGCAGTGCCGTAGGGGACCGCACCGCCACTTCCCAGCAAATTAGGGACACTGTTGCTCCTGGGGTATCGGCGAGAACCATTCACAACCGTCTCCATGAAGCTGGGCTACGGTCCCGCACACCGTTAGGCCGTCCTCTGCTCACGCCCCAACATCGTGCAGCCCGCCTCCAGTGGTGTCGCGACAGGCGTGAATGGAGGGACGAATGGAGACGTGTCGTCTTCAGCGATGAGAGTCGCTTCTGCCTTGGTGCCAATGATGGTCGTATGCGTGTTTGGCGCCGTGCAGGTGAGCGCCACAATCAGGACTGCACACGACCGAGGCACACAGGGCCAACACCCGGCATCATGGTGTGGGGAGCGATCTCCTACACTGGCCGTACGCCTCTAGTGATCGTCGAGGGAACACTGAATAGTGCACGGTACATCCAAACCGTCATCGAACCCATCGTTCTACCATTCCTAGACCGGCAAGGGAACTTGCTGTTCCAACAGGACAATGCACGTCCGCATGTATCCCGTGCCACACAACGTGCTCTAGAAGGTGTAAGTCAACTACCCTGGCCAGCAAGATCTCCGGATCTGTCCCCCATTGAGCATGTTTGGGACTGGATGAAGCGTCGTCTCACGCGGTCTGCACGTCCAGCACGAACGCTGGTCCAACTGAGGCGCCAGGTGGAAATGGCATGGCAAGCCGTTCCACAGGACTACATCCAGCATCTCTACGATCGTCTCCATGGGAGAATAGCAGCCTGCATTGCTGCGAAAGGTGGATATACACTGTACTAGTGCCGACATTGTGCATGCTCTGTTGCCTGTGTCTATGTGCCTGGCCCTGTGTGCGCCACATTAAGGCACTGTTCTGCAGGATGACCTGGAGTGAGGACGCGTCCGAGACAGGTGTGCTGGTATGGTAAGGAAGACGGGTATAAAATGACTTACATTATCGTGGATCCTACTCGAATTACACTGTTAAAAGTCGTGTGGATAGGGAAATATTAGAAGAAGTGGTAACTCCCATAATTTTGACAAATAAAGTGCTTGTAGTAAATGTCGTCCTCTATTTGCGTTTATTAGAAGCTGAAATGTCCTCATTTGAGTGAAAGGGCGATATAATGAGTTTCTATGTATGGTTACTGTGATTTTTATTTTACTTCAATGGTAATTTCTTTATTTGTTCGTGCCATTCACATGTTCGCGACAGAGGCGTGAGCCTTAAGCAACTGAAATTCAGAGTTTTGCTAGAACGTATCGATGTTTAGTGATTTCTGTAAGTAATAGAATGTCAGTTATGATGCTTTCATGGGATAGTTTTCCGAATTTAATGGGCTTTCTTTGTGATTTGTTTATGAACACAAGTTCGTACCAATTTCGTAAGTCAGGTTTACTTTTAGAAACTCATGATATTATGTAGGTTTACCATTATTGAATACGTGCTGTGGGAAAGATAGACTGGGTTAAAGTGATTCTTCTGTGATATTTTGTGTATTTGACATTATTTTACTTGCCCTGTATCTGTGACCACCTGTTTTGCTCCAGTTTTCGGAAGTAGCACGTTGCGAATAGTAGTCAGGTACCGGTATGTGTTTTCAAAATGGTTCAAATGGCTCTGAGCACTATGGGACTTAACATCTGTTGTCATCAGTCTCCTAGAACTCAGAACTACTTAAACCTAACTAACCTAAGGACATCACACACATCCATGCCCGAGGCAGGATTCGAACCTGCAACCGTAGCAGTCGCGCAATTCCGGACTGAGCGCCTAGAACCGCTAGACCACCGCGGCCGGCTATGTGTTTTCGTAACGTTACGAATTGCCAAGGGGAACAGAAGCTCAGTGATCTTCGCTTTATTTATTTACAATGAATATTTTTGTTAATACCTTCGTGATTCATGTAGAGCTACAAGAACTACCTCCTGGGAATATAATTTCTTTGTACATCCCTGACAGGCTTTAGAACGTGATAAATAGATTCAATGAATTGTAGAATTGGTATAGTAGGCTATGAAATCATTTTTTGTGTCCAAATTTCCTTGATTTTAATTAGTTTGGACCTCAGTAAACTCTATATGATGTGAGACACGAGACACGATTTTGCGCTTATTGATTTTACAGAAGGGCTACAGTAAATTCTTAACGACCGTCAGCCATATTTGACGTAACAATTTTGATAATTTCAAACAATAACAATAAGGACGTGGTTTTCTATTGATCTTCTTCACCTGAATAAACTGATACAGTAGCTGTTCAGTGCTATAGAGGTCTTATTAGACATCAACCAGTGCACCGTTCATGCAAACCCTACACTTATCAATATTGGGCCTTGCTTTGCTACCACATGCGATAGTACGTCCATAAAATGCCGTTGTTAGGGTAATCAGTGAGTATCTTGCCATGTGAGTGTGAATACAATATGACATCACGTGCAATAAAATCGTCACGCTATCTTACAACGCGAGGCAGCTTTGTTACACGTGTAGGAGACCGAAAGTAATCTCATCTTGCAATCTGTACTGGTAATTATTCAGATTTGTAAGAAACAATCTAAAAGCCTAAATGAACCGGATACAGAAATCGATCATTGTGTAATGGAAAAAATTTCTGGGGCTAAAGAATCAAATGTTGCTACTGAAATGGTAGAATAAACTCCCCCCTTTCCCTGCCAATGAATAAATTTTCAGTAATTAATAATAGTTGAGAGAAGTGATTGAACAGGTAAAAGCTTAAAGAAAAAGGTTAAAGTAGAAGGTTAAAGAAACCTAATTAAGAGTAATAATGGGAGATCAGTTTTTAGTGGTTTGCTTGTGAACATGAACAAACCGCTTTTCTCTCCCTATTGACGGTGCTGGTTCATAACAACTTCGAGGACCATATCTGCTGCGTATTTAATGAAGTGAGATTATGACACTCATTTTGTATCAGTAATTAATTAGTTCAAACCGAGCTAATTTTAATAAAATATCTTGGTTCAAGAGCCCCAGCACCCAGTAAGTAGTTATCGTAAATAACAACAGTTAACCATAAACAGATATATAAGAAACGAACGCCGGCCCCAGCGACCGAGTGGTACTAGGCGCTGCAGTCTGGAACAGCACGCAGCACAGTTCCATCCAGATAGTCAAGCAAGGGATAGGTTTCAAGAGATAGTTCTGCCCATGGCTTTTTTCTAAAAAAAAACAACTTTTGAGGGTACTTCGACAGTAGATATAATGCAGCGAAAATCACTTATAACTGAAGAATGGGATACCACCCGTCTGCTTTTATCCATGACTTCACCAACGTCATCTTGGTAGCGAGACCATAGAGACATCTGTACATCTATGAGTAGCTCGGCGTTTGAGCTTACGCATATCCGTTTAGCATTACCATCGCCCGCTATTAGCGGGCGACGGCACTACATGTTTGTCGAAATGACTGCCAGCGATTCAGTTGTCGAGAACGGTGGCCGCTGCTTCGAAATGCTTGAAACAGTCAATGAAATCGCTTTTGCCACCAAAAACTGCACTGGTATCATTTGTATTGCAATTACCAACACGAAAAAAATGAAATAAAAAATTTACGTCGTGAAATAAATCTTTGGCACACTTCCAAGTTGTCAACAATGTAAAAAAATTACTTTGTTGACGAAAAAGTTTAGGCGTACGCATCCCCCAGCGTTCCCCCAGAAAAACAGCACTGGGTCTGCCACTTGTGTGGTCGGCATCACCCTATTTATCGTCACTCTCTCTTCAGTCACCGTCCCTTAATGTCACTCTCTCTCACTCTCACTCTCTCTCTCTCTCTCTCTCTCTCTCTCTCTCTCTCTCTCTCTCTCTCTCTCTCTCTCTCTCTCGCTCAGGCACACACACACACACACACACACACACACATTCTTCCTCCTTGTACCTTAGCGGACGATGTTTTCTGCTTTCCCTGTAACTTGTATAAATTTTCGATACGGTGCCTCTTGAAGGACTAAACACTGCGGCAACCTGGGTTATGCAAACACCCACTGTAAGCGTAACAACTGTCCGACCGTGTTCGAATTCACTTGGCTCCGATACAATGCACTGACTATCACACAGAACACCATTTCGACCACGAATGAGAGTTGACAGGTATTTTACGACATTGCACAGGTGGCACTCGTGGCCAAATACAACAGCGAGGCTTCCAGGCTTGGCTGACATCTGCATTTGTGTTCAAAGGTGCATTTCTCAGAATATTTTCGTATTTTTATCCAACCCCATACTTCCGCGTCATTACGTAAGGGTACGCAGAAAAACGTGGATTGACGTCACACTTAGTGTAAGCAAAGCTACCTCTCAGTAAGTGAGGATAGATGCAAGATGATAATTACGAGTGGCTGAATAGATTTTAGGTTGGACGCCCCACTGCCCACTTCCGTGTCCTTAAGCCACCCCAGTGATCAAGTGCGAAAAAGGAACCTACAGTTTACATCTATATATTCACCTACTTACACTACTGGCCATTAAAGTTGCTACACCACGAAAACGACGTGCTACAGACGCGAAATTTAACCGAAAGGAAGATGATGCTGTGATATGCAAACGATTAGGTTTTCAGAGCATTCACGCAAGGTTGGTGCCGGTCGTGACACCCACAACGTGCTGCCATGACGTACGTTTCGAAGCGATTTCTCATAAACAAACAGCAGTGGCACGGCGTTGCCTAGTGAAACGTTGTTGTGATGCCTCGTGTAAGGAGGAGAAATGCGTACCATCACGTTTCCGACTTTGATAAAGGTCTGATTGTAGCCTATAGCGATAGCGGTTTATCGTATCGCGACATTGCTGCTCGCGTTGGTCGAGATCCAATGACTGTAAGCAGAACATGGAATCGGTAGTTTCAGGGGGGTAATACGGAACGCCATGCTGGAGCCCAACGGCCTCGTATCACTAGCAGTCGAGATGACAGGCATCATATCCGCATGGCTCTAACTGATCGGGCAGCCACGTCTAGATCCATGAGTCAACAGATGGGGTCGTTTGCAAGACAACAACCATCTGCACGAACAGTTCGACAATGTTTGCAGCAGCATGGGCTATCAGCTCGGAGACCATGGCTGCGGTTACCCTTGACGCTGCATCACAGACAGGAACGCCTGCGTTGGTGTACTCAACGATGAACCTGGGTGCACGATTGGCAAAACGTCGTTTTTTCGGATGAATCCAGGTTCTGTTTACAGCATCATGATGGTCGCATCCGAGTTTGGTGACATCGCGGTGGCCGCACATTGGAAGCGTGTATTCGTCATCGCCATACAGGTGTATCACCCGACGTGATGGTATGGGGTACCACTGGTTACACGTCTCGGTCATCTCTTCTTTGCACTGACGGCACTTTGAGGAGTGGACGATACATTTCAGATGTGTTACGACCCGTGACTCTACTTTTCATTCGATCCCTGCGAAACCCACCATTTCAGCAGGATAATGCACGACCGCGTGTTGCAGTTCCTGTATGGGACTTTGTGGATACAAAAAATGTACGACTGCTGCCCTGGCCAGCACATTTTCCTGATCTCTCGCCAATTGAAAACGTCTGGTCAATGGTGGCCGAGCAACTGGCTCGACACAATACGCCAGTCACTATTCTTCATGAACTGTGGTATCGTGTTGAAGCTGTATGGGCAGCTGTACCTGTACACGCCATCCAAACTCTGACTCGATGCCCAGGCGTATTAAGGCCGTTATTACGCCCAGAGGTGGTTGTTCTGGGTTCTGATTTCTCAGGATCTATGCACCCAAATTGCGTGAAAATGTAATCTCATGTCAGTTATAGTATAATATATTTGTGCAATGAATACCAGTTTATGATCTGCATTGCTTTTTGGTGTCGCAATTTTAATGGCCAGTAGTGTAGATATTCCGCAAGACACTGTACGGTCAGTGGTGTAGGGTACCCTGTACCAGTACTTGTCATTTCCTTCCGTCTTCGACTCGCAAATCGATCTAGAGCTTAATGTCTAGTATCTTATCTTATTGATCCTTACGCGAAATATATAGTGACTGCACTACAATCGTTTGGTAGCATGAAATCCTTGTCTCCAAATTTTCTCCACAGCGTTACTCGAAAAGAGCGTCTCCTTTCCTCCAGGAATTACCATTTAAGTTCCAAAAGCATTTCCGTAATACTTGCATGTTGTTCGAAAACGGCAAAAAATCTAGCACTCTGCCTCTGAATTGTTTCAATGTCTTCCCTTAATACGACCGCATTACCTTCCGTTTTTCCCCATTTAGAGCTAGCTGGCTATCAGGACACCAACTAGAAATTTCGTCTAAATTGTCTTGGGTCTTGCTACACTCACTCAACTTTGACAGCTTACAGTGGACCACGGGGTCATAAGCAAACATCCATGGACTGCTGCCCATACTGCCCGCCAAACCATTTATGTCTATATAGAACAACAGCGGTCCTATCACACTTCCCTGGGGCACTCCTGAAGGTACCCTTGTCTCCGACGAACACTCGCCATCGAGGACAATTTATTAGGTTCTATTATATGAGACGTCTTCTAACCGGTCAGAGGTTTAACTACCCTCTGTATTAAAAAACTTAGTTAATGGAACAACGACGAACTGAAACTGGTGTCTTGGGACGTCCGCCCCAAGCAGATGCAACGATCAAAAAGGAACAAAATGGGATTTAAAAAAAAAGAAGACAATCACATATCTGAGAACCTTTGCTCATAACGTCCTTCACAGCCTACAATGGGACACCGTGTCAAACTGTCTCCCAAAATAAGGAATCTGCCTGTTTCACTTCATATACAGTTCTCACTACATCATGCAGCAAAGGGCTAGCCGAGTTTAGAACGAGCGATGCTTCTGAAACCATGCTGATTCATGGATTGAGAATTCTCAGTCTCAAGGATGGTTATTATACTATAACTGTGAATATGTTCAAGGACTCTGCAGCAAACCCAAGTTAACGATATTAGTCAGTAATTTTGCGAGTCCTGCGCTTTTCTCAGTCGCTTAAGGCTTTGTGCTCGGCGAATGTTTCACTATAAGTGCAGGCTAGACAAAGGGTCAGTGACGTAGAGTACTCTTTATAAAATCGAATTGGGATCCGATCCTGACGTTACGATTTATTTCCTTTCAAATCTTTCAATTGTTTCTCTTCGCCAGGAATGCTCACTACGATGTCAGTCATATGGGAGCCTGTCCGATGGTCCGATGCCGCTATGTTTGTACGCTTCTCCTGTGTCATTTATTGAAAATGAAATTTAAAACTTCTGTTTTCGTTTTCCTGCCCTCGACATCCGCACCAGACTGGACAACACGGGACTATATGGAAACATTGGCCACCTCAGCGATTCTCCGGTTCTCTACCTGAGCTTTTCATAAGGTGTAACGATGGGAGTAATTTGTTTTTATTGAGACGCCTGGCAGCGTACCAGCCAAGCAAACTGCAGCGTCATAACCAGAGTCTGTGGTACTGAAGTTCAAATAATGTGCTGTTCGCATACAGAAAATTTTGTAATTGATGATGGTGGATAAACCACTGCAACTGGAAATATGTAAATAAAATTAATTTGCAGTCACGATGGAAAATGTTCATGTTACTAATGATATTTTAGGACTATACGGTTTCAAGCTCGCTCGCTAGCGTCAGTTTCCTAAAGCACTTCGATGCAAATCTCATAAAATACTAAAAAAGCTGAAAATTACAATATTTACTACGGCTGTTAAGTATGAAGAATTTCCTAGTTGCAGACATAGCTGTCGATTGGCAGAGTACGAAGTGTGGGGGTATAGTAACTGTGAAGTCGTCAGCTCGAACCTTTTTGGTTGCAACATTCTTCTGTACTTTTATTCCTTATTTATCGTCAATCGAAAATGTCAGGTAAAATTACTGAATTGTAATCTACACGTATTAATATACGTAACGTCTTTGTATGTTTAATTACCACAACCATTAAAATATGAACAGCCCTCGGCCTTGCTGCAGTGGTAACACCGGTTCCCGCCAGATCACAGAAGTTAAGCGCTGTCGGGCTGGGCTAGCGCTTGGGTAGGTGACCATCTGGTTTGCCGAGTGCTGTTGGCAAGCGGGGTGCACTCAGCCCTTGTGAGGCAAACTGAGGAGGTACTTGATTGAGTAGTAGCGGCTCCAGTCTCGTAAACAGACATACGGCCGGGAGAGCAGTGTGCTGACCTCGTGCCCCTCCATATCTGTATTCAGTGACGTCTATGGGCTCAGGAAAACACGGCGGGCCGGTCGGTATCGTTGGGCGTTCCAAGGCCTGTTGGGATGGAGTGGACATGTTGGGAATGTGGGTCTCACGGGGAGCGTGCAAGGGATAAGGCTCTGGAGTCGCGATATCCTCTGTGCCCTCGGTGGCTCAGATGGGTAGAGCATCTGCCATGTAAGTAGGAGATCCCGGGTTCGAGTCCCGGTCGGGGCACACATTTTCAACATGTCCCTAATAACGTACATTCTCATTAAATTAACATTTGGAACAAAAACACGAAACATCAACTCGAAAATTAAATGCTTCCTAAATCTTAGAGACTCTACAGTACGAACGTCGTGCATATCTTTCTAATTTGGCATGCCTATCAAATTTGTTTTCTTTGTAGTTACTCATTACAAATAAAAATGTTATTTTTATTAAAAATTGTGATGTATTAAGTAAAATTCTATTTGTTTGTAAATATCGTACTAGAAACTACAAGAAAAGTTAAGTTGCTACCAACTATTTTCGAAGTCATCAGCTTCACTATTATTGAACTTTTACTCAACGGGTCAGTTACCAGCATGTGTGTATTGAGCTTGAAATCTGCTCATTTTCAGAGGTGATTTTTTTGTAAGTATATTTAAAAACTGCTTCATACTGTGTTAGGAAATGGATGTTGCGCCCCCACCTCCAAAAGCTGCAAGTATTAAAAATAATCGAAGATGGCCACATTGTATGGTCCACTAATGACTGCTGGCTAACACCCGTAACACCAATGTCATTGAGGCTAAGAATACCAAGAGTATGATGGGCAAACATCTTTTACGCGCACTACGAATGTAGTAGTGTGGACATGTTGGGAATGTGGGTGTCACGGGGAGCGTGCAAGGGATAAGGCTCTGCAGTCGCGATATCCTCTGTGCCCTCGGTGGCTCAGATGGGTAGAGCGTCTGCCATGTAAGCAGGAGATCCCGGGTTCGAGTCCCGGTCGGGGCACACATTTTCAACATGTCCCTAATGACGTACATCAACGCCTGTTTGCAGCTAGGGTGCCATTTAATTATCATTTCAGGTCTATGTTCTGGCTGATCAGTGACCGTATCTATTGTGGAAAAAAAGTGATAGCAATAACATTGCAAAAATATAGTGTAATAGTGTAGCATTTAGGTGAACAAATTCTTTTCTGTAACATGTTCCCTTTCTTTGCTTTAGTCACATGGAGTACGACTCCCCATGTTAATTGGCCCCTCAGTCGCCGGTCACGAGGCCTCGCGTCCTTTGCAGTCGCCAGCAGCATCTCGCCTCTCGGCAGCTCCGCAGCTGTGACCCCGGCCGATGCGCTGTTGCCAGACGTCGCACCACTGGCAACAGGTGGCCGTAGCGACGGTGCTGCCGCCGCGACCCCACACTCTGATCGATGCTCCGCAGGCAGCCGGCTGGCAGGCGCATCCGGTGGAAGAGTGCCGTGCTACCTGACGATGTGCAAGGTCGCCGAAACGCCGCCGTCTTTGTTTCCAGATCTCCCACCTCCTACTTACTGTATCTTCGTGAGAGCTAGAACTATAAAAATATATTTAAAAAATAGTTTCTCTGGGTCCCGAGTACTGTGACTATTTTGATAAGGCCTGTATCAAATTTGTCTCTATGTCAGTATCTCATTCCTGGAGTAGCACTTGTGCCCAACATTCTCAGTTAGACTTACAGTTTCTACCATCTGCAGTTGTCTCAAGTACCAAAGATGTTATCCCATGATGATGTAACACATGCCCTATCATCTTGCCCTTTCATCTCATTGACTGTTCCAAGCAGAACATCCCTCTTTCTTATCTTATCGACCATCTGTCATTCTACAGGACAACACCTCATGGGCTTCGACTCGCCTCTTTTCTGGTTTTCCAACAGACCACGGTTTATTTCCTTGGAATGCAGGTCTCCAAATTTACATTCTCATAATTAAGGCATGTGTTTGATTTTAGTGGACTACTTTGACCAAAAATTCGTTCGGTACACTAGTAGTTCACTATTTACTGTCTACTTGATTTTCCTGTCGAATATTATTCCACTTCTGGCACAACAGAATTCCTTGACTTTTTTACTTCTTGGTCCACAATATTGACATTAAGTTTATCCAGAGTTTCTTTTGTAATTCTCCTCATTACTTTTGTTTTCCTTCGTTTTACTCTCAACCTATATTCTGTACTCTTAGATTCTTCATGCAGTTCAACAGGCGTTGCAATTCTTCTTCAGCTTCACTGGTGATACCAATGTCATCAGTGAATGTTAGCACCGATATCCTTTCACTCTGAATTCTGATACCACTCTTGAATCCTTTATTTTCATCACTTCTTCTGTGACACAAGGGCGAAAGGCTGCATCCTTATTCTCTTTCTAATCCGAGCACCTCATTCTTCGGTTCCCCAATTTATATGCCTCCTCTGCTTTTATGCATTAGTACAGTTCCGCTATTTCCCTATAGTGCTTTTCCGGATACATTGGAATATTTTTCACGACTTTACACTGACACATAAAGACTAATTGATGAAGTTATCAATCATATTTATTTTCTTCTATAACATGTTTCGAATGCTTATTACCAGATCTTTAAGTTGATCTATGGACGACACGAGAATTTCTTGTGCTTGATATACCAACACATTTTCAATTGTTAAAAATTAGTTATTAGGTGTCACTTGAAATAAGGCATTGAATTAATGCAGTACAAGTAATAAAAAGGAAGCTGATTTTTTTTGTTAATTGGAACATTAGAGATGTAGCCTTGTTATACTTTATAAGGTAATCCTTTCTTACAATACCGTGATAAGTAATGGCACATAATGACTAGAGTGTAGAGAAACGAAGCGTCAGGGCAGAGAAGTGGTTACACCCAGAAAAAAACTGCTCTTTTAGGCCAGTGATGAAACAGAAGTCGTAATGGAAGAAACTAAAGGTTATCGGCAAATATAATTGTTTTAATTACGCTATTATACAGTGTACAGTCGTTGTTATCGAATAAGAGCCCAGTAGGGACAACATAATGCTTTAATTTCGCGTATGTAAGCTACACACCAATGGTTCAGATGGCTCTGAGCACTATGGGACTCAACATCTTAGGTCATAAGTCCCCTAGAACTTAGAACTACTTAAACCTAACTAACCTAAGGACATCACACACACCCATGCCCGAGGCAGGATTCGAACCTGCGACCGTAGCAGCCTCGCGGTTCCGGACTGCAGCGCCAGAACCGCACGGCCACAACACACCAATGCATCAGCTTTTGTCTTATAAGATAGTCACTGATTATTGATACAAAGGGGAATTCATATTCAGTTACACATTGAAGCATATTGACTCTTGCGTGGCCACGATAGTCAAGGAAACGAAGCTGGAGGTTTCCTTTGGCTATCTGTAAAAGAACGTTAACAACTAATATATTTATATTACGCATATCCGTATAGTGCTCTATGTTGCGAACTTTAGACAAGCATCAGGTGCTTGCACCAATAGGAAGCACAGAAGTACTTGATTATTATGGACGAAAGTTCTCGATGCGTAGTGTTATACTGATGGAAGCAATGAATACAGAAGAATTATTAATATATATCAATGACTGTGAGCATAAACAAGTAGTTACATTTTTAATTACTCCCTAATCAACAGTGAATAATGATTTCAGTTACGGATGATGGCGTGTCATTCTAAGGGAAATATATCTACCGTTCATCTAGGGAATTTCAGGTCCTCAATTTCGTGTCGTCGTTACCAACATAGATAGCTATTATGTACAACCCAAATTTCGGTATGCGATGGAGGGTATTGAGGTACTATACTAGAAATCAGTGGTATCTCACCACTTACTTCTAGTGTCAGTCCCACGCAGTTGACGCCAACATGTGTATGGGCCTGAAGATGAAGTTGTTACAACGTTGAAACTAGTTGCCTAAATAAAATCGACACCTTAAACACAGCTGGAGGAATTTCTTCATTATCAATATAAATTTATATCAGCTGACGTCCCACTCTCCTCCATTACAACTATGGATGTACGAAGACTTCAGACACTAGTCAAGTACATGCCGTGTCGTGTTGCGGCAAAAAAACTGGTTCAAATGGCTCTGAGCGCTATGGGACTTAACTTCTGAGGTCATCAGTCCCCTAGAACTCAGAACTACTTAAACCTAACTAACCTAAAGACATCACACACATGCATGCCCAAATCAGGATTAGAACCTGCGACCGTAGCGGTCGCGCGGTTCCAGAGTGTAGCGACTAGAACCGCCACTCTGGCCGGCCGTGTTGCAGCACTTCTGCGTACTCGTGGGGGCTATACACGGTATTACGTAGGAGTACCAGTTTCTTTGGCTCTTCAGTGTAATAGTGTAATGTTAACAATTGCTTTCCTCCTCTTGGAAAACGTAGCGTCTCTGGCTTGCAGTGAAATCTCGCTAATACGGACCCAGTGGGCGAGAACTCTGTCGAAGTTGCCAAAGGAGTTACAGAATTTCTTTCCTGAAGTAGTAATCTTAAGCTGTAATTAAGGCATAAAATACAGTGTAACAGTTGGTAAAACAATAATTACATGAACTTACTTTCCTCCTAGCCTTCTTACATTCGGGCTTGGACTTGCAGTACAAGGCAGTTTCATCTGCTTTCTATGTGTTCGCCAAAGAGAAATTTCCCTGTCCTAAAACAGGCTTCACTTCATTGCGAAATAGTTCAGCACTTGCAACCGAAAGTGGGCAAAGAAAAAAGTGCTGTTTTACTTACTGAACGCCACTCGTAGGTAGTCTTGTCTTGGAATGCAGTCCGATGTTATATTGTGGTTTTTCTGATTGTTGCAAATAGTCGATGTAACAAAAATTAACTATGTCATAGCACTCAGGGCACAAGCACTTGCCTGAATTCTATCAAGCACTCTTATTTTCTCTCGCAAACATAATGATTTGTATTTAATGCAAACTGTCACTTTTCTCGATATATTGAAATGTACGACAGTTTAATGTCTTTCAAGCGATTACAGAACTCCTCATGTGCATTTCAGTAAACTTACTGAGCCGTCTTTGTTGTGTGTTTGTAAGCACTAGTTATACATATAATATTTATTGTCTGTCACGGACGAAGAGCGTGGGATGGTAGAGGATATGTCCAATAACGTACGAAACAGTAAGGCGACGTTTCATTGCCCGGTTAATGGTTCAAATGGCACAAAGCTCTGTGGGACTTAACATCTGAGGTCATCAGTCCCCTAGACATAGAACTACTTAAACCTAACTAACCTAAGGATATCAGACACATCCTTTCCCGAGACAGGATTCGATCCTGCGACCGTAGCAGCAGCGTGGTTCCGGACTGAAGCGCCTAGAACCGCTCGGTTAAACATCTACCCCGAACCGTTAAGTATGCTGGTTAATGCGAAGGAGAGTTGGCTTTTAGTTGTCTAGAAGATCCAACAGGGGTTCAGGCTGCACTGCGAATTCTAGTGAGGGATGTGAGTCCGAAAGGTGCCTCGGCTACAAAACGTAGACCAGAAGTCATTTACAGAATGACGTTTCGTGTGCAGTATGGACAGTACTGTGTCTGGTGAGAAAGGAATACTCCTGCAGATGGCAAAGTGGCCAGATGTATGTGATACTTCTGAATGAAGCGGGGCTACTTAAAAAGAGGGAGCTGGATTGGCCACTAACATTTTTTATGAGTCATCAGTCTTCCGACTGTTCTTATGCAGCCCGCCACAAATTCCGCTCTTGTGCCAACTTTTTCGTCTCAGAGTAGCACTAGCAACCTACTTCAATTATTTTCTGGTTCTATTCCAATCTTCCTCTACAGTTTTGGCTCTCTACAGCTCCCTCTACAACCACGGTAGCCATTCCCTGATCTCTTAACTCATGACCTGTTATCTTCTCCCTTCTTCCAGTCTGTATTTTCCATATACTCTTTTCCTCGCCGCTTACTTACATGTAATGTAATTACAATAAACGTTTTTGGAAGAGTGATCAAAATTATTTTTAAATTTTTCTTTTTAAAATTCAGTCATGATCACATACGTGGTGTGATGAAGACTGAATTTTAAAAAGAAAAATACATGTAATAGTTTCCAAAATAGCAGCGGAGTTAAGAGTTACGCAGTGGGATCTGCCTCAGTACTTATCTTGGAGCAGCCACATTACCACAGAATGCAAGCCATAGTGATCCAAATGTAGGGAATCGAATACGGAACAATCGATGAAGCTCGACCTTCATAAAGCAGGCCGGGAAGGTCCTGGAACCATGAGGTCGATACCTCTGCACGTTTCTTAGGGTACACAGCTGCTTACACAATGCCTTCAGAAGGCACAACATGTCTGCATTACCAAGCAACGAGTGGCTAAGTCAGCTAAATCATCGCAGACCACAGAGTCTTTGCACTGAACTTGAAGCTTAGGGCCACAAGGAGAACGTAGCAGCGTTAAATAGGTCAAGAAGAAAGAAATAGAAGATTACACCTGTGCAGAAGAGCTAAAGAAGAGCATTAAAGGATTATGTCTGAAAGAAAAATAAATATTGGGAAAATGTATTAGAAAAAAATGCAATTCTATGTATGGAGCCATCCCTACAGCTTTGTTACAGAAAACGTAAGAGGTCCAACAGTTCTACGCACCATCAGAAGAGCAGATGCTGAGAGCGAACTGGAGGGACTCGACAGACAGTCTTTTTGGCTCGTTTTTACCTGCTGACGATGCTAACGTCGACAATGGGGATGATGTAAGTCTTCCCTCGAGTCTTGGAGCTACACTACAGCAAGCCAACTGTGGTGATACCTCTTGTGTCGGAGGAGGTAGCAGTTGCGACCGTCACATTAAAGAACAGTAACAAATAACAATACGGAGTATACCAAGATAATGTAAACAGGATAGCACGGTGTATAGGGTCATACTCGCTCTCTTTAACGAAAAAGTTGTACAAGAAAGCATTCCCGCAAGTTGTGAAGTGCCACAAGCAGTAAAACTCACACAGGGTACAGGATACGGATCCGGCTGCTCCCCAGAGCTACACGGCGGTACGCCTGTTGAACGGCCTGGGTAAGGTTCAGGAGTACCAGTTGTGCAACTGGTTGCAGGATCGCAGGGAACTCATGGGAGCCAGTGCAAATACGGTTTCCGCTGCGGCAGGTCTGTTAATGACGCGATGTGTGTAAAATATTATGGGACTTAACTGCTAAGGTCATCAGTCCCTAAGTTTACACACTACTTAATCTAAATTATACTAAGGACAAACACACACACACCGCTACCCGAGGGCGGACTCGAACCTCCGCCGGAATCAGCCACACAGTCCATGACTGCAACGACTTAGACCGCTCGGCTAAGCAATCAATTGTCGATGGCTTCAGATGTAAGTACTGTAAGAAACAGCAATCATGATTGTCACTGCAGGTGCATTCGACAGTGTCCGTTTGCCTGTGATGTTCAAGCTTCTCCGGGATCTACGGTTCCCAGCGTGTCTGTTCAACAGCTTTCTATATTACCGTTGACTGGTTGACAGGAAAACAAAAATTTCCTAGAAAGATAACAAAAGGCAGTCCTCAAGTCTCGATAAGTGGTCCTATTCTATGGAACTTAATTACTGATCCCCTCCTGTTTCTCCGAAACGAGTAGAACACTCCCAGTGCTGTAGTGGCGTACGGAACAGAAGTCCTGGTGTTGCTATCTGTCGACTCTCGGGGCAAAGGGCTTGTTGTGTGGTCAAGCGGATCCAGCCATAGTAGCGTACAAAAGTATGACCGTATAGATCAAAGGCCAACTGTCTCAATCTGGAAACTGTACAAATAAAGTTAACAACACCTCTTATCACGCAGCAAGGTCTGCAGATATTTGGCAGTCAAATATGATGAAAGTTGGATTTTTATGATACATATCAAACATGACGAAAAAAAAAGTACTGACGGTACTCTAACCTGGATATCCAGCGTTACGCTAGCACTCGCTGAAGCACTTTGCCCATTAGAGCACGCTTTCCATCCTACTCAAATTCCTGACTTGTCACAAACTACTTCCATGCCACACTCTGTCCATTTTCATCATTGCTCGCAGCATCTTGTGTGATCTCTGCAATAAGTCAGACTAAGGGTACATCTACACTGTAGATAAATTAAAATGCAGTCAATAATTACACAGGGTGAACATTAATAAAACCAACAATCTGCAGAGACTTATTCCTGATTGAAAATAGAAGAGGAAAGATTCTGTGAACATGTGTCCGGAAGTGAAGAGTGCGCGTGTAACGGCAATATATCGTCCTGGAACACAGTACAAACTGTATCGCACCCACGACACAACAGATGTTCAAAGTGACCTCCATCGTATTGCTGTCGCCAACCATGATACACATAATCGTACTTCGGCTTACTTCATATTGGCGGCCACTTGCCTGGTGCATGCACTAGATATTGTCTCAATATCCTACAGACTCCAGTCCGCCAAATCTGGTGTACGTATAGACCCCCACGAATTTACACGTTCGCTGCGTGAAGGACCCATGATCACACAAACGCACGAAATCGGTTTGAAATGTCGTGCGATGTGGTTGGTGTCTGTGAGGGTACTTGTTTTGCTATAGCCGTGCTGCCTCCCGACTGTTTCCATCTGCTTGGCCTTACACAAACACCATCTCTGCTTATTCGCGACATGAAACCGGAACATTCCGCTGCTTACAGTGCTTTGCGTCAATCAAACAGCCTGTACCATACAACACGCAGCAAGTTGTCAGATGAACTGTCATTCACCAGCGTCATCTACTGTGGCAACGATGCAATCATCTCTTTTTCAGTCAGAATCATTCCGTGCCCCTTGTAGGTTTTATTAATGTTCACCCTGTATATTATTATTATTATTATTATTATTATTATTATTATTATTATTATTATTATATGTTTGGTTTATCTTCTTAGACGTGTGTTCATGACACCACACTATCATGATCCAAGGGCGTATATACACATGATGAATGAAAAATACTGATGTCAGCTATATGAGGGCACTGACATAATTGAATGTCGACAAAAGGGAATTTTGTGCAGTACCTGGATTTTCTACAGTTGGTCGCCTAACAACCTCGCTTATCAGGGCACGCTTCCCATCCAACACTATGTCCGACGTCTTGCAGTAATCATGCTACGTATTTTGAGCAGTGAGGATGGTGGGCAGGGGGACGCTAACGGAATAGAGTGTGGGGAATTGAGAATTGGGACTGAATGGCAAGCAAGCTCGTATAACGAAACCTGTTTAGACAAACACTGGGGTAGAGTGGTGTATCCGTACTAGGTCTGGCAAAAATTTTCACTTGTTGCCATCGAATTGTATCATAGTCCTTATGTATCTGACGTCACTATCTCTCTGTCGTCATTGCCATATACCGCTGTCACATCGTGGCAGTGTGGTTTCCGTTGTTTTGCACATGTCTGCAAGAACAGACACCACATATACATTGGAGCGTCAAAGAAACTGGTATGGACAAGTGTCTTCAAATACAGAGATATGTAAACAGGCAGAATATGGTACTCCGGTCAGCAACTTCTGTACAACACGATAAGTATCTGGAGGAGATGTTAGATCGGTTACTGATGATACAATGGTAGGTTATCAAGATTCAAGTCAGTTTGAACGTGGTGATATTAATCGACGCACAAGCAAGGCATCTCAGATATTGCGATGGAGTGGGGATTTTCCCGTACGACCATTTTACGAGTGTACCGTCAATATCAGGAATCCAGTAAAACACCAAATCTCCAACACCGCAACGCCCGGACAAAGATCCTGCAAGAATGGCACCAAAGACAACTGAGGAGACTCGTTCAAATTGACAGAAATGAAACCTTTCCACAAATTTCTGTAGATTTCAATGCTGGGCAATCAGCCAGTGTCAGCGTGCGAAGCAGTCAACGAAAAATCATTGATATGCGCTTTTGGAGCCGAAGGGCCACTCGTGTACACATGTCGACTGCAAGACACGAAGCTTTGCGACTCGCATGGGTCCGTCAACCTCGACATGGTACTGTTGATTACTGGAAACATGTTGCTTGGTCGGAATTGTCTCATTTCAAATTGTATCGAGCAGATGGACGTGTACGGGTATGAAGACAACTTCATGAGTACAAGGACCCTGCATGTGAGCAGGGGACTGTTCAAGCTAGTGGAAGCTCTGTATTGGTGTGTGGCGTGTGCAGATGTAGTGATATGGTACCCCTGATACATGTAGATACGACTCTGACAGATGACACGTACGTAAGCATCCTGTCTGATCACCTGCATCCATTCATGTGAATTCCGACGGACTTGGGCAATTTCAGCACAACAATTCGACACCCCCCATGTCCCGAATTGCTGCAAGGGGCTCCAGGACCACTATTCTGAGATTAAACACTACCACTTGCCACCAGAGACCCCAGGCATGAACATTATTGAGGATACCTGGGATCACTTGCAACGTGCTGTGCAGAGGAGATCTCCACACTCTCATATAGAACCGATAGACAGCCCTGCAGGATTCATGGTGTCAATTTCCTGCATTATTGCTTCAGACGTTTGCCGAGTCCATGCCACGTTGCGCTGCCGCACTTATGCGTGCTAGCGGGAAGACTACACGATATTAGGCAGGTGTACCAGTTTCTTTGGCTCTTCGGTGTATGATAGTAACATGTTAAGCAACCAACTGAAACAGGAGTGAAACTTACGCAAAATCCTGTGCTATTCAGTACCACGACTTAGAAGTACCATATTACTCCGTCATTGCGCACCGCGCCATGATGTACTGTGCCATAGTTCGCTTTGCACCCCGTGTATGGGAGAAGTAGCAGCGATTCAAGTACAGTAGGTCCACCTTAAGAAGAGCGCACACGAGTGTCGCCCTCAGGCTCAATAGGGCCTTCGAAACAACAACTGTCGAGGCTGTACTGCTAATACAGGAGTCTCTCAGAGCAAGGTGCTACTGATTAGGCTGTGGCAGATTCGATCAAGTGTAAGTGATCACAGGGAAAAATATAAATAATAAAATACCACTCCGAGCTTGGGGAATTGGTGGATGGCATGAGATTGGATATGTCCACCAGCACACGTGTGTGTAGGTTTATCCCAAATTTTATAGTCAGACTACAAGCTTGTCTACATGACCCAACGAAGAGAAGGGGGTGCTTCATTATTAGATGATGTCCTTAAGCCGTCGACCTGCCCAGGACGTAGAGATGATCAACATACTTCTTTGACTGCGGAATATTAAGGATGCCTGAACATGCAGTGCTTCACTGGAATATATACCAACTAGAAATGGGGAGTTAAGTAACTGATTTGGACTTGGACTGAGTAAGTCAATATCCGAAGGGTAGAAGTTACTTACCTGTGCCCCCAACAGAATATCAACAGCACAATTGCATAGGAATTTTCATGACGACGCACAGTATGTCACACCTGGTAACCAAATGGGTCAAGATCAGAGACATTTGGAGCATATATGTACAAGACGAATAGCCATAGCAGGACAAAGTGGAAAGGAAGTTCAACAATGGAACAGTGAGAAGGAAAGCGCTCTGGAGTTCCTAATTTCGGAATGATGATGAGTCTTAATGGAAGAACGATCAGTAGAGTATGAGGGATGTAATGCGTTAATTTAGAAGATTATTTAAATTTATAAAAATTAATGATATAATGTTTTTATTTAACTGTGAAAGAAATAAGTCGTAGGAACACAAATTGTAAGATGATGTTTCTTGCACTACCGATTCACGCAGGATTATTTGGCAATAGTTTCATAGAGGGACGAACTTAGATGTAGCATTACTGCTTAGTCAGCACTTTTTGGGAATTCTAAGATTCTTGATCGTTACTGTGACAGTTTAAGAACAGGAGGTCATGTGGTGGCGGCTTTCTCCTCTTTCTTCTACTTTCACATCACTCTTCTTGAATTGTTTCCTTTCTAAATTTTTCTCTTAATAAACCTGTAGAATTTAGATGCAGACGTTAATACTACATACTCAAGGTCAAATTGAAATTTATACAACGTAAGATCCGCTATGTTGAACTCCGCTATGTCGGTTCCAGGCCCAGAGCCTCATTTCCAAGAGATGAGGAAGGAAGAGGGGAAGGAGTAACAACCTCGTAAAAGAACCTGGGTGAATCTGGCTTCAGACAGTAGCACCCGAATAGGAACCCCTGTCTAGGATAACTAGGTGAAACCGGGTCAACAGTCTTAAAGGCGGAAGAGGATTCTCAGTTGTCAACGGCGGAGAGAGTGGAAGAACCTAGTGGAGTAAAACACATGGAAGATGAGTTGGAGCGTCTTGAAACACCTTTCAAAGTGAAATTCACGAAGAAATGCTTCATTGGGACCGTAAAAGTAAATTCACTCCTCCGAGTCGGAAAACAGAAATAATTGTAAAAGCTCCTGGATGGCCACGAAATTCAGATTTTGGCTGTACAAGTGTCCAGATTCCTAGATGAGTACATCATGGACACACAAGACTACCGAGTATTCAAAGGAGGAAAGCTAGCAATAAAGATAATGATTAACACCCCCGTTCTGGAGACTGGAGATCGGCACATTGGACTCTGCAAAACTGTCCAGTTGAAGCTAATATCAACTCATTTTTGACTACACCCAAGAAAAGCAAAGACATGGCTGTCTCATAATCAAGTATCCTAATTGCATCATGTAGCAATAACCAGGACAAATACGAGGGAAGAGATGAATGTTAATCAGAGACGGTAAATTCGACTCTGATTACTACCTTTCCAAAGTTAAAATGCGTTTTCTCCCACCAAAACGAAAGAGATATTATAAATAACTTCAGAGAAGGAATTCGCTCCTCTAGAATAGAGACCTAGAGTACCTCCGTACAGGAATCAATAAAGAAAAACTCGGTTGGTAAACATTAAACGGGCTATCTGGTGCAATGAAAAATTTAGAAAGTCCTCTAAAAGAGAGTCGACACAAGGAAGAGATGGAAACGTTCTGGAAATACGGAACACTGGAAACAATTTAAAACACAAAAAAATTTAACATCAAGGATATTCCGCAGAGTCAAACTATCATTTGAGAATGCAAAATTACAAAATCTTCAGGATAGCTTCCCAAAAAATAATAGCAGAGATTTCTTTCAAACTTTCAAATCCAAGCTCAAAGGATACCAGCTCCCAAGTGTAAACTTCAAAAATGATCAGGGCAAAGTTGGAATGAACAATCAAGAAAACTCCAATACACTGACCAGATACTTCAAGAAGCTGTTCAACTTCCCACCTCCAACCACAAAACTGGAACTTCTGGGTTCTCCTGAGAACCTAGAAGATGATTTTGCCACCAAGTAAAGAAGAAATAAAGGAATCCCCAAAAACTCTCAAAAATAACAAGACCAATGCAGAAGACTCAATATCAGCAGAAATGCTAAAATGGACAGAACCGGAAGTCCTAGACGACCTACACCGAATCTTCCAGCAAATATGGGAGACAGAATAACTGCAAGATAAATGGAAAGCGGCACTGATCCGCCTCCTCCATAAGAAAGGAGACAAACAAGACGTTAACAGCTACAGAGGCGTGTCACAAATCCCAGTAACCTAAAAAATTCTCTCCAAGGTACTGCTGAGTAGAACTGAAGTAATCCTAGATAAACAACTTGGAGAGTACCAGGGTGGGTTCTGGAAACGCCGCTCCTGTGCCGAACAAATTTAGAATTTGAAATCAGTAATGTGGCCCAGAATGCTGAGTGGCAAAAATATAGCGGTTTCTTTCACTGATTTCAAAAAGCCTTTGATTCGGTTGATAGAGAGACCCTTGAATTGATGACCTGACAATTTGGGTTCAAAACAAGCTGGCAAGCATGATCAGAGAAACCATAACAGGCACAACTTCCAAAGCGAAGTTTATAAGAGCGTTGTCTCAACGATTTGAAATCAAGATAGGTGTGGGACAGGGGATTATCACCAATACTATTTAACTGTGTCCTGGAGAAGATTGTGAGAATTTGGAATTCCGTGCTTGAAAATCAAGGGATTAGCCCAATCTGTCTAGGAAGAAAACTGGAAGGAATCAAAGTCAAATCCTTGACTTTCGCTGATGATTTTGCAATACCTTCAGAGAACTTGGAAGAAGCGGCCATCCAAATCAACCTGCTAGAAAGTCTCGCTGGCAAGACAGGCTTTAGGACCTCGAAAGAGGAGGCCAAATTCACTACAAGTGAAAAACATGGAGCAAAATTCTTTGAAACACAGATTGGACAGATCTCAAAAATGGAGATTAGCTAAAAACATTGACAACAAAACTTGCATCTCATGTAATGACAAAATGAAGCACTAAAACGCTGTGGTAGAAACAGAGTACCCTTATGACCGCGAATGCCTTTCAGGGAATTACAAGTTTGAAAAGCAGGACATTTAGAAAGAAGAACATTACGGAAAATAAAGGGTTCAACTGAATTTGAAACCGGGGCGAAACTGCGGAGCAACAATGAAATCTACAGGAAGGTGGACAAAATCCTAAGAGTCCATAAAATAAGAGGAGGTTATCATTTCTAGGATATTTGTACAGAATGGACACAACCAGACAAAAGGATATTCAACTACCTGTGGAAAAAGAGGACAACAAGGACATGGATTAAGAAAGCTCTTACAGATCTGGAAAGACTCAACATTCAGGAAGTTCAGATATTAAATAAGGATACATTTCGGGCCATGAATCTAAATTTGAAAGGTTTCAAATGAAACAGCAGTGCCCACATGAAAAAGTAATGGAGAAGGGGGAAATGAAATTGTAGCCTCATCTTAAGTGGTTATAAGTATTTAATTCGCAAAAAAAAGTCCGACTTAGAATCACAGGGTGACAAAGTCAGATGTCCAGCAGTAAATATCTGTATAAGGTGTCTCTTCTGTAGGTCGTCAGACGTACTTTCTCTGATATTTCGGCTCATATTTGCCGCTTAGATTTTTGGGGTTGGAAGTTGGACTCAGTCCAGACAAACACCGCTCGTCACACCTTTTATACGACGTCCAATGCTGGCGAAAAACGTCTGTTTATTTCTAGGTACGAACAAAATGATTTTAAAGCGGAATATTACGTGGCCACTCGATTCAGTGGTCCCAGTATTGGTCCAGTGCGATCTGTGTTAACAGATACACCAATGCACGATTAATATAGAACTCAAGCAGCGACTGAGCAGCACTGCTGCATGTTGGTAGCAGTCAGTGCAGCGCAGGGCGGTGCTGTCGGTGCTGGAGTACTACTTATTCCTCGTGTTTTAGTATCACTGTTAATACATATCGATGTACCAAATATAGCTTTAGACCAGTCTTCGATCGCTCCACCGAATGGATACGATAAATTTCCCTTCCTTCGTAACTGGAAATGAACTTTTCTGTCAGCACTGGGCGACGCATGAAAGTCGTATTGAGCAGTATTTGTCTGGACAGACTACTGCTACACGCCCGCATCTCGTGGTTGTGCGTAGAGTTCTCGCTTCCCACGCCCGGGTTCCCGGGTTCGATTCCCGGCGGAGTCAGGGATTTTTTCTGCCTCGTGATGGCTGGGTGTTGTGTGATGTCCTTAGGTTAGTTAGGTTTAAGTAGTTCTAAGTTCTAGGGGACTGATGACCATAGATGTTAAGTCCCATAGTGCTCAGAGCCATTTTTTTTTTTTTTTTGAACAGCTACACGTTGCAGAAATAGCAATTATTTGTCGAAACACCAGAGAAAATACGCCTCACAATTCTTAGGATAGACATCCTGTCTATTAAAGTTTATATCCTGTCTGATTCACTGACTCATCACTGCCCAACCCAGATCGTTAAACACAGAAGCCAAATCTTTTGCCAGAATGTTGATCTTATACTGTAGACATCGTTTAAGCAGGGGTTTCTCGAAATAGGGTATGAAAGGTTTTTGAAATATGTCGTTCTTAAGGCAATTTCTCATTTAGAAATACCGCAATCGGTATTTGGTTTTTCGATCAGAAATACAGAAAATAAGATTTTCAGCATTTTTAGAGGTGCAGTCCCTAAGTGGATGAGTACTGGATGAATGTTTTTTTTTATTTGTAAATAAATCACTGTGAAGAAACTGCTAATGGTACCTACTTTTAAAGAAACTGATATCTGGATCTTCGATCAGAAATAAGGAAATTAGTTGTTTCACTGTTTTAGCAAACACAAGCCTTGTGAGGCAGAAGCAGTGGATGAAAAGTTTTATGAAAATATTTCATTGTGAAAGGGCTTTTGAAGCTATATGTACGAAAGTTTGTATTTGGCTGCTCTGTTGAAAATAAAAATATACATGTTTTATATTTTTGGAAATTCAACCCTTAATGGAGTGAAATAGTAGTTAAAAATTTTTATTTAAATATTTGATTGTGAAAACTTTTTCGAAGATACATCTATGAAAATGGTTCCACAAAGAGATTTTCACTCTGCAGCGGAGTGTGCGCTGATATGAAACTTCCTGGTAGATTAAAACTGTGTGCCGGACCGAGACTCGAACTCGGAACCTTTGCCTTTTGCGGACAAGTGCTATACCATGGTAGAGCACTTGCCCGCAAAAGACAAGGGTCTCTAGTTCGAGTCTCGGTCCGGCACACAGTTTTAATCTGCCAGTTAAGTTTCTTATGAAAATGTTATTTGACATCTTGCTCAGAAATAAAAAATTATGCCTTAAAAAATGGTTTAAATGGCCCTGAGCACTATGGGACTTAGCTTCTATGGGCATCAGTCCCCTAGAACTTAGAACTACTTAAACCTAAGTACCCTAAGGACATCACACAATTCCATGCCCGAGGCAGGAGTTGAACCTGCGACCGTAGCAGTCGCGCGGTTCCAGAGTGAGCGCTTAGAACCGCTCAGCCACCGCGGCCGGCTACGTCTTACAAATTTATTGGAAATCACCCCTAAGAAGATGAAATAGGGGATTAAAATTCTTAAGAAACTATTTCCGTATGTTCGTTAAAAATGAAGGAATATGTTTTGAAGGAAGAAAGTTTCTATTGACACATCATCACAAGAACTCCATAGGCAGGATTAACAAAAACTTCCTACCAGGACCGGTTTTTGGTTTGAAGAACATTCGGAAAAGACCATGCGTCTATGGACTTCATTAGACCATATAGTGTCATCGAGAGAATCAGTGGGCGCTAAGGTAGTGAATAAAAAAATAAATAAACAACAAGTAAATATACTGCAGTTCAAAGTAGTGAGGGTTTACTAGCTTACAAAGTCATAGCTTCAACTACAAAGATCCTAACGTTATCGTTGGCCATAGCTTCTTTGGCTTAAGCTATCGTATATACAGCAATTATTATTTGCAGATTTATCATTAAGAGCAGTGTGATCATATGCGTTGGACAGGTCCGGTGTAGCACGCTTCCTTTTGCGGAAGTTCGCCGTCAGACGCATAAATTGCGCGGGTGGCGACAGCTATCGCGGCATTGAGACGGACGGGCCTCGGCTCCGTAGCCCTGGCGCGGTTCACTAATGAGGAAGCTGTTACAGAAATAATTAATACGCCGCCGCCTCGCTGAGAGGCGCGCCAGCCCCTGCGAGGCGGGCAACCCAGCGAGCTCCCCAGCGCTGCCGCGCAGCCTAATTGGCGGGCGACCGTGCGAATACCGCAGTATTCTCACTGCTTCGGCGGTGTGCTTTCGCTGCGATATTGGCAATCAGACGGCTTCTGTTTGCAACTCGAGGTATTTCGCTTGCCGTTGAATGCAAAGCAGTCCATGAGTTATGCTAGTAGGGCAGCAAAATTGAAACCATTAGCATCGAAGGAACTGTGCTGGGCAACAAAAATGATAAGTTCTCCAGAAGAGGTAAATCAATATTTTATCTAGCTAGTTGTGCAAACTGTAATTATCAGTTTTTAACATACTCAACACAATGAATTTATTTATAAAAATCCGGAAACCTTTAATATTTCAAATCTGATGATACCAATTTGAGATTTGAAATTGTGACCCAGTCTAGACTTTCACCGGACTCCAGTGATTCTGTCTCAGATAATTTCGACAAAGTTTAGTTCGAATTAAGATACTGTTGGAATGGAGAAAAAAACTAATTAAATAACCAATGCTGCAGAGTAATACATCAAACGTGAATCAACGTTTGTTCATAAATAAGTTAACATCTGTTAATAGACCAAAACATAAATGACAATGGGCAACAATAAATAAAATGTGAACTATAAACCTTACGTAAATCAGAGGAAGACTTTTTGAATTCTCACAAATGAGTGGTGGCTATTTGCTCCATTTGAAAACAGAGGTTTCCGTCTCTGACCACCAAGTTATTAATTTTGTTTTATAAGTCCAGTGAAACCGCCGATGCTACTCCAAGGCAGAGACGTAGACCCTACTTCTGCGAATACAGTGCACTGTAGCGGTCACTTACCGCGATGAGTTCAACATAAGGTGAGGAAGTTTTGCTACAAAATTGTAGGAGATCTGCATCTTCAAATTTTTGTTATACAGTTTACTTGATTTCTTCTAGTGATGCTAGTGCATGCACCTCTGACAGTGAAAGCATGCCTGTCTAAACTTACTGAAACCTAAATTTGTGTTTTTACAAATGTTATAACTGGATAGAGATTTATTAAGATTGTAGGTCCGTTTTTAGCTCGTCGTTTATCACCATAATTTGTTTTAGGCATTATGAGTTTATGGAAATTTAGAGACATGCCTTGTGATCGAGTCGTCTTTACTTTGAAAGAAGAAATTCGGAGTGCTATGTATACAGATATATTAGAGGCAGAAAGTGACCCTGGTGAAGTTTTGTGAATGTTGTTCACCAGGTCTGTACAACAGAAACTACAGTTCCTTTCTTAGTTTCTGCATTACTCAACTGAATACATTTCGTGAAGATACTGATGAGTGAAGTAAAGATGAAGTTACCATGGGGAACTCTAAAAAAATTGTTGCCATCGCACTAACTGGCAGCTGTGCGTGACGTCTCTGAAGATTTTGGACGAAATCAAGACGTAATGTGATTATCGATTGAACTGTTTCTATGGTAGTTCCCACAGTGACTCATTTCTGAGCTATGCACGAGAATGATTTGTATGCCTCACAATGAAGTGGGGTTGGTACTAACTGTGTACTTTTGAGCTGTGTAGGACTTTCTTAGAATCTTACAACCTGACGGAACGTCAGTATATGAATGAGTCAATTATAAAATTTTGGGGATGTTCAAGGTTTCGCCAATGTATGCCTCAGAAATTAATGAAAATAAATTACAAGATGTGGAGGAGAGCAAATAGAACTGAACATTTGTCACAATTCCAGATGTGTATTGTAAATTCCCCAGAAAAGCGATTAGACAAACGAGGAACTAACTCACATATTGGTTGAACAATAGTCACAATATTTATGTTGACATTTTTTCACTTTTGTAACCATAATGAAAAAAAATATAGGTGTCTATTTCTGCGGGACGGTAAAGCGTGATCGTAAAGATATGCCGAAAGATTTGAAATATGAAAAAAACTGCAGCGTGAAGACTTCGAATGTAGGTGCACAGAAGAGGGTATGACCGGAATTATTTGGAAAGAATGACAGAAATAAATGTGATTCTATTTCTCTCAAATTTCCATGACCGAGGCAGACGATGTTAGTGCCTCAATAACTCGTAAAAGGATTACTTATTTATATCATGTCTCTCGAACTCGTCAGAAAGTACAACAGACATATTAAGTACAACGATAAAGCGGACATGCTCAAATATTTGTACGAAATTCTGAGGAAAAAGCAAAATGTAGTTGCTCATTTTTGTTTAGGTATATGCTGGACTTCTGCAGAATAAATGACTTTTCATTATTCGAAGAAGCAAACAACACTGTCGTTGAAACTGTTTCGGGTTTTTCTCGTTCATGAATTTATTGGCACTGCAAGTGGTACAATACCAAAGTTTAACACACAAACAAATTCAGAAAGATGATACTCCCAGAAATTCGACTTAGTAAATCTTTATTACCCGTGGTCTAGGGGTAGCGTCTTTGATTCATATTCAAAACGTCTTCGGTCCCACTGCCTAAATTTTGATAAATTGTCGACATTGGCGGCCGTCAGCCTCATTCTGCCAACGGCCTTGTCAAATAGGGCGGAGGAGCGGATAGAGGTACAGGGCACTCTTTTGTCCTAGGGGTGGGAAATTGCCCCTAAAGGCGGAAGAATCAGCAATGATCAACGACATGAGGATGCAGAAGGCAATGGAAACCACTGCATTAAAGAAACGTAACGTGTATCCACAGGACATGTGGCCTGTAGTTGAAGAAATGTCATGATGATCTCTCCATTGGCAAAAGATACCGGAAAAGTCCCCCATTCGGATCTCTGGGAGAGGACTGCCAAGGGGGAGGTTACCATGAGAAAAAGATTGAATAATCAACGAAAGGATAATGTTCTAATCAGAATCGACAGCAGACCAACACCGACAACGATAGTTCAGGTATACATGCCGACGTCGCAAGCTGAAGATGAACAGATAGAGAAAGTGTAAAGGGGGACGAAAATCTAATGGTCATGGGCGACTGGAATGCAGTTGTACAGGAAGAAGTAGAAGAAAAGGGTACAGAAGAATATGGGCTTGGGACAAGGAATGAAAGAGGAGAAAGACTAATTTAGTTCTGTAACAAGTTTCAGCTAGTAATAACGAATGCTCTGTTCAAGAATCACAAGAGGTGGCGGTATACTTGGAAAAGGCCAGGAGATACGGGAAGATATCAATTAGATTACATCATGGTCAGACAGAGATTCCGAAATCAGATACTGGATTGTGAGGCGTACCCAGGAGCAGATATAGACTCAGATCACAATATAGTAGTGATGAAGAGCAGGCTGAAGTTCAAGACATAAGTCAGGAAGAACCAATTCACAAAGAAGTGGGATACGGAAGTTCTGAGGAATGACGAGATACGTTTGAAGTTCTCTAACGTTATACAAACAGCAATAAGGAATAGCGCAGTAGGCAGCACAGTTGAAGAGGAATGGACGTCTCTAAAAAGGGTCATCACAGAAGTTGGGAAGGAAAACATAGGTACAAAGAAGGTAGCTGCAAAGAAACCATGGGTAACAGAAGAAATACTTCGATTGATGAAAGGAGGAAGTACAAACATGTTCCGGGAAAATCAGGAATACAGAAATACAAGTCGCTGAGGAATGAAATAAATAGGAAGTGCAGGGAAGCTAAGACTAAATGGCTGCAGGAAAAATGTGAAGACATCGAAAAAGGTATGATTGTCGGAAGGACAGACTCAGCATACAGGAAAGTCAAAACAACCTTTGGTGACATTAAAAGCAACGGTGGTAACATTAAGAGTGCAACGGGAATTCCACTGTTAAATGCAGAGGGTGAAGATTTGTCTAATGTGATAGAAGAGGAAACAGGAGTCGATTTAGAAGAGATAGGGGATCCAGTATTAGAATCGGAATTTGAAAGAGCTTTGGAGGACTTACGGTCAAATAAGGCAGAAGGGATAGATAACATTCCATCAGAATTTCTAAAATCGTTAGGGGAAGTGGTAACAAAACGACTATTCACGTTGGTGTGTAGAATATATGAGTCTGGCGACATACCATCTGCCTTTCGGAAAAGCATCATCCACACAATTCCGAAAACGGCAAGAGCTGACAAGTACGAGAATTATCGCACAATCAGCGTAACACCTCATGCAACAAGCTGCTTACAAGTATAATATACAGAAGAATGGAAAATAAAATTGCTAATGTGATAGGTGACGATCAGTTTGGCTTTAGGAATAGTAAAGGCACGAAATAGGCAGTTCTGACGTTACGGCTAATAATGGAAGCAAGGCTACAGAAAAATCAAGACACGTTCATAGGATTTGTCGACCTGTAAAAAGCGTTCGACAATATAAAATGGTGCAAGCTGTTCGAGATTCTGAAAAAAGTAGGTGTAAGCTATAGGGAGAGACGGGTCACATACAATATGTACAACAACCAAGAGGGAATAATAAGAGTGGACGATCAAGAACGAAGTGTTCGTATTAAGAAGGGTGTAAGACAAGGCTGTAGCCTCTCGCCCCTACTCTTCAATCTGTACATCGACGAAGCAATGATGGTAATAAAAGATCGGTACAGGAGTGGAATTAAAATACAAGGTGAAAGGATATCAATGATACGATTCGCTGATGACATTGCTATCCTGAGTGAAAGTGAAGAAGAATTAAATTATCTGCTGAACGTAATGAACAGTCTGATGAGTACACAGTATGGTTTGAGAGTAAATCGGAGAAAGACGAAGGTAATGAGAAGTAGTAGAAATGAGAACAGCGAGAAACTTAACATCAGGTTTGATGGCCACGAAGTCAATAAAGTTTAGGAATTCTGCTACCTAGGCAGTAAAATAACCAATGACGGACGGAGCAAGGAGGACATCAAAAGCAGACTCGGTATGGCAAAAAAGGCATTTCTGGCCAAGAGAAGTCTACTAATATCAAATACCGGCCTGAATTTGAGGAAGAAATTTCTGAGGATGTACGTCTGGAGTACAGCATTGGATGGTAGTGAAACATGGACTGTGGGAAAACCGGAACAAGAGAATCGAAGCATTTGTGATGGGGTGCTATAGACGAATGTTGAAAATTAGGTGGACTGATAAGGTAAGGAATGAGGAGGTTCTACGCAGAATCGGAGAGGAAAGGAATATGTGGAAAACACTGATAAGGAGAAGGGGCAGGATGATAGGACATCTCCTAAGACATGAGGGAATGACTTCCATGGTACTAGAGGGAGTTGTAGAGGGCAAAAACTGTAGAGGAAGACAGAGATTGGAATACGTCAAGCAAATAATTGAGGACGTAGGTTGCAAGTGCTACTCTGAGATGAAGAGGTCAGCACAGGATAGGAATTCGTGGCGGGCCGCATCAAACCAGTCAGTAGACTAATGAAAAAAAAAAAAAATCTTAAGACATGCCAGTTCAAGAATGTTCTCGTCGTTGTGCAACCTGCAGCACAGAAACTGAACCACACAACGCAAAATAGCAGTGCAAAATGTGTGACGTGAGACTGATTGTAAGGAAAACGGGAAATTGTTTTCGGACATATCATACAGAAGAATGCGTGGTTGAAAACTCTATGTCCCTGGGGTTCCGATGTGAAACAGCCTCCTCAAAACAATTGATTGTTTACTTTTAGCCAATTTCTTCTCGTACCCGTTGTTTTCTATGGAAATAAAGGATATTTTCGTGGGAAACTTGAATATGGGACGCAAAGGACAGCCGGAGATTAGAAACAAATTGCTAAACATGGAATAAGGTAGAAGGTATATCTCAGCCAAGAGAGATTCCATCGACGTACATAATTTTGTTTCGAGTTGTAGCCAGACTAGTTCCGCAACGTAAAATTTAAACTACTGTAAGATATTTGACTGGTCAGGATGATGGCGGGTGGCCGTGAGGGCCTTAGGGCGAGCCGGTGATCAGCATTTGAACACGGTCGAATAATTTACTTTAACTTTTATTAAAAACTCGTTACATACTCAGTAGCGGCCAGTGTCCTCGCAGCCTACTGACCCGAACGCGACGCGGAAGCCCGGTGTCTGACGACGCAGCAGGGTGTCTGATGACAACAGCCGCCCCGCCGACAGAAAGACTCACGTTTTATTCTGCGTTGGTAGCTGACTCGCGCGGGCAGCGAACCGGCAATGCAGAATCAGTGGTGATGGAAATGTGTGTACCACGCTGGAAGGTGAACGATCGCTTGCCTACTTCACCCGTTCCCTTGCACTACTGCCAAGTGAATGAAATTTTCACTCTACAGCCGAGTGTGTTCTGATATGAAACTTCCTGGCAGATTAAAACTGTGTGCCGGAACGAGCCTCGAACTCGGGACCTTTGCCTTTCGCGGGCAAGTGCTCTACTGTAATATCTCTTTATATTCGATGAATTATTCCGATACAATTGTAGCCTTGAATGACGTTTACTAATTTTCTATCTTCATACACGCAGAATCCATGCGCAAAGTAGTTCCATACAATAGCTCTGCCAGGAGCGCATAATTATTCTTTGTAGTACTCTCTCTGGTGGTTGTTAAAAAAAAAAAAGCTTCCGAGATTGTCTTCGTGCCGATTAGCCTGAGCATTGTTTGAAGAATTGTAATCTGAATATTGAGATTTATGACAAAAGATAACTCATACGAAACTGTACGATTAAAAGGGAAATATATATATCCTTCATACAAAAGGTGTGAAACAATTTACATTAGTTGGATTTTGAGAATTAATGATATTCTGATATTCATCGATATATTGCGTAGTTGTTAATCAGAAGGGAACTACCAAAAGACTGTATACGAACAGGCATTTAATAATCCAAGAGCTCCATTACTTCTTCGGAAGGTTTAACTTCATCAAAGCCAAATATCAGCTTGATCTGAGGTTTGCCGAATGATTATACAACGCTCCCAAAAATACGAGGCATTTTATTTGTACAGATTAGCAGACTGCCGCAAAGCGCGGGCCTGCAGAGAAGAAGAATCATAGCCTTATTTCATTATAACAAGTAAAATTTCTGAATAATTTTGAGTGACTGAGTTATGACTGTGTTTCCTATTATGAATGATTGGTTGCTAGAACGATTTGAGAATTACATAATTACATAGATAGGAGGAAAAATTCCACTACCAATTGAGCTACCCAAGCACGACTCACGCCCCGACCTCACAGCTATAATTCCGCCAGTATCTCGTCACCTACCTTCCAAACCTAGCAGAACTAGCACTCGTGGAAGAAAGGATATCGCGGAGACATGGCTTAGCCACCGCCTGGGGGATGTTTCTAGAATGAAATGCTAAGGTCCCGAGTTCGAGTCTGGGTCCGGCACACATAAGTTTTAATCTGCCAGGAAGTTACAAACAATAGGTAGTAAAACTAATCTTATATAAATTCTCAGTACTACAAAATTACACATAATCAGCAGAAATAAGGATCATAAATTATAAGCGGAGTTCATATCCGATAAACAGGAATTATGCACTTGCCTTAAGTGGTTATCTATAACCGACAAAACTTGGAAAAGATCTTCTTTGTACTAGTAGCTATACAGTTTTTGTTATTCTCCTGTAGTTTCTGTACTTGCTATGATGTTCATAAGAGATAATAATGGACAACTCCATCCAAACAAGCCTCGGAAAGTCCAACGGTGCTGACCGACTACCGTGTCATTCTGGGCCGACAGGCGCCACTGGATGTCGGTACAGCACACAGATCTCCGTGAGGTTGTTAGTCTTCGTCACTGGGGCCGCCACTCCTCAATGAAGTATCTCCTCAACTAGCCTCACAAGGGCTGAGTGCATCCCAGTTGCCATAAATGTTCAAAACTACATCTCTGCCAAATACACCAACGTCACATAAAAATGTCGCTAAATATCATGATGACTGTTTCAGCGGATATACATTCTAGTAGAATTACATAGTCACAGTGTGACAATATACACACAATCTTAATATCAAACAAGAAATACAGTCTCATTCAGAACAATATCTCAGTGAAGAATATTAAGTGACACAGTTTCTGGTCTACCGCTGCATGCAAACTTTTATCTTTCCGCGTCAAGACACTACTTTTGCATCTCTCGCCAACACAAGGCGTCTTGTTTAGGCACGAGGATCGAGCAGACTTGACTGTCTTCTATTGACTGAGAAGCAAGACTTAAATTACGTTTCAAATGGCTCTAAGCGCTATGGGACTTAGCATCTGAGGTCATAAGTCCCCTATAACTTAGAACTACTTAAACCTAACTAACCTAAGGACATCACACACATCCATGCCCGAGGCAGGAATAGAACTTGCGACCGTAGCAGCCGCGTGGTTCTGGTCTGAAGCGCGTAGAGCCAATCGGCCACAGCGGCCTGCTCAAATTATTCACAAGTGCATTCTATGATTACAGTGGAGGGAAAATACCTCGTAAGACCAAGAAGAAAGACCTCGGATGGTACAAGAATGTAAATCAGTCAGAGTTTTTGCCCTAGAAGTGAAACTATATATCGATGAACCAATGGTGGAAAAAACAGAACGATTTAACATTAAGATTTATATTCTCGGTGAAAGGGCGTCAGTAATAAATTTCGCTGATGCCATTGACATTCTCTGTGAGAGAGAATTTCAGGACCAAAATGAAAAGTGCAGTGAGCACACATTGCTGACTGAAAGTAAACACCAGAAGACGGAAGTAATGAGGGGTAGCAGAGACGGGATTAGGAAAACGTTATCCGTAACTATGGAGACGACGAAGAAGACGAGTTGATAGAATTCTGCTAGCGAGGAAGCAAAATGAAGTGACGGACGAAGAAAGGAGAACTTAAGAAACAGAGTAGCACAGGTGACGAGGCATTACTGAGCAAACGGTATTAACTAGTATCAAACATTAGATTACTCTGAGGTAGAAATTTATGAGAACGTATGTCTAGTGCGCAGCATTATACGGAAATAATAATTGACTTCAGGAAAAAAGATAATTGAAGAGTCTGAGAATTGCTGCCTAAGACAAATGTACAAAATGAGGGCGCGGCCATTTCCACCGGAGGTTCCAGTCCGCCCTAGGGCAAGGGTGTGCGTGTTGCTCTTAACATAAGTTAGTTTAAGTAGCTTGTAAGTCTGGGGACTGATGGCCTCACCATTTTGGTCCCTTAGGAATTCATACACCTTTGAACATTTCAAAATCAGGTTGAATGACAAGAAATGAAGACCTTCTCGGCAAATCGCGAAGGAGAGGAATGTAGAGGGTGTTTCCGTATCAGCATTTTAATCTGTTAGGGGACTTAGACAGCGCTCCACTGAACAATTTGAGGTAGGGAACCTGGGGTCGGTGAAACCGGGTGAAGGAGATATGAAAGTAAACTTGGCTACCGCTCTGTCTAGCACTACCACTTTCGAGCTTATTTACAATTAACATGCTTACAAGTTTACACGCACTGTGCTATATATTTCTATTCACGTTCTTTTACTTCCTGCAAGGAAACAAGGACGGGACACATATTCTACCTGCCCGTCTGAATAGCCACCTGTAGTTGAGATTCGTGCGATGAGCTATAGCTGGGTTGTTACTGAACGTACCTTGGCTGTTCGTCCGAGTACGTGGTTACAACATGACGGTGCACCGTCTCACTTCAGCGTGGATGTCCGCAACCATTTCAATGCTGTATTTGTTGCTGGATTGGAAGCAGAGGTCCTATTCCATAACCAGCGAGGTCATCTGACCTGAATCGCCTTGTTTATTTCCTGAGGGTATATCTAAAGCCACTTGAGCTTGAGACCCCATTGGTTGCCAGAATTGTAGCTGCCTATGATTTGAACCGAAACACGCTAGGGATATTCGTCACTGTGTCTCAGGATCTTGCTCACCTTTTCATGACGTTGACGGCAGCCACTATCAGCATATTTCTTAAGATACAGTGCAAACGGTATGTTCATTTTATCAATTACGGTATCTGCATTTACCTTTAACTAATGTAAATAAAAAATGCCCAGTAATGTGACTGTATTCCTATTATCTCCTTAAGATGGTTTCTGCGACCCCAGGTTCTCTACCTCAAATTGCTCAGTGGAGCTTCCTCTATGTCCTGCTAAATTTTCGCACGTTCTTACGGAAAAACCCCGTATGCAGGGACAATGATACTAAAAAGGGACAGGTCGATACATGTGTGAAAACACCAATAAATTTCTTCCATGGTACTGGATGGAGCTGCATACGCCACAAACTGTAGATGAAGACAGAGAGTGTAATGCATAAAGAAATATCGAGGACCTTGGATGAAAGTGCTACTCTACATTAACAGTTTGGCGGATGAGAGGTAGACCTGGTAGTCAAAAGACTGATATGACAAGAAGATAGGTCTCTGTATTTGTTGTCATGTAATTTATTCTGCCTAGAGATGCATTCATAAAAATGTCGCTCATGCAGAATAGGAGAGGTGCTCAGATAGTAATGAAATACATTTATTTTCTGAAAGTAGGTTGATTTTATTCAGGACTGCATTACACCATATTATGTCCCACTCTTTGGCTACAAAAGCCTTATGTTCATAATAATCTGCATTCAGTACATACGCTTTACACCACCTTACTGGAACAGTCTGCAAACCAGCATGTTACGGCTCTACTGGTCAAAGTCGGAGTCAACTTCTTAAGGCATCAGTAACTTCCCTATACTTCATTTACTTCTTCCTGAGGAGTGCATCCATCATTAGGCCAGACTTGATTGAAGTCGGAAGGTATGAGATCTGGGCTGTAGGGTGGATGAGGAAGATGAGGAGGAACTGTCCAATAAAGTGTTCAGAGCTCCTCTAGGGTGCATAGACTTGTATGACGCCTTGTGCTGTCATGCACAAATGAAGTTCGTTTGCATTTCTTTTAGCGACGAACGGCCAGAACACGTTTCTTCATTTTACAGAGGCTGTGTGTGGCCAGCCAGAATGGGGAAGATTGAAAAGTTTATCGTGATCTTTTTGCGATGTCTCATTGGATCCTGTGCACTGACAGGTCTCCGTAGATATTCAGCAAGTGCATATGAATATCTGCAATGCTTTGGTTTTCCGCCAAATTAAGTGCAATGATAGCTCTCTGCTTGGAACACTCCTAAATTACAGACGTAGTTTTGAAGCCTATGTACAACACCACCGCCAACAGAGTCTGAAGAAGGAACGTTCTTTAATGCCCCACAACAAAATTGCGCATTTCTTCAAGCGAAATTAGACGAGAAAAAATATATTGCATAATTAAAGCGTAATAGTGGTACAAGTGCATTTTGTTAGTACGGGGTGCATACATTCAGGAGCCAACTTGATTGATTTATGACCCTGTGGGTTCTTTTGTAACTCCCTAGGGATAATCAGTGCTTCTGCTAGACCCTCCAACCCATCCCGTCCCGTCCTCATCCCTAACAATCTGGCGAATCAGCAACGCTCCCCCTCATTGATATCAGCATATTTTTATGTTAAATTAATTGACAAGTTAGTTAAATCAATCAATTACTTTGCTATCAAAAGTGTGCTTGTATCAGTGATGTGGAGGGTGGAGGGTTTCATATTTCCCAGAGGGACAGCGGTGAGGAGGGGAAGGGGGAGTGTTGGGGGTTTCTCAGAAGGACTGATTGTCCCCAGGGGTCATAAATCAGTTAATCCCTAAGGAGTCATAAATCAATCAAGTTTGCCTCTGAATGTGTGCAACTAGCACATAAAAAAATGCCCCACTGCCCAACTACTTTCCATTACGTATTGAATACCCCTGTCTTAAAGCTCTTAAAGCTTTTTTATGCTTCTCCACAATGTCATCGTATTTCCCCACTTGCTGCTCGTAGAATGCAAAGCCAATATCCGAATTCCAGCGGTATACCACTCAGTATTGCAGCAACAACAATGGTTACTATTTCAATACTTCGTGCATGACATGCAGCAGTGTTATTTTCTGGTGTGCACACACTTATGACGTAATGTTACAAAGAGAAGTGTAATGGTGTGACATGGGATAATGGGTAGGAAACGCTACGGGCCCAGCACAAACCATCTGCTTCTCAGGAAATATGTCATTCAGCAACCCCATGCGTTCAGACTTCAGTGTGGAGATGCACCATCATACTGGAAGATGATGGACACCTGCAGCTCTTCAGTCTGAGTCCGCAGGAAACTGTTCGATGATGTCCGCGTAAACATTTCCTGCTACGATTTTCTCTGCAAAGAAAAGATATCTTATCACCCAAACATGCATTAGCCCTCTTCAAGAAATACACTTTGGGCTATCGCAGATGTGTTAACGTCTAGTGTGTAGGTTCCCCGAGCCCCAGTTCCTAATGTTGTGGCGATTCACAAGTCCAAAAATGTGGAATGTCCCTTCTTCTGAGAACAGCCACGTCTTCCGGTAAACATTTGCAAAAAAATGGTTCAAATGGCTCTGAGCACTATGGGACTCAACTGCTGTGGTCATCAGTCCCCTACAACTCAGAACTACTTAAATCTAACTAACCTAAGGACATCACACACATCCATGCCCGAGGAAACATTTGCACCTTCTATTGAAGCCAGTAGGCAGCATCTGAATGCTTACTGCAGACGATCATTGGGCTGAAATGTACGAATCTTTTATTTTGCACGCAAAACTACGCAACTCTTTATGCAACACTTTATATATGTGCTGAAGCAACAAATGAAAATATTGCACCAAGCCAAAAATTCGAACTCGGTTCTCCTGCTCCCTATGAAGATGACTTAACCACTCTACCACCCTGGCACATTGACTTTGTACAACTGGATGGACTATCCTAGCACACTTCTCCACTCAAATTCCCAGTCACAACTAGAGGAGGCGTGCTAGGCTGTCTATGCAATTGTGTAGAGACACTATGCCAGGATGGCATAGTGGTTCACGAATCTGTCTAATGAGCTCAAATCCTGTGCTTGGTCCACATTTTCATTCATAGCTGCCGTCTGAATATATACATCAGTGATGCTCAACACTTGAAAAGGTCTCTAGAACCACATAGTTTCATTTCATTAGCACTTCATTGAACAAGGGATTTTCCTTCTTGCAGTTGTGATGGTCCACGAAAATTTGACTTCTTCGCTGCACTGAAATGCAGTTTGCACTGTGTCAACACTTTCTTGGGATACAGAGGGACGTCCATTTCGAGGAAAGCCTCTGAGTCGGCATATTCCTTTAAACTCTGTGAACAATTTTATAGGTGCCTTCCATAGTGGCATCGATAAATCCATAGAACTGTTGCTGCAAATTCTGCATACCATCTGACGCACTGGGCCGTCACCTGCCCTTTCTTCATTTTAATTCGCTCCTAATCGAAACTGTAACAGAGTTTAAAGACAAAATCTTGACAGCTACTAAACGTTTAACAACCAACCAAGGTTCTCTGTATCTATTAGTTCCCAAGTTACTATTTTTTGAAATGATAGCGGGACATCTACATCTACATGACTACTCTGCAATTCACATTTAAGTGCTTGGCAGAGGGTTCATCGAACCACAGTCATACTATCTCTCTACCATTTCACTCCCGAACAGCGCGCGGGAAAGACGAACACCTAAATCTTTCTGTTCGATCTCTGATTTCTCTTATTTTATTTTGATGATAATTACTACCGATGTAGGTTGGGCTCAACAAAATATTTTCGCATTCGGAAGAGAAGTTGGTGACTGAAATTTCGTATATAGATCTCGCCGCGACGAAAAACGTCTTTGCTTTAATGACTTCCATCCCCTCGCGTATCAAATCTGCTACACTCTCTCCCCTATTACGTGATAATACAAAACGAGCTGCCCTTTTTTGCACCCTTTCGATGTCCTCCGTCTATCCCACCTGGTAAGGACCCCACACCGCACAGCAATATTCTAACAGAGGACGAACGAGTGTAGCGTAAGCTGTCTCTTTAGTGGACTTGTTGCATCGTCTACGTGTCCTGCCCATGAAACGAAACCTTTGGCTCGCCTTCCCCAAAAATATTATCTATGTATTCTTTCCAATGGAGTTGTTCGTAATTTTAACACCCAGGTACTTAGTGGAATTGACAGCCTTGAGAATTGTACTATTTATCGAGTAATCGAATTCCAACGGATTTCTTTTCGAACTCATGTGGGTCACCTCACACTTTTCGTTATTTAGCGTCAACTGCAACCTGCCACACCATGCAGCAATCTTTTCTAAATCGCTTTGCAACTGATACTGGTCTTCGGATGACCTTACTAGACGGTAAATCTGCGAACAACCTAAGATAACTGCTCAGATTGTCACCCAGGTCATTTATATAGATCAGGAACAGCAGAGGTCCCAGGACGCTTTCCTGGAGAACACCTGATAGCAATTCAGTTTTACTCGATGATTTGCCGTCTATTACTACGAAATGTGACCTTCCTGACAGGAAATCACGAATCCAGTCGTACAAATGAGACGATACCCCATAGGCCCGCAGCTTGATTAGAAGTCGCTTCTGAGGAACGGTGTCAAAAGCTTTCCGGAAGTCTAGAAATACGAAACCCACTTGAGAGCCCCTGTCGATAGCGGCCATTACTTCGTGCGAATAAAAAGCTAGCTGCGTTGCACAAGAACGATGTTTTCTGAAACCATGCTGATTATGTATCAATAGATCGTTCCCTTAGAGGTGATTCATAATGTTTGAATACAGTATATGGTCCAAAACCCTACTGCAAACAGACGTCAATGATATAGGTTTGTAGTTGTATGGATTACTCCTACTACCCTTCTTAAACACTGGTGCGACCTGCGCAATTTTCCAATCTGTAGGTACAGATCTATCGGTGAGCCAGCGGTTGTATACGATTGCTAAGTAGGAAGCTATTGTATCAGCGTAATCTGAAAGGAACCTAATCTGTATACAATCTGGACCTGAAGACTTGCCTGTACCAAGCGATTTGAGTTGCTTAGCAACCCCTAAGGTATCTACTTCTAAGAAACTCCTGCTATCAGCTGTTCGCGTTTCAAAATTGTGGAATATTCCATTTCGGAAAACTGCGTTCAATAACTCCGTTTTAGCGGCACAGTCGTCGGTAACAGTACCATCGGCACTGCGCAGCGAAGGTATTGACTGCGTCTTGCCGCTTGTGTACTTTACATACGACCAGAGTTTCTTCGGATTTTCTACCAAATTTTGAGACAATGTTTCGTTGTGGAAACTATTAAAGGCATCTCGCATTCAAGTCCGTGCCAAATTTCGCGCGTCTGTAAATTTTAGCCAATCATCGGGATTTTGCGTTCTTCTGAACTTCGCATGGTTTTTCCGTTGCCTCGTCATGTAGTGTAGTGTAGAACTGCGATTCATCACTAAACATACTGCGACACTATTTACCAGAAGCCCGTGGTTACTGGTTATAGCGCAATTCCAAACGCAACCGTTTCTGTAGTGTTGCTAACGGTGGCCTACGCATGGGTTGGCAATTTCCTTGTCAGGCTGCTTCTAGTCTCCGATCAATGGTGGATGGGTGGTCCAGAATCGCCAAGTTTCCGATGACCACGTATTACCACCAAAGAAGTGGACCGCCGTATTTGGCGCCAAGAACATTGTAATCTCTTTACATCGGCACACCTGCCATATGCGACCAAGTAATGAACTTCCTGCATCGTCTACCTTGCTGCCCTCATTATACGCACACCAAAATTGCAATAAAGTTAGCTTGATGTCAAACGACTACTTGTAGAATAGTTGCACTGGGAAGCAGCAAGGGACTTCGACATCGTCTTCGTATTACGTAATACCTGTTGGCGTAGCACAGGGGTCGGGAAAGGGGGTGGGGCGGAGAGGTGGGGGAACATAATATGCGGTTTGGGAGTGCGGTTTATTAGAGGGGAGCTCGTAGGCTTCCACAAGCTGACGTCTCCTGTTCTCGCAGGGGCTGTCTTTAATTATTCGTTACTTCACTTCCTACCCAGCTGGAAACTAGAAGGAATTCCTGAGTCTCAAGTCTGCAGAAAGGCGTGGAAGTGGGCTAGAGAAGAAAGAGTGATAGGTGAGGGGAGAGCAGAGTAAGGTGAGGAGGTAAGAATGCACAAGAAAATACCCCTGACGAGTGAAACCTGAGAAAGAAAGCGAGGTTAATGAAGCCAATGAACCGTGCGCTAGTCGCAATCGTGGCGCAACAAGCGACGGGCAACCACGTCTGCCTTTCACGTCTAATGAGTTGGTGGTACGGCGGTACGTGAGGCGAATGCCTAGCTCTGTCTGGTTAATTATCGCAGCATACAGCGAGGAGGAAGGGGGAGGATCAATTAAAGAGTTATGTCAGTGCCGGAACTCCACCGACTGCAGTCTGCGTCGTCTTAATGTTGTGCCACCTGGGGCTACACTGCGTGACAAGAAACGTGAAGCATCCAGGTGACACGGTCGGATGCTACTGCAGCTTCATAGATGTACACACCATCGGCGGGTACGTAAATTATGACAGCTGCAGTTATTTGTGACTGGCAGAACAACAAAAGGGGTGCGGACAGTGTCGGTTGTTGAGCGATCACCGTTGAGGGCGCGGAAATGCCATGTAAACGTGTGAGACAGCGTTATCAGCATCTGGCTTACTTTGAAGAGGGCGGCATCGTGGCTCTCCATTTCGCCAGCTTGTCGAATTGGACAGTATCAAGGTTTGTGTGCCGTTCGGATGCGGCACTGCCCCGATACTGGACAGCATTTGAACGTCAGGGCAGGCATACTAATTGCCGAGTTTCTGGTGACCACGTATAACCACTAAAAGAGTAGACTGCCGTATTTTGCGCCAAGAACATTGTAATCTCTTCACATCGGCTCCTGCCATCCGTGACCAAGATATGAACTTCCTGCAAGATTCTGGGTCGGAGAGCAGCAGCAGGCTGACTATGAAATTACCGTCCCATGCGTAGGACACCGTTAGCAACACAACACAAACGGTTGCGTTTCGAATTGTGCCGTGACCAGCAACCATGAGCTGCTGACAAATGGTGTCGCAGTGTGTTCAACGATGAATCGCAGTTCTACACTACCGTACACGAAGATCGTCAGAGAGTATATCGATGATCTATGGAGTGGTCTGCTTCTACGAATGTTTTGGAGAGTTACACTGGTGTAACTCCTGGCAACAATGTGTGGGACGCCACCGGGTATGCCTTAACATCACTCTTGTCAGGGTGAGAAAGAGGAAACGAGGAACATTTGCACACTATTAGAGAGGTGAGCATGGTCCAGTGAGATTAAATATTCTCCACCTGTGGTGGACGACACTGGAAATTCCGAGGCCATACCTGTAACCGACTGCTCGATCAGCAATATTGCTGAGACACACCGCAATACTGCCGCGTTGTAGGTACACTAAAGCAAGGTTGGCTGCTACATTAAGCCACACATTTTCGTAAAACACGGTTTGTGTGAACGCTTTTTTGGACACTAATACATTTCATGCCTTGTGTTTCTGGCTGAAAGAAAACATAGAATGTCAGAGGCAGTCAAATGTAAATGGGAGAGTCGCGTAACGAGCATGGTGCGGTCGTGTGAGAGTGAGACTTCACTATGGAGGCTGGGAAATATGAACAATGAAGTCTAGTGCTGTTTCTGATTGCGACAGGAGTGTCAGGAGGTGAAGTTCTTGCTCGAATGTTTGCTACTATGTGATAAAAAGTATCCGGACACCTGGATGGAAATGACTTACAAGTTACAGGCTGTGGATGACGTAGAAGACATTATTCAGTCGGTAGAACGTAGTCCTTCAACAAGCGAATGTAGAATTTATGCACGTATCGGTTCCATCCGTATCATTTACAGCTCACTCAGAACCTGCGAGCTGGAGATGAAGATGGACGCTTGCATTTACCGACTTTCATTCGTGACGGCATCAGTAACACTCGTAATTCACATCAGTGGCCCGAAGAAAACCCACATGTCATTGTGGAACCACATTTTCAAGAACGCTTCTCTGCAAATGTGTGGTGTGGTTTGATAGACAACCAGCTGATTGGGCCTGTTATGTTACCTCATCGTCTTACAAGACTCCGTTATCTACACTTTCTTGAAAATGAGCTTCCAGCATTATTGGAGGAGATTCCTTCGGATTCAAGAATCCGTATGTTCATCCATTATGATGAGACTCCCGTACTTTGTAGCCGTCAGGTGACACATCATCTAAACCGGAAGATGGATCGATAAATATGGGTTTGTTTCTTGGCCGTGAAAATCGCTGGACCTTATCCCTTTGGATTTTTGTCTGTGGTGATGCCTTAAAGGCGAATTCTACGAAGAGGAAGTAATCACAAGAGCCAATTTGATCGTTCGGATTACAAGTAATGCGGTCCTCATAAAGGGACGCAAAGATGACCTCAGAAAAGGTAAGCGTGATGTTAACAAGTGAAGTCAAAAGTACTTTAAATTTGGCGGTGGAATTTTGAAAATTTACTGCGAACATCCCCATTGCTTTAAGTTTGTTTGGGTTACCTACTAACAGCAAAAATTGGACACATGTTATATGACAATTTTATTGCAGTTGGTCTATACTACCACCTCCTAAAATACGAGGGTTCGAACTTTAATACAGGCAATTGTCATCGGATCGTCATATTGTTTACCGTGATTCGTCACTCCACACAACGTTTCTCCACTGTTCAATCGTCCAATGTGTACGCTGCTTACACCAAGCGAGGCGTCGTTTGGCATTTACCGGCATGTTGAGTGGATTATGAGCAGCCGCTCGACCATGAAATCCACGTTTTCTCACCTCCCGCCTCTTTCATAGTACTTTCAGTGGATCCTGACGCAGTTTGGAATTCCTGTATGATGGGGTTGGGTTGTTTTGGAGGAGGAGACCAGACAGCGAGGACATTGGTCTCATGTGATTAGGGAAGGACGGGGAAGGAAGTTGGCCGTGCCATTTCGAAGGAACCATCCCGGCATTCGTCTGGAGCGATTTAGGGAAATGACGGAAAAACTAAATCAGAATGGCCGGACACGAGATTGAACCGTCGTCCTCCCGAATGCGACTGCAGTGTGCTAGCCACTACACCACCTCGCTGGGTCCTGTGTGATTGACTGGATAGATGTCTACCTATTACACATTACGACCCTCTTCAATTGTCGGCGGTGTCTGTCAGCCAACAGACTAGGTCGGCCTGTACGCTTTTGTGTTGTACGTATCCCTTCACGTTTCCACTTCACTGTACCATCGGAAACAGTGTACCTAGGGATGTTTAGGAGTGTGGAAATCTCGCGCACAGACGTATGACGCAAATGGCACCCAACCACCTGACCACGTTCGAAGTCCGTGAGTTCCGCGTAGCGCCCCATTCTGCTCTCTCGCGGTGTCTAATGACTACTGAGGTCACTGATATGGAGTACCTGCCAGTAGGTGGCAGCACAATGCTCCTAACATGAAAAACGTATGTTTTTGTGGGTGTCCGGATACTTTGATCATACAGTGTATGTATGAATAACACAGTGTGTTGCGTGCGTGTATGTTTGCTTGCAATTAACGATTGGAGAAGACAGCAGTTGGCCACGACAGACTCATCGTATCATTGTCCATTGCATCGCTGTTAGGTGTATGCTGCCGTCAGAAATGACCTACCGCGGACGGTGAAAGACACTCCACTCGTGCTGGACTGCAGCCACGATACCCCTCACGCCATCACGACTGGTTATCCGAAGTTCCCGAAAATACGTCCGCTGTGGATTCCCCACAGCCGGACGGAGGAGCAGTAGTTGAACAGAATGTCGGCATCACTGCAACACCTGCAGCTGTATCATAATGAAGAATGCCGTTTCCTGTCCCGTATTATTGTGGGTGTCATCATTTTGAGCTGGAGAGCAAGCCTCTAAGCCAAGAATTGAAGCACATGGATTCACTCTCATCTATCAATTCAAAAGCTGTGCACACAAACTCCGGGAAAGTCATAATGGCCTTTTTAGTTGACTGCAAGCGCCCGCTGGTAATTGTCTTTCCGCAAAATGATGGCACAATTACCGCGCAGCGGTACGGGTACACTTAGGAAAATCTGAAACGCGCTATCAAGTTAAAACGCCCAGGAATACTGTAGGGCAGCATCGTTCTCTTGCACAATAATGCCGCCCACATATCCCCGGCGTTGCTTAGTCTCCACTGCAAATTTCACAGGGAATCACTTACACATCCTTCGGACAGTCACGATCTCTCCGGCGTTGAGCAAATAATAATGAAAACAGGTAACAAATATCGCCCAACTAAATATTAGTTTGATGGATATGTCGTTGTTTCCAGAGTCGGGAAATGTAGATTGGCATTCGGTCACATGAAAATATTTCATTCTCATGTTAGCGTTGTTAACACGTTCTGTGACTTTTTATGGATGTCATACAAGTATGTTCTGTAATATACTGTGTTATTTACATACATTCTTATTTGAGAACGAAGGATGGTGAAAGTATTTAGCGATTCCCGATTGTTTGGTTAGGCAGAACGACACAAGACAACTTAAATTTCTGTGACTGGAATGAGCAACAATGGAATTCACGATCTTCCCTACCAGAAGTATTTGGCTCTTTATTGACGAATCTGTGCCGCCTTTTGAGTGTGTCGTTAGGCAGGAAACTAAGACGTCCGATTAAATTACTGCTAGTGAATCCTTGTCACAATCTCGATAGCCGATCACGCAGTTATCGATATTGCACGTGACGCCAAAATGATGTCACGTATGCAGGAAACGTTGCGGAACGTGTGCTGCACTTGTCAGTCGCGTTGGTGATAAATATGTAGGGTAAGAGGGTGTCATTCCGACCTAGTAAATCCTTATGGGTATAAAACGCTTATCCGAGGATAGATCTTAACTTTATATACCTTAAGTTATAGGTAATATAAAGGAGCACCTTTTTGCAACATATTTTATTATGCCATCAATAGTTTCTAAGATATCTGTATTTTAAGAAACGTACATTTTTGACATTAACAAAAATGGTGGGGTAAATACGAATCCCTATTTGTTTGGCTGATTTAGCACAGAAATATTTATAAATGAATAGATTTTTGGGATTTATTGTAAGCAACTATGATTTTCACATAAATGAACAAAATGTATTAAAAAATAACAATGTTTAGAGTACTAAATGTACTGAAAGTGAAATGAATGTACATTTTTATTCGAAAAAGATGATTTCATTGCACGGCGGTGCAACAGCACTGTCGATATCGGAATGTTAAAATCACGAGCGACAGCTCGTATGAAATTACCATTTGCACTGCAGTAACTGCTCGGCGAATGTAGTTTTGATTGCGTTTTGTCCTTTTTCGTTTTTAATTTAGTACTACTTTTCTAAAAATAATAAAAAATTCACTTAGGTTCCATAAATAAATAATTCCACGCACATAAACGTTAAAAATATGCGGTCGGATTACCTCACTATTTAGGCGTCGGGTTTACCCCACCATGCCATGTTTCATTTAACGGACATAGAAACAGTTTACACGAAATTTCCAACAGAAACAATACAAACACTGAATAGGTCACTAAATGCACTACAAAATTACTTACCGTTTGTTTTGCGATCGTTTTATTTAATAAGGTAAACCTAGTGAAGCAATTTGCACAAAAATTAAACTGAAACAATCGAAAAAACACTTGTTGCCTTTTCAGTGTCTAAATGTCAATTGCGGCAAAGCTGTCAAGGTGACATTTTCGTAATTTCGAATGCGCTATATGGTAACACCAATGCGAAATCGCTCTGCTTTGCCATTTATTGCAAATAGAGGGCGGTCGGGTTTACCCACCCAGTCGGATTTAAACCACCTTACCATATTTATATATATATATATATATCGCAAAAAGTTTTGCATCACTCCACTTCCCAGAACTCCTGAAGACAGGCGTTGACTGTGGATACTGTATCACAGACACTGTCCGTTTGACTATTCAGAGATGTCACTAAACCCGCCCAAAGATGTAACCACCATCCACGAACAGCGCCTGTTAGACGGAGGGGGTTCGATGGTCGATCATTTCCGAGTGATTCCCCCACGAAGGAGGTGCACGGCTCGTGTTGTCTGTAGTTCAAACATTCCTAGACGGCTAATAGCGAGCTTCGATCGCGTCCGCATTGTTACTTTGTGCCAGAAGGGGCTGTCAACAAGCGAAGTGTCCAGCCGTCTCGGAGTGAACCAAAGCGATGTTGTTCGGACATGGAGGAGATACAGAGAAACAGGAACGATCGATGACATGCCTCGCTCAGGCCGACGACGGGCTACTACTGCAGTGGATGACCGCTACCTACGGATTGTGGCTCGGAGGAACCCCGACAGCTACGCCACCAAGTTGAATAGTGCTCTTCGTGCAGCCAAAAGACGTTTTGTTACGACTCAAACTGTGCTCAATCGGCTGCATGATGCGCAACTTCACTCCCTACGACCAGGGCGAGGTCCATCTTTCCAACCACGACACCATGCAGCGCGGTACAGATGGAGCCAACAACATGCCAAATGGACCGTTCAGGATTGGCAACACGTTCTCTTCACCAATGAGTGTCGCATATACCTTCAACTAGGCAATCGTCGGAAACGTGTGTGGAGGCAACCCGGTCAGGCTGAACGCCTTAAACACACGTTCCAGCGAGTGCAGCAAGATGGAGATTCCCTGCTTTTTTGGGATGGCATTATGTGGGGCCAACGTACACCGCCTGTGGTCATGGAAGGCGTCGTAACGGCTGTACGATTCATAAATGCCATCCTCCAACCGATAGTGCAACAAATTCTGCAGCAAATTGTCGAGGCACTCTTCTTCATGGACGACAATTAGCGGCCCAATCGTGCACATCTCGTAAATTACTTCCTTCAGGATAATGACATCGCTAGAATTGCCAGAATGTTCTGCAGATATGAACCCTATCGAACATGAACGTTATAGATTTAAAAGGGTTGTTTACGGACGACGAGACCCTCTCACGGGTCTACGCCGGATCGTCGTTGAGGTGTGAGGCAATCTGCAGCAACAGTGCCTTAATGAACTTGTGGATAGTGTGCTACGACAGATACAGGCATGCATGCATCAATGCAAGAGCTGTTGGATATTAGAGGCGCCGGTGTGCACAGAAATCTGGACCACCACCTCTGAAGTTTTCACAGTATGGTGGTACAACATCCTATGTGTTGTTTTCATGAGCAACATAAAGGAGTGAAATGATGTCTATGTTGATCTCTACTCCAGTTTTCTGTACAGGTTCCGGAGGTGATGCAACGCGTATTTTGGTGTGTGTACATAAGTAGTAGGTGCGGTCTGGTATATGTACTATGCATATATATTAGGACTGTTGTTCTACTAGAATACAAGCAGCATGTCCGGACTGTTTCTGCTGTCCGTCACCGTGGGTAAGTTGTGGCTTCTGATTATATATAAGACATTTGTCACTTCAGTGCAGACGCGCACTCTGCTCGAACTCTTAGCTCTTAGGGGAATCAGTGTAACGCCGCGAGTCACGAGGATAAGGGGAATGGGCAATGTTTTGGTAGTGTGTGGGTAAGTTGAGAATTTGGGTCAGACGGAAGGCGTTCTAAGGTAGTGTACGGATGGGTCAGTGGCCAGAGCATCTGCTTAGTGAGCAGGATGGTTGGGTTCGCATCACGGCCCAGCTCAAATTATCTACTTTCCCCATTGATTTCAGCGAATGCTCACTCGCAGTCAGTTAATTTGTGTCTTAGTTAGTTATCGTTCACAGGGTTCTGGAACAGACCAGTGATCACGGCTAGTCAAAATTAGCTTGCAATGCCTCATTATCACAATCAAGTTATGTAATGTATCAAGTTTTTAATAAATTGAGGTTAGTTACACTTGCATGTTTTACCAACAGCACTCTGTCGTAGAAGCACGACATTACCTCTGCGCAGTATAGAACCACTTTGTTGCTGCGTGCTTGCCTAGACAAATCAAATACAGTGACTAATCTCTGTGGCAGTGGGTTCTCTTCCTCCTACTTTTTTCGCTACGTGCTAGGTACATTTGGTGTACACTTCACAATGGAATGAAGGTCTTATGGACAATAATGTGTTGAAAAATAACGTGATACACGACACACATAGAATATGCCGCAATTTAAAGAGGGTACTTCAGAACCTAAAATTAAAGAAAGTAACGTAATAGTCATAACAGACATAGAATAGGGCAAGTATGTATTGGAAGTCCTACACAACTTAACACTCTGTACAATGACATAACAATCACAAAAGACATGGAAAGTTCCAATAATGTAAATAAGGTGCAAAATAACCTAAAATACAACAAAATAACAGGAATGACAACAGACACAGAATAGTGTAGCTCCCATAATTATCCTACGTGATGTACCCTTTAGAAAATGACGTATTAATTGCAAAAGGCACAGAATGTTTTAAATCTACATTTCATCATAGATGTTATTAGTTAAAATACGTTTTATAGAACGTAATGAAAGTACCCTCTGGATAATGGCACAATGGCACTATAATGCCGAAACCTGTTTGGGGGTTGGAAAGAAATAGTAGTCTCCATGTTACACCGACTGAAGTTCCGTCAATACGCGGTAGCTCAAAAAAATCTAGACACTTTCAAGTATTTATAAAAATTTTGAGCATGGCTGTGCTTCAGCAGTTGTGCATGCAAGAGCTTAAACAGATTAGAAATAGCACCCAAGCAGTTGTACTGTACAGATTTATTGATTCTTAATCGTGCTTTCGACGTTTTTAAAATCGACTTCTTCACAAGAATTGTACGTACGTACACATTATCTATAGCCAACGTGGGAGTCGTTGACTCTGTCCAATAAATGTTATCCACTTAATCACCATTTAAAATACGTTATATAAAAGTAGTAGCCGTCTATTGTAGGGATTCGAATGAAAACTTTTTTTAAGTGATTAAGTAGATGTCATGTACTAGGCAGGGCCAACGACTTCCACAATAGCTATAGATAATAGGATTCTCCATGCAGTATCTTCTGAAGAGAACAGTTTTAAAATAATTGAAACCATGGTGAAGGTTTAATAAAACTGTATTTTGTATTTTGTTGGCTCCTATTTCTAATCCTTTGAAGCGACTGTACGAAAGTTTGTCTTGCAGTAAGATATTATATGATTTTACGTACAGAAACACTGCTTCAAAGTGCTTCTTGTGTCATGTTCACAGTTGTTCAGTCCGGCCCACATTCGCCACAGAGATGTCAATTACAGCTGGTCTGATACATCTGTCTTTACAAGACGTCCTGCCGGCCGCAGTGGCCAAGCGGTTCTAGGCACTTCAGTCTGGAACCGCGCGACTACTACGGTCGCAGGTTCGAATCCTGCCTTTGGCATGGGTCTTTGTGATGTCCTTAGTTAGGTTTAAGCAGTTTAAAGTTCTTGGGGACTGATGACCTCAGATGTTAAGTCCCATAGTGCTCAGAGCCATTTGAACAAGACGTCCTCTTTGTTTATTTTTTTGTACACATTCGTTAATGGACTGTCTGATAAATGAAGTCTTGCTAAGTGTGGTCCTGAATTTCTAATGCACTCAGACTGTGAACTTCCTCTTGCATAACGCCATCATGCAAAACATCTTCTCTGTTGGTGTCGCAACCATGTTGTTGGAAATAAGTGCAACAAAAGGAAAACACTTATTGAGTTGCGGTATCTACACGTACTGGATGAGTCAACTGCCTCTACATTTAGGTTTTATGCAATCCATTCAGAAACCACCTGTGGTATTTTCATATTCTCTTGCTCACTATGGACTTGTCCTACAGCAAACAACAAACAGGACCTTTAGAATCAAATATATTGTAGTTAAATTCTGTTCTGGGATACGTTTTCGAAGAGGGTCCACATTTTTTTCGAGATATTCCACGAAAACGCAATGGAGATCACTTTTACCCTTTTCTCTTGAAGAATTCGAAAACTACAGCCTCTACTGAAAACGTATACTGGTACAAAATTCTACTGTATTGAATTTCTTACAAAAGGTCCTGTTCATTGTTTCTGTAGGATTAATGTGGCTCCATGAACTTCCCTGTCGTAATAATTGGTTGTATTCATATCGGGTCTCCAGCCAGAACACAACGTCATCTGGACACAATACAGGACTAGCAGTCTGCGTGTAGCGAATATGAAAATCTTGCATGTGGTACATCAGAGCGTTGTGGGTTGCATAAAACCCACGGATACAGGCAGCTGGATCACTCTGCGTAATCATCTAACAACATACATAAATACAAACATTTTTTGCAATTACTTGAATTCTTGAAAGACTCTACATCACTTTTAATAATCTTGTAAAAATAATAATATAGAAATGAATCTTACAACACCCAACTTCAGAGCTGCAGGACTTACTGCGAGCAGGTTTCCAGAATCCAGCGACGCCGCACCCGTATAAATACCAGCCGGGACATTACTCGGCGATGTAAATCTCGCCTCCACGGCGGAAAATGCAGAGAGCGAGAGAGAGACAGAGAGAGGAAAGCCCAAGGAATAAATAATTTTTCAAATAAAGAAGGCGTTCCTCTCTCCTGGCTGCGTGAGCTGCGATGTGGCGGTTGTGTGAATTCTCGCCGCCGCTCGCCTTCTGCCTGCAGCTCTGGGCTCACTCCGGAAATTAAACACTGTCTCTCTGTCTGCGTCCCCTGCAGGCGGCCTGCACCAGTTCCTTTTCTGCTGCGGCGAAAAATTCCCTGCATTCAGCGTCTCTGCGAGTGCCTTAGAAGACAGCTGGGTGTGCCAAGTTTGCACCTTGGCTGGAGCGTCCTGGTAGTCAGGCACGGTTAGTGATAGAAGCACCTCCAGTCCGTGGACCCCTTGTATGCATTTGTGGTGTTAATGAGAAAGATCTGCTATCCCTATTTAAAATGAGGAGTGATTCAGTTTCCACCTCGAAAAAGTCAGGGTGTAACCATAAAACTTAATCCTGCTATAGCTGACAGAATTAAACTTAATAAACAAGACTCATAATGTTGTGTCTAATGACTGAAACAATGTTGTACCGGTAAGGGTAGAAAACTTTAGTGACTGGGGAGAAAGAGTCCCACAGGGTTCAATATGGGCGCTTCGCTATTCCTTACATATGTGAATGAAGTTCCACTTAACATTCAGCAGGCGTAATTTCTCATTTTTGGAGATGATACAAGTGTTACAGTAAATCCGTTAGAGGGAAATTCGCAGAAGAGATTGTTAATGTCGTCTTTTAAACAATTATTAAGTCATTCTTTGAAACTGGATATCTCTAAATTTCGAGAATAACTTCATTTCTATACCGGAAATGGAGAAATACCAGCAATCAATGTATCTCGTGAACAGGAGTCAGGAAATAGGCCAGGAAACTCGAAATTTTTGGGTGTACATACTGATCAATATTAGCACTTGATGAAGCATGTTAATGAAATTCTGAAATAATTAATATCAGCTATCTTTGCTCTTCGTATAATCCTTAGTTTTGGAAACATACTGATGAACCTCCTGTTATGTTTTCCATATTTTCACTCCATATTATCTTGTGGAATACTTTTCTGGGTTAATTCACTACTTAGAATGAAAGTAGAGATTATACAAGAGTGAGCATTGTGAATAAAATTTAGTGTTCCCACCTAACCATCATGTAGCTACCTCTTGAAGATATTAGTCATTTCAACTACAAGGAGACAATACATATATGCCTCATAAATAATCTGTCGCAGTTTGAGAAAAAGTTATGTCTGTACCTACAACAGTAGAGGAAAACTGATCTTTATTATTCACTATTAGAACTGTCAGTTGTTCAAGAAAGTGCTCACCATACAGGAAGAAATATGTTTGATGATTATCGCAAAAACGTAAAATGTCTGACAGGTAGCGAAGCAAGTTTTAAATCTACTTTAATATAATTTATCCTTGAGTCTTCGGCCGGCCGATGTGGCCGAGCGGTTCTAAGCGCTTCAGTCTGGAACCGCGCGACCGCTACGGTCGCAGGTTCGAATCCTGCCTCGGGTATGGATGTGTGGGATACCCCTAGGTTAGTTAGGTTTAAGTAGTTCTAAGTTCTAGGGCCTGATGATCCCCAATGCTAAGTCCCTTAGTTCTCAGAGCCAGTTGAACAGGAATCTTCCTTCTATTCATTGGACGACTTTTTACTTAAGAACAGCTAGCTTGGAGAAAGTTTATATTTTAAGTTTTAAGTGTAGTTGGTGAATAAGGACTAAAAATAATGTGTCTAAGTAATCATAAATAGCTTGTAAACTGACTCATTCCACATCATTTCAATACAAGAATCGTTCAAATTATCTGTGGAGCATGTAAATCCATATTCGCCTCGAAAAAAAAAAAAGACTGCTTCCTTCTGTATAAGCCTCTCCTCATCTTTTGGTAGTTCTACTGGTTCCAAAACTGTCTGAAACATGTTAGTTCTACTAATGTTTTATAGCAATAAACACCAGTGGTAAATTTAAAACACTTAAATGACACTCTTGGTGAAACATTCTCTGATATGGCCCGTTTCGGGCCTCTTATGTAGATCGAATTAAAGGAAAGCAGTTTGTTGATACACTTTCGTATCTGAGCAATGTGTCTGACTCTGCTCATTACCGATGGCAGCCCTCTTAAATAAAATATTATATGATCCTTAAATGGAGCACAAAAAATATATGAACAAATTTATAACGCCAAAGATCAGATTGTAAAAGTAGTTCTGACACAGTTTACAACTGAACTTAGCAACAACTCATTACAAAATTAGTTTCAGACAATTTTAGGCACCTTCTGGAAAAGTTGGAGAAAATCAGCTAACTAATCACTGCCACTATATTAGCAATTACTTTGTAATAAGAAACGAGATGCAATGAGAGTAAACTTGTTTTTGTCATCAGTCGTCTGACTGGTTTGGTGCGGCCTGCCACGAATTGCTCTCCTGTGCCAACCTCTTCATCTCAGAGTAGCACTTGAAACCTATGTGCTCTGTTATTTGCTGGGTGTATTGCAATCTCTGTCTTTCTCTACAGTTTTTGGCCTCTGCAGCTCCCTCTAGTACCATGGAAGTCATTCACTCATGTCCTAATAAATGTCCTATCATCCTGTCACTTCTGCTTTCAGTGTTTCCCACATATTACTTTCCTATCCGATTCTCGTAGAACATTCTCATTCCTTACCTTATCAGTCTACGTAATTTTCACCATTCGTCTACAGCACCACATCGCGAATGCTTCGATTCTCTTCTGCTCCAGTCTTACCAAAATCCATGTTTCACTACCATACAATGCTGTACTCCAGGCGTACATTCCCATAAATTTATCCTCAAATTCGGTCCTATATTTGACACTAGTAGACTTCTCTATTTCCAGGAATGCCCTTTTTCCCTTGCTAGTCTGCTCCTTACTCCGTCCGTCGTTGGTTATTTTGCTTCCTAGGTAGCAGGATTCCTTAAGTTCATCTAACCTGATGTTAAGTTTCTCGGTGTTCACATTTCTGCTGCTTCTCATTACTTTCATCTTTTTTCGCTTTACTCTCAATCCGTATTCTGTACTCATTAGATCGTTCATTCCACTGAGCAGATCATGTAATTCTTCTTTACTTTCACTCGGGATAGCAATGTCATCAGCGAATCGCATCATTGATATTATTTCACCTTGAACTTTAATTGCACTTTTGAACCTTCTTTTTATTTCCGTTATTGCTTCTTCGATGTACGGATTGAACAGCATGGGCGAAAGACTACATCCTTGTCTTATACCTTTTTGAATCTGAACACTTCGTTCTTGGTCGTCTACTCGTATTATTCCCTTTTGGCTCTTGTACATATTGTATATTACTTGACTCTCCCTATACCTTACATCTACCTTTCTAAGAATTTCGAACATCTTACAACATTTTACACTGAAGAACGCTTTTTCCAGGTCGACAAGGCATATGAACGCGTCTTGATTTTGTGCTAGTCTTCCTTCCATGATCAACCTTCAATTATTATGCAGTCTTTGGCTACTAGGTACACTATCTGCTATATCTCCCACAGGGAGATGCTTGATAAAAGATGATAAGACACAGGTAAGCAAGAGCAAGGGTTTATTACGACCACAACAGTGAGATTTAATAACAAAGGAAAAGTCTTCTCAATAAAAAATAATACAACTTCTCAGACACTAAGAGACACACACTTGGATCTCACAGTGAATAAATGTAGTCGGACGTCAGGGCTATGATACAGACAATCTCTAACGATGGAGGTCGAGCGTTCTGTGTAGTTAGCGGACAGATACGCCTGTGGATATGGCTGGGATGTTGAAGGTCCCTCTACAGTGGCCTCCTGCCGAGCTCTGATTGTTGGGCTACTAAGAGCTAGCGCATTAATTGGTCCAGACCGAAATGACGACGTGTTGGCTTGCGCAGCCCTATAAAGCTGGAGTGCGTAGGAATTCGCGCCGATCCTGTTCTGCACACATGACACGGCGGAGGAAATAGGTCCCTGGCACAGAGGCCTTCTGGTGGCGCGTGTCCTGCCGCCTGCCGCCTTTGTTGTGATCGACGTAGTGTGGGCAGACAGCGCCTGGCACATATGCAAATCCGTGACGCTTCGATGCCTGAGGAGTTGCTGAAGCATTTAGGCGAACGACGAATACATGGCACCTTGATATTATCGTGATCAAGGTTTAAAAATTAATTAGAAAATCTTGGGAACCAGACAAACACTCAACCTGCTTTGTCTCAACCCACCCATACTTTCAACATCCACGATTGTCCCCAGTGTCTGATGACCGCGTTGTGGAGCGAACGACTTTAATCTTTCTTCCTTCAGTGGATGGGTTTTTTCAGTCTGCGTTTTGAATGTCGAGGAGACTCGAAAATCGCACCAACGTGTCTGGAAATGTCTACCATGCAATGATTTCATCGTACGAGGAAATTAGGGAGAAGTCACTGGGTGCCAGTTCATGAGCACACAGGGATGCTGAGGCAAAGTATGTCATACCAAAGAAGCAGTAGGGCGCATATGGACTTAACTGCTAAGGACTTAACTGCTAAGGTCATCAGTCCCTAAGTTTACACACTACTTAACCTAAATTATCCGAAGGACAGACATATTCCGATTATGGGACTTAACTTTTGAGGTCACCAGTCCCCTAGAACTTAGAACTACTTAAACCTAACTAATCTAAGGACATCTCACGCATCCATGCCCGAGGCAGGATTCGAGCCTGCGACCGTAGCGGTCACGCGGTTACAGACTGCAGCGCCTAGAACCGCAAGGCCACAAAGGCCGGCTAGATACACACACCCATGCCCGAGGGAGGATTCGAACCTCCGCCGGGACCAGCCGCGCAGTCCACGACTGCAGCGCCTTAGACCGCTCCGCATGTAACTATCCCTTGACTTTTTTTTCACCGCAGTGTACTCTACACGCAGACAGATGGGGTACACAGATTCTGTTCTCTGAGATGAATGAGGGACCGATGACCACAGACATTTAAACGCATAATCATCATCAACGCCATGAAAATGGTGTGCGTTGTTTTGCTTTCACTGCTCTAGCGGCCTGCTACGGTACTGTGGGGAGGAGATATCAACATGTAACAGGAATAAAGACAGGAACCTGGGCACGAACACAAGATCATCGCTTAGGTCTACTTTTTGGGGTGATGAGAGAAAGCTCAGCACTACCTCTGATGCAAGAATTTCTTTGACGATGCTGTTGTCCACATGAACCTATCGTCATTGGACGAAAGGTTTCGTAGAGGCTACATCAAATAATTCACTTGAAATTCCCAGCACCTCTTTATAAATGTGTAGATATTCAAGATAAGGAGTACGAAAACGAAAGAGAGTCTTATTGTTGTTCACACGACTAGTGCCGAACATCTCTAGTACTCTTGAGCAGAGTTATGAATTGGGAAGTACGCGTTTAACCAGCTTAAGAACGGAAACTTAAGTCTTACGTTTACTGTAAAGATAATTTGAACCATCTATCGACCTTGATTGTTTCTAATATGTGAAAAGATTTCCCAGTACCACTACCAGTCACAGAATTTGTTGACCACTTAATTACTCATTTACATCACCGGCCGGGGTGGCCGAGCGGTTCTAGGCGCTACAGTCTGGAACCGCGCGACCGCTACTGCCGCAAGTTCGAATCCCGCCTCGGGAATGGATGTGTGTGATGTCCTTAGGTTAGTTAGGTTTAAGTAGTTCTAGGGGACTGACGACCTCAGAAGTTAAATCCCATGGTGCTCAGAGCCATTTGAACCATTTGGTATCTCATCTATCTCATCATAAGGCAATAGTGTCATAGAAAAATATTGAAGATAAGAATGTACAGATATTGAAGTTTCCTTAGGTTGCTGCTGTCATTATCCTGCGGGAGAGAGAAGGATATCCTACTAAGAGGAAATATCACTTTGTATATTGGTCAGCCGTTCACTTGAAAATTTTTATAAAGGAATCACTCCCTTTGTTCTTACGGCTCGTCAGTTTTCTTTTGATGTGCTGAGGTACAGCTGCTTCCACAGGTCTCTTACTTCTTCACCATTGCCCACAAACTTCACAAGGGTGGCTTTAAAACACGCTAACAAAAAACGGATTAACAGTGTAGAAAACAAGGTGATGGTCAAAATAATGCTAGTTCAGATTTGATTATTGCTGTGTAGATCCTGGTGTCGTCAGTAATAACGTCATCTACATGTCTTGATGTCGTATCACTGATCTTGGTTGGCGTAATGTATTACAAAATGACCAACTGTTACAATTTTATAATACAAATTACATTACAAAAACGTAAGTCATGCTTGGGTAGCTCAGTTGGCAGAGCACTTGCCCGCGTAAGGCAAAGGTCCTGAGTTAGAGTGTCGTTGCGGCACACAGTTTTAATCTGCCAGGAAGTTTCATATCTTATATGTTTTGCTATAGTTCACTCATTAGTTCACTCATTGTCTTTATACAATCTGAAACAGGCAATGACTTTTTAAAAATAGTTTTAAAATTTCTTCCTGCTTGGCCAATGTAGAATTTATTGCAATCGCTTCATGTAATTTTACTGATTTCCTCAGTTTCTCTGTAGATTTTACACACACAAAAAAAGGTTTTGCTGCATCCCAGTTCCGTAAACTCCAGAAAATGGTCACTGACTGGATATTGCATGTCAGGCGAAGTCCGTTTTACTGTTCAGAGATGTCACTAAACCCGCCCAAAGATGTGAACAACCATGCATGAGCAGTGCCTATTAGACGGAGGTTTCCGACAACTAATCAGTTCCAGGCATCCAATAGGAAGGAGGTACGTGGCTCGTGTTGTCTGTAATTCAACCATGCATAGACGGGGCGGTCAATAACGCGGTTCGATCGCGTCCGCATTGTTTCATTGTGCCTGGAAGGGATCTCATCAAGGGAAGTGTCCAGGCGTCTCGGAGTGAACCACAGCATTGTTGTTCGGACACGGAGGGGATACAGAGACAGGACTTGTCGATGACATGCCTTGCTCACGCCACCCAAGGGCTACTATCGCAAAGGGTGACGGCTACCTACGGATTGTGGCTCGGAGAAAACCTGACACTAACGGCACTGTGTTGAATAGTGCTTTTGTTGCAGCCACAGGCCGTCGTGTTACGACTAAATCTGTGCGCAATCAGCTGCATGATGCCCAACTTCACTCCTGAGGCCCATGGTGAGGTTCATCTTTGCACTCAGGACACCATGCCGCGTTGTACAGAAGGACCCAACAACATGCCGAATGGACCGCTCAGGATTGGCATCACGTTCTCTTCAACAATGAGGGTCGCACATGCCTTCAACCAGACAACGGTCTGAGACGTGTTTGGAGGCACCCGGTCAGGCTGAACGTCTTAGACACACAGTCCAGCAAGTGCAGCAAGGTGGAACTCCTCTGCTTTATTGGGGTGGCATTATGTGCGATCGACGTACTCCGATGGTGGTCATGGAAGGCGCCGTAACGGCTTTACGATAAGTGAATGCCATCCTCAGACCGATAATGCAACCGTATCGACAGCATATTGTCGAGGCTTTCTTCTTCATGGACGACAATTCGCGCCCCCATCATGTACATCTTGTGAATGACGTCTTTCAGGATAGCGACATCGCTCAACTAGAGTAGCCATCGTGTTCTCCAGACATGAGCGTTATCGAACATGCCTGGCATAGATTGAAAACAGGTGATTATGGACGACGTGACCCACCAACCACTCTGAGGGATCTACGCAAATCGCCGTTGAGGTGTGAGACAATGTGGACCAATAGTGTTTTGATGAACTTGTGGATAGCATGCCACGACGAACAGCGGCATGCATCAATGTAAGAGGACGTGCTAATGGGTATTAGAGGTACCGGTGTATACAGCAAACTAGACCACCACATCTGAAGGTTTCGGTGTATTCCAGTGCAGCGTGCAATCTGTGGTTCTCATGAGCAATAAAAGGGCGGAAATGATGTTTATGTTGGTGTTGATCTGTATCCAAATTTTCTGTACAGGTTCCGGAACTCTCGGAACCTAGGTGATGCACTACTTTTTGTGATTTGTGTATTATTTCAATTCTGCACTGATAAAGTAATAAGTACATTCCTGATGAAATCAAATTTGGTTAACTACATGACGTTAAGGTTATGTATGAGCATATATCACAGAAATATCTGTGAACGTCTTAAAATGAAATGTTTTTATTCTTTCATTTGCGTTATAAAATTATCATAGTTCCTCATTTTGTAAAATATTACGCCAACCAAAGCCAGTGATACGACAGCAAGACATGCAGATAACATCGATGCTGACTGCACCAGGCTTGACATATCATTTGTCAAATCGAAACTATCCATATTTTGAACACAATCTTGCTTTCAGCGCTTCCGATTTGTTCTGTGTTAGTGTGTTTTTTAGTCGCCTTTGTGTAATTTGTGAAAAATGGTGAAGCGGTCAAGTGAGCCATGGAAATAGCGTTACTTCATTACACCAGAAGAATACTGCCACTCTACAAGAACAGAGTGAGTAATCGTTTAACAATAGTCTTCTTGCGAACAGCAGGTCGATACACAAAGTGACACCGCCTCTCACTCGGTTGTCATCCTCTCTCTCCACAGGACAAACTCAGTGGTCATGTAAAAAAACTTTAATATCTGCATAGTTCTACGTTAAATGTTTTTGTAATGCCACTGTTGTCTGATGATTGCAGGAACATCCAGCTTCTCGTAGCCATATTACCCAAGCTCTTAGAAACTCAGTGAGATGTTGGCAATTGCTCTATTGTCCCCTTAAATCATTTCTTAACTAACATCACCACACTACGTTCAATCTCAAAGGTAACTAACGCTCACGACCGTTACAGTGTGTACTTAGAGCAAACGTGATTTGCATCTTCATAGAGGCGATACTAGTGCTACTCTTAAGCAAATGGCTCTAAATTTGAATAGAACCCCCATCAGCTTTCGTTTATGCCGCGAAAGTCCTTCGTGGCGTTTCGATTCCTTCAACCAATGTATTTCTTTTTCAGTAATTAATCCTGATGCATAAGACGCATACGATAACAATGTCTAAAAAGTCTGTACTGAAATGAGGAAATGAATTATGATGTGAATCGTTAGTGCATCCTGGTGGTTGTGCAATTACCTATGCGCTCCCAAAATTAGATTGCAACTTCGAAGCCTCGAAATAAAGTTTTTAGCTAGGCGATAAAAAAAGGATAGAAAACATCACATGGCTGGCTTGGTCATTACAGTTTGGCTGTATTACTTACACCGTTCACGTTGACTGACCCTTACCACCTATGAACATTTTCTACTGGTTCGTCCACCCCAGGAACGCTATATCAGAATAAACTTGTTATCAGCAACACATGGTTTTAGAAGGTACATTTTGCACATTATCTTGTCAATTTCTCGGAATTTTAGCAAGTGGCAAACATTTTTAACGCCTTGGTCGAACGATTGCCATTACTTCTCTATCAGCACAGGAAAATTTCAGGCAACACTTTTTCATACATTTTGTGGAATATTGGGACGTGTACGAATGAGTTATTTTACGTATAATAGCTACTGCTATGAGGGTCTATTTTATTACTTTTTTCCCTTATGTGATAGAGCATATGGTGAATGCTCATCTTTACAGCAGTCAACAAGGCTCAAAATACTAATTTTTTAGAAATCCAAATCCTTTGAGAAATTTATGTTTCTACCACCGTATTATCCCCTAATTTACTTACATCACTAGCTCTTATGTTCTTACCTTTTTAGTTTTATCTACTTGTTTTAATGTGCTGTGTCTAATCTTGAAATTTGAGCATTTTTAAGTCTCGCAAAAATCGGTTCTTAATTGATCCTTGTTTAACAGATCTTGGCTGCACCCGTCAAAATTTATTTTGGGAACGGGCGCTGATAACCTCGTTGTTCTGCGCCCTAAAACACTAATCATCATCATCGAAACTGAAAAAAACACAAATAAATCAACAGACTTGTGACTCGAACTTAGGTTCTCTGGTTGCCAGCCAGATGCCTTGACCCCTACGCCAGCGGTCATATTGTTGGAGAGCGTTTACCGTATAGATACATAAGCGGTAGTCGAAAAGTTTCTATCCTCGATTTCCAGTAAGATGTGTTTCTGCGGCCGTATATATCCTGATGAAAAGTGGTCAATTTCAGTTATCTATCGGCCTCATCATTTTAGATTCGAATGCGTGTCATGGTCTTCAGTGGTGGTTTTCTCAACAACGGGTAGATGTGCCAAAATGTTTTAGATTCTTTCATTTCAGGTTCTACACAGCTGACCTACCAAATATAAGCAGTGTCGGTTTTCCGCGTCTGAGCCCGTCCCCCCATAAGGGAACCGGACCGTCCCACCCACCTGACGTTTAATGGTAAGAGAGCGCAGTGCACAGGCCGTCAAAAACTGAACACAGATCAAGCACGAAAACCCGAAGAAGGTGTACTGAAGTGTGAAAAAAGAGCAAAATAGAAACAGTGAACTGCCCAAGAATAAGAAGTGTAATTAATGCAGAGGAGCCTGTTACAGTACTGTCACCGAAGTCAAGTTGTTATGGTGTTGGAGTTCCAAGAGTGCGAACTGTCTTCAAACGTCCCTAAAGTTTTTTTTTTCGTTTTCTGATCTGTTGGCTGCATTCTGATTAGTGACTGTATCGTGGTGAAACATCCGTGTGCACCAGTGAGGTGTGAGATAGGACAGTTGATTCTAACTCTAGTAACAGCCGAAAGCAAGTGGCTTTCGAATGGGAACCGTAACCGTTTGATGAGAAGGCGACAAGTCAATCGAATCCTCCACCGGAAAACACGTCTGGTCTGTCATACACGGCATTAGTGACACTGCGTATGGCATATGATAAGAATCTCTTACCGAGGCGTCTAATTTGTACGCCTGGTAAGTGAGTAAGTTATGCTCCATTGACCGATTTAGGTTTTCCATGCATGTGAATGTGATCAGTCCCATGGAAATGATGAAAACATTATAGTTTGTCACATAACCTGCAACAAATGACCGCAACAATTTCACAATCAAACACTTCGTCTGTGCTCTGTCAAAACATATGTTTTTTAACGTTTGTGAAGTGGCGTTCCGTTTTGGAAGTCTTGACTTTGTTGTAACATAGTCCACACGCCTCTATTTGTTGGTTTCATTTCTGTAAGATGTGTATGTGGTATCCCGCCTACACTCACCATTCATCACATTTACTTGCAACGGTAACGTATTCTTATCATATTACTCGTATCCTATAACCAATGTATAGTAAGTCAACTGCCAAGATTGCAGAAAGGGAACGAACGATTCAGTGACCTGACAGACAGTTCATAAATTTGTGGAGAAAAGAAAAATAGGGAGTTTTCAGTACGGCTCTCCAACTTCGCCCTCCAACACCATGGCTACTTGTCCACGACGCCGTTGCTGTTTCAGCCTGCTGTATATTGCTCTTACTATTCCTGTTTCTATTTTGTTTTTTCCCACATTTCAGTACACCCTCCTGTTTTCATGCTTGATCTGTGATCAGTTTCTAATGGGCTGTCTACTGGGCCATCTTACCACTAAATATGAGGAGATATTGATCTGGTTTCCCTTGACAGTAACTGGCACGAAGTCTTTAATAACACCGTGACGGCCACGAGAAAGATAGGCTCTGGCACTAAAAGACTTTCTTAGTGCCAGCAGCCGCCTCCAGCATGGAGCGAGTAACTATTTCAGACCTCCTGAGCCCCAAACACCCTGTTATATCAATAATTGCACCGTTCCTTGGTACAATGCCGAAAGATTTCAGCCTGAGGCGGCGGGGCAGACCTCTTCGAGTCTGCAGAGATGAGTGGGTGGCTGTAAAACCACGCCCTACACCCACCTGCCTCAGATTACGTTCCACTATGGCGCGACGCGCGGAAGCCGCGCTAATTGTACCCGCGCAGGGCTCTGGAGCTGGAAGCTGGAAGCCGCCGCTGGAGCCGGGACGGCGCCCACCGCTAAATCCCAGAAGCCCTCCGCTGCGCTGCTATTCTCCCCACGCCCACACACACACACACACACACACACACACACACACACACACACACACAAACATACACGCACAATGCTGACACGCTATGCCGCAGAACCCGCAGCTGAATTGCGTAATTAGCCACTTCACAGGAGAAAGGGCAAATAGTTGGTGCTTCAGTACTAAGCCGAACGGAAAACGAGCGTTCGGTGTGTTTGAGCTCACAAAACAGCAGCTATAACCAAAGCTTCGCATTTGAGACGACTTATTACTGTCGAGCGCAACTCGCTTTATTTGTTCATGAGACCCAGAAAATATTAGATACAGGCTCCCAGGTAGATGCCATTTTCCTTGACTTCCGGAAGGCGTTCGATACAATTCCGCCCTGTCGCCTGATAAACAGAGTAAGAGCCTACAGAATATCAGACCAGCTGTGTGGCTGGATTGAAGAGTTCTTAGCGAACGGAACACAGCATGTTGTTCTCAATGGAGAGATGTCTAAACCTAAAGTAACCTCTGGAGTGCCACAAGGGAGTGTTATGGGACCACTGATTCGACAATATATATATATGACCTAGTAGATAGTGTCGAAAGCTCCATGCGGCTTTTCGCGGATGATGCTGTAGTATACAGAGAAGTTGCAGAATTAGAAAATTGCAGGATGATCTGCAGATGATAGGCAGTTGGTGCAGGGAGTGGCAACTAACCCTTAACATAGACAAATGTAATGTATTGCGAATACATAGAAAGAAGTATCCTTTATTGTATGATTATATGATAGCGGAACAAACACTGGTAGCAGTTACTTCTGTAAAATATCTGGGAGTGAGCCTGCGGAACGATTTGAAGTGGAATGATCATATAAAATAAATTGTTGGTAAGACGGGTACCAGGTTGAGATTCATTGGGAGAGCCCTTAGAAAATGTAGTCCATCAACGAAGGAGGTGGCTTACAAAACACTCGTTCGACCTATACGTGAGTATTGCTGATGAGTGTGGCTCTGAGCACTATGGGACTCAACTGCTGTGGTTATCAGTCCCCTAGAACTTAGAACTACTTAAACCTAACTAACCTAAGAACATCACACACATCAATGCCCGAGGCAGGATTCGAACCTGCGACCGTAGCAGTCGCACGGTTCCGGACTGCGCGCCTAGAACCGCTTGGCCACCGCTGCCGGCCATCAGTGTGGGATCCGTACCAGATCGGGTTGACGGAGGAGATAGAGAAGATCCAAAGAAGAGCGGCGAGCTTCGTCACAGGGTTATTTGGTAACCGTGATAGGATTACGGAGATGTTTAGCCAACTCGAGTGGCAGACTCTTCAAGAGAGGCGTTCTGCATCGCGGTGTATTTTGCTCGCCAGGTTTCGAGAGGGTGCGTTTCTGGATGAGGTATCGAATATATTGCTTCCCCCTACTTATACCTCCAGAGGAGATCACAAATGTAAAATTATAGAGATTCGAGGGCGCACGGAGTATTTCTGGCAGTCGTTCTTCCCGCGAACAATACGCGACTGGAACACGAAAGGGAGGTAATGACAGTGGCACGTAAAGTGCCCTCCGAAACACCGTTGGGTGGCTTGCGGAGTATAAATGTAGTTGTAGATGCTGAAACCTTAACGTCTGGAGAAGTTAGTAATATTTCCCGAAAGTATGGTACATTGGACCGTAGTTTCCTTCGTGGATGACTATTACTATTCAGAGATGTTGCAAACGTGGTTAAAGCCTTAATTCCAAGAGGATCATGACTAAGTATCGTTATAGCAGCACAGAAGGTGGGAAATTTTCAGTTATATCAGTTACATGTGTAAGGTGTCAGGCAAATCCAACACCTTCCATGAAAACCCTGACATGACAAGCAAATCCAGTAGTATGTCACATAGCTCCGAATAAATCGTGACATTAAATTATCCAAAGTAATACGAGTAACGAGTGAGCAAATTGAATACCACAGACTAACACAAGAATGCCTAAATGCATGTCATACCTTCCCACCGTGAGACAGACGCAGTTTAGAGGGGAGAAACGAGAACAGAAGCCGAGAGCAGAACCGTGTTAAGCTAGAAGGCCCTACGATAAGGGACGGACTGGACATCCACGTCGACAGTCTACCGGTAAGACTACCACCCGCACATTTTAGCGTGAGACTTTTTCGTGTCTCTGTTACGTGAAGGACCACCCCCCAGCCCATGTTAAAAGCTAGAGCCCTCCAGAAAAAGCAGTATAGATCTTACGATAACACAAAAAGGGCCGCTACCACCCGCAAGTTTTAGTGTGAGACTTTTTCGCGTGCCTGTTACATTAGGACCACCCCCTAGCCCATGTTAAAAGGTAGAGCGCTCCAGAAGAACAGTATAGATCTTACGATAACGCTAAAAGGACCACACCAGCTGCAGGTTTTAGCGTGAGACTTTTTCGCGTCTCTGTTAGGTTGCAAACTTTAAAAATATTGCCCCACCACGAAATGTGTAACGTTTCTCATTGGATAGACAGAATTTTTGTAGGTGGAGCTTAAGGTTATCATTGAGACACTGATTGGTCAGATGAAAACTCAGCCAGATAGTTCTTTTTAAACCAACTTCGGTAAAAGGTAGTAAGGAGAAGTTAGGAGCAGAGTTGCTACCGAGACGGCGAGGTAAGCGGAGCTGTGCTGCCCGTCGCTGCCTTGACGCTGCCTAAACACCAACAAGGTAATGAACGCATGCGATGCCGCATTTTTGAGCGCATAAGGCTTCACTCAGAACTGCAGAAAGCTCATCTGTTACACTCTCTTTTTGCGAAATACTAGTGTCGATCGTCAATTAAAGCTCATGGTGTTCACATTTGCCACTTGAAGCAAAAATCTGAAACGCGATGATTTTTCTGTTACATAGTTATTGTAAAGCCACATCAGCCACTGTAATTTACAAGTTAGATAAGTAATTAAAGATAATTGAGGGTCACTGTAGACAGTTTTGATAGTTTTCTCTTTTTTTAAACCTAGATTATAGATGTGATATGGCATAGGTCATCCTGCGATCCATTGTAAAACTTGGAAACCCATTCAGGGAATATTCGTTCACATTTTTGTTGAACGCAATTGGTTTTTACCATCCTCTATTCAAATATTTCCTTTTATCAACAGTGCAATTTATAAACGATGTTTTGTGAGTAGAATAAAATTTCCAACTGTAAGCGCAACGGCTTTTTCGACGTTTTTCACCAGCTAACTAAAAATAGGAAAGACTTGAACCCCTTCCACTAAATTTAGTTAGTATTAAGATTCTATTACAGGGAGTGCAGTGGAGCTGATGCTGAGATCATTAAGTATTTGGTTATATCACCACTAGTCTCACTGAACTCTTCTGAATTCTACATGTCATGTGTGGTCTGGCGTCTCATTACTAGCAAGAGGTCCCAGGTTCAAACTAGTCAGTTCCCTAAATCCACGCTCAGAGCGTCGTTGCTCGAAAGTGGTAGGGAGACACGATATAGAACAAACAGACACCACCATGAATGTTTAGACATGAATACCACATTCGAGGCAGCTGGGTTAAGCGTGACTGAGCACTGTTTCGAACCCCAGTGAAATATGTGTCACGATACCTGGATATTACCATGCCAGACAAGTAATTATGGGAATAAATGAGACCCATACGCTCAACGTCAGTACAAGGGTAACGAAGGATTGTGCAAAGGCGTTGAACAAGCCATTCGAAGCATAACTCCAGATATGCTGTGCAAGATGTCAAGCAAGGTCTACATACAGGGTGTTTCAAAAATGATCGGTATATTTGAAACGGCAATAAAAAATAAACAAGCAGCGATAGAAATACACCGTTTGTTGCAATATGCTTGGGACAACAGTACATTTTCAGGCGGACAAACTTTCGAAATTACATTAGTTACAATTTTCAACAACAGATGGCACTGCAAGTGATGTGAAAGATACAGAAGACAACGCAGTCTGTGGGTGCGCCATTCTGTACGTCGTCTTTCTGCTGTAAGCGTGTGCTGTTCACAACGTGCAAGTGTGCTGTGGACAACATGGTTTATTCCTTAGAACAGAGGATTTTTCTGGTGTTGGAATTCCACCACCTAGAACACAGTGTTGTTGCAACAAGACAAAGTTTTCAACGGAGGTTTAATGTAACCAAAGGACCGGAAAGCGATACAATAAAGGATCTGTTTGAAAAATTTCAATGGACTGGGAACGTGACGGATGAACGTGCTAGAAAGGTAGGGCGACCGTGTACGGCAACCACAGAGGGCAACGCTCAGCTAGTGCAGCAGGTGATCCAACAGCGGCCTCGGGTTTCCGTTCGCCGTGTTGCAGCTGCGGTCCAAATGACGCCAACGTCCACGTATCGTCTCATGCGCCAGAGTTTACAGTTCTATCCATACAAAATTCAAACGCGGCAACCCCTCAGCGCCGCTACCATTGCTGCACGAGAGACATTCGCTAACGATATAGTGCACAGGATTGATGACGGCGAAATGCATGTGGGCAGCATTTGGTTTACTGACGAAGATTATTTTTACCTGGACGGCTTCGTCAATAAAGAGAACTGGCGCATATGGGGAACCGAAAAGCCCCATGTTGCAGTCCCATCGTCCCTGCATCCTCAAAACGTACTGGTCTGGGCCGCCATTTCTTCCAAAGGAATCATTGGCCCATTTTTCAAATCAGAAACGATTACTGCATCACGCCATCTGGACGTTCTTCGTGAATTTGTGGCAGTACAAACTGCCTTAGACGACACTGCGAACACCTCGTGGTTTATGCAAGATGGTGCCCGTCCACATCGCTCGGCCGACGTCTTTAATTTCCTGAATGAATATTTCGATGATCGTGTGATTGCTTTGGGCTATCCGAAACATACAGGAGACGGCATGGATTGGCCTCCCTACTCGCCAGACATGAACCCCTGTGACTTCTCTCTGTGGGGACACTTGAAAGACCAGGTGTACCGCCAGAATCCAGAAACAATTGAACAGCTGAAGCAGTACATCTCATTTGCATGTGAAACCATTCCGCCAGACACATTGTCAAAGGTTTCGGGTAATTTCATTCAGAGACTACGCCATATTATTGCTACGCATGGTGGATATGTGGAAAATATCGCACTATAGAGTTTCCCAGACCTCGGCGCCATCTGTTGTTGACAATTGTAACTACTGTAATTTAGAAAGTTTGTCTGCCTGAAAATATACTGTTGTCCCAAGCATATTGCAACAAACGGTGTATTTCTATCGCTGCTCCTTTAGTTTGTATTGCCCTTTCAAATATACCGGTCATTTTTGAAACACCCTGTAGATGTAGACCCAAGATAAGTAGACTTGGTCCCAATGCTCCAGCGTAATTCATAAGTATGCCTGTATCTACAGAAGGAGAGCGTGTTGTTCAACAGCAGGGTCGCCATTTGCACAGCTGTAATTACCTGACGTTGTCAGGACATCAGCCTCTATGTCAGCGTAAAAAAAATCTTTCAAAACATAAGGTTTATTGTCCTGATCGTAGTTGAGACAAAAGCTGATTGTTAGTTACAGCAAAGTTATATCGGCATCTTCAGATCGTCGGATACGTGATTTATAAATCCCCTATGTCTGGCACATTGATATCCGCGCACTGAAAACATGGAGGTGAAGAAACTACCATGCAAGACTTAGCGCACTTAAAAAAAAAGCCATAACTTTGCGATGCACTTATGACTTTTATTTCATTGTACTTACAGTTGCATGCGAATGTATTTTCTGTACGTTTATCTCCATGCTTCATAACCCACGTATCGGACGATCTGAAGATGGAAATATAGCTTTCCTACAACTAATAATTGGAGTATGTATCAACTGAGGTCTGGACAACATAACTTCTATTTTGGAAGTGGTTCTTTTTTCATTTTTTATTTATTTTTTTTTACACAACTCACGAGCGTCAGGTGTTATCAGCGAAATAGACGTTACTCAATAATCTAATATGATTAGAATGGAACAATTTTTTTTCATGTGTGTGGTTGTTAACGCGGCTGCGGCAAGCATTAGCGAAAGCAGCACAAAATTTTGAAAAGCCAGAAAAGAATCGGACTGCTGAAAGAAAAATCTGAGCCAGTCGGCTGTTTCTGGTCATGCTCATGTGTAGTTCGTTAGTATAGAGCGGAGGACAACATCGTTTCTGGTGTAGTCACCGTCTGCAACTGAAAGTTGGTTATGTTCATCAGTACAACACATAAGCGGAAGTCTGTACCTCAGCATGACTCCTATGGCAGGAAAAACCAATGAACCAAAGACAGTGCTGGCAGAAGCAGAGCACAATATTGTTACTGTTTGTTAGTCTGAAGCACAAGGAAGAGGCCAACCTGCTTTTGTACGGAAACCAACACTTTAATAACAACATACTGGCTACGCATCGCCTGCTAATTAAATTCGCTGATACCGACGAGTATAAGTTAGCATACTCTTGAGTCTGTGCAAATAAAACTTGACGCCCAGCAAAATACTCCAGAAATTGTAACCAACACGGTAGGCACACTACTGTCTTCAGTATAAGAAAACAAGGGCACGTTATGAATTAGCACCGAGTTTCGAGCGTGCTGCAAATTTCCTTGTGAAGGACATTTTTGTAGTTTTATCACTGAAATGTTTAGATTTCAGGTGGTGCATGTTTAACTTATGTTAAACTGGAGATTAATTTCTGTCTTGTGAACAGATATTTGGTAGTCAGCAAAGAGTAGAATACATGGGTTTGGATAAAAAGTCGGGACAACACGGTTATAACCCAAGATATGCACGGGAAAATGGGCTAAGCCTCAAAGGTAGATACTTAGAGATAAGTGTTGTCTCCTGTTGCTGGGTACGGGAACTATCAAAACTGACAATTTCCTCAACCATAAATATCACATTAGGGTGTTTGGGGGTGAGACAAATGTCAGTTTTGATAGATCCCGTGCTCAGCAACAGATGGCAACACTTATCTCTAGGTTTTTTTCATTTGACTGTACCCCCTAAATCCTCGCATGATCAAATGGTTCAAATGGCTCTGAGCACTATGGGACTTAACATCTGAGGTCATCAGTCCCCTAGCCTTAGAACTACTTAAACTAACCTAAAGACATCACACACATCCATGCCCGAGGCAGGATTCGAACCTGCGACCGTAGCAGTCTCGCGGTTCCGGACTGAAGCGCCTAGAACCGCACGGCCACCGCGGCCGGCTATCCTCGCCTGTCTCCAGCTCAAACCAGAAGTTACTGACAGACGTTCACCGTATTACTGCCCATCAGTATAATTGTCCCCCGTCTCGATCACCTTCCCACACACAGATGGAAGGCGTTCTACATCATCATTACATCCATCACTTTTAAGGACTGCTATGTGAGACAGATGATGTCTTCTCTTGTGTTGTAGAGCGTGCCTCATAGTGTTTCCATCACTTTGGTGATGAGATCGTAATTTCACGGACTCGTATCGGCCGAACACGTTGGATGTTCCAGTATTTCTCAACCCCCATGTACGCTGGAGCTCCAACGCGGGACTCCCCATGTCGCATCGTGCACTGTTATGAAGAGTGATGCGATGCAGACCCAGAAGGAAGCACAGTTGCGCGCTCCGACCACTTGTCACTTCATTCATGATCCACACACGCTGTTCATGTTTCCTAAACATTATGGTAATGTACTCGAACTGCCCCCCCCCCCCCCCCCCCAACTCGCACTTTCAGACAGCACACTCTGCAACCGGCTCAAACACAGCCGTAGCCTCACTGCGCTACTTCAACTGACCTTCTGCTACCAGCGGAAACGCCATGTGACATGCATCACAGTTGTTACAGCGCTGTTGCCACTACTCTTTATCCAACCTATGTATTTACTTGGGGAGCTGATAAATCCTTGGCTTTTCTTACTTAGTACTGATATATGAGATTAATTCTGAGGTTGTGACGTGAACTTTTGTTTTTTACATTATATGTGATGGTAACTGCATAGTAGTAACTTAAGTCTCACATTTCTGTGCAAGATTGATGTGAGCATGGTTCAGGGAAATAGAGAATTCATAGTTAAAGAATCATGCAGTAATTAAGAAACTTCTTGGACATGAGGAAGTCCGTAGACAAATGGGTTCCCAAATGTATCAATGCAGACCGAAAGCGTCAGTGAGAAGTTGCTTCGCTGGGATCATGTGGGAGTTTTGGATCGTCTCGTAGCCATGGATGAAACAAGGATACACCCAAGATATTCAGGATACAAAGATCAGTAGACAAGTGGCTCGCATTCATCTTTTGGAATAAAGATGAGTTCCTATTTATTGACCATTTACAACACGACACACCATCACAACTAAGTGCTATGTTAAACTTCTCGATAAACTGAAGCAACAGTAGGTCTCCAAACATCGCGGAAATCTGAGAAAACTAATATCGTTTCGCATAAACTATTTTATTTCCTGAAAACCGCAGCTGTTGAAAGGCATGATGTCAGGAAGTACTAAACTCACAGCTGGTAAAATTGCTCTTTATTAAAAGTCTACCGGTTTCGCGGCTTCAAGAAATATCATCAGGTGTAATAAGCAAAGTACAGTGTCACCATATTTTGCGAATATTAAAATTAATAAAGGAATATCTAAAATATACTCAGAATGTTGAAAGGTCATAGGCTTACCCATCGCTCCTGGTCAGAACTTAATATTCAGAGAATATCGTCAATGTTATTTCGAGCGAAAGGTAAAGAAGTAGTGCCCCATTCTATAAAATTTGCCTGCGTCTAAAGAGAACAATGAAAGAATTTAATAGCGAGCGCACGGTAATTTATTTTAAAATAAATGACGGACTAGTGACGAAGAACTGTCCCTGCTAACATGATTAGCGGCGGCACGCGCAAATTATGAGAGTTGACTGAGAAGTAATGCCTCCACCTTCATAAATCTTCAACAGTTGGCAGCATTGCTATGCGGCAGGTACTGGCTTGTTCCGTAGCCTCTTCTCTACAGCTCCAGTTAGCGGGAAGCCTTAGCACTGAACGGTCGTGTTGGTACAGTGTAATGTATGGATACCTGCGGAGACGGTCGGTCAATGCTATTTAAGCCACGTGTAGTCATTCAATTCTTGACAGTAGAAGGTGTCACCCGAAGGAGATTCATCAGAGAACGAAAGCAGTTTGAGGTGATTGTGTTCATATGAGTACTGTGCGTCGTTGGCCGAGTACGTTTAAAGATGCTGAGGCGGGAACATCTGCGTGACAAACAAAGAGTTGGACGTCGTGTGACAGCAACCACCGAGTTTCACAAGCAAAGTGTTGACAGAGTGATTCAGGATGATCTGACTTCTGTCTGTTCCCGATAGTAAAAGACGCATTGCGGGGATATCATTACGCTTCTGATGAAGACGTTGAGAGACCTGTGAGACTGTGATTGCGGAACCAGAGTGTGGACGTCTTCCGTGACACGGCTTCAGAAAACGTGTTCATCGTTGGCAGAAATGTATCTAATTGGCTGGTGATTATGTCGAAAGTGAATATTGGTAATTAAAGATCACATTCTAAGGATTATTGCTGCGTTTGATTTACTAAAATGTTCCTTCTTTCTTTCTTTCTTTCTTTTGATTGTGCCTTTTTTTCCCGCGGATACGCAGGGTCAGCATGGTTAATCGGACGTGGCAATGTTAGTGGAAGGGGTGCCCGGATGCCCTTCCTGCCGCCACCCCGTACTCCCCGGGGCGGAATCAGTGTACCCCAACTGTCTGCGACTAGTGTAATCCATGGAATAGTGTGAAAGTGTTCAGATGTCTGCGAGCCGTGCAACTGAGGCGGGACGTGGGGACCAGCCCGGTATTCACCTAGAAAGATGTGGAAAACAGCCTAAAAACCACATCTAGGCTGTCCGGCACTCCGGCCGTCGTCGTTAATCCGCCGGGTGGATTCGATCTGGGGCCGGCGCGCCTCCCCGAGCCCAGGAAGCAGCGGGTTAGCGCTCGGCTCACCTGGCAGGTTATTAAAATATTCCTATCCACACTCAATTAACGAAGGTGGAGGCATTACTTTTCAGTCAACCCTCGTACAATCACAATCAGGTGGCAGTGTCTTACAGTATGGCACCAGGACAGCAGGCAGCTCAGTGCAGGGCAAGGAAGAAGCGGTCCGCACGAAAGACAATGACAGACTAACTGACTGGCGGAACGGAAGCTGTCCGTGTGGACAATGTGACGTCATATACTTACGACCAGGAGCGCTGGGTCGCTACCTTTACAAGCGAGAACAGAACCGAATTTTATTACATGCAAGCGCATAATCGTACAAACAACCAAAATTAGCCATCATCTAGTTTCTCCAAGACAATGCACTTTCCCGCAAGACGGCCATCACATAGCAAAAATTGGAAGACATCCTCGGGCATTCAAGCTGTTCACTGATCACTCATTTTTTGAGATTCTTCAGCAAGTCGTGTTTGAAGACATGCGTCGCTTGAATTAGTTTTTGAAAAGTAGCCTCCAGCGCCTAATCTGTCCACGAGATCCACTGGGCGTAGCACTAGATAAGTACCAGTCACATTTTGTAGTTTCAGCGTAGATTTAAAGTCAACACAGAGGCGTATGCTACCTGAAGGGTTAGCCGCTGTCGCCGAGCGGTTATAGGTGTTTCACTCCGGAACCCTGCTGCTGCAACGATCGCATGTTCTAATCCTCCCTCGGGCATGGATGTGTGTCATGTCCTTAGTTTAGTAAGGTTTAAGTAGCTCTAGGGGACTGATGACCACAGATGTTAAACCCCATAGTGCCTAGAGCCATTTGAACCAGACTATTATGTGTTCCCAAATCTCAAGAAAGGTTTCAAGTGAAGTAGATTTCTGAATACTGAGAAAGCTAGAAAAGATGGGGATGAGTATTTTGCAGCACAATCGAAACTGTCTTTCGTTTAGGCGCTTTAAAGAAGCTGCAACAAACATGCCATTAATGTGTTGAGCTCAAGAGGCAATTTCTTGAGTAAACGCAGGTTTCCAAACACATAACAAATTTTATTGGGATATGTATCTCAAACGGTAAAATCTGAACCTTAATAGGAAAACTTCGTTGTCCGTATGCATGCCTTTCAGGACCATTTTCAAATGGTTCAAATGGCTCTGAGCACTATGGGACTTAACATCTGTGGTCATCAGTCCCCTAGAACTGAGAACTACTTAAGCCTAACTAACCTGAGGACATCACACACATCCATGCCCGAGGCAGGATTCGAACCTGCGACCATAGCGGTCACGCGGTTCCAGACTGTAGCGCCTAGAACCACACGGCCACACCGGCAGGCGGACCATTTTCCTCAGGAATTTATGTGCTATACTCGTTTCCATGATGTTTTTGCTGGTGAATAAAACTGAAGCTTCTAAGTCAATACAGTGAAAAGATACGGCCAATTACATACTTTGACACCCGCAAACTCACTCATTACGTACCCTGTACATGGTACTTCCCGTTGACCTACAATGACGAAATTTGGCAAGAAAAGAGATTTTACTATATGAATAAATTAAAAATACTAATACTGTTAATTTGAAATTTGTTGTCCGACTATCTGTCTGATCCTGCGTCTCTTAAGACCCATTTTTCCCTCAGGAATGGGTAGACGTATCGAGTTGAGATTGGTGTCACCTACTGAGGTATGTTGTCCTTTGGTCGTGTAAGGGTGATAGGGTTCTAAGTCAATGAAACCAAAAGATACCACAATTTATGTAACATATTTTGATACTAGAAAACTCACTCATTAATACCTATAGCGTATTTCCCCTTCACGAAATTTGGCAAGAACAAAGTTTTCACAGTACAGGCAAAAGAAAAATATTAGAAAATTGCTAACATGAAAAAAAGCATTTCTTTTGCGATTTGTTATCCGACTTGAAATTCTCGGAAATCTTGGAATCCCTGTCACCGATATCGTGCGTGTGTTTATGTCGGGAAGAGGTAAAAATCAGCGAGAATCTCGATTGATGGAAAGGATAAACTGTCTCCATACATAACTATGTTCGCACGGAACGTTTAGTGAGCGAATCTTATGTCTTTAGAAAGTCAAGTACCTATCTGCATTCCCTGATATATCTGACTGTATGTGTGTGTCCCCTTGTACTTTGTTATCTTCCGGTTTCCACAGTGTAACAATGTCTAAGTGCATATCGAGTATTGTAGGTGAAAGGCTATACCCTCTTTACTCTCCTTTTTTGATAAAACTCTTATTATTACTACGTATACATCCACGTGATTACTCTGCTATTCTGAATAAAGTGCCTGGCAGAGGGTTCAATGAACCACGTTCAAGCTATCTCTCTACCGTTCCACTCTCGAACGGCGCGAGCGAAAAACGAGCACTTCAATTTTTCTGTGCGAGCCCTGATTTCTCTTATTTTATAGCGATGATCATTTCTTCCTATGTAGGTGGGTGCCAACAGAATGTTTTCGCAATCGAAGGAAGAATTTCATGGGAAGTTCCCGTCGTAGCTAAAAATGCCTTTGTTTAACTGATTGCCACTCCAATTCACTTATCATCTCTGTGGCACTATCTCCCGTATTTCGCGATAGTACAAAACAAGCCGCCCTCCTTTGAACTTTTCCGTTGTCAGGCGTCAGTCCCGCCTGATGCAGATCTGACACCGCACAGCATTACTCCAGAATAGGGCGGAAAATCGTGCTGTAAGCTGTCTCATTAGTAGACCTGTTGCACGTACTAAGTGGTCTGCCAATGAATCGTGGTCTTTGGTTTGCTCTACCCACAACATTATCTATGTCATCGTTCCAATTTAGGTTATTTGTAATTGCAATCCCTAAGTATTGATTTGAATTTACAACCTTCGGTTTACTGTGACTTATCGCGTAATCGAAATGTAGGGATATCTTTTAGTAATCATGTGAAAAACTTCACACTTTCCTTTATTCAGGGTCAACTGGCAATTTTCGCACCACAATCATTTTGCAATTCGTTTTGGTCATCTGATGACAGTATCATTTGCAAACAATCTAAGGGGGTTACTCAGATGGTCTCCTATGTCGTTAATATAGATCAGGATCAATAGAGGTTCGAATGCCTCTGAGCACTAAGGTCATCAGTCTCCTAGACCTTAGAACAACTTAAACCTAACAAACCTGAGGGCATGACACACATCCATGCTCGAGGCAGACTGTAGCGCCTAGAACCGCTCGGCCAACTCTGCCGGCAACAATAGAGGTCCTATAACACTTCGTTAGGGAACCCCGGATATTACTTCTGTTTTAGTCGACAACTTTCCGTCTATTACTGTGACCTTTCTAACATGACATCACGAATCCAGTCCCATAACTGAGGCGGTATTTCATAGACACGCAGTTGGGTTAGAAGACGCTCGTGAGGAACGGTGTAGAAAGCCTTTAGGGAATCTAAAAATATGCAATCAATTTGACATCTCCACTCGTTAGCACAGATTAGTTCATGAATGTCCGCCACCGGTAGCTGAGTGGTCAGCGCGACGTCAATCATCAGGACCCGGGTTCGATTCCCGGCTGAGTCAGAGATTTTCTCCGCTTAGGAACTGGGTGTTGCGTTGTCCTTTAATTTAATTTTTTTTTTTTTGTCATCAGTCTACTGACTGGTTTGATGCGGCCCTCCACGAATTCCTGTGCTAACCTCTTCATCTCAGAGTAGCACTTGCAACCTACCTCCTCAATTATTTCCTTGACGTATTCCAATCTCTGTCTTCTTCTACAGTTTTTTCCCTCTACAGCTCCCTCTAGTACCATAGAAGTCATTCCCTCATGTCTTAGCAGATGTCCTGCTGTACAATGCTGTACTCCAGACGTACATCCTCAGAAAATTCTTCCTCAAATTAAGGCCGGTATTTGATATTAGTAGACTTCTCTTGGCCAGAAATGCCTTTTTTGCCATAGCGAGTTTGCTTTTGATGCCCTCCTTGCTCCTTCCGTCATTGGTTATTTTACTGCCTAGGTAGCAGAATTCCTTAATTTCATTGATTTCGTGACCATCAATCCTGATGTTACGTTCCTCGCTTTCCTCATTTCTACTACTTCTCATTACCTTCGTCTTTCTCATATGTACTCTGAAACCATACTGTGTACTCATTAGACTGTTCATTCCGTTCAGCAGATCATTTCATTCTTCTTCAATTTCACTCAGGATAGCAATGTCATCAGCGAATCGTATCATTGATATCCTTTCACCTTGTATTTTAATTCCACTCCTGAATCTTTCATTTATTTCCATCATTGCTTCCTCGATGTACAGATTGAAGAGTAGGGGCGAAAGGCTACAGCCTTGTCTTACACCCTTCTTAATACGAGCACTTCGTTCTTGATCGTCCACCCTTATTATTCCCTCTTGGTTGTTGTACATATTGTATATGACCCGCCCCTCCCTATAGTTTACCCCTAAATTTTTCAGAATCTCGAACAGCTTGCACCATTTTATATTGTCGAAGGCTTTTTCCAGGTCGACAAATCCTACGAACGTGTCTTGATTTTTCTTTAGCCTTGCTTCCATTATTAGCCGCAACGTCAGAATTGCCTCTCTCGTGCCTTTACTTTTCCTAAAGCCAAACTGATCGTCACCTAGCGCATTCTCAATTTTCTTTTCCATTCTTCTGTATATTATTCTTGTAAGCAGCTTCGATGCATGAGCTGTTAAGCTCATTGTGCGGTAATTCTCGCAATTGTTAGCTCTTGCCGTCTTCGGAATTGTGTGGATGATGCTTTTCCGTAAGTCAGATGATATATTCTACACGCCAACGTGAATAGTCGTTTTGTTGCCACTTCCCTTAATGATTTTAGAAATTCTGATGAAATGTTATCTATCCCTTCTGCCTTATTTAACCGTAAGTCCTGCAAAGCTCTTTTAAATTCCGGTTCTAATACTGGATCCCCTATCTCTTCTAAATCGACTCCTGATTATTCTTCTATCACATCTGACAAATCTTCACCCTCATAGAGGCTTTCAATATATTCTTTCCACCTATTTACTCTCTACATCTACATGACTACTCTGCAATTCACATTTAAGTGCCTGGCAGAGGGTTCATCGAACCACAATCATACTATCTCTCTACTATTCCACTCCCGAACGGCGAGCGGGAAAAACGAACACCTAAACCTTTCTGTTCGAGCTCTGATTTCTCTTATTTTATTTTGATGATCATTCCTACCTATGTAGGTTGGGCTCAACAAAATATTTTCGCATTCGGAAGAGAAAGTTGGTGACTGAAATTTCGTAAAAAGGTCTCGCCGCGACGAAAAACGTCTATGCTGTAATGACTTCCATCCCAACTCGTGTATCATATCTGCCACACTCTCTCCCCTATAACGCGATAATACAAAACGAGCTGCCCTTCTTTGCACCCTCTCGATGTCCTCCGTCAATCCCACCTGGTAAGGATCCCACACCGCGCAGCAATATTCTAACAGAGGACGAACGAGTGTAGTGTAAGCTGTCTCTTTAGTGGACTTGTTGCATCTTCTAAGTGTCCTGCCAATGAAACGCAACCTTTGGCTCGCCTTCCCGACAATATTACCTATGTGGTCCTTCCAACTGAAGTTGTTCGTAATTTTAACACCCAGGTACTTAGTTGAATTGACAGCCTTGAGAATTGTACTATTTATCGAGTAATCGAATTCCAACGGATTTCTTTTGGAACTCATGTGGATCATCTCACACTTTTCGTTATTTAGCGTCAACTGCCACCTGACACACCATACAGCAATCTTTTCTAAATCGCTTTGCAGCTGATACTGGTCTTCGGATGACCTTACTAGACGGTAAATTACAGCATCATCTGCGAACAACCTAAGAGAACTGCTCAGATTGTCACCCAGGTCATTTATATAGATCAGGAACAGTAGAGGTCCCAGGACGCTTCCCTGGGGAACACCTGATATCACTTCAGTTTTACTCGATGATTTGCCGTCTGTTACTACGAACTGCGACCTTCCTGACAGGAAATCACGAATCCAGTCGCACAACTGAGACGATACCCCATAGCTCCGCAGCTTGATTAGAAGTCGCTTGTGAGGAACGGTGTCAAAAGCTTTCCGGAAATCTAGAAATACGGAATCAACTTGAGATCCCCTGTCGATAGCGGCCATTACTTCGTGCGAATAAAGAGCTAGCTGCGTTGCACAAGAGCGATGTTTTCTGAAGCCATGCTGATTACGTGTCAATAGATCGTTCCCTTCGAGGTGATTCATAATGTTTGAATACAGTATATGCTCCAAAACCCTACTGCAAACCGACGTCAATGATATAGGTCTGTAGTTAAATGGATTACTCCTACTACCCTTCTTGAACACTGGTGCGACCTGCGCAATTTTCCAATCTGTAGGTACAGATCTATCGGTGAGCGAGCGGTTGTATATGAGTGCTAAGTAGGGAGCTATAGTATCAGCGTAATCTGAAAGGAACCTAATCGGTATACAATCTGGACCTGAAGACTTGCCCGTATCAAGCGATTTGAGTTGCTTCGCAACCCCTAAGGTATCTACTTCTAAGAAACTCATGCTAGCAGCTGTTCGTGTTTCAAATTCTGGAATATTCCATTCGTCTTCCCTGGTGAAGGAATTTCGGAAAACTGCGTTCAATAACTCCGCTTTAGCGGCGCAGTCGTCGATAACAGTACCATCGGCACTGCGCAGCGAAGGTATTGACTGCGTCTTGCCGCTTGTGTACTTTACATACGACCAGAATTTCTTCGGATTTTCTACCAAATTTCGAGACAATGTTTCGTTGTGGAACCTATTAAAGGCATCTCGCATCGAAGTACGTGCCAAATTTCGCGCGTCTGTAAATTTTAGCCCATCTTCAGGATTTCGCGTTCTTCTGAACTTCGCATGCTTTTTCCGTTGCCTCTGCAACAGCGTTCGGACCTTTTTTGTGTACCACGGGGGATCCGTTCCATCTCTTACCAATTTATGAGGTATGAATATCTCAATTGCTGTTGCTACTATATCTTTGAATTTGAGCCACATCTCGTCTACATTCGCATAGTCAGTTCGGAAGGAATGGAAATTGTCTTTTAGGAAGGCTTCTAGTGGTACTTTATCAGCTTTTTTAAATAAAATTATTTTGCGTTTGTTTCTGATGGATTTGGAAGAAATGGTATTGAGCCTAGCTACAATGACCTTGTGATCACTAATCCCTGTATCAGTCATGATGCTCTCTATCAGCTCTGGATTGTTTGTGGCCAAGAGGTCAAGTGTGTTTTCGCAACCATTTACAATTCGCGTGGGTTCGTGGACTAACTGCTCTAAATAATTTTCGGAGAATGCATTTAGGACAATCTCGGAAGACGTTTTGTGCCTACCACCGGTTTTGAACAAGTATTTTTGCCAACATACCGAGGGTAGGTTGAAGTCCCCACCAACTATAACCGTATGAGTGGGGTATTTATTTGTTACGAGACTCAAACTTTCTCTGAACTGTTCCGCAACTGTATCATCGGAGTCTGGGGGTCGGTAGAAGGAGCCAATTATTAACTTAATTCGGCTGTTAAGTATAACCTCCACCCACACCAATTCGCACAGAGTATCTACTTCGACTTCACTACAAGATAAACCACTACTGACAGACACCAACACTCCACCACCAATTCTGCCTAATCTATCTTTCCTGAACACCGTCTGAGACTTCGTAAAAATTTCTGCAGAACTTATTTCAGGCTTTAGCCAGCTTTCTGTACCTATAACGATATCCGCTTCTGTGCTTTCTATTAGCGCTTGAAGCTCAGGGACTTTTCCAGCGCAACTACAACAGTTTACAACTATAATTCCGACTGTTCCTTGATCCAAGCACGTCCTGTAATTGCCAAGCACCCTTTTACATTGCAGCCCATCCCGCACTTTCCCGAGGCCTTCTAACCTAAAAAACCGCCCAGTCCACGCCACACAGCCTCCGCTACCCGTGTAGCCGCCAGCTGAGTGTAGTGAACTCCTGACCTATTCAGCGGAACCCGAAACCCCACCACCCTATGGCGCAAGTCAAGGAATCTGCAGCCAATACGGTCGCAAAACCGTCTGAGCCTCTGATTCAGACCCTCCACCCGGCTCTGCACCAAAGGTCCGCAGTCGGTTCTGTCAACGATGCTGCAGATGGTGAGCTCTGCCTTCATCTCGTAAGCAAGACCGGCAGCCTTCACCAAATCAGATAGCCGCTGGAATCCAGAGAGAATTTCCTCAGATCCAAAGCGACACACGTCATTAGTGCCGACATGTGCCACCACCTGCAGCTGGCTGCACCCTGTGCTCTTCATGGCATCCGGAAGGACCCTTTCCACATCAGGAATGACTCCTCCCGGAATGCACACGGAGTGCACACTGGATTTCTTCCCCTTCTTAGCCGCCATATCCCTAAGGGGCCCCATTACGCGCCTAACATTGGAGCTCCCAACTACCAGTAAGCCCAACCTCTGCGATTGCCCGGACCTTGAAGGCTGAGAATGATCCTCTGAAACAGGGCAGGCAGCTGCATCTGGCTCAGCCAGAGACAGTGCCTGAAACCGGTTTGTCAGACGCACCGGGGAGGCTTTCTGGTCAGCTTCCGGGGACGCCTTTCGCTGCCTGCCACGCCTTGGAACGACCATTTAACAGTGGAATTTCCGTTGCACTCTTAATGTTACCACCGTTGCTTTTAATGTCACCAAAGGTTGTTTTGACTTTCTTGTGTGCTGAGTCTGTCCTTCCAACAATCATATCTTTTTCGATGTCTTCACATTTTAGCTGCAGTCATTTCGTCTTAGGTTCCCTGCAATTCCTATTTATTTCATTCCTCAGCGACTTGTATTTCTGTATTCCTGACTTTTCCGGAACATGTTTGTACTTCCTCCTTTCATCAATCAACTGAGGTATTTATTCTGTTACCCATGGCTTGTTTGCAGCTACCGTATTTGTACCTGTTTTCCTTCCCAACTTCTGTGATGGCCCTTTTTAGAGATGTCCATTTCTCTTGAACTGTGCTACCTACTGCGCTATTCCTTATTGCTGTATCTATAGCGTTAGAGAACTTCAAACGTATCTCGTCATTCCTTAGAACTTCCGTATCCCACTTCTTTGCGTATTGATTCTTCCTGACTAATGTCTTGAACTTGAGCCTACTCTTCATCACTACTATATTGTGATCTGAGTCTATATCTGCTCCTGGGTACGCCTTACAATCCAGTATCTGATTTCGGAATCTCTGTCTGACCATGATGTAATCTAATTGAAATCTTCCCGTATCTCCCGGCCTTTTCCAAGTATACCTCCTCCTCTTGTGATTGTTGAACAGGGTATTCGCTATTACTAGCCGAAACTTGTTACAGAACTCTATTACCCTTTCTCCTCTTTAATTCCTTGTCCCAAGCCCATATTCTCCTGTAATCTTTTGTTCTACTCCTTCCCCTACAACTGCATTCCAGTCGCCCATGATTATTAGATTTTCGTCCCCCTTTACATACTGAATTACCCTTTCAATATCCTCATACACTTTCTCTATCTGTTCATCTTCAGCTTGCGACGTCGGCATGTATACCTGAACTATTGTTGTCGGTGTTGATCTGCTGTTGATTCTGATTAGAATAACCCGGTCACTGAACTGTTCACAGTAACACACCCTCTGCCCTACCTTCCTATTCATAACGAATCCTATGCCTTTTATACCATTTTCTGATGCTGTTGATATTACCCGATACTCATCTGACCATAAATCCTTGCCTTCCTTCCACTTCACTTCACTGACCCCTACTATATCTAGCTTGAGGCTTTGCATTTCCCTTTTCAGATTTTCTAGTTTCCCTACCACGTTCAAGCTTCTGACATTCCACGCCCCGACTCGTAGAACATTATCTTTTCGTTGATTATTCAACCTCCCACTTGGCAGTCCCCTCCCGGAGTTGCGAATGGGGGACTATTCCGGAACCTTTTGCCAATGGAGAGATCATGACACTTCTTCAACTGCAGGCCACATGTCCTGTGAATACACGTTACGTGTCTTTAATGCAGTGGTTTCCATTGCCTTCTGCATCCTCATGTCGTTGATCATTGCTGATTCTTCCGCCTTCAGGTGCAATTTCCCACCCCTAGGACAAAAGAGTGCCCTGAACCTCTATCCACTCCTCCGCCCTCTTTGACAAGGTCATTGGAAGAATGAGGCTGACTTCTTGTGCCGGAAGTCTTCGGAAGCCAATGCTAATTATTAACTCCTTCACAAATGAAACGATAATTAAATCGAAACCTTTAGCTGCCGGCAGGTGTTGTTGAAATACATCAGTTGGGACAGCTGAAAATGTGTGCCTTCACCGGGACTCGAATCTGGTATCTCCTGCTTACATGGCATACGCTCTATCCATCTGAGCCATTTTTTTTTCATGTCTCGAACCCGGGACCTTTGATTTCGCGGGCAAGTGCTCTACCAACGGTTTCTTTTTTTTTTTTTTTTTTTTTTAATACACACTCTACCACGATTTGAATTCGCACCGCCCGCGTGGTAGGCTTTTGTCTTTCCTTCCCTCTTTTTTTTTTTTTGAGAATGCATAAAAAAAGGCAGCCATGCGCAAAAAGTTGCCAATAAAGTGAACTAAAAAGGGCCATCTTGCTCACCGCGGTCACATTGCTAGGCGGGCGGCCAGGAACGGGCGGTCGTCATTACATTGGACATCACCAGCCACCAATCGTTGGAGCGCCCGGGGCCGCTGCACACAGTCAGAGACTGTTTCTGTTACCATAGGGGAATCGTGGAAAGATCATCTACAAGTTAATGTCTTCTCACACCCGGCACACCCCAGCTGGGTGGTGGGTCCATGAATGACGAACCCAAATAGTTCGCAAAAAGGTTGCGGTGATCCTGTCTGTTCGTTAAGACCAGAAACTCGTCGATCATATAGTACCATAAATCGAGGACGTCTTTGTCTCCATCGCGGTATATGTAGTGTATCGCCATTCCTCGTACCCAATTAACCGCATTCATCCGGGTCATAGGGAAATAGACAGCGTCGGGATGAAAGAGTTCTTGGGGTAAAATCGAAACGTAGGGGCGGCGGAGCAGGAAAGCCAGGATCTGGCGCATCAGTTTCCAGCACTCACGCGCGGGGCCACAGTTCAGTCTATGTTCGTCCGTGTCTAACGTCGTGCAACGGGGGCACACAGGGTCGTCAATTAGGTGAATGGCATGCAGCCGTTGTCGGGTTGGAAGTTTCTCGTTAACGACCACATACCACGTCGACCGCACGAAAGTAGACAGGAACGGCGCGTGGATGGTTCGCCATACCCGTGGCCAGTCGACCGTAGGGTGGCGCCGTACAATGTCGTTATCCGGAGTCCAGTGGTGGAGAGCACTATAATAAGTCTTCGCTGTCGGATTCCGTGTCTCCGATATAACCCGCAACACATAGCTATGCTCGACGAAAAACGTTCTAATATGTGACAGCGAGGGCGATAAATGTCCAACTGGTACCGGTGGGTACAGCGTACGTGGGGCCACTTCTTCAATCAGTAGGCCGGGGAGACTGGCTGTTGGTGAAAGCCAGAGTCGCCTCATGGAACGGAGATACAGTGCCAGCGCTCTGTGCTTGACGTGAGTGAGTCCAACACCGCCTTTGTCGAAGGGTAAAGTAAGCGTAACAAAACGGATCTTGAAAACAGCACCATCGTTCACCACGTGTCCAAACACTGCCTGTATCCTGGAAGCCATCGTGTCCGTTATCGGCAGTACATGGGCGTAATGGTTAAGGTGAGAAGCCATGTACACACTGACGTATTAGGCGCGTTGCAAAATGTTCAATGATCTGAATTTATTGAGACTAGCCTCTAAACGGAGTCGTCGTAAGACCATACGATACGTAAAGGCCGCCGTGCGTTGTATTTGTCGATGGAGCGATATCCCTAAACACTTGAGCATCGGGACCTTTGTCAGAGGTACGGCCAGACCTGCAGGCATTCCTCGTCCTACCACGATGTAGCGTGATTTCCGAAGGTTGAGCACACTGCCTGCCACCGCCCCATACTGGTGGAGCCAGGAAAACGCCGTGTGTATTTCGTCACCAGACCGTGCTAAGAACATCACATCGTCGGCGTATGCACCACATCGAAAGGTTACGGAACGGAGGGTAAGTCCTTCTAAGCGTCGCCGTAGTCCGTGAAGAGCTGGTTCGAGGGCAACGGCGAAGAGCATGGCAGAAAGAGGACAACCCTGCCGGACGGACCTGTTGACACGGACGGGGGCGGACCGACAGCCGTTGATCATAATCCTCGTGACAGCCCCATGGATCAATCGAAGCACAACAGACGTCGTCAGACGCGGGACACCGATGTGTTCCATAACAGCACGCAGGAAACCATGGTTAACGCGGTCGAAAGCATGGTCGAAGTCCAGCGCAACAAGAGCGCCTTGGAGGCGGCAAGTTTGCATGAGCGCCACCACGTCTCTATAGGTGCTTAAAGTCGTAAACACATTAGTGTCGCCCCCGAGGCAGGTTTGATCAGTGTGAATGGCCGCCATTACCGTAGGTTTGAGCCTCTAACGGAGCATGCGTGTCAACAGCTTATAGTCAGTGTTTAGCATTGTCAACGGGCGAAAATCAAGAGGGCGACGGCCTCCGCCGGGTTTGGGCACAGGGATCAAGAGACCCTCAGTAAAGTCAGATGGTACCTGAAAATCGGCGTCCAGGAGTTCACTGTACATCCTGACCCACATTGGGCCCATGAGATCAAAGAACCGCTTGTAAAATTCAAGAGGGAGGCCGTCAGGGCCAGGCGTTTTGTTGGGAGAGCCACGCAACAGAGCCTCTCGCAGTTCTTCCAAAGTCACCGCCGACAAGAGCGTAGCATCATCTTGTAGGTTCCGAGAGACTGGTAGGTCAGATAGGACTTCCCTGACCCCTACATTCATGTGGGACTCCCTCTCGGAAAGAAGTTTATATGACTGTGTGAACGCTCGGACGATATCCATTTGTGCGTCAACGCGTCGCCCATCCTCCGTCTCAACCTCGGTAATGAGCTGCCTCTTGCGTCTTCGGCGTTCTTGAATGATATGGTGGAGGGAAGGTCGTTCACCACGAACATCATCAGTCGTCCTCGCTCGCACCCGCACACCCGCAAGACGTACGGCGTTGATACGAAGCAATTGTGCCTTGACGCGTTGTACTGCTGATTGTCGCTCTGGCGACGGCGGTTGTACAGCCAGTTCGCGGAGCGCAGTATAGTAAAAATCAGTAGTCGCATTATACCAGCGCGCTCGGTCGCGTCCATAGCTGACTAATGTTCGGCACAGTGCGGGTTTTGCACACCATAACCACCATTGAAGTAGAGAACGGTAGGCGGGTAAACGCCGGTGGCAATTGCTCCATGGGGACTCGACTGCGCGTCTGCAATTTATCTCATCAAGAAGGGCCACATTGAGGCGCCACGGACCCCTACTTCGGCGGACGCGCTGGCGGGGAAGGGTGAGAGTACACACATATGCGAGGTGATCCGTGAACGCTGCCGGCCACATCTCAGCGTCGACAACGGCCGATCGTAGGCCGCGGGTGACGTAGACTCGATCCAAACGGCTCGCGGAGTGACTAGTAAAGTAGGTGTGTGCTCGACGGTCGCCGTGTTGGATGATCCAGGTGTCCAACAAGGCCAAGTCCTGTACAAGTGCCTGGAGTGCCGGGCAGGTGGTATAGTGTGGCTCCTGGTCGGATGGGCGGAGCACACAATTAAAATCGCCGCCTACTACCAAGTGGTCGGTATTGCCCTGGAAGAGCGGGGCTAGACCACGGCTACAACCCTCCGCAGCATCATTCCATCCCCATCGACGTGCAAGTCGCCGAAGTGGCGTCAAATCGGAAAGACTTGCACCCGGCGAAAGGTCTACCCGCCGGGAGACCCTAGTCACACGACATTAATTTCTTTCTTTGTTTTTTTACTACATGAGTACAAAGAGCTAGTTGTCTTTCACAAGAAAGATGTTTTCTGAATCCGTGTGGATTATGTGTCAATAAATAGATATCTTTTAAACAATTCATAATGTTCGAATGCAGTTTATGTTCCAAAACGCTGCCGCAAATCGACGTTAATGATATGGGCCTGTAATTCAGTGGATTACTCCTATTTCCCTTTTTGCATTAAATGTCTTGGATATCATAGTTCGATATTGTAACAAATAAGTCCTCGGTGACAAATATTAAGCCAAAATTGACCAGGTTTCGAGGCTATTATGAGCGTCGTCTTCACAATGAGACTAGCTGTACTAAAACATTAGGTATATAGTACATTAATTAAATTAAAGTTTGTACTGACTCGAAAAGATGCAGTACTTACAAGTCACATATTAAAGATCTCAGCCGGAAAGGCGACGTCATGAACACTTGTGAGATGGCGAGCCGTTAAGGGCTGCTCGTACTGTGGACAGGGGTTGCAATAAGAGTCTTAGAGTTACAGTCTCAGCAAGTACACCAAGTCCTTTAACCCATACAAGTGTGTTCTCATAATTACTAACTTTACCACAAGAACGGGTATACAAAGTAAAAGGCATATTACTATAAACATAACTAGGTCTACTAGAAGTCTTCAGGTCGATCCCACAGTGACAGGTCTTGTAGGCGGTGACATCTCGATCGCCTTATGATTCTAGTCCAGGAAGCGATGTATTCTCACAGCGAACAATTGCAAGTGTGCACCACCTACTGCTAGCTGCTCCACTTGCAACATCAATTGAAAAATTAACTCGACATCCACAAAAGAAAATAGGTCCATTCAATATTATGCTTTGTGAGGTTCCATTGGTGCCTAGTTTATTCTCCGACCCGAAGACTTCTAGTAGACCTAGTTATGTTTATAGTAATATGCCTTTTACTTGGTATACCCGTTCTTGTCATAAAGTTAGTAATGATGAAAAAATACATGCATGGGTTAAAGGACATGGTGTACTTGCTTAGAATGTAACTCTAACTGCTGATGTAACTTTGTATTATAATTATTAATAAAGTGATCTGTAGTGTCTTGTTGCAACCCTTGTCCACAGTACGAGCAGCCCTTAGCGGCTCGCCATCTCACAAGTGTTCATGACGTCGCCTTTCCGGCTGAGATCTTTTTTAATATGTGACTTTTAAGTACTGCATCTTTTCGAGTCAGTACAAACTTTAATTTTATTAATGTACTATATACCTAATGCTTTAGTACAGTTAGTCTAATTCAGTAGATGACGCTCATAGTAGCTTCGAAACCAGGTCAACTTTGACTTAATAATTGTGACCGAGGACTTATTTGTTACAATATAATTCTGACACGGTCACTGAACCTTAGCACCTATGTTCAGAGTTTTATCATAGTTTTTCCATAATGACCCGAGGCTTGCTTCTGTTTACGAAAGCGTTTTCAGAATTTGCTAATGTGGTAAGAGTATCCAGGCTATATTCTCGAGACAGGACCATCACTTGCAGCACAGCGACGAGGTTGTAGCATGTGCCGACGAAAGCGATCCGTTAGGACGCTGTTACACTGTTTAGAAATTTGGCGTACGTAGCTGTGTACAGCAAGTGGAGAGCGTCCGCCGGCGGCGGTACAGAAGGGAGCTGGGACGCCGGCGGCCTGTGTAGGCAGCTAAGTGGATTCTGGCCAGGGCGCAGCCGCGGCTAACTCAATTAGGAGCGGTGCGTGGAGGGGAGCAGCGGGGCACTGGGGAGGGGGGAAGAGTGAGGGGGTGGGGGTGCGGAGCAGAGGCACCCCGCTGTTTATTGGCCAGATGCCTGTTTACCTTTATGAGATTCCGTACTGCCAGCCCGCCGTGCAACACGAATACACAAACACAAGGTACATTCCTGGGTCCGCTTTGCTTGCCACGTGTTGGCTGTGGAATGCAATTTTGTGATTCCCACTCCCCGAAACTGGCCTCCTGTCGCGGCCGGTTGCAACGGTAGTGGAGAAGCAAATGAACTGGACACCCCCGCTTAACACCGATGCCTCCAGCGCTGCATCGTGCGGATCACATCTCGCCTTGTCCGTCCCCGAGACCGAAAAGCTGCAGGTGCCATGGCGCAGGTTGGTGCTGTATTCCTTGACTTCCTGAATTAATTTGACTCACTTCTGCAATCTCGCTTACTGACAAACAATGTAAATAAAATAGAAATAAATTAATAACTACCAGTGTACTGCGTAGCACATCAGCTGTGCTATTAGATTAAGAGATCACAGAAACATACCACAGACATTTTTTTTAATGATGTTGCCGCCATTAGAGTTCGACCTAGGCCATTTTGAAGTACAAAAACTGGAATAAATAACACAGGTATGAATCATAAAAGCAGGAAACATGGCAACCATGAAAATTAGTGTATGAATACGAATATTATTTTCCTCATTTATATGTCAAAAAGACACGGTTCAAATGGCTCTGAGCACTATGGAACTATGGTCATCAGTCCCCTAGAACTTAGAACTACCTAAACCTAACTAACCTAAGGACAGTACACAACACCAAGTCATCACGAGGCAGAGAAACTCCCTGACCCCGCCGGGAATCGAACCAGGGAAACCGGGCGTGGGAAGCGAGAACTTTACCGCATGACCACGAGGTGCGGACCTCAAAAGACATCAGACTATTACGAAATACAAGCCTTTTCAGAAAAGTACATTTGGTCAATTAACAACTACTAGTGTACTGAGGAACACATCACCTCTGCTATTAGATTAAGAGCTCATAGAAATATATCGCAGTTTTCTTTAAATGGTGCTGCCGCCATTAGAGTTCGATCTTCGGCCATTTTCCAGTACAAAAACTGGAATAAAGAATATCAGCATGAATCACGAAAGCAGGAAACATAGCAACCACGAAACTTAGTGTATAAATACCAAGATTATTTACCTTATTCATGTGCCAAAAGACATCAGATTGCTATAAAATACAAGCCCTTGTCCGAAAAGTATATCTGATCAAATAATCCAGATCTGTCATTAGTAAAAGCGAGGACATCTCTAAAACGCCAAAATAAGTTTCATATTTTCATTTCGGGACCCTACAGCACAGCTGTTATACGAACCTGCTAACCAATAAAAAGTTATGTGCCACGCTAGTGTGTAAGAACAACAACTGTAATGGACATAGGACGAAAAGATCTGCCACAGATCACCTGAGAGAAGTCACAATCTGTACAACGCTACCTGTGGTGTGTTACGGAGCAATGTACCTAACTGTTTATTTCGTGTAATGAATACATTATCCTTGCATACATTGGTGCATAAAAGTGTTTACAGTATATGACATGGAGCCCTACTATCAAAGTTCGTATTTAAACATCGTGAAGTGTCTTATATTAATATATTAGTAACAAACATGAAGTTTTTGCCTTGTAATACAGTTAATAAGATGAGTTGTAATAACACTCATAAAAGCCACTCACACAAGCACAATGAACAAAGAAAGCCACAATGAAGCGGTGACTAATGATGGGGAGGGGGAAGGAATATGGGTACAGTTGCAGAGCGGACAGAAAGTGAAACATTATTCAAAATGGATTGGGAGGTGCAAGGAAGGGGGAAAATGAGGAAGAGGGGGTAGCTCGTATCAATGTGTGCCCAAGGGGGGAAGGGGGAGACACCAAACTTCATAACGTTATTGAACTCAGATCCATACTATCTGACAAATCCTGGGTTCGATTCCCGGTGTCATGACTGGGTGTTGTGTGATGTCGTTAGGTTAGTTAGGTTTAAGCGGTTCTAAGTTCTAGGGGACTGATGACCATAGATGTTAAGTCCCATAGTGCTCAGAGCCATTTGAACCATCTGACAAATATAAATAAAACTTCTATACAGTCCACGTTATAACACTTATTACAGTACTATCAAAGTATGTATACCCCTATCCATAACATGCACCGTAAAACAGCTTTCCAAGTGCTTCATTAACATCTACACCAAAATTAACATGTGGGTTAATGAATAGACAAGAATTTTATCAAGTGTGAATCAATAGTTATTAGCAATATATAAAAGTTGACTAGATAAATCAGTAGGTTATTCCTTCAAGTAGAAACATATGAGACAAGCTCTGTGATGGAGTGATACTAAATACTTTCTATGGATTGTATTACAATAAAATAAAAATTGTCACAGTCAACTGGCGGCAGCATCATTCAAAAAAATGTGCCATGACGGCGATCCATCCAGAATAAAATACCACAGCATGTCATTTTTAAGAGAAAGAATTGTTCAGACGTTAAAACTAATTTGTTATTGTTAAAATTTCGAGAGCATTGGTTTGTTGTAGAGTGAAACAGTACAATGACACTTATTCCATATAGCTAGAAATGTGTCAACCAGAGGCGTTTCTTAAAAACGGTTGTTGCCACAGTGTCTCCATCCCCCCCCCCCCCCCCACCTTTTCTACTGATCGGTATGAATGAATGATTGTGCTAGTCCTCCCATTTTAAAATTTACGCTGGCAAGGAAAGTGTGTAGTGAAATACATGCGTTCTGTCAATCAAACCTGTTGGACGGATGTAGGAGAGAGGTTTCTGGTCAGTATCAGGGAAAATGTCAGTTTTGGCACATTCAAGACGCGGAGTTGGCGAAGACTCTACATTTCCTACCACCTCCTTTAACCGTCGCATCAGTGGGAGCGAGTACGCGGAATGGCGTCGTAAGAAGCAGGGGCGATCCATAAGTAATGCGATAAATTTTTTGTGAAAGCAGGTTGATTTTATGCAGTATTCCAGTGCACCATATTATTGCCCTCTGTTTTGGCTACAAAACCCTATTTTGCCACCTAATCTCCATTGAATGTGACCGCGTTGAGCCAACTTACTTCGTGCTCTGCATGCCCACATGGTACCACTCCACTGGTCGAAGTCGGAGGTCGAAGCCAGCATCTTGCTGCATCAGTAACCTCCCGATCAACCAAGTATTGCTTCGTGCGGACTACATTCTTCGTTGGACCAAACAGATGGAAGTCGGAAGGTAGGAGATCCAAGCAAATGAACAAATAACTAAAAGGCTGTCGAACTACACGCTGTGCCGGAGTGCATCAACACGGTGAGCAGAAATACGCAGCCGGAAAACTACGCTAACGACAAGGGCAGGCAACTGGGGCGTTAACGGCCACAAGGCAAAAAATACCGCTCGTGCACTTCACTGACAAGTAACAACCAATTTAATAGTTAAAGACCATACAGGAAGACGGCTGCAAAATTTCGCCGACTCCAACACACCATACGTTGCGACTAGCCAAAATGGCCCAGGGAGCAACAACCGGTAATGAATGAAGCGATGTCACAGCAGTTAAGGTTTCATAACAGGTTAACTGATCACTCAACTTCAGTGTCCAGATTCGGTGGGCAACGAATTTTGTAGCTGTCGCAGTTAGCGCCTCACAATCCGACTGCGCTGTTCTCGCCCTACCCCCCCCCCCCCCCCCCCCCACACACACACACACCGCGGACACTTCCATGCTGCTCCATCCCAACCAACCGACTGCCCCCCCCCCCCCCCAACCCCACCCCCACACACACCACTAAAATGGCTGCTCAGTTAAAATCCACACAAGTTACACACGGTTCCACGAAAACACTTCCACAAACAACTCGAACAGTACTAAAACCAGAGACTGTGGATGTGGTGTGCGTACTGTAAGACCTTCGGTACACACACCATCAGATTATTTGACTTGTCACTCTAACGAAGTAGGCGAGTGTCATCTACATCTACATCTACATGACTACTCTGCAATTGACATTTAAGTGCTTGGCAGAGGGTTCATCGAACCACACCATACTATCTCTCTACCATTCCACTCCCTAACAGCGAGCGGGAAAAACGAACACCTAAACCTTTCTGTTCGAGCTCTGATTTCTCTTATTTTATTTTGATGATCATTCCTTCCTATGTAGGTTGGGCTCAACAAAATATTTTCGCATTCGGAAGAGAAAGTTGGTGACTGAAATTTCGTAAAAAGCTCTCGCCGCGACGAAAAACGTCTATGCTGTAATGACTTCCATCCCAACTCGTGTATCATATCTGCCACACTCTCTCCCCTATAACGCGATAATACAAAACGAGCTGCCCTTCTTTGCACCCTCTCGATATCCTCCGTCAATCCCACCTGGTAAGGATCCCACACCGCGTAGCAATATTCTAACAGAGGACGAACGAGTGTAGTGTAGGCTGTCTCTTTAGTGGACTTGTTGCATCTTATAAGTGTCCTGCCAATGAAACGCAACCTTTGGCTCGCCTTCCCGACAATATTATCTATGTGGTCCTTCCAACTGAAGTTGTTCGTAATTTTAACACTCAGGTACTTAGTTGAATTGACAGCCTTGAGAATTGTACTATTTATCGAGTAATCGAATTCCAACGGATTTCTTTTGGAACTCATGTGGATCACCTCACACTTTTCGTTATTTAGCGTCAACTGCCACCTGCCACACCATACAGCAATCTTTTCTAAATCGCTTTGCAACTGATACTGGTCTTCGGATGACCTTACTAGACGGTAAATTACAGCATCATCTGCGAACAACCTAAGAGAACTGCTCAGATTGTCACCCAGGTCATTTATATAGATCAGGAACAGTAGAGGTCCCAGGACGCTTCCCTGGGGAACACCTGATATCACTTCAGTAAGTCTCGTGGTCTTATGGTGGCGTGTTTATCTTCTGCCGTTAGGTCAGACGATAGAAACGCCACTTGCACGCCTAGAGTAGCAGATTGACGGTGACCCACTTTAAACAGAAATTGATTAATTTTCACACACATTTATTAAAATAATAAAAAGCATAGATATACGTAACTTGATTCTGGATGCTGTTTACAATTGACAATCTGAAGTTCCTTCGGCCTTGGTACGTTAATCTTATTCTCACATATCTCGGATACTTGACAAAGTGTCTAGTCATTTATCTTCACGGCTATGTACACGAATATGGTAATCTTATTAGGCACAGACTGAAACTTGACTACAGACAAATGCAGACTGACTAATCGAAGGTCTGTACACTCGTAATAATGCCTCGAGCGTTCATGTATCACTGCTCGAGTGTGATCCGCGAGGAGAAAAGGTTCTACGTTAGCAGCAATCTCATTGGCTGCGCTACATATTAATACGCAGATTGGCGGAAGCAGAATTTGGTCCGTCTCTAAGACATCGCCATCTCGTAGTGCGGAGACGGACGAGCGCTGCGCCTGCGCTGTTGTGCTCAGCGGGACGCGCTCTAGTGGGAAAGTTGTGTACGCGCTGACTACGCGGAACTGTGTACACAACACTGGAACAACAAGGACGAATCACGTGTCGACACACGCGGTGAACCCAGAAGCGCTCTGCGACCAAATACACGTCGTCCAATGAGACGACCGACAGAACGACCAACCAATGTCGACCCCACACGAGTCATGTGTGTCGGCAACGGCTGGGCGAGTCATGACTGTCCTAACCTCACTGCTCTTCCATCCCGACTGAACTCCCGACAAACGACGACCCGGAAATACTAGCGGTCGCTCCAAAGATAGTGGTCTTATCAATAAACGCTGCTGCTGCTGCCACTCACAGGCAGACAGGCAAGCAACTTAGTGACGCCAGTAAATCCAGTAAGAAGCGAGACGGCATTACCACCAAGATGTCAAGCAATAACGACACGAACACGATCCGCATACGGCTCAGATTGTTTGGCAGAGTTGTTGCATATCCTCCTGGGGGATATCGTTCCAAATTTTGTCCAACTGACGCGTCTCAAAAGATGTCAATTGCATAGGGATTCGGCGACCTCACTAGCCAAGGTGTGCTTTTGAGAGCGCTATGAGTGGGTGGGCATTATACTGATGAAATGCATGGCTTGCCATGAAGGCCATTAGAACTTTCAGGTTGTGAAGGGTTCTTGTGACCATCCTCACCGGGGTAGGGTTTGGAAAGTACTAAGACAATGCGTGGAAACTTTTGTTGTGTGTGAGGCCATTACGTCGCAGAAATGTAAGCCCAGGTTGGCTTGCCATTATGAGAAACAAAACGGGGAGTAGAATATCGCCGACGTAAATCTGTGCCATAAGGGTGCCGCCGACTACAACCAAAGGGGTCCTGCTAAGGAAAGAAATGTCATCGCAGTCCGTCACTCCTGTCCAGGGCGCCTGCAGACACGTCTTCGGCCTGGAATCTCACTGAGTATAACTGTCTTCAGTAACGAGTCCCGCATCGAACAGAGCGCCGATGAGCAGCTTAATCTTGTCTGGAGACGACGCAGACAGCAGAGAGATAACAACCTCACTGTCACCCACAATACAGTCCAACAACTGGGAGTGGCTGCCTGTGGTGACATTTCTTTTCATAACAGGACCCCTTTGGTTGTCATACGCGGTACCCTTACAGCACAGCGGTACGCGTACGATATTCTACACCCCGTTTTGTTTGCCCATCATGGCAAGCCAACTGGGCTTAAATTTCTGGAAGATAATGGCCTCCCGCACACTGTGAGAGTTTCTAATGATCTTCGTGTCTGCCAAACCCTACATTGGCCAGCATGGTCGCCAGATTCCTGCCCAATTACAACGCTATGAGCATTATGGTCATGGTCCCCCAAACACCTCGGGATTTTTACTCTCTAACGCATCAGATATACGGAATTTTTGTACGATATTGCTCAGAGGAACATCCAACAGCTCTGTGAGTCAATGGCAAACCGAATAACTGCCTGTCTGCGGAAGGTGGACCAACGCGTTATTGACTTCTTCTGTTTGTGAAGCTGTTTCTCTTGAGTAAATCATCCATTTGCCTGTTCATGTCCATCCCCTATATCCGTCCCATTCGGATAATTTCATCGTGGTGCGTCCTTTCTTGTTTTGGAGTGTATTTTAAGTTGATATTCCTCGTAAATGGAATACATTTGGTGGATATCCCCAAGTAAATCAATAGTCCCAAATGACGTGGAGATTACTGTTGTTGTTGTTGTTGTTGTTTTCAGTCCTGAAACTGGTTTGATGCAGCTATCCATGCTACTCTATCCTGTGCAGGCTTCTTCATCTCCCAGTACCTACTGCAACCTACATCCTTCTCAATCTGCTTAGTGTATTCATCTCTGGGACTGGCTATACGATTTTTACCCTACACGCTGCCCTCCAGTACTAAATTGGTGATCCCTTGATGCCTCAGAACGTGTCCTACCAACCGATCCCTTCTTCCTGTCAAGTTATGGCAGAAACTCCTCCCCAATTCTATTCAATACCTCCTCATTAGTTATGTGATCTACCCATCTAATCTTCAGCATTCTTCTGTAGTAACACATTCGAAAGCCTCTATTCTCATCTTGTCCAAACTATTTATCGTCCACGTTTCATTTCCATACATGGCTACACTCCATACAAATACTTTCAGAAACGACTCCCTGACACTTAAATCCATACTCGATGTTAAGAAATTACTGTTCTTCAGAAAGGCTTTCCTTGCCATTACCAGTCTCCTTTTATATCTTCTCTATTTCGACCATCATCGTTTTGCTTTTGTTGATGTTCTTCTTATACCCTGCTTTCAAGACAGTGTCCATTCCGTTCAACTGCTCTTTCAAGTCTTTCGCCGTCTCTGACAGAATTAGAATGTCATCGGCGAACCTCAAAGTTTTTATTTCTTCTCCATGGCTTTTAATACCTACTCCAAATTTTTCTTTTGTTTCCTTTACTGCTTGCTCATGATACAGATTGAATAACATCGGAGATGGTCTACAACCCTGTCTCACTCCCTTCCCAACAACTGCTTCGCTTTCATGTCCCTTGACTCTTATAACTGCGATCTCGTTTCTGTACAAATTATAATAGCCTTTCGCTCCCTGTATTTTACCCCTGCCACCTTCAGAATTTGAAAGAGAGTATTCCAGTTAACATTGTCAAAAGCTTTCTCCGAGTCTACAAATGCTATAAACGTAGGTTTCCCTTTTCTTAATCTATCTTCTAAGATAAGTCGTATTGCCTTACGTGTTCTAGTATTTCTACGGAATCCAAACTGATCTTCCCTGAGGTCGGCTTCTACCAGTTTCTCCATTCGTCTGTAAAGAATTCGCGTTAGTACTTTGCAACTGTGACTTATTAAACTGATAGTTCGGTAATTTTCAGATCTGTCAACACCTACTTTCTTTGGGATTGGAATTATTATATTCTTCTTGAAGTCTGAGGGTCTCATACATCTTGCTCACCAGATGCTTGAGTTTTGTCAGAACTGTCTCTCCCAAGGCTGCCAGTAGTTCTAATGGACTGTTGTGTTAGACGCATCTCTGTGTGTAGTGGCAGCTAAATAAGGTATTACAGAAGCGTTTCTCTCAAGCTGAACTGAGTGCGGGCCAGTGCTGAGAGTGGACGGAGTCCAGTAATTACCCATGATGCATGTGGCCCGCCGCGCGCCCCCTGGCGCCTCACGTAAGACATCCATCAGCTGATTACGGCTACGGAGTTGCCGGCGTGGCAGTAAGTGGCCGCCCACTGGTGTGTTCCGCTGAGTAATTGCTCATCGTCCTCAGAAGCGGGAGCGTGGAAGGCTTCGCGTCGAGGCGGGAGTCACCAGCAGAAATTGTGGAAAGTCAACCGTGTTTCATACTGCGCCCTCTCTATCGCTATCTTTTGTCACTTCTCTGTCTAGAGCGTCACCTACCCGGTGCCCCGGATTTTAATTCGTCTCGATCTCTTTGTCCATGAATGACAGGTTGACCGAAATTCGAAACATACAACACATTTTGTAGCAATGATTCAGTCTTCTGCAACATTAAATACGTCATATTCTTGAACATTTTTTTCTTTTGTTGTTTGTGGGTACAGACGTGAGTTGAGAGCGTCCGCATTACCTTACAATTAAACCAGAGATTTTATAAGAGATTATAACCCACTACTTAACACGTTCACGCCGGCACTGAGTTTTGTGTTTCCCGCTGTGGGGCGGCGGGCGCATTTAAACGCCCTAGGCTACTATTTTAACACATTGACCTCTTATTTTGAAAGTGCCATAGGCCCGTTCATTTACAACAACCAGAGACCACGGAATATTATTTTACACTAACCACAAAGTATGTGATACCGCATTTGTTCAGAAAGCTCTCTCGTTGCAAGGCCACACGAAATGACACACTGCCGGACAAAAATCGCAGCACCAGTAAGGAGTTGTGGGACATAAGTTTAAGTTGGTCGGCTTGTTTCTACACCTGAAATATGGTGTCTATTCAAATTTCGCGCCAGTCGCGTAACAGTGGTCTAGTGGCGCCATTGTTGTTGTTGTTGTTGTTGTGGTCTACACTACTGAGACAGGTTTGACGCAGCTCTCCATGCTGCTCTATCCTGTGCAAGTTTCTTCATATCCCAGTACTTACTGCAACCTACATCCTTCTGAATCTGCTTATTGTTTCCATCTCCTGGTCTCCTTCTACGATTTTTACCCTCCACGCTGCCCTCCAATGCTAAATTTGTGATCCCTGGGCGTCTCAGAACACGTCCTACCAACCGGTCCCCCCTTCTTGTCATGTTCTGTCACAAACTCCTCTTCTCCCCAATTCCATTCAATACCTCCTCATTAGTTATGTGATCTACCCATCTAATCTTCAGCATTCTTCCGTAGCACCACATTTCGAAAGGTTCTATTCTTTTCTTGTCCAAACTATTTATCGTCGACGTTTCACTTCCACACATGGCTCTCTGTATGTAACAACTAATAAACTGAAAAGATCTGAGCTAGTGTCGTAGCAGAAATTTACCTCGAAGCCACCGTCTGTGCAAGCACGTGCCTTGAAGTTCAACAGTGACACGAACTTACCTGCAAAACAGAAAATTTTATTTAAATAAAAAAGGTCAATACAGAAAACAGTTTAGACTCTGGGCTTTAAATGCCGCTAAAGAGAGTGTATTATATTCGGAAGCGTACTTTTTAAATGAACATGTGGAGATATGGGACACGTGAATGGTTAATTGGAAGAAAGAAAGAGCAAATGGAGTGAAAAATAAGTTCGTAAGAATGCTACATTATATTCACTCTTAATATTTCACTCAATAATGAAATACATAGTCTCGTTGAAGCAAAGCAAGCGCTGTATCGTTTGAGAGATACAGAGGCAAGCCAGTGCTCTGGGACTCCCCCAGTTCACCGCTAGTAGCGGCACGTCACCTTAACGCGTCCGCGTGTAGTGCGCAAGTATTGCACCACAATTAAGTACGGATTTAAGAATCAAAATTTATGTTTAACAATTTGTTAAAATATAATTTAGTGTAATAATGTTCCAAATACCAAATCTTCATGTTGTAGACTTATTAGTTTACCTAAAAACTCCTTTTAAGAGAAACGTAAGTGGCACTAAATAATGAAGCGAGAAAGCCAGAATTTGGTCAGAATGTGCAGTCAGAGCTCATAAATAAGCGGTCCAGGTTTCCAAAACCATATAACAAAAATTACCGCCGGAATCCACGAATTTGGGAAAAATCAGAGGCGCTAAATAATGGACTTAGGAACATCAAAATTTATTTATGCTTCAGTTCACACAAAAAGTAATTACTGAGAGACCACGCTAAGCTACCTCTGATAGTTTTTGAGTAATTAATTAAAAACCAATTTCGTAACTAAGATGTACCCAATTGTTGTAGATTAAGTACCTGTAGTTGTAATGATAGATCTTTTTGGTTAAAGTGAATGATAAAACATTTCAAATGATAGAGCTATATCAAATTTGAGGGTTGTTGTAATAATAAGAGCCGACATAAGTTATAGTAAAAATATAGTTCCACTATAAAAATTCTAGAAGGCAAAGTTTTTATTCTAGCAAGCTGAAACTTTTTGTGTGCTTTTAAACACCTTAACTGTATACAAGTAAAAATTAATAAGCTTCTGGAGTAATTTGTAACTATGTTACTAAAGATTATGTGGTTCGGAGGCTGCAGCAGTATGCAGATACTCGAAGACAACAGATGTTCCCCCTGTCGTCCGCTCCTGCTCCTATATAAATACAGCCCGAGAGGCAATAAAAAGGTTATCACTTCGCAGTCAGCCACTGTAAGATCCACGTCTGTCAAACATCGGATCGCACTGTCTCGTATGACGTCAGAACCGGACTGTGTCAAAGCGCGTATTTTGCGGTATAAACTGATAGTGAACTCGCGAGGACTGTACACCGTAATGGATCACTTAGAATTGGCCAAAGTAGCGGTTAGCGTGTCGTCCGTGTGAATTAGAATTCCGCGTGGCAAGTGGGGATTTTATTTCCACTTTATTGGCGAGCATTAAATTTGAACACTTATTGCAAACTTTTATTTGAGAAATTTTAGTCAGGGCGAAAGACAATCTGGTAGGATCGTAGCGTAGAGCTCGCCTCTGAACTGCTAAATGATCTGTTACAATAGAAACACTTGCCTTCAATTGACAATACAGAATTTTCGAGTGTTGTTTGTGAGAAACTTTACGTAATATAAATTTTGACTGGAACTTTATACTTTTATATATTATCATAGTCCTGATTCCGCAAATAAATAGGAGAATAGAAACTTTTCTTTCAGTGGGCTGGACCAAAATGTGGCCGTGCAGACTGGAAACTAAGGTCAGTATGTTTCCCTTCCCTTTTTTGCTGACCACAAAATTACTTGCCAGAATCGCGTGAATAAGAAGGCGTAACCAAAGCAAATTATTTCAACCCGCCACCCGACATCGTATTTCACACACAGATGCTAAGCAACCGGCCACATGTCTTTACATTACCATCCCCATACTGTAGATCAGGCCAAGTTACAACAAATTACTATTAACGCGCGAAATATTCTTTTATATGTGCAAAAGCTTTGAGATCATCTACATGCCAGCTCGATCGGCATAATATTAATTGGATATTAGTTCCAAAGTATTGTTAAGAAACTGTGAACCCTAACAAAGACGCAATGTGGTCAAAGTTAAATGTGGCTGAAAAATATCGCGCTTAAAGTCCTGTTACATAATCTGAATAACGAAAAAACATACCATTATTTAAACGAAAGGCAAGCATGCCAGCCAGCAACCATCGCACCATAGCTCACAACGTAGTCTCTTAAAAGTGCCTATTTCCTTAGTACGAGACAGAGCGCCTATATTAAACGGGCAGGCGCAAAGCACGATAGCAAGTGGATGGAAAAAGAATCCGGCCGAAAGATACTCTTTCCTGCTGACCACACGACTTAGGGGCCAGGTTCTGCCGCCACTGGCTATTGGCTGACTCACGTGAAAATTTGGACGAGTCGCTGGGACCTGTTTCATAGTGTCCGCCTAGCGATGCACTACTCCAGTAGACAGCTAGATGACTACAGATTACTGGGTACAGACAGACAAGCCATTCTGGAAGTGGCCACGAATATGCAGACGACTTTCACTGCTTGGTACTCCAGCTGCTCTCGATAACTCTTACTTTTAGGGTACGAAATGCTCTTCACTAGATTCTCTTCTGTACATTATTGTCATTCCCATTTTAAAGTACAACAAACTGTCCCAGATAATTCGAGTTTATTATATGTGCTCTGCCGGTAAGAGTGATGTCGGGTCACCCATTCCGTACATAGCTGCCTTGTGTGTGTGTGTGTGTGTGTGTGTGTGTGAAACCAAGGACCTAGAAACGACGAGAGGCTTCTTCCCGCCGTAGCCCTCAGTGGTTCACAACCCCACAACACGGCACAGATGTCCACCCACGCAACCGCCGCCCCACACCGAAACGAGAATTACTGTGTGGTTCGGCTCCCAGTGCACCCTTACAGGAACGTCTCGTACCAGACGAGTGTAACCCCAACTGTTTGCGTGGTAAGTATGGTGTACACGTATGTGAAGAGAGTGTTGGTGCAGCAATTGCTGACATAGTGTAGCTGAGGCGGAATAACGGGAACCAGCCCGCATTCGCCGAGGCAGATGGAAAACCACCTTCAAAACTATCCACAGAGTGGCCGGCACACCGGACCTAGACACTAATCCGTAGGGTGGATTCGTGCCGGCGACCGGCACGCCTTCCTACTCGGGAAGCAGCGCGTTAGACCGCGCAGCCAGCTGGGATGAGTAAGTTGAGCGACAGGTGTAATGGGGATATCCTGTTCGTCCCATCGAAGAGTGTCACTGAGAATAATTGCATATGTATTTTTTATTATAGGAACACAGTGAAAAGTGGTATGTGACGGCAACATTTGTCATCATCATAACAGACGACTCATTACACTACAATCTTATAAGCGCAGATTATGTGCAAAATGTTGACAGTTTGAGATCTTTGTCCACTGAAACATATACTGCAGAATGGGTTTAACATTTGGTGGAAATTCCATTTTCAATGCATATTTTGGACAGCTATGGTTGGCAAACAAGGTGAAAGTAGGCTGTTTAGGTTTTTTTAGTGGTAACGCCACATAGCGCTTTGTATGAAAATCACTGGCTGTGCTGTGTGCAGTCTGTGGCTAGTTCACATTGTTGTCTGCCATTGTACTGTTGGGCAGTTGGCTGTTAACAGCGCGTAGCCTTGCGCAGTTGGAGGTGAGCCGCCAGCAGTGGTGGATGTGGGGAAGTGAGATGGCAGGTTATTGAGAGCGGATGATCAGGACGTGTGTCCATCAGAGACAGTACATTTGTAAGACTGGACGTCATGAACTGATATATATAATATGACTTTTGAACAATATTAAGGTAAATACATTGTTTGTTCTCTATCAAAATATTTCTTTTGCTAACTGTGCCTATCAGTAGTTAGTGCCCTCAGTAGTTTGAATCTTTTATTTAGCTGGCAGAAGTGGCGCTCGCTGTATTGCAGTAGTTCGAGTAACGAAGATTTTTGGTGAGGTAAGTGATTTGGGAAACGTGTAGGTTAATGTTAGTCAGGACCATTCTTTTGTAGGGATTTTTGAAAGTCAGATTGCGTTGCGTTAAAAATATTGTGTGTCAGTTTAAGCACAGTCTTGTATAATTATTCAAACGGGACGTTTCATATGCCGACCCTTAGCCGAGGATACCTCACTGGAATCTTCTGATTTTTTTTCTTGTAGTTTGTGTAATTAGTTTCACTTTTATTTATTGCTAGTGCGTAATTATAGAGAAAATTTCCTTTGTAGTTGCAGTTTTTCATTGTCTTACAGTAAAACAGTTGTGGCATGCATGTAGATTTGCACCAAGTATTTCGCAGCTGCGCTTGCAATTAACTAGATATTATTTTCAATGCTATGTTAATGTGTTTTGTTATTTTGCTCTTAAAATTGTGCTTTTGTGTGTTGTCGTGTGAAATATTGTGACAATAATGGCGTGTGAAAAACGTAATACTAGGCTTCAAAGTAAACTGAGAAATGACAATGAAGACGAAAGCAGTGTGTTAGCGCCACAGAGTAATGAATTAACTAATATTCAAAGTAGTAATTGTGCATAGGAAAATGGAGTGGGCTTCAAATAATGGTGTAGGCAGTGAAACAATTAGTGAACAGTGAAGCATTATCGATCGACCAGTCGGCAACAGCTCACCTCAGGAATTCGAAATGACAGAGCACAATATTGTAAATACTGTAGATTCAGGTTTCGGGTTCTCATAGTTTTCTCAAACGAGTGAAGACACATTTTCCGCTTGTCAAAATGTAAATGTTGCCGGTGCAAATTCACTGCCGAAAAGCACTTAGGAACATGTTTCAGACATTAGATCATTGTTATTACAATTAATGCAACAAATGGGACAAAAGCTTCAAATGTTAGACACAATGGAACAACACCAGAGACAAACACAGCAACAGTTAGACACAATGGAACAAAATCTTCGGAAGTTAGACACCACGCTTGAACAAACACGTGAAGATTTAACTACTGAGTTACAAAACATTGAATCGAAATGTCAAAAAGTCTGTAATGATGTAAAAACACAAATTTGTGAGCATTTCCAACCTATTTTTTCGCGGCATGAAAATGCATTACAGAATCACGAAGCAGCCATAAAAGAACTGCAAACTATTGTTCATGAAAATCATGAGACCTTGCAAGCTAAAATTGACTCAGTTGCATCTACCGATTCGGTTACACAACTTGAAAAAACTCAGGAAAACTTATAGGACACAGTAGATACTCTAAAAATTGGTTTAGAAAGACACATGGAGGAAATCACTTCATTATCAGAGAAAGTAGTTGAACTTTCGGATCAGCTTTGAAGGTAGATGATAATCTGAATGACACAAAATGGCTCTGAGTACTATGCGACTTAACATCTGTGGTCATCAGTCGCCTAGAACTTAGAACTAATTAAAGTTAACTAACCTAAGGACGTCACACACATCCATGCCCGACGCAGGATTCGAACCTGGAACCGTAGCAGTTTCGCGGTTCTGGACTGAGCACCTAGAACCTGAATGACACAAAAGCGGTAGTATTTAATGGCACAGAAGAGTTCTAACAAATTAGGAAATTCAAACAAAATCGGAATTAAATTAATACGCAACACCAAAGAGAAATCCGTGAAGTACAAAATCAGCTGACACAGGTAATACAGGAATTACATATTTCAGAGGACACTCGCGCTCCAATACGGGAAAAGGGACATAGAAATACGGAACAACCACAAAATAATAACACAAGGCACTAACTACTGATAGGCACAGTTAGCAAAAGAAAGATTTTGATAGAGAACAAACAATGTATTTACCTTAATATTGTTCAAAAGTCATATTATATTTATATCAGTTCATGACATCCAGTCTTACAAATGTACTGTCTCTGATGGACACACGTCCAGATCATCCGCTCTCAAAAATTTGCCATTTCACTTCCCCACATCCACCACTTCCTGGCGGCTCACCTCCAACTGCGCAACGATACGCGCTGTTAACAGCCAACTGCCCAACAGTACAATGGCAGACAACAATGGGAACTAGCCACAGACTGCACACAGCACAGCCAGTGATTTTCATACAAAGCGCTATGTGGCGTTACCACTAAGAAAACCTAAACAGCCTACTTACAAAGGAACAACGTGTCTTCTAACTAGTGTGTCTTTAATATCCAGATGCCTGGTATCCCAACTCAGCTGCACAAAGTAGGAGTCAAGCCATCTACTTTCTACTTATAAGGAACGATTATTCAGCGGCTTCCTCATTCAGTAATCGCATTTGCATGTTGTTTGTGAGATCATCGTACACCTCGTGTGTGAAAAACACAAATCGACCAGCACGTCGGAATTCGACATTGGCGAGCTCACCTCCTATCGACATTGCAGTTTATCGATACATGGTATTTCAACTTGTGTTGGTCGGAATCTTATGAGTGCCATGTAATGATTGGGATGTTATTACGCCCTACTACTTAATGGTCCAGACCCAGTGCTCTTGGTACCATCGCGAACAGTGCCGTCGGTATGGCCATATCAACAGCACACAACATGCTAGTCGTCAGGCAAAGAGACTGCACATGTATTTCTTATTACAGGAACACAGTGAAAAGTGGTATGTGACGGCAACATTTGGTCATCATCTTAACAGACGACTCATTAGACTACAGTGTTATAAGCGCAGATTATGTGCAAAATGTTGACAGTTTGAGATCTTTGTCCACTGAAACATATACTGCAGAATGGGTTTAACATTTGGTGGGAATTTCATTTTCAATGCATATTTTCGACAGCTATGGTTGTCAAACAAGGAACAACGTGTCTTCTAACTAGTGCGTCTTTAAGCAGTCCTCAGTTCCAAACTACTTACCATGTCAAGAGGGGTAGCAACGTTTTAATTATCGCCTTGAACTAATCGGGCTTCGAATATTAAACAGTGATGGAATTACTCCTCCTGTAGTTATTAGCTCTCCAATACGATACATTTTTCCCCAACGGTGGATGACTTCTCACAGACATTTACTGTAGAAAGCAGCATTTTTGCTGTTGATGAATAATTCCACACAAAAATCAGCTCATCAACATTCTAGACATTCATGCCACGCAATGCTTCACTTATCTGAGGAGAGTGTAGTATATTGAAAGAGCCGGCCGCGGTGGTCTAGCGGTTCTAGGCGCTCAATCCGGAACCGCGCGACTGCTACGGTCGCAGATTCGAATCCTGCCTCGGGCATGGATGTGTGTGATGTCCTTAGGTTAGTTAGGTTTAAGTAGTTCTAAGTTCTAGGGGACTGATGACCACAGATGTTAAGTCCCATAGTGCTCAGAGCCATATTGAAAGAAATGGTTGGATGGCGAGGCAAAATTTAATAGGCCACAGAAGCAACAAGAGTGACTGTATTTTGGGTAAAACACTCGCACGGATCACTTCCTCCAACGTTTCGCGTTATAGGATCCTATAACATGGTTAGAATCTTTCGATAGTATACTGTGGTCACGGTTAGCACCTTTCGCGTATAATATGCTCGTACCACACTGTGTGATTGCAAACAAAGATTCAGCATCGACTTGCCCGACGATGGATGTATATTCACTCTTTTGGCAGAACTAAACCCACTTCTTTGCCCTGTTGACTTTGCTTCTGTATCTGGTCAATGGTGGCCGAGCAACTGGCTGGTCACAATACGCCAGTCACTACTCTTGATGAACTGTGGTATCGTGTTGGTGCTTCATGGGCAACTGTAGCTCTACACGTCATCCAAGCTCTGTTTGACTAGATGCACAGGTGTATCAAGGCCGTCATTACGGCCACTTGTTTTTCACGATCTATACACCCAAACTGCGTGAAAATTTAATCACATGTCAGTTCTAGTGTAATATATTTGTCCAATGAATACCCGTTTATCACCTGCATTTCGTCTGGGTGTAGCAATTTCAAGGGCCAGTAGTGTGCATAACATTTTATGTTAAACTTTTAACACTAGATAATACCTCTTAATGAGCAGGTTCCGACAGTATTTGAAAGTCTTAAATGTGGTCAATATTTATATATATTTTTGGACATCAAATTTTTGATTAAGTTGGAAGCTGTTGGACAGGCAATCTCCAACGGGGACCAAGGGAGCTGGTGATCATTTTGTAATACAGAGGAACAAACACCAACCTGACGTATCTTCCACGTGACTGGTAGCTTATTTCCCGGTAATGCAAGCTGTAACGGCACGATGCTCGTATTATCTGCAGCAGTGGTCCGCTACAGTGTTTGCACTTCGCCGGGAGAGCAGCTATTCATCTCCGTGGCGGTACACCGGCAGACGAGGAGATGTAGGGCTTCGCTGGGCCTCCATTACTCGGCGCCACATATTTCTTGCTTTCTCCCCGCAGCACGCGATGCTGGCGCACCCTTTGTCTGCAAGCGCTCCAGACGGGAGGAACACGGCCGCTGTAAGCTGTTTCCCTCTCCACCCCCGCCCACCGCCTTCCCTGCTCCGCCAATCCCTGCCTCTACCGTCAAGTGTTTGTATCAGGAGGGCCCTTGCTGCCACGCCTCCGAGAATCGTACTACGCGTACACTGGCAACGTTCACTACCGTGGAACATGTTACTGTTTACCAGGTAAAGGGAAACTAGCGTTCCAGAATGTGAGTCGCCTCATGACGTCAGAGACACTTGGGGTCGGTCGTCTGCTTACGATTTCACTCATCGAATGTCCACCTACCTACATATGCTTCTTTCCGACGCCAATTCACTCTGTAGTAGCAGATACATGCTAGGCTTTTTTCTGTTTTTTTTTTTTTTTTTTTATCCATCCTTTTCGTTCGGTATTGTTCGTTGTGTTTGGTGTGGGCAGACGTCACAAGACATCCGTTCAAGTTGATCGTTGATTCCCTTACTCAGTTTCTATATTCCAAAGGGCGAGCAGCCCTCTGACCAAACACGCTGAGCTACCGTACCGGCGGCAGTATAAAGCAGCGTTGATGAAACCACTACCTGATACCTACCACACAGAGGCCGCGTATCTCAAGTTGAAGATCACTTCCTCAAAGTTCATTTTTAAAATATAGAGCCTTCAGAGGATGCAAGGTACTTGCAGAAAGCACTGAAAATTAGACTGGATCTGGTTTTTATTTCTATGGAAACAGATGAAATGGCTATCAAATGGCTCTGACCACTATGGGATTTAACATCTGAGGTCATCAGTCCCCCAGAGAACTACTTTAAACCTAACTAACCTAAGGATATCACACACATCCATGCCCGAGGTAGGACTGGAACCTGCAACCGTAGTGGTCGCCTGGATCCGGACTGAAGCGCCTAGAACCGCTCGGCCACTGCGGCCGGCGAAATGGCTATCTGGTCCGTATTTAATATGGTAGTGCTCTATTATTCACTGTTTCTACATCATAGTTTCACTCGAAAAGCAACCAGAACTTTTCCAAGTCCGACCCAACTAATTTTCACGTTCTAGCAGGCACCGACCGACAACGATTCGCGAGTTAAACATTCGGTCGTTTCAGTGGTCTTCTTAGAAAGAAGTACTCGCCAAAGTATTCCGTACAGAGCACGAAACATGGCACGTGGAACTGTTACTACGACCAGAATCTTCACACGCTAAAAACTTTTAAACTATTTACTTTAGAAACACCAAACATTCGTTAAATTGTTCGTAACTCTAGTCGCTTCAGTCACGAGGTATTCGAACCGCAATTAACTAGCTATTTCTTGATTTTTCCAGAGTAATTTTTTTGAGCTACCTAACATGCTGTTATCCGTAGGGCGGCTAGCAAGCGACTATCTCCAGCTACCTTACTCACTGCCCACTCCACCTTATTCGTGTGAGAACAGTTTAGTTCCGATTGGCTGTTGATCTAAACGACCAATCAGATTGTTCCTTCCAGATCATTCTTCCGGCAAAACTTGCCTCATCTACTCATTTAATCAATAATCCGATAGTAATTAATGTCATTAAAACTTCAATTTCCAGTATATTGTTTAATCATAGTAAGCAAAGTACAAATTATTCTTCAAACTGATAAATAAACTTATTCCCCCTCTAACTTTCATTCTGGCTGCTTTTACGTAAACGCAAGCTCACACCGACGTACGTCATCTGAATCATGGTTGCACCATGACTTTCTCGCGGCCTGTTTGTACACGATTTTATGAAAAATGACTTATTAATTTTTAACGTATGTCCCACATACATTCTCCCAATCATTCTCACGCATTCTGACAACAAAATATAATCAAATAATAGTTTTGACCGCTTTTTGTATGACGTAATGCACAGTGACTATAGTTTTGAAAGAGAATTGTAATTAACTGATTTTTATGCACTAGTAATTTGGTAATGGCTTCAAATGATAATGAATACCAGTCTGTATTTGTTCATAATTTGGTTTTAAAAAACAATCGTTCGTTTTAGGACTTTTAGGCAATTTTCTCTATTTCCGGACCTATAATAAATAAAAATCTGAAATTTTGACAGCATCATTCCGTTAATAGCAAAAGGCTGTGTACCAAATTTGAAAACAATCGGATAATAACTATCGTGGTTTATTAGATTCGTGGAGGGCATGAATCTTTGAACTGACTTACTGTAACGCCATGCCGTTCTCGTCGCAGGCAGCGTCAGCTGCGCTGTGAGTACATCCACAAAGAAAATATATCCATCCGGCAGCCACCGTACCAAACGGCCTCACTGCAACGAATGTCATCTCGAAATAATTAGCTACGTTACAACACACTAACACAAGTGCTGCTTTTTCATCCATTTTGCCATTTTGTCCGTCACTTTTTTTTTTTTTTTTTTGTCATCAGTGTACTGATTGGTTTGATGCGGCCCGCCACGAATTCCTTTCCTGTGCTAACCTCTTCATCTCAGAGTAGCACTTGCAACTTACGTCCTCAATTATTTGCTTGACGTATTCCAATCTCTGTCTTCCTTTACAGTTTTTGCCCTCTACAGCTCCCTCTAGTACCATGGAAGTCATTCCCTCATGTCTTAGCAGATGTCCAATCATCCTGTCCCTTCTCCTTATCAGTGTTTTCCACATATTCCTTTCCTCTCCGATTCTGCGTAGAACCTCCTCATTCCTTACCTTTCCAGTCCACCTAATTTTCAACATTCGTCTATAGCACCCCATCACAAATGCTTCGATTCTCTTCCGGTTTTCCCACAGTCCATGTTTCACTACCATCCAATGCTATACTCAAGACGTACATCCTCAGAAACTGCATCCTCAAATTAAGGCCGGTATTTGATATTAGTAGACTTCTCCTGGCCAGAAATGCCTTTTTTGCCATAGCGAGTCTCCTTTTGATGCCCTCCTTGCTCCGTCCGTCATTGGTTATTTTACTGCCTAGGTAGCAGAATTCCTTAACTTCATTGAATTCGTGATCATCAATCCTGATGTTAAGTTTCTCGCTGTTCTCATTTCTACTACTTCTCATTACCTTCGTCTTTCTCCGATTTACTCTCAAACCATATTGTGTACTCATTAGACTGTTCATTCCGTTCAGCAGATCATTTAATTCTTCTTCACTTTCACTCAGGATAGCAATATCATCAGCGAATCGTATCATTGATATCCTTTCACCTTGTATTTTAGTGCCACTCCTGAACATTTCTTTTATTTCCATCATTGCTTCCTCGATGTACAGATTGAAGAGTAGGGGCGAAAGGCTACAGCCTTGTCTTACTCCCTTCTTAATAGGAGCACTTCGTTCTTGATCGTCCACTCTTATTATTCCCTCTTGGTTGTTGTACATATTGTACATATTATTAGCCGTAACGTCAGAATTGCCTCTCTCGTGCCTTTACTATTCCTAAAGCCAAACTGATCGTCACCTAGCGCATTCTCAATTTTCTTTTCCATTCTTCTGTATATTATTTTTGTAAGCAGCTTCGATGCATGAGCTGTCAAGCTGATTGTGCGATAATTCTCGCACTTGTTAGCTCTTGCCGTCTTCGGAATTTTGTGGATGATGCTTTTCCGAAAGTCAGATGGTATGTCGTCAGACTCATATATTCTACACACCAACGTGAATAGTCGTTTTGTTGCCACTTCCCCTAAAGATTTTACAAACTATTTGTTACATATTTTCCTACTTATCACTGGTTCCATTTTAAAGGACAGAACGAAAGTAAAATATCCATATACAAGGCCGAAACCCATCAATTACATGACTTCACCTGCAACGTATTTACGAATAATATACTTGTGAAATTTTATGTCAGTGGAACCAACGGCACATGGGCATAGGAATTTAGAAGCACAGGTCTTCTAAATTGTTTCTTTTTAGTGATCTGTCTCCTTCGAATTTTTCTCGTATGACAACTTCTTCAGCTCAGAGCAACACTTGCATCCAAAGTCCTCAGTTATTTGTTTAATGTCTTCGAATCACTTATCATCTAACACCATACTGACTTTACCTAATGTAACAAATTTCAAATTGTCTTGTACTTCCTTCTGGTCGGTGTGCTCCTTCCATTCCTCTTCTCACTGATTCTTCAGAAAACCATGTCATTTCTTACCTTATGGACGTCCGTCCGAAAAAGCGTTGAAGGCCCAACGGTAGCGATCTACCACAATGTCATCCTCAGCATGTCAGTCCGGAAGGACATGTAAACACACAGCTCTTCCTGTCATTCTCAGTTTTCGAGACCGAAGCAGCCACCTGGTCATCAAGCAGGTCTTCAGTTCACATCATAAGGGCTGAGTGCTCCGTACTTGCCAGCAGTACAATGTAGATCCAGACACTCAGCGATACAAGTGCTAGCACAGCCTGACAGCACTTCACTTCGGTTACCTGGTGGGAACAGGTGTTACCACCGTGGCAAGACCATTAGCTCTTCTCTGATCAGTCCACGTAATTCTGATGCTCCATGATAACACCACATCTCAACCGATCTTTTTTTCTAGTATTCCTACAGTCTACAGTTTACTTACGACTCTGTGCTCCAGGGGTACATTCTCTGAAATTTCGACCTCAAGCAATGGTCGACGTTTCATACTTCTTTTCTCGGGCATCAATGTCTTATTTACCGGTGCTAGTCTGCTTTTTATATCCTCCTTCCTTTAGCCTTCAAATGTTGTTATTCTTCCAAAAGAGCAAAAGTCCTTCACTTCGTCTAATTCAGGGTTCCTATTTTGCTGCCAAATTTTGTTGCGAAACACACTCGTCCTATTTGTTACTCATTACTTTGGTCTTCCTTTGAATACTTTCAGTTCACATTCATTCCATTTACTGTTCCTTTAAATCTGCTCCATGTAACTACCAAATCCTGTCGTTGGTATCCTGTCACCCTACAATTTAATAGCAATCCTGAGGCGTTCCTTTATTTTGTTAGGGAATGTTTATGCTGATAAACCCAAACATATTGACCACTGAACACCGTAGTTTCAAATGCCGCTTGATGCCACATCGGTCACGTGACGCAGTAAGGAATGGAGCGGAGTCGAAAGGGAAAAATTCTAGCGTAGACACAGCTCGCAGATGGGGAAATCCATAGACGCAAGGAAGTTTGACTAAAGGCACACTGTTGTAGACTGACACCTAGTATAATTTCGGAAAGGGCGAAGCTGACTGGATGCTCGCGTGCTACTGTTGTGAGCAGCTGCGGGGAAGTTGAACACATGGCTCTGCAGCATACAAACCTTCCACACTTCCCAATGTTGACACAATGAGATCGTCGGTTGCCACTGTAGTTGACCGTGGAAAATCTAAACGTCTGGTATCTTCCCAAGAATCACGTTTATTGTCACACCTGGTCGAATCGTGTCAGGATACGATTACTTTTATGCAAGCCCCTGCTCGAAATACGCACTGAGCCACGAATACAGCACGTTGGGTACAGCATTGTTCTGTGTAGGAAATCACCTGTTCCGCTGTGGGACCTGTGCAGTAATCTAAGGGATGGCAGTTGTGGATTTCGTGGACATTATTGCGGACCACCTACATCGATTCATGCTTGATGACCTCCACTGCGGTCATGACATCTTCCAGCAGGATAACTGTTTGTCTCAGAAGTTCGAGGAACCTGTGGTAGTAATCTAAGGCATGGCAGCTGTCGACTTTCTGCACATTATATGGAATCACCAGCACTCTCCATGTTTGATGTGTACCACAGCAGGATACCTGACCGTCTAACGAGTGTCGAGGGAAATGATAGTGAATACAGGCTGACGTGTTGACCACCTAATTCACCAGAAATGATTCCGATTGTACACATTATGGACGTTTTTGTGCGCCAGCTTCGCATCTAAATCACCGGCCCGTAATTTGCAGGAACTGCGTGACTCGTGCGTATATACCAGGTTCACGCATCTACAGAAACCTACAAAGGAGTTGTCCAACACGCGAAAACAAAATCCCTGCTGCATTGCGTTCCATTAAGCATGTGTCATTATATTTTGGCTGATCAATTTTAACTACTCGGGTCAACCACGGTACAGTGCGGGCAGCAGAGCTTACTTTTTAACAATATTTTCTGTATTATGTCCTCCTCCGGGTCACGTACTGAGAAATGAGAAAACAAACCTCTGCCCCTGCGATGATTTGTCATATGTTATTCGTGTGACCCCAACGACGTATGTGATATGGTGTCATGAAATAGCTGAGTAGTCTTCATCGAATACAGTTTGTTGCAAATCATCCCAACTGATTTCACGAATACTGAGTTGTCCTTCTTCCAAGTATTCCGTTTAACGTTCTGCGAGCATTTCTGCCGACCTGTCAAGATCCTACCAATATCTTCGATTTCTACTGTGATGCCAGGTAGAGAGTGGTTCAGTAAATGAAACAGTATTATAGAGATGGTTGGAGTGGAGGCTTGAAAACGATTTCCTTAACAGATGCCCCACACGTTCCGAGAACCATTTCATCAAATTTATGTCCCCCATTCGCCTTTCTCTATGCTGAATTTACATGACCGACTTATTTCATATCACTGCTTAAAACGACCTCTAATTACTTACACAATACACTGAGTTCAAGATGTTCACAACTAATCATCTAATCGATTACTGAAGTGTCCTCTCTATTGGTATAGTCATTATTATCTTACAGCAATCACAACCAAAGACAGCTGCCTTTCATCCCCCCTTCCTGCCTCCAGCACAAACTTGGTCCAAGTACTTCTGCAATTTCTTATATTTGTTCAACGACGATGTTTTCCTAAAACAACGCCATAGTGAGGGAACAATTTTACAATGCTAATTATCGTACATGGCAAATAGCTCACATTCAAAAAGAGATCTAGATGTTTTATAACTCTTCCTTGAACCACACCACTTGTTACTTTGTGTAGATTTTTCACAGTGCACTGTCTACAGCAATTATCCACTAGACCAATCACATACCTAAGGGATACCCAAGAATAACTTAAATAAATATTTGTTCATACAATGAGGTGACAAAAGTCGACCGATAGATCCTTTTCCCCGGCGTAGGGCAGCGACTCGACATGGCAGGAACTCAACAAGTTGTTGAAAGTCATCTACGTTAGTACTGAACGATGTAGCCTCTATATCCATCGATACTGCAAAACTGTTGCCGGTGCAGAATTTTGGGCGTTAATAAGACTTCTCGATTATATTCCATAAATGAACCATCTCAGAGCGTTCTTCAAACCAATGGCGAACTGTTGTGGCTCAGTGACATGGCACATTGTCATCCATGAAAATTGTATCGTTGTTTGGGAACACCAAATCCACGAATGGCTGCAAGTAGCCGAAGATAGAAGCAGACAACGCAGTTCATTCCCTATAGACACAACCCACACCATTATGGATCCACCAGCAACTTGCACAATGCATTGAGGCAACTTGGGTCCAACCCTACCATCAGCAAGTGCTATAGGTACTCGCCTGACAAGGCCACGGTTTTTTTCCACTCGTCTTGCGTCCAAACGATATGGTTTACGTGCCCAGAAGAGACGCTGCAAAGATTTCATGCTGCTAGCAAAGGCACTCGCGTCTGTCGTCTGCTGCCATAGCCAATTAACCCCAAATCTTGACGCACTGTTGTAATGGGTACGTTCGTTGTACGACCCACATTGATTTCTGCGATTATTTCACAATGTATGGTTTTTCTGTTAGCACTGATATCTCTATTCATACGCTGCTGCTCTCGGTCGTTAAATGAAGGTCGTTGCCCACTGCATTGTCAGCGGTAAGAGCTAACGCCTTAAATCTCCGCACACTCTTTATACTGTGAGTCCCAGAATACTGAATTCCCTATCGATTTCCGAAACAGAGTGTCCCTAGCGTATAGCTCTATCATTCGGCGTTCAATGTCTTAATTCCCGTCGTGCATCCATAATCACGTCGGAAATCTGTTCACATGAGTCACCTGAGCTTAAATGACAGTTCTGACAATGTACTGCCCATTTATACCTGCCGTGCGCTAAACTACCGCTGTATGCGTATGTGGATATGGCCATCCCATGATTTTGGTCAGCGTTCACTATGACGAAAATCCTGTGAGCATGAAACCGAATGAGCTCTAGTATGTCAGGAAATTTGATCTGAAAATATAATCAACAGTGGGTTATGTCGGTGCCCAATATCCGATTGTCGAATCTGTTGCTGTTATTAGTGACACTGCCGGTGACACGTAAACCCTAGGGGTGAAGGTAGATAGAAGAAAGTGATGATTTGTGGAGCATATCGATGGAACTGCTGAATCAGTTCCATGAAAACGTAGTATATATATGGCATGCAGTCTAGGAAAGATTATTATTTGAGTAAGACATCCATCACACCAGTAAGAGAAAGTGTGTAGGTGTCGAGATGTGACGTGTAATATAATAGAAATTGACCGACATGGGCTTGAAACATCGAGTCAGTGTCGCACGTACGATCTATGGTCCCATGGGTCATAAGGTAATCCTGTAAGGCACCGCAACAAGAGAGATGTGTGTCATCATTAACTTAAGCAAATAGATTTTTAGTGGAAATTACAAAATAATGCAAAGTTTTTAGTTTTATTATTTAACATGCATACAAAATTGTCACTTCCTGGGCATTCAAAAATTAACTGTGTTTGCAGTGTCCTGCCGAAACCTGCTGTGGCCTAGCGATGTAAACACATCAAAAAAAGTTTTGCATCACCCGGTTCCCTAGAACTCCTGAAGATAGACGTTGACTGTGGATATTGTATCATAGACACAGTCCCTTTGACCAGAGATGTCACTAAACCCACCCAAAGATGTAAACAACCATACAAGAGCAGCGCCTATTATACGGATGGGGTTCGACAGCCGATCAGTGCCAGTCATTCCACCGGGAAGGAGATACACGGCTCGTGTTGTCTGTAGTTGAACCATGCTTGGACGGTCAATACCGCGGTTCGATCGCGTTCGCATTGTTACATTGTGCCAGGAAGGTCTCTCAACGGGGGAAGTGCCTAGGCATGTTGGAGTGGCTCTGAGTACTATGGGACTCAACTGCTGTGGTTATTAGTCCCCTAGAACTTAGAACTACTTAAACCTAACTAACCCAAGGACATCACACACATCCATGCCCGAGGCAGGATTCTAACCTGCGACCGTAGCAGTCGCACGGTTCCGGACTGCCCGCCTAGAACCGCGAGACCACCGCGGCCCATCTCGGAGTGAACCAAAGCGATGTTGTTCGGACATGGAGGAGATACAGAGAGACAGGAACTGTCGATGACATGCCTCGCTCAGGCCGCCCAAGGGCTACTACTGCAGTGGACGACCGCTACCTGCGACTTATGGCTCTGACACCAACGCCTCCGTGTTGAATAATGCTTTTCGTGCAGCCACAGAACGTCGTGTTACGACTCAGACTGTATGCAATAGGGTGCATGACGCACAACTTCATTCTCGACGTCCATGGCGAGGTCCATCTTTGCAACCACGTCACCGTGCAGCGCAGTACAGATGGGCCCAACAACATGCAGAATAGACCGCACACAATTGGATTCACGTTCTCTTCACCGATGAGTATCGCATATTTCTTCAACCAGACAGTCGTCGGAGACGTGTTCGGAGGCAATCCAGTCAGGCTGAACGCCTTACACACTGTCCAGCGAGTGCAGCTAGATGGAGGTTCCCTGCTGTTTTGGGGTGGCATTGTGTAGGGCCGACGTACGCCGCTGGTGGTCATGGAAGCCGCCGTAACAGCTTTACGATACATGAGTGCCATCTTCCGACCGGTAGTGCATCCGTATCAGCACCGTAGTGGCAGGAAATTCGTCTTCACGGACTTCAATTCGCGACCCCATCGTGCACATCTTGTGAACAACTTCCTTCAGGATAACGATATTGCTCGACTAGACTGGCCAGCATGTTCTCCAGACATGAACCCTATTGAACATGCCTGGGATAGATTGCAAAGGGCTTTTTATGGACGACGCGATCCACTAACCACTCTGAGGGATCTGCGCCAAATCGCCGTTGAGGAATGGGACAATCTGGACCAACAGTGCCTTGATGCACTTGTGGATAATATGCCACGACGATTAAAGGCATGCGTCAGTGCAAGATGTGCTACTGGGTATGAGAGGTACCGGTGTGTGCTGCAGTCAGGACCACCACCGCTGAAGGTCTCGTTGTATGATGGTACAACATGCAATGTGTGTTTTTCATGAGCAATAGAAAGGGCGGAAATGATGTTTATGTTGGTCTCTCTTCCAATGTTCTGTACAGGTTCCGAACTCTCGAAACCGAGGAAATGCTAACCTTTTTTTAATGTGTGTCTGTAATGTTCTGACTGATGAGGAATGATACAAATTTTCCCTGAAAAACACACACACACACACACACACATATATATATATATATATATATATATATATATATATATATATATATATATTAAAGAATTATTTGCTTGTCATTTGGATTTCCTTCTTAACCACTGTTAATAGTCATTTGCCCTTGGCATGGTGCCATGAGACAGCATGGTAAACATAGAGCCATTTGTCTGCAGTAACTGACGAGATGTTGCGACAGAAATGACTTACAGAGGCACGTGCATGAAGATGACACACGAGAGGAGAGTTGAACAGAATTTTGGCTCAAAGTACTACTGAAACTGCTTGCGAAGGCGGCTGATTAGCACAGGGCCCGTCCGAAGAGACTCTCACAACGCTGACGCCGGACTGCTGCGGGCAGACGCCAGGTTAAGCTCAGGGGTGCCATGATTTCAGCAGTGTCAGCCCAGTGGCTGCCCGGCACGAATGTAAACACCCAACATAAACACCAGACTCGGGCTCGATTTTCACGTGAAGCCCGGGGTGTGCGTCAACAAGATGTCTCTCTCTCTCTCTCTCTCTCTCTCTCTCTCTCTCCCTCTCTCCTGCCTCCTCCGTCTGTCACAGCTCTGTCAGCCACGTCCAATCACCTACTTGTTTATACTGGACACTTCTGCATCTACATGACCGCCGCTCTCCAAAAATGTAACGTTGCCAGAAATGAAACTCTATAAACACTAAACAGCCCTACTTTCCAGTTACAAGAGGTCATGGTAAAGTTTCAATTATTACATGAAGGCCGCTCTTTAAATATCACCTAATACTTTTCGAGAACTGTGAGTGACTAACTATAGTAAGCACGATCCAGTATATGGAGGCTATAATTTGTCTAGCGTATGACAATGTGCATTAATTTGTGCTGCTTACAAAAGCTTAAACACAGATGTACACAAAATACACAATAAAGTATGCCATATAAGAACAATAGACCGTACAGATATTGGGAAATATAATTAAATACAAACATCAAGATTAAGTATAAAGTCTTTGAAACCTACATTGAAAATAAATATTTATAAATGTTCTGTCTGTGTGAATATGGTTATACAAAACTAAGAGACAAATCTCCACGTAACCTGAGCATACCGTGGGACAAGATATGGTCTTCATTTCATCAAAAGTGGATTTCCAAAAGTAAGCACAGATTATGCTTACACTCGCGTCCATCTAGAAGTTCAATAAAGGCGATTTTGGCCTCATATATTCGACGATGCCCTTTGGCTACACTAAGGATCCTTCTAAGAAATGCCAAAGTAAGATAACCTGAAGATGCCTAAATAAGGCGAGACGCGTAGTTGAAAAATAAAAAAAAAATTGCAACGAAGACTGTTTTTAACGAATACTGTTAAGCACTGATTTGCTGTATGTCACATATGGATTGGAAGAATTTCATCCTTACAAATCCATACTAATATTATGTGAACCTACTGAAGCGGTTTTGACTAAATCTAGTATGGAGATACTCCAGTCACACCAACACCGAAAAAGGAAATAGGAGTAATCCGCTGAATGACAGGCCCATATTATTAACGTTGATTTGCAGCAGGGTTTCGGAAAACATACTGTGTTCGAACATGATGAATTACCTCGAAGAAAACGATTCTTTGACAAACAGGCAGCACGGATTCACAAAATATCGTTCTTGTGAAACACAACTAGCTCTCTATACTCATGAAGTAATGAGTGCAATCGACAGGGCATGTGAAATACATTCCATATTTCTAGATTTGCGGAAGGCTTTCGACCAGCGTCTTCTAACCAAACTGCATGCCTACGGATTATCGCCTCAGTTTGGGACTGTATTCCCGATTCCCTGCCAGAAAGGGCACAGTTCGTAGTAACAGACGGGATGTAATTGCATAAAACGGAAGTAATATCCGGTATTATAGGCCCTATATTGTTCCTGATCTATATTAGAGACATAGTAAACAATCTGAGTAGACACCTTGGATTCTTTGAAGATAATGCTGTTATATACCGTCTGGTAAAGTCACCAGATGATCAAACCAACTTGCAGAATGATTTAGATAAGATGTCTGTATGGTGCGAAAAGTAGCAGTTGATCCTGAATAAAGAAAAGTGTGAAGTTATTCGCATGAGTACTAAAGGAAATCCGCTACATTTCATTTACGCGATAAGTCACACAAATCTGAAGGCTGTAAATTCAACTAAAAACTTAGAGATTGTGATCACAAATAACCTAAATTGGAACTATCACATAGATGATATTGTGGGTAGACAAACCAAAGACTGCGATTCATTGGCAGAACACTTAGAAGGTGCAACAGGTCTACTAAAGTGACTGCTTTCACCACGCTTCTCCACCCTATTCTGGAGTATTGCTGTGCAGTGTGGGATCCGCATCAGGTGGGACCGACGGATGCATCGAGAAAGTACAATGAATGGCAACTCGTTTTATATTATCGCAAAGTAGAAAGATAGTGACACAGACATGATGCGTGAATTGCAGTGGCAATCATTAAAACAAAGGCGTTTTTCGTTACGACGGGATCTTCTCATTAAATTTCAATCACCAGTTTTCTCCTCCGACTACGAAAACATTCTGTTGGCACCCACGTGAATAGGGAAATATGATCATCACGATAAAATAAGAGAAATCAGAGCTTGCTCAGTAAAAGTTAAGTGCCCATTTTTCGCGCGTGCCTTTCGAGAATGGAACGGTAGAGAGACAGCTTGAAGGTGGTTCCCTGAGCCCTCGGCCAGCCATTTTATTGTGAATAGCATAGTAATAACGTAGACGCAGACGAGATAGCTTGAAAGCTGAGGAACAACATAGCCTACGTTATTAAGTGTGTAGCACCCATGGTCTAGGGGTAGCGTCTTTGATTCATAATCAAAACGTCTTCGGTCCCGGGTTCGATCCACTGAATATTGATAAATAATCAGCATTGGCGGCCGAGGACTTCCGGCGTAAGAAGTCAGCCTCATTCTGCCAACGGCCTTGTCAAAGAGGGCGGAGGAACGGATAGAGGTTCAGGGCACTCTCTTGTCCTAGGGGTGGCAAAATGCCCCTAAACGCGGAAGAATCAGCAATGATCAACGACATGAGGATGCAGAAGGCAATGGAAACCACTGCATTAAAGACACGTAACGTGTATCCACAGGACATGTGGCCTGTAGTTGAAGAAGCGTCATGATGATCTCTCCATTGGCAAAAGATTCCGGAATAGTCCCCCATTCGGACCTCCGGGAGGGGACTGCCAAGGGGAGGTTTCCATGAGAATAATATTGAATAATCAACGAAAGCATAATGTTCTACGAGTCGGGGCGTGAAATGTCAGAAGCTTGAACATGGTAGGGAAACTAGCAAATCTGAAAAGGGAAATGCAAAGGCTCAATATAGATATAGTAGGGGTCAGTGAAGTGAAGTGGAAGGAAAACACGGATTTCTGGTCAGATGAGTATCAGGTAATATCAACAGCATCAGGAAATGGTATAACAGTTGTAGGATTCGTTATGAATAGGAAGGTAGGGCAGAGGGTGTGTTACTGTGAACAGTTCAGTGACAGGGTTATTCTAATTAGAATCGACACCAGACCAACACCGACAACGATAGTTCAGGCACACATGCCGACGTCACAAGCTGAAGATGAACAGATAGAGAAAGTGTATGAGGATATTGAAAGGGTAATGCAGTATGTAAAGGGGGACGAAAATCTAATAATCATCGCCGACTGGAATGCAGTTGTAGGGGTAGGAGTAGAAGATAAGGTTACAGGAGAATATGGGCTTGGGACAAGGAATTAAAGAGGAGAAAGAGTAATAGAGTTCTGTAACAAGTATCAGCTAGTAATAACGAATAGCCTGTTCAAGAATCACAAGAGGAGGAGGTATACTTGGAAAAGGCCGGTACATACGGGAAGATTTCAATTAGATTACATCATGGTCACACAGAGATTCCGAAATCAGATACTGGATTGTAAGGCGTACCCAGGAGCAGATATAGACTCAGATCACAATATACACTCCTGGAAATTGAAATAAGAACACCGTGAATTCATTGTCCCAGAAAGGGGAAACTTTATTGACACATTCCTGGGGTCAGATACATCACATGATCACACTGTCAGAACCACAGGCACATAGACACAGGCAACAGAGCATGCACAATGTCGGCACTAGTACAGTGTATATCCACCTTTCGCAGCAATGCAGGCTGCTATTCTCCCACGGAGACGATCGTAGAGATGCTGGATGTAGTCCTGTGGAACGGCTTGCCATGCCATTTCCACCTGGCGCCTCAGTTGGACCAGCATTCGTGCTGGACGTGCAAACCGCGTGAGACGACGCTTCATCCAGTCCCAAACATGCTCAATGGGGGACAGATCCGGAGATCTTGCTGGCCAGGATAGTTGACTTACACCTTCTACAGCACGTTGGGTGGTACGGGATACATGCGGATGTGCATTGTCCTGTTGGAATAGCAAGTTCCCTTGCCGGTCTAGGAATTGTAGAACGATGGGTCCGATGACGGTTTGGATGTACCGTGCACTATTCAGTGTCCCCTCGACGATCCATTCACGCCTGTCGCGACACCACTGGAGACGGGCTGCACGATGTTGGGGCGTGAGCGGAAGACGGCCTAACGGTGTGCGGGACCGTAGCCCAGCTTCATGGAGACGGTTGCGAATGGTCCTCGCCGATACCCCAGGAGCAACAGTGTCCCTAATTTGCTGGGAAGTGGCGGTGCGGTCCCCTACGGCACTGAGTAGGATCCTACGGTCTTGGCGTGCATCCGTGCGTCGCTGCGGTCCGGTCCCAGGTCGACGGGCACGTGCACCTTCCGCCGACCACTGGCGACAACATCGATGTACTGTGGAGACCTCACGCCCCACGTGTTGAGCAATTCGGTGGTACGTCCACCCGACCTCCCGCATGCCCATTATACGCCCTCGCTCAAAGTCCGTCAACTGCACATACGGTTCACGTCCACGCTGTCGCGGCATGCTACCAGTGTTAAAGACAGCGATGGAGCTCCGTATGCCACGGCAAACTGGCTGAAACTGACGCCGGCGGTGCACAAATGCTGCGCAGCTAGCGCCATTCGACGGCCAACACCGCGGTTCCTGGTGTGTCCGCTGTGCCGTGCGTGTGATCATTGCTTGTACAGCCCTCTCGCAGTGTCCGGAGATAGTATGGTGGGTCTGACACACCGTTGTCAATGTGTTCTTTTTTCCATTTCCGGGAGTGTAGTAGTGATGAAGAGTAGTCTGAAGTTCAAGACATTAGTCATGAAGGATCAGTACGCAAAGAAGTGGGATACGGAAGTTCTAAGGAATGACGAGATACGTTTGAAGTTCTCTAACGCTATAGATAAAGCAATAAGGAATAGCGCAGTAGGCAGCACAGTTGAAGAGGAATGGACATCTCTAAAAAGAGCCATCACAGAAGTTGGGAGGGAAAACATAGGTACAAAGAAGGTAGCTGCGAAGAAACCATGGGTAACAGAAGAAATACATCAGTTGATTGATGAAAGGAGGAAGTACAAACATGTTCCGGGAAAATCAGCAATACGGAAATACAAGTCGCTGAGGAATGAAATAAATAGGAAGTGCAGGGAAGCTAAGACGAAATGACTGCAGCTAAAATGTGAAGACTTCGAAAAAGATATGATTGTCGGAAGGACAGACTCAGCATACAGGTAAGACAAAACAAGCCTTGGTGACATTAAAAGCAACGGCGGTAACATTAAGAGTGCAACGGGAATTCCACTGTTAAATACAGAGGAGAAAGCAGATAGGTGGAAAGAATACATTGAAAGCCTCTATGAGGGTGAAGATTTGTCTGCTGTTATAGAAGAAGAAACAGGAGTCGATTTAGAAGAGATAGGGGATCCAGTATTAGAATCGGAATTTAAAAGAGCTTTAGAAGACTTACGGCCAAATAAGGCAGAAGGGATAGATAACATTCCATCAGAATTTCTAAAATCATTAGGGGAAGTAGCAACAAAACGAATATTCACGTTGGTGTGTAGAATATATGAGTCTGGCGACATACCATCTGACTTTCGGAAAAGCATCATCCACACAATTCCGAAGACGGCAAGAGCTAACAAGTGCGAGAATTATCGCACAATCAGCTTAACAGCTCATACATCGAAGCTGCTTACAAGAATAATATACAGAAGAATGGAAAAGAAAATTGATAATGCGCTAGGTGACTATCAGTTTGGCTTTAGGTAAAGTAAAGGCACGAAAGAGGCACTTCTGACGTTACGGCTAATAATGGAAACAAGGCTAAAGAAAAATCAAGACACGTTCATAGGATTTGTCGACCTGGAAAAAACGTTCGACAATATAAAGTGGAGCAAGCTGTTCGAGATTCTGAAAAAAGTTGGGTCATATACAATATGTACAACAACCAAGAGGGAATAATAAGAGCGGAGGATCAAGAACGAAGTTTTCGTATCAAGAAGGGTGTAAGACAAGGCTATAGCCTTTCGTCCCTACTCTTCAATCTGTACATCGAGGAAGCAATAATGGAAATAAAAGAAAGGTTCAGGAGTGGAATTAAAATACAAGGTGAAAGGATATCAATGATACGATTCGCTGATGACATTGCTATCCTGAGTAAAAGTGAAGAAGAGTTAAATGATCTGCTGAACGGAATGAACAGTCTAATGAGTACACAGTATGGTCTGAGAGTAAATCGGAGAAAGACGAAGGTAATGAGAAGTGGTAGAAATGAGAACAGTGAGAAACTTAACATGAGGATTGATGGTCACGAAGTCAATGAGGTTAAGGAATTCTGCTACATAGGCGGTAAAATAACCAATGACGGACGGATCAAGGAGGACATCAAAAGCAGACTCGGTATGGCAAAAAAGGCATTTCTCCCCAAGAGAAGTCTACTAATATCAAATACCGGCCTTAATTTGAGGAAGACATTTCTGAGGATGTACGTCTGGAGTACAGCATTGTATGGTAGTGAACATGGACTGTGGGAAAACCGGAACAGAAGAGAATCGAAGCATTTGAGATGTGGTGCTATAGACGAATTTTGAAAATTAGGTGGACTGATAAGGTAAGGAATGAAGAGGTTCTACGCAGAATCGGAGAGGAAAGGTAATATGTGGAAAACACTGATAAGGAGAAGGGATAGGATGATAGGACATCTGCTAAGACATGAGGGAATGACTTCCATGGTACTAGAGGGAGTTTAGAGGGCAAAAACTGTAGAGGTAGACAGATATTGGAATATATCAAGCAAATAATTGAGGACGTAGGTTTCAAGTGCTACTCTGAGATGAAGAGGTTATCACAGGAAAGCAATGCGTGGCGGGCCGCATCAAACCAGTCAGTAGACTGATGACAAAAAAAAAAGCACAGGATAGTTTTTTGCTTTGAAAATACTACGCCAATTAACAATAAATATTTATTCTTTGACTTTTTATCCTTGATGTATTTGTCAAAATGTTTCACTGGGTTTATATGAGAAATGTGATTCAATTCAAAGTAATGAAACAATGTTCATATAATCTTCGTTGTGTTGGATCAGATGTATAATACTGTATATGGCTCTATTTACACCCATTTGTATTTTTGGTGATCCCACAAAGGCCTTTGATTGCGTAAATCATGGAATTCTTTTAGATAAGCTAAATCATTATGGTTTGACGGGGGCAGTGCACAAATGGTTTAATTAATACTTAACTGGAACAATGCAGGAAGTTGAGATAAGTGGTTCATGTAATGTTAAAACAACAGCTGATTCCTCAAACGAGGGGGCTATCAAGTATGGGGTGCCACAGGGTTTGGTCTTAGGTCCTTTACTGTTCTTGATATACGTTAATGACTTACCATTCGACATTTATGAAGATGCAAAGTTAGTTCTTTTTGCTGATGATACAGGTATAGTAATAACATCCAAAAACCTATAACTAAATGATGTAATTGTAAATGATGTTTTTCACAAAATTATTAAGTGGTTCTCAGCAAACGGACCATCTTGAAATTTTGATAATACACAGTATATACAGTTCCATACAGTAAATGGCACAACACCAGTAAGAAATATAGACTTTGAACAGAAGTCTGTAGCTAAGGTAGAATTTTCAAAACTCTTAGGTATGTCCATTGATAAGAGGTTAAACTGTAAGTAACACATTGATGGTCTGCTGAAACGTCTGTGTTCAGCTACGTATGCTATTGAGGTTATTGCAAATTTTGGTGATAAGACTCTCAGTAAATTAGCTTACTATGCCTACTTTCATTCACTGCTTTCGTATGGCATCATATTCTGGGGTAATTCATCGTTGAGTAGAAAAGTATTCAATTCTCAAAAACGTGTAAACAGAATAATTGCTGGAGCCCACCCACGGTCTTGCTGCAGACATCAATTTAAGGATCTAGGGATCCTCATACTAACCTCACAGTATATATATTAACTTATTAAATTTGTTGTTAATAATCGAACCCAGTTCAAAAGTAATAGCAGTGTGCATAGCCATAAAACCAGAAGAAAGGATGATCTTCACTATGCAGGGTTAAATCTGACTTTGGTAAATTGTGCTGCCACAGAAGGCTTTGGTCACCTACCAAACAGCATCAAAAGTATGATAGACAGTCTAACATTTAAAAATAAATTAAAAGAATTTCTAGATGACAACTCCCCCTACTCATTGGCTGAATATTTAGATATAAATTAAGGGGAAAAAAACTTAAACATTAGTGTCATGCAATATTTTGTGAAATGTAATATCTTGTACAGACATCTTCTATTGACCTCACACGTTCCACATCATTACAAAGTTTCGTATTCATGGAACAAGCATTAATCTAATCTAATCTAATCTCTACACTGTGCTTGGCAGTGGTGCTGAACACGCTGACACCTCTTGTGTTTGGAAGCTTGGCAGGGGACACATCAGACACAAATCGTGAGCTGTGCTTATCAGAATCAGCACGCACACCAGGTGACTTGATGATGTTTCATGTACAACAGCATATTTATTCACCATCACTCATCATAACGAAACTACTGATTTGCAAGTGCAACCAGGAGTAACAGCCAGCTCTAACAATATTTTCATCAAAATTAGTAACTGCTTTTTTTTTTAAATGGAGACAATACGCGCAAATCAATACATCAGAAGCCCCAGCAGCAGCATTACAATAATGCGTGATAAAAATATGCAATAGATTCTACTTAATTATTTAGACTGATTAGTACCCATGTTGGAGATCTTATGTGTTGTGGTTGGCAGGAGAGCCAACACCGTGTTACTAAAAGAGGCCAACAGGCACGCGTTTTAGCTCACGCAGGATGGCGTGAGGTCTGGAACAGGACAAGGAAAGTAGAATTTAGAAAAACGGATGTAGCTGGTGGAATACTTAACTTTAATCGATTAATGGTGAACGTCGGTTTTGACGGTACATGATTCACAATATCAATAGTAACTGATAATGGCGCCTTGCTAGGTCGTAGCAAATGACTTAGCTGAAGGCTATGCTAAACTATCGTCTCGGCAAATGAGAACGTAAGTAGGCAGGGAACCATCGTTAGCAAAGTCGGCTGTACAACTGCGGCGAATGCTACGAAGTCTCTCTAGACCTGCCGTGTGGCGGCGCTCGGTCTGCAATCACTGATAGTGGCGACTCGCGGGTCCGACATATACTACCGGACCGCGGCCGATTTAAAGGCTACCAACTAGCAAGTGTGGTGTCTGGCGATGACACCACATTATGTTATGAGTGTTCTTCAACGTCTGATGTTTGCGACATTTGCTGTAGAGACGATATTAGATTTTATGAATGAAAATGTCAAGAAATCAGGTTGCTTCTGCTAATTTCAATGTCTTGTGGCACCATATTCTGAAGTAATATACCAATGTAAGAAAAAAATATTTGTTACGCAGAAACGTGTAATAAGGATAATGTATGGTGTCCACTCAAAAACCTGACAGCCATTGTGACAACAGTGTCACAGTATCCTTATTTCCTTATAACGTTTGTTGTTAACTACTAACCACAAAGAGAACATTTTAAAAACTCAAGAAAGTAGGCAGCATTTGGTAACACTTTTCCGCCGAGAAGACGTACTGTAATTGCAAAACTGACTTGTTCCACGTTGTAACGAGGGATCAAAAAATTAAGTCTTTGAAACGCAGGAAAAACGTACTAATATTTTACAAAGCTTCTAAAATCTTGTAGATGGCTGGAGCGGCAACTGTAGGATTACATCTTCTTGTAGAAATAACAAAGAAGCTATCAGTTGCAAAATAGCAATCTTATTTAAGCCCCTTCACCATGATTTCAATCTTTACATGATTGTATAGCTGTAAGTTGTCGAAGGAATACCATATGACAATAACCATGTTGTGTACATTTATTATTATGGAGGTAAAATTTTATATTTTACTAATACCTTTGGGCTGTATTTGAACGTCCCACTGCGCCAACATGTAACCTACTTCCCACTATTCCCTACGGAGTCAGACGTTTTTCTAAACGTTAGAAGTGTGGTGAAGTGGTTTAAATAAGCTCTCCATTTTGCAACTGCTTGGCTGGTTACTATTTCTACAATATTGTAAGAACTGTACATCACACAGTATGTCAGATCTCCCTCTCTGTTGCCATCCCGCCCCCCTCTGAGAGGTTGCAACAACAATAAAAGAAAATCGCTCTATTGAGACACAAGTGCGCTCCACTCACTTATGCTTGGCAGGTCAGTCCTGTTGGCAGTGGCATGTCACCAGATTGTCGGCAGTCCCTCTCCACCCTCCTCCCGGCTGGGGAGAACGGCTGCGGCCCCCATCCCAAATGCAGCTCCCGTGTTCGCACAGTGGCGTCCGTCCTGCCGGAATCAATAAGCACGCCGCACCCCGCACAGTACGTCTGGCCGCCCAGGCACGCATAATGCAGGCCAGAGCACGTGCGTGTACGCACGCCGACGGAGCCGCAGTAGTGGTACAAGCCCGGTTTTGGACGACTGACACACACACTTCATTTTACCCACAACAGCTAGTTACTGCGTGATCACCTGGCACTTCCCGATTAGTCCTCAGTATTATTAATTGTCTGAGGCGGTGTATGGGGCATTTCAGACGCACACTGTTTCAAGTTGCATATCTAACCGCTCCTAGAGGCAATAAAAATTTGATTTTCATTGCGTCATGTAATAGATGACCACATTGAAAAGTTTTAAATACAGTCGTAATCTTCTCATGAAGACGTTCATAGGAATGTGACCACTGTCTGTATTCGAAGTCAACAGGCAACAACCAGTCACAGACAACTCATGGCAGCACTCAGCACTAATAGTGTAGGACATAGAAAGTGTGTCAGGGGTGGGGGGAAGCAGAAAACCGTGCAGCTGTTGTTGTGATATCGAAATGGAGCGATTTAACTCACATCCAGAGGGGCATTATTATTGATCTCCAGCTCAATGGTGGAAGCATTTCCAAAATGGCTATGCTTGCAAACTGTTCTCGTGCCACTACCCTTACAGTATTAAGTTCATGGCAAAATGATGTGCTGAGGCAAGCATGGTGTGTGGCAGGCCACAGCTTACAGAGACGAACGATGGGTGTGGATGTGTGTTCAGGTGAATAGATGCGGAAATGGTGAGCTAATAACAGCCCAGATGAAACAAACGACTACCTACAGCGTTTCAATGTATCTTGCTGTGTACAAGCCTCTGCAGTAGGCACCTGGTTCAAGCACCCATGCTGACTGCTGTTCATTGGCAACTGAGGTTGGAATTTGCACACCAGCACCACATCTGGATGTCTAGCATGGCGACATGTTGCCTTCCAGACGAATCACGCTTTATGCTCCATCTGACAGGTGGCGAACACACTGCAACAATCGCCAAAAGGAGCCAGTTTGGATCAGGGAGCTATGTGGCCTGGTGAATGTATTCGTACTGTGTGATACCGTCATTCAGCAAGGCACAATGGATCAACACAGGTATGCCTCTATCCGTGGGGAGCATGTCTACCTCTGCATGCAGTTTGTTTTTCCTCAGCACTGTGGCACTCAGAATGCAATGTGTCACAAGGCTTTCACTGTATACGTCGGCTTTGAGGAGTATAAGTTTTCCATACTTCCATGACCATCAAACTTAAAAAATTTAAATCCAACTCTTCACGCTGTGGAGCCTCAATCGAGAAAACTAGCGTAGCTTACGCTAACATGGCACTGAAGTCGGCATGGCTCCAAATCCATGTTGGTACCTTTCAGAACCTCCCTGACTATCTTCCTTCACATCCACAGTTGGCTGATCTCCAAAATCTGGTCATTTGACAGGTGGTCATACTAATGTGGCTGGACAGTTTACAATCTTATTAAAGTTAGAAACTGTGTATATCTTAAAGCAGCATAGCCCACAGCGCTCAAATTACGTAGATTATATTCGTCCACTGTTGGAAAATGACAGCACTTAGCGACTTTCAATAACATTTACACACAGGTATAAATCTTTATAAAGGTTTTCTCGCTGACACATCCCCCTCTGCACGAAAAAAGAAACAGGAATGAAATAATTTTATTTCTTTCTACATTTGAACTCTTCGTGCAATGCAACTCAGTATCAAGCATGACGTTTTAATTTGTTACTTACACTATTGGCAGATAGTATCCATCACATAACACTGCATGTATATCCAAAATTATATGCTGAACTGTACATCATGTAGTTCAGGAGTGTTCGCATAATAAACAATGACATGCACGAATATTACCTTTTCTTAAAATGGAGAGCCAATCACACATAATACAGTCTTCTTATGTATGGCAATGAACACAGCGACTTGTAACAAATTTTAGTATAGTTTGACGCTTATTCTTTTTCTGCCTCCAAAATTTTACATTTCTAATGTCAAATATTTGACATTAGAAATGTAATAAGTTAAACATTTTTCATTTATTTGTGAACTGTTGCTGAATACTGTTTAAATAGATCGTAGTTTGATTCTTTAAAGAAATGGTGGTTGGTCAGATACGGTCAGTTTATGATTCATTCTTAATTTAGTTTCAAATACAAACAGGGGTGGCATGTGGCACTTTCTGGTGAAATAAAACTGTGTGACATGCCGTGCCTGGACTCGTTCCTAGAACCTAAACTCTCTTGAATTACCCTCAGTCATCGGTCGTGTGCATGTACCTCAGTTGGTAGGCAAGACAGTTTGTTCGGTTCGACTACTGCCAGATGTAACTTTCCTGAAAGTTTCAAAGCAACACATATTCCAGTGCAGAATGAAAGGTTCACTCTGTAAACTTTCCCTCATCTGTAGATAAGACGGTAGTCCTGGAAGTTATTTCTTCTGAAAGCACCAGTCCTGAAAGGCATTTAGATGAACTTCTATAAAGTTTAGAAGATAGAGGATGAAGTGTTCGAATAGTAGAGTTACGAGGGCAGGTCATTAGTCGAATCTACAGAGCTACAAGAGGAAGACATTCACAGTTAGGCTCCAAAGATCTCCAACATCGTGTGATCACTATTAGATAATTGGTCAGTAGCCACCACTATACCAGCCCTTGTAATATTTTTTACTCCTTACCATGTTTTACCAATAATTCACTGTCACGATTGTTGATTTCACTTCGTATTCTTGGAGAAGAGTGCTACTTTATGTCAAAAGTTTTCGCATTAAAAAGCAAAGGTTTAGTCATAAACTGTCAACCAACAATCCTTCCTTTGCCTTCGTCGTAACCTAGGAAAGAGTCTGCTTTCATCAATATTCTTGAGAAACCGATTTCTTTAGTCAAGTTGTAATCCCTGACACAGTACTCATTAAAGCCTGTGCTATACTAAGTGACAGGGATTCACCTTATGAGAAAGGATTTTCGCATAGATATCGACCTGAATGGTGGCTAATCAGACTTACATCACTCTGTAATAACAATGATACTGCAAGTAAGTTCGAAATGCTATCACACGTCAGGATGAATCAAAAGCAGACCAGAAGATACTACCAATGTCACAATAATACGGTCGCCAGCCTAATTAGGCATTAACTGAATTTCTTCCCCTTACAAGTTGGTATATATTCATACAAAATAAGAAGTTGTAATACTGCTTAATATAGTAGAATTTTAGAACCAGAAAATCTATTGAATTGATAGTTTCACGTTCAGTACTGATATGGAAAACCATGAGTACATAACAATACACTATGATGTTTACTACCAAAATTTATACTGTATATTAATCTGGTTAAAATCGGGCAAAGGTTACTCTAGAAATTGTACTTTCATGTCACACACACAAAATGTCAATTTTGATAAAGATAAAACACTGACAAACTTTGACTTTTATATTGACTTTAACTTATGCTAGTCAAACCAATCCTCAACACTTCAGAATTCAAATGAATGAATGGGGGACACTCAAACTGTTATGATCGCTGTATTTAAAAAAAATTGATTACTAAATTTATTATTCATTCAAGATTTCCAGTCTAATAGTTACTACTCTTTTCATCTTAGTTAGTGCTCATTTAAATGCCTTTAAATCTGTCTCGAAATAATAAAATTCATTACTAAAGTTATCTTTCGACTTCGTTAGACCTTCGCTATTCATTTACTGGTTCCGTAACAAAACATTTCTTTAAACACCATTCTAATATAGCTAGTTCTGCAAATAATTATTATTAACACAATTTTTAATTTTCATTTAGGGATGCTCGGATTACACAACATATGGAAAGTACCCTGTCTAGGTTAGTTGTGAGGATAATTAAATGGTGGAAACGTTCTGGTAAAGCTTAGGTTATTATTGCACCAAACAAACACAGCTCACTCTCTGATCAATACGAATACAGTACTAAAAGCTTCAACCTGCTAGTATCGACAAGGCAGTCGATTCTTAACATAATGGCATGCAACAAAAAGAAAAGAAATCAGAAAATCAATTACACACGTTTATCGTAAAATCAGATGAAAAGACTTACTTATATTTACAATAGTACAGAGTCGTTGTTGTTACAAAGTGCTAATGCCAAAAAAAGATAAGTATATCATGTGTAAAGTGGACTTATTGACGTGATTGTAGACCCACCTACCCGCAAGGAAAAGCAAAAAGAAGTAAAAATTAAAAAAGTAAATAGAAAGAGTATTACACTCAAAAAAAGTAGCTCTGGCAACAGGATACTTGCTAATGAAAGACAAAGGTCGCATATTCGAGGAAGGTAAATTAGGGTTTAATGTCCCATCGACGTCCAGGTCAGTAAGGATGGCTGAGACCCATCCCCGTACAGCATGCGCAGTTTAATCCTGCCAGACAGTTTCACATCTGTGGACACTCTATTGCAGGCTCAAAGAAGTTAGTCGGTTTACATGTTTTTTAAATTAAATTACAGTATAGACATTACATAGTTAAATTGCTAACAAATTTTTTGTAATACTTATTAGACATAAAGCTTGAGTACATACAAGACTTTTAATTTTCAATGTAATATGGTTGGTGCACCAGAAATACTATTTTTTTATTTTTCTAATTAGAACATTGCAGTATGGCAGCCACTGTGCAACGGGTCAAACAATCATCTCATTCAGGGTTTGAGATCCATTTATTGCATGTTCAGTAATTGTAGCTAAATTACACAATGTATGAATTATTTTACTTTAAAAGTGGGGTTCAATTTGTGTACATTCCTCATTCTATTGGCACAGGAAACATAGGAGAATATTCGTTATCTGTACAATGATTAGAATATTAGAGCAATACATGTTTCAGGTTTTGATTAACTGAGTAAGATTTTCAAATGATAATATATAAATAGAGTTGCTCACAGTCATATTCAGAATGAGAAAGTAAGTTCAGCACTGACAGTTTTTAATAAAATATTTGGATTACTATAAACTTCCAGTTTTTAAATTGAAATTAGAAGTGAGTCCGCAGTTTGTCGACAAAAATTTGGTTTCCACCATTGCCCAGACATATTTTTCGGTTCACTCATATAGTTTATTTGCTGTAGTTGTAGTGGCTTGTGAATGCAAATCATCAACTGTTCAGTGGGATCCTTCTGCAAATCTTTGTCAGCAACGTATAATGCAGAAAGATTGCCTCCAATGGCACCAACAGTTTTCAAGGTGGGCAAGGTGAGATGCAAGTCTGGACTTCCCAGAATGAGATTTTCACTCTCCAATGGAGTGTGCACTGATATGAAACTTGCTGGTGGATTAAAAGTGCGTGCCAGACCGAGACTCAAAATCGGGACCTTTGCCTTTGTCGGGTAAATGCTCTACCAAGTGAGCCACACAGGCACGACTCAGGACCTGTCTTCCCAGCTTCAATTCTGCCAGTCCAGTCTTCGAGTCTCGGTTTGGCACACGGTTTTAATGTGCCATGAAGTTTCAAAGCTGGACTTGTTTAAGTTTTTCAATCGGAGGGCATTTATATACTGCCTGAAGTGGATTACATAGCTTCCCTATTGTGTCTCTAATATAGAATCACGAACAAGGCCAAATGAGTCTATATATGCCTCATTTTTGATGCGGCTATCCTGCAGCCGCAACATATCTAAAAATGATAGGTGGGAGGTAGACACTATTGCAAACTCTAAAGACTGTGGTACGACTCTCGAAGCTATTTGTGGCACATTAAATATTTTAGCATCTTTCTGGTGGTCTATATAAGAATGCTCATACATTTACAGAGCTGCGTGGTAGGGTGTGACGGTTGGCTACACCACTTTTCCCCCTGTCGAGCTCCCTAATGACAGCAATCGGCTCACAGCGTTTACCGACGATTGCGGGGTGGCGAAGCGTGGAACAAGTTGGCCACACTGCAGCTGGGGGTTCCCACGCGCTCGCGAGACACGCACACAGTGATTCCCCTAGCTGCAGGGGCGCCGCTTGGCAGTGTCTCGCGCCATTTTGCACGCACCATAGTGTGTCCCACAAAGTGCGATATTACCAACCTCTGCAATCCATCACTGGTGTTGACACCTCGGTGCTATCTGATAGCAACAGCCCATTCACCGTTAACGTTCCCATGTCCAAACTGCAGCAGATAGTGGCGGTGTTCGTCGATTTTATATGGGCGGCATTATACTGCGCCTATATCCACGGCTGGTTCGGGAACATTATTCACTCACGTTGCACGTCATTTGGCGCCTCAAATCCCACCCCTCCTCTTTTTTCTTTCTTTCTTTCTTGTAGGCTCTTGGTAAAGCCTCTAAAAGCAAATCCGAATCTACTGATCGTGGAAAAGCGTTATTTTGTCTATTAAAATAAGTACTACACTTACCTTTGTAACAGAAACACACTTCTTGATGATAATACAGTGCTAAATATTAAAAGATGGAACCATTTCCATTTAAAGTAACTATTGGGATTTTTATAAGCTTATCGTTAAAGCAGAAAAAAATGACATATTGTGTTACTGTAGCTTCAATAAAAGTGTACCATCTATTAAACTCAATGCAAAGAATGAAAATATGGAATTATTGTTACTTTTTAGTTCAATATGGCTCGTTTTAGTTCAATAATGGTAGATTTACACTTTTAATTCACAAATTATTTCTTTTTCAATCGGAATAAGTGAGCCAGAAACCACAAAAAATTATTTACATAGGCAGTGACATACTGAACGTATGGATCTGTTAATGTGTGTAAGTTCATGTTACATATGAAACAAACTCGTGAGTAAGTTGTTTACTTCCTATAAATGTCCGACAAGATTACAGGTAAATTTGTAAGTATGGTCAATATATATGTATATATATATGAAATTGTAAAGGAAACGATAAAATTGCATTTGATATGAAAATGATATATTAGGTTGGTACGTAAGTTCTTAGCGTTTCTACATCAGTTTAATAGGACAAACAGACACTCATAACAGAGATTTTGGTCACCAATACTATACTCTCCTTTACTATTTACAACAGTTTGCGAGCTCTGGTGTAAGTTTTCGGTTCCAGGACAGTAGAGACCATGTGGTTTCGAGACGAAGAACTCGTCGAGCGAAGAAACTTTCTGGCAGATTAAAACTGTGCGCTGGACCGAGACTCGAACTTGGGACCTTTGCCTTTCGTGGGCAAGTGCTCTACCAACTGAACTACCCAAGCCCGACTTACGCCTCGTTCTCACAGCTTCAATTCCGCCATCACCTCGTCTCCTAGTGTTCGATCACCCACAACCAAGCCCTAATTGGCTCTCTCTGAGTAGCACCTATGATTACATGGAACTCTGGATACGAAGACAACACTTGGGCACTGGCTACGAGCTATAGACCAGCATAGAGAATTATCGGAATGGACAAGCGGCTGCCTTCTATGACAATGGTGTTGGAAATTTAGTGTAACGCTCCAACAAATGTCGGAGCAGCGACCATGTAGTGTAATTATCTGGAAAGTGTAGTTAACTCTTGAAAATAAAATGTTTCTGATTTTCACTGTGGTTTCCATTGAGCGACCGATCGGAACTTACTTTGTCGACAAACGTCGTAACCAACGTTTCTTGCTGGTTAGTTTGTGAGATTAGGATACGCAAATTAGATGTAATGTACTTATCTTTTTGCCAACATCTCCTTAGTTGACCAGGTTTTTAGTAAATAAGTAAATAAATAAATTCGCTCGTTGCCCTTGTTTTTAATGCAGTACCCGTCATTTAGCTATGATTATCACGGAATTCTAAACTTCGTCTTCCGTCTTTGTTGAGAGCGCTATCGTTCTGACATTCGAATACTATACATGGATGATGCTACCTGCGCTCGTCATTTTTCCAGTTATCCGGCCCGCTGTGAAAAAAGTTTGGTGACCTCTGATATAAATCAAAGCCCATGGGTACCAACTGTCTTTTTTAATCCTTTGTGTCTTCTAATGGTACCTCTACCTCTGCAACGCGCGATTCTGGGTGCGCTGTGGGCGAGAGTGGCGCCTGCTACACGAAGCTGCCTGCTGTACCCTGCGCTATGGCAACACGAGTTCTCTTTTGGCACCAGCCTCGAACTTGTGGCGACTATCGATGGAAGCCACCCTGCTGGAGTCCTGGACGTGTCTGTAGTTCTGGCTGTGTATCGTCAGCGGCGCCGTCCATCATCGACTGATACAGTGTGTTACTGGCCATCTCGTCAGGTTTGCCAAACTTAGTGTACCACGTTACTTGGGTAGGAGTACTGGGTCGCCTTATTTGCTATTCGGAAAGACCCCAGTTGTGATTCACGATACCGGTGGTGTGAATGGCCAAAGGTAAGTCGGCTGTCTTACGTTTATGACGACGGGGGTCGCAGTCTTTTTGGGTTGGTGTATTTAATTGGAGCCCACTTAGGAAACAAGTCAATGTTGTATAATTTTTGTTAGCTATGCTCATAAATGTGGATGGTTGTCTTATGTTTTATCTATTGAGGGTTAATGCTCTTCACACCACAGCAGTGTTTTCCATCACTGGGTAATGAGGGATTAATACATTTATTTTATTAAATTTATTTTATTATTGCGTCTTTCAGAAATTATTGTACTCACATTTTGTAACTGCTGAGGAAGTAATTGAAATATATCCATAAAAGTGTTAAAAACTATACTCGTCTTAAACTGATTGCCTGAAATATATCAATACTGTTGTTTTATTTTCATGAGTGTCTCTTGGTATAAAAGTGTGATGTAGTGTGAACAAAAAGTATTACACATATCTCAGTATCGTATGTCCTAGCTGATCTTCACGTACTTCCTTCCGAGTTTCAATAACATTGTCTTCAAACTTTTTTCTGCCTTTCTGAGCCTATTTATTTTCATTTATCAAGTTAAGATTTTTATTTTCCTTTAAGGGGGGTAGGACGTCAAACGGGCCGACTTGGAGCAGGAGAGGCACCACAGGAAATTAAAGTTTCCACTGTCTATACTTTTACCAATAAATTCATAAGATCTTGTCAGCATGACGAAGACGGATTCAGGATTTACCATCATAACAGTGGAATTTCAAAAACATACGAAAATAATTTTTTTACATGTGAACTTGCACCATTTTTTCACTTACTTTTGGCTGCATTTGTTGCTATAGGTACACTTTTCTGCACAAGTAAGTGAGATTCCTCGATGAATTTTGCACAGCATACAAACCATACTTACAGCTGTATGAATCTAGAAATTTCCAAATCTGTTAAAAACTGTGATAATATTCAGGTAATTACAATAAAAAATGTTTTTTTTCTGAACATGAAGTTTAAAATGTAACAGCTCATTCATTTTTTCATAAGTCAAATAAATTCAAGAGTTTATTAACCTGCGATTATGGTTTGCATACTGTGTAAAATTCATCGAGAAAACTCTGGTACTTATAGAGGAAAGTGTACCTATAGCAATAAATGCTGCCAATAGTAAGTAAAAAGAGTATGAAATTTGACACGTAAAAAAAATTTCTTAATTATGTTTCTGAACGTCCACTGCTATGAGTTTGAATCCTGTATCCTTCCTGGTCATGTTGACAAAGTTTTATAAATTTACTTGTAAAAGTATATGCAGTGGAAATTAAAGTGTCCTATGGTGCCTCTCCTGCTCCAAGAAGGCCCGTTAGACGTCCTATTCCCCTTATGTAACTGCAATGTAAAGAGTATTGTATGTGTAGAATCCTGGCCTGATGTAACAAATATAAGTGGAGATCAAACCAAAACGTGACATGTGGAAAAAAAAGCTAGTAAACTCAACTCAAAAGTAATCGCCGTGACGTTTAACAAATAAATATCACTCTGAGACAAGCCGTCACTGCCTTCATGGAAAAATGTTTGCGGTTACCTAGGAAACACGACTGTAGCGAGGCACACACATCTTCGTTCCAAGCAAATCGATGGGCACGAACGTATTTCTTCAGGACCCGAAAATATAGAAATCGCATGGGGAGAGATATTTACTGAATGCAGGATATGTAATGGCAACGACAACATGTTGGTGGTCCCTTAACGTTCGACTTCACTGGAGACGTGTCACTGGAAAACCCGTACGTATCTTCCACACAGTAGTATGTCTCCCAATGTGATGTCCATATTCTTGTAGTCCTGAAGAAATTCATTCTTGACCGTCGGTTTTTTTCGGACGTAGAAGTGCACACTTACGTATACTCTAGTTTTCGTAGACAACCACAAACATTTTTTTCCTGAAGGCATTGAACGTATTGTCTCACTGTGGGGTAAATGCAGTAACAGTTGTGTCGGATAGTTTTGAAATACTTAACTGGTTTCTCACTTTCTTTTCCATATATTTCGTTTTCATTTGAGAACGCCTTTGAGTAAATGAAGGATGGTTTTATTCATGAGTGCTAATATACTATATTATTCCCCGCTCTTTTCGGTATAAAACACTTTCCTTCAACAATCCCCCTTGTATTTAGTGGGAAGGACTATATGCCAGCATGGTACCATTGTACTAGTTGACGTCGGAGCTAGCATCTTGCTGCATAAACAAGCTCCCCATCATCCACGTACAGGTTCGAATCCTGCCTCGGGCATGGACGCGTGAGATTCCTTACGTTAGGTAGGTTTAAGTAGTTCTAGGGGACTGACGACCTCAGATTTTAAGTCCCACAGTGCTCAGGGCCATTTGAGGCCCTGCTTTGTCATGGAGGAAGAGAAGTAAGTTTGTATTTTTGTTGCAACGAACAAGCTGAAGTTGTTTCTTCCGTTTCCTGAGGCTAAAACAGTACATTTAAGAGCTTATAGTTGCAAAAATGAGGGAGGACATAAAAGATAATAGCATCTTAAGAATTCCAAAAGACCGTCGCCATGAGTTTACCGGCTGAACTTTTTCTTCCGTGGATAAGTAGTGTAGTGCCAATTCTCGAATTGCCGTTTTGTTTCCGGGTGGAAGTAAGGAACCCATGTTTCATCGCCTGTAATGATAGCCGACAAAAACTTGTCACGATGAAGCTCGTAACGCGCAACTATTTCGCATAGGTGGTCCTCTGTTGCTCCTTATATTCACATGTTGAGGCAGTGAGGTACCAAGCGGGCACACACATTTCAGTATCCCGGGTGGACGCCTATGTCAACATTACCAACACAGACGTCCAGCAGGGCAGCGAGGTGTTTGTTTGTCATCCGCCGATCACCTCGAATGACAGTGCCCACACAGTCTAACACTTCAGAAGTCTCAACAGTGGGGGGCCGTCCGGCATATATGAGATAGGACAGGTTTAAGCGACCTCGCCCAGCGACTCACCGTGGTTTTTTTCACTGCCGGGTCTTCGTAGGCATTCAGCAAGCGGCTATTAATATCAGCGGTGCTCTGGCTTTCTGCGAAAAGAAATTGAATGACGGCTGTCTACTTGGAACGCACTTCCGCTACTTATACCACTTATCTGAACACTAAATTTAAGGGCTGAGGCGGGACTACTCCATGATGTCCCACAACAAATATTGTATTTTCTTCAACCGAAATTGGCCGAAGAATCAAATGTCTCCATTATTATTGTATTTTAGTACCTAACATTTTTCTGATTCCCATGGTCGACCACTATATATACAAAATCCAAACTCTTTCCTCCACTAGATGTCTCGTCTTGGAGAACCAGCACATTCAGCATCCTCACGTCTGTTGAAGAAGTGGGCACATCAAGAAAGCTGAGTCTCTCTCTCTCTCTCTCTCTCTCTCTCTCTCTCTCTCTCTCTCTCTCTCTCTCTCACACACACACACACACACACACACACACACACACACACACACACACACACACACACAAACACACACGAAGCTTTCCGTTTCATCTTCCTAAAAGAACGTTAATGAGAAACCTGCTCACCATTAATGCTACATGCAAACGCATGCACCATTCTGAGCTGGGCTCGGATGAATCTCGATCGTTTTAAAAGCACGTTTACAGACTCTGGTTCTTATCCTTCCTCAGCAGCGGAATTATTAAAGTAGCGGGGTAGACCGAAGCCCGGAAAACAGCACAGTATTTTCTAATGCGTGACGACTTTCCCTCCCGAAAAGCTGTACGGTGGGAAACGTTCTGGACAGGCCGAGTACTCCAGGGGAACGAGTGCCATGAAAACGCGAGTAAGATTAAGGGGAAGCGAGATAAAGAACGCCACGTCTCCACCCCTTTCAGAGCAGACGCGACTAACTTTCTGTTACCGTGAATTATTAAACGCAGCAAAAGTGGTCGCACTAAAAGCTGTGGAAGTCCGCCCGCAGGATGGAGAGAGTGAGAGGGGGGAGGGAAGGGGAGGGGGCGACGTGTGGAGCTAACTCGCGCCGCGCAACATTTACGCTTTGCGAACCATAAGAATCGCGGATGGAGTGGTGGTTCAAAGCAGGAAGCACAACAAGCAGCTGTATGGCACCAGCGAGAGACTATTACTACAGCAACTAAAATGGCTTTCTGAAACGTAGAGACATCACAGAGGCAGTCCTGGCGGTGCGATTGATAATTAAACCAAGACTTAAGAAAATTCGTGACACGTTCATAGGGTTTGTCGGCCTAGAAAAATACGTTGGAGAAAATAAATTGGTGTTTCGAAAATGGGAGAGAAGTAAGAGTAAGCTACAGCGAATGACTAGTGGCGTACAATATGTACGAGAACCAACAGCGAAAACAATAATGGAAGAGGTACAATGCAGTGCTCTTATTAAGAAGTATGTAAGACTGGCCGTTGTATGACAACATACGCGGATGACATTTCTGTCATCAGTGGAAGTGAAAACGGATTAGAAGATGTTTTGAATGAAACGAACAGTCTAGTGGGTACAGTATACTGGTGGAGAGTATATCGAAGAAAGACGAAGGTAATGAGAAGTACTAGAAATGAGAACAGCGAGAAAGTTAATATCAGGATTGGTCATCACGAAGTAGATGAAGTGAAGGAATTCAGCTACATAGTCAACGGCTGTGGCCCATTGGTAACTTCGATTCCCATTCGATAACCGAAGTTAAGCGCTGTCGGGCTGGGCTAGCACTTGGATGGGTGACCATCCGGTCTGCCAAGTGCTGTTGGCTAGCGGGGGCACGCAGCTCTTGTGAGAGAAACTGAGGAGCTACTTGATTGAGAAGCAGCGGCTCCGGTCTCGTAAACTGACATACGGCCGGGAGAGCGGCCCTTCTATATCCGCATGCAATGATGCCTGTGGGTTAAGGATGACACGGCGGCCGTCCGTACCGTTGGGCTTTCATGGGCTGTTCGGGAGGCGTTTAGTTTTCAGGTTTTAGGCAGCAAAATAACCCGGAGCTTGGAGATCATTAAAAGGAGTCTAGAACTAGCTAAAAAGGCATTGAAGGCCAAGAGAAGTGTGCTATATCAAACATAGGCCTTAATTTGGGGAAGCAATTTCTGAGAATTTACGTTTCTAGCACAGCATTGCAAGGTAGTGAAGCATGGACTGTTTGAAAATAGGAACGGAACACGATAGAACCATATGTGACGTGGTGCTACAGAATAACGTCAAAAATTAGGTGTACTAATAAGGTAAGGAATCAGGACATTAACCGGAGAATCGGCGAGAAGAGGAATAGATATGGAAAACACTGACAAGAAGGAGGGACAGGGAAATAGCGCATGTTGAAACGTCCCATTTGAAAAATTAAAAATGAGAGTGCTGGAAAAACTCTTACGTTATTTGATACAGCAACAGCTGGGCGGACACACGTCCAGATCGTCCGCTATAGTAACCTCTCAAAACTGTGGCACCTCACTCTCCACATCCACCACTGCAGGCGGCTCACCTGCAACTACCCAACGTAACGCGCTGTTCACATCCAGTTGCCCAAAACTTAACAAGCAAATATTCCAACAATGATTCCAATCAGCCACAGACTGCACACAGCGCAGTCAGCGATTTCCATACACACCGCTACGTGGCGTCACCAACATAAAAAACCTAATCAGCCTACTTACAATGTTTTTTTTTGGACATCAGGGAATATTGGCATCTGTCTCGGGTTTTCCGGCCGACGTTCGTCTAATGATTTTACTGACGTTTCGCCAGCCGGTGGGAGGCAATTGCAATGTAGGGTGAAGCTTTGACAATGCCAGCCACTCGTGCTGGCGAAACGTCAGTAAAATCATTAGATCATCGTCGGCTGAAAAACCCGAGACAGATGCCAATAGGCAGTTTGTCAACAAATGGCCACGAAAGCCTTAACAATTTTGTATCAGAGAATGACTGTAGAGGGTTAAAACTGTAGAGAAAGACAGGGATTGGAGTACATCCAGGAAATAACTGAGGACGTAGTTTGCAAGACTACTATGAGATGAAGAGGTTGGCGCAAGAGAGGAGTTCGTGATGGGCTGCGTCAAACCAGTCAGAAGATCGAAGAAAAAATAGCCAGAGATGTATTCATTCGCACCTACTGTCCAGGACAGATCGAAAGAGCCCAGCCTGAAAATTAGGAAAGGTTCAAGAAAGGAATTAAAATTCAGGGTGAAAGAATACAATTGATAAGGTATCTTGATGATATTTCTGTCTTCAGGTTAAGAAGAATTATAGGTTGGGTTGAATGGAATGAACATTCTGATGAGTACACAATATAGACTGAGAGGAAACCCAAGAAAGACGAACGTAATTAACAGCAGCAGCAGAAATAAACTGAACGTTAAAATTATGCACCAGGATCTAAGGAGTCCCACTACCACAGAATCATTATAACACATGACGGACGAAGCAAGGAGGACATAAAAAGCACACTAGAACTGGAAAAGGGGACATAAAAAGCACACTAATACTGAGAAAAAGGGCGTTCCTGGCCAGAAGTCTGCTAATATCCGTACTTGGTCTTAATCTGAGGAAGGGGATTCAGTGGTGATTTCAGGAGTCATATCGTGATATTCTATGGGCCGCATGGTTATCCGACAAGACCGCATCACTGCCAAGGGTTATGTGACCATTGTGACTGATCTGACACACCCAATGTACCATTGTTTGTTCCCCAATGTTGATGCTGTGTTCCAAGACCAAGATGACGTGGCTTCCGTTCACATAGCTCACTTCGTCGAAGACTGGTTTTTTGAGCACGAGGATTAACTATCGCATCGGGTCTGCCCACCACATATTTAAATATTATTGAGCCTTTCTGGTCTACTTTGGAGACAATGGTCTGTTGTTGTTGTTGTTGTTGTGATCTTCAGTCCTGAGACTGGTTTGATGCAGCTCGCCATGCTACTCTATCCTGTGCAAGCTTCTTCATCTCCCAGTACTTACTCCAACACACATCCTTCTGAATCTGCTTAGTGTATTTATCTCTTGGTCTCCCTCTACGATTTTTACCCTCCACGCTGCCCTCCAATGCTAAATTGGTGATCCCTTTATGCCTCAGAAAATCCTACCAAGCGATCCCTTTTTATAGTCAATTTGTGCCACAAACTTCTCCCCAATTCTATTCAATACATCCTCATTAGTTATGTGATTTAACCATCTAATCTTCAGCATTATTTTGTAGCACCACATTTCGAAAGCCTCTATTCTCCTCATGTCCAAACTATTTATAGTCCATGTTTAACTTCCATACATGGCTACACTTCATACAAATACTTTCTGAAACGACTTCCTGACACTTAAATCTATACTCGATGTTAACAAATTCCCCTTCTTCAGAAACGCTTTCCTTGCCATTGCCAGTCTACATTTCATATCCTCTCTACTTCGACCATCATCAGTTATTTTTCTCCCCAAATAGCAAAACACCTTTACTACTTTAAGTGTTTCAATTCCTAATCTAATGCCCTCAGCATCACCCGACTTAGTTCGAATACATTCCATTATCCCCGTTTTGCTTTTGTTGATGATTATCTTATATCCTTCCTTCAAGACCCTGTCCATTCCTTTCAAGTGCTCTTCCCGTCCTTTCCTGACTCTGACAGAATTAAATGTCATCGGCGAACCTCAAAGTTTTTATTTCTTCTCCATGGATTTTAATACCTACTCCGAATTTTTCTTTTGTTTCCCTTACTGCTTGCTCAATATACAGATTGAATAACATCGGGGTAGAGGCTACAACCCTGTCTCATTCCCTTCCCAACCACTGCTTCCCTTTCATGTCCCTCTACTCTTGTAACTGCCATTTGGTTTTTGTACAAATTGTAAATGGCCTTTCGCTCTTTGTATTTTATTCTTGCCACCTTCCAGTCAACATTGTCAAAAGCTTTCTCTAAGTCTACAAATGCTAGAAATGTCTGTTTTCATTTCCTTAATCTCCTTTCCTTAATCTAGCTTCTAATATAAGTCTCAAGGTCAGTATTGCGTCACGTGTTCCCATATTTCTACGGAATCGAAACTTATCTTCCCCGAAGTCAGCTTCAACCAGTTTTTCCAGTCGTCTGTAAAGAATTCGCGTTATTATTTTGCAGCCGTGACTTATTGACCTGATAGTTCGGTAATTTTCACATATGTCCACGCCTGCTTTCTTTGGGATTGGAATTATTATATTATTCTTGAAGTCTGAGGGTATTTCGCCTGTCTCATACATTTTGTTCACCAGATAGTAGAGTTTTGTCAGGACTGGCTCTCCCAAGGCTGTCAGTAGTTCTAATGGAATGTTGTCTACTCCCGGGGCCTTGTTTTGACTTAGGTCCTCACTTCTCTATCAAACTCTTCACGCAGTATCGTATCTCCCATTCCATCTTCATTTGCATCCTCTTCCCTTTCTATAACATTGCCCTCAAGTATATCACCCTTGTATAGACCCTCTGTATACTCCTTCCAACTTTCTGGTTTCCCTTCTTTGCTTAGAACTGGGTTTCCATCTGAGCTCTTGATATTTATACAAGTGGTTCTCTTTTCTCCAAAGGTCTCTTTAATTTTCCTGAAGGCAGTATCTATCTTATCCCTATTGAGATAAGCCTCTACATCCTTACATTTGTCCTCTAGCCATGCGTGCTTTTCCATTTTGCACTTCCTGTCGATCTCATTTTTGAGACGTTTGTATTCCTTTTTGCCTGCTTCATTTACTGCATTTTTATATTTTCCCCTTTCATCAGTTAAATTCAGTATTTCTTCTGTCACCCAAGGATTTCTACTAGCCCTCGTCTTTTTTCCTCCTTGATCCCCTGCTGTCTTCACTGCTTAATCCCTCAAAGCTACCCATTCTTCTTCTACTCTATTTCTTTCCCCCATTCTTGTCAGTTGTTCCCTTGTGCTCTTTCTGAAACTCTGTACAACCTGTGGTTTAGTCAGTTTATCCAGGTCCCATCTCCTCAATTTCCCACCTTTTTACAGTTTCTTCAGTTTTAATCTGCAGTTCATAACCAATAGATTGTGGTTAGAGTCCACATCTCTCCCCGGAAATGTCCTACAATTTAAAACCTGGTTCGTAAAGCTCTGTCTTACCATTATATAATCTATCTGAAACCTGTCAGTATCTCCAGGCTTCTTCCATGTATACAACATCCTTTTATGATTCTTGAACCCAGTGTTAGCTATGATTAAGTTGTGCTCTGTGCAAAACTCTACCAGGCGGCTTCCTCTTTCATTTCTTACCCCTAATCCATATTCAGATAGTACGTTTCCTTCTCTTCCTTTTCCTACTCTAGAATTCCAGTCACCCATGGCTATTAAATATTCGTCTCCCTTCACTGTATGAATACTTTCTTTTATTTCATCATACATTTCTTCAATTTCTTCGTCATCTGCAGATCTAGTTGGCTTATAGACTGGTACTACTGCCGCAGGCGTGGGCTTCGTGTCTATCTCGGCCATAACAATGCATTCACTATGTTGTATATAGTAGCTTACCCGCGCGAACCAGAATAACGCAGCTAATGATTAGTTTGGTGGATCCATTACTGGAGATATAGATAACGAAATTTATACAACTAATTCAGTAATTACCCTCTTAATTATATATAACCTGCGTTATCGCTTTCGCCTGCGAGAGCGCAGCAAAGTAAATAACATAATCGTTGGCTTGTGTAGCGTTCCATGATGTTGAACAAACTTGAGTATTCCGTGATTTTACTAATTGTAGACCTGACTAAAGAAGGACGTATTTCAAGAAGGAAGTGTACTTCTATTGTTTAAGAAAAATAATAACCGCCATTGCGGCGAGATATCAGGAGGTATTAATTTCTGTCAATTTACGCTCCTTTAAAAGCTGATTATATAGTGTAATAGTTGAGCACTCCGAAGAGCGTTTTTAATGAAATAATAATTGTTATTATAAAGGTTAATTTTTTCTCATTTCTGAAGTGAATATTGTGTTAATCTTTCCTCTCCTACTAATTACGATGCAAAGTGCAAGCTAGCAGAAGGCTTAGGATTTTGAAAGCTAGGTAGTACGGTGCGATCCCACGGTCTTATGGAATAAACAGGTTCTCGTTTGTGAAAACCGAAAATTTGTGGAAGTTGCTTCACCGAAACATACTATCATTGCTGTTCAGAATCGTATCCGTCTGCCATGATCTTCAAAAACAGCTTCAAGAATTTTTCAGAGCTACATTACGACGCACATCTTGGAAAGGTGTTTCTTACGCTGGCTGCTAAGAAGAACTTCAAACTTGGGTGCGTTCGATTGCACATGGGAGACGCCACGCTTTACGGAAAATTTAATAATTTACTCTTTTTCAGCCAAGAAGACAGTAATTAAGATCCACAGCACTATATATTTTATTTTTGCTGAAAAAGTCAGTTTAAATTTTCATATTCAAAAGTAACACCAAAGGACAGTTTTATTTAAATCATTTAGTACTAGGATGGAAAGAGGAGCTGGTACGGTAAGAGTAGGGATCTGTAGTTGTACTGTGTTGTATTGTATGTTAACCAGGAGCCTAGAAACGAACGAGAGGCTCCGTCCCCGCCGCAGCCACAGTGGTCCACAGACCCACGACGACTACCGCAGTCCACTTCACCCCTCCGCCGCCCCACACTGACCACTCTTTCAGGGTTATTGTGTGGTTCGGCCCCCGGTGGACACCCCACAGCGAACGTCTCACACCAGGCGAGTGTAACCCCTATGTTTGCGTGGTAGAGTAATGGTGGTGTACGCGTACGTGGAGAACTTGTTTGCGCAGCAGTCGCCGACATAGTGTAAAAATGGTTCAAATGGCTCTGAGCACTATGGGACTTAACTTCTGAGGTCATCAGTCACCTACAACTTATAACTACTTAAACCTAACGCGGTTCTAGACTGTAGCGCCTAGAACCACTCGGCCACGCCGGCCGGCCCGACATAGTGTAGCTGAGACGGAATAAGGGAAACCAGCCCTCATTCGCCGAGGCAGATGGAAAACCGCCTAAAAACTATTCACAGACTGGCCGGCTCACCGGACCTCGACACAAGTCCGCCGGGCGGATTCGTGCCGCGGACCAGCTCTCCTTCCCAATCCCGAAAGCCGTGCGTTAGACCGAACGGCTAACCGGGCCGGCTGAACAGTAGTTACTATCAATTTTGCAGCGGAGAGTTCCAACGCTACCTATCGGTTTGTTCTATTTCATTTATGAGGAATACGTAATAATTTTTCTAGCGACCAAGAGAGGGTCATTAGAATATATACTAGTTGTATCCCGAAGTACAGTTAATCTGTATAGGCTAACTGCAGTGCGGGATACAAATTTAAGGTATGTTGACTTTTTGATCGTCGCTAGCATTGTATAGGTCAACTGAAGTACCGGATACAAACTAAACAGGTGTTGCTTTTTCGATTCCTCTACTACTAGCATCCTAATCTTCAGTTGATACTAGTACTAGCGAAGGCAAAAGACCGACATACGTAAAATTTGTGTCCCTTACTTCACCTGACGTACTGTATATAGGTCGACTGAAGAATAAGGTTAGGTTAGGTTGGTGTTGTTTAACGTCCCGTCGACAACGAGGTCATTAGAGACGCAGCGCTAGCTCGGGTTAGGGAAGGATGGGGAAGGAAATCGGCTGTGCCCTTTCAAAGGAACCATCCCGGCATTTGCCTGAAACGATTTAGGGAAATCACGGAAAACCTAAGTCAGGATGGCTGGAGACGGGATTGAACCGTCGTCCTCCCGAATGCTGAAGAATAAGATACTAATGCCAGCGAAGACGAAAAAATCGGCGTACGTAGCCTTGGCATCCTGTATCCCAGGTAAAGTACACGAAGGAGAAATAAAACGACATACATAAAATTAGTATCCCACACTTCAATTGACCTATATAGGCCAACTGAAGTTTGGGATACTAATTTTGTTCTTCGTCTTCATAGTGACAGTATCGAACGAAAATTACCATAGTAGTGCTGGCGACAAGAAATAAGCTTTTAACAGGAAAATTTGTATTCCGTTCTTCAGCTGACCTATGTAGGTCAATTGAAGAATGGGGTACTAGTGTTAGCGAAGGCGAAAAACTCGACATAGGTAAAATTTGTATCCCGTACCTATACAGGTCGACTGCAGTACGGCATACATATTTTTCGTATATTGGTCTTTTCGTCTTCGATAGTATTAGTGTCTACTTAAACATATCGTAGTTCTGCTAGTGCTAGAGAAGGCGGAAGAAAACGACAACTGTAAAACTTGTATTGCGTACTGCCGCTGACGAATCCTGTTTCAAGTCTTCCAAATTGATAGCAACAGGTAAATTCATACCTACAGACGAAAATCAAAAAATAAAAATTGTCCAGAACTAAAAACAATTCGTACAAAAAAACTCACTAAGAATGAAAATAAGGACCGAATGAATTGGAAGGAAGAAATGATTTAAATTAATACAGGCGACAAAATCGTACACATTGCCTAGTCTTGTCTTTTAAAAACACGTTCATTTATTTCAGTTTACAATGTTGATACCTCGCCACAGATGATAACCGATAGGGCACTAAAATAAAGGTATTAAAATCTGTGAGTAAACTGTGATATCATTTGTCAAAGCCGACAGATTGTATCCTGTTCTTCCTATGACGAGGTTGACAGCTCCCGAAAGATGAAAAGTGTTTTGGTATCTGAAGATTAATTTCCCCGTGAAATCGTCATTTGCAGTTTCGTTCTGCGTATTAACGCAGAACGGCAGACAGCGCTGTCGTCATGATGGATTGCAGCAGCTGTACGGGTTCGCGCTTAGGAACTATTTGCCACCCTGTTTACTGAGGAATGTTCAGTTCTGTACCAGCTCGACAGGTAGAATTTATGGGACTTCCTAACATCACTTCCCCCCACAGGGTCTACTCTCTATTCTAATACGACGGTCGGCTCGAACGTTATACACCACACAAACAACTATCCTCCTGGAGTTTCTTACGCCATTTCTCTTAACTGGTGTGACCTGACGATGTCTGGAGAAACTTTCTACAGATATCTCTTTGCACACTCACTACCGATCGGTAACGGGCAAATTTTAGCACATAAAATGCTTTCTTTCCCTGGTTAGCCAGCACTTACAGCAACTGCTTTTGGTGGCACCAACGTAAGCGATTTTCCAAACTAAAATCAAATGGTTCAAATGGCTCTGAGCACTATGGGACTTAACATCTATGGTCATCAGTCCCGTAGAACTTAGAACTGCTTAAACCTAAGTAACCTAAGGACATCACGCAACAAACAGTCATCATGAGGTAGAGAAAATCCCTGACCCCGCCAGTAATCGAACCCGGGAACCCGGGCGCGGGAAGCGAGAACGCTACCGCACGACCACGATCCAAACTAACTTCACGCGGTTTTCCAAACTAACTTCCCGCTTCTACGGTTAACAAAGAACTCTGAGATTGTCTTTCACGTTATATTTAACTGTCAACTGGCACCAAATGTTTCAAAAATGGCTATGAGCACTTTGGGACTTAACTGCTGAGGTCATCAGTCCCCTAGAACTTAGAACTTCTTAAACCTAACTAACCTAAGGACATCACACACATCCATGACCGAGACAGGATTCGAACCTGCGACCGTAGCGTGTAGGACCGCTCGGCCACTCTGGCAGGCCCGAAAGTTTCAAGGACATTATAATTACCCTGTATGTATGATCCTGTGTGTAATAACGGAAATTGCAACACGGCGCTGTTCCACAGCATGCAATAGAAAACTGTGTGGAAATGGAGGAAGTTCACACTCAAGTGTAAACTCTTGCACATTAATAGCCTGAAGCAACCGTTATTATTTCATTACACGACTGCTGAAGAAACATTGCAAGAGTGTTTCAGTAGCACAGGTCAAGAACGAAATTTTTTGTGAACTTAGTGACGATGCAGGAGAAATCAATTTATGTATTTTCAGATCTTTTGAATGGAGCAGTGTATTCAAACATTTCCGTAGTCGGTTTCATGCCGATCGCTGTGAATGATCTTTAAACTTAACCACGTAATAAAACATCAAGAAATAGTGCACTATGGTATCGAAGCTGCTGTAACACACACAACAGAACAATGAGTGTGCTATATTTTAAGTAACTAAGCTGAGGTGCCAGAAGTCATGGGTAGCGATATACACATATACAGATGGTGGTATAGAAGGGCAGTAGATTGCACGTGATTACGGTCGCACGACGGGAATTAACACATTTTCAACGCGGAATAGAGGTTGAACATTAATAAAACGGACAAATTTTGAGGGATCGGATACCAAACTGGAAATGAAGGAGAAAAGGTCTTATGAACATGTGTCCGCAGGTGGACAGTCTGCGTGCAAACGGTGTGCGTGCAACGACAACATATCGTCCCGGAATGCGATACAGAACTGCATCGCATCCACGTAACAACAGATGTTCCAAGTGAATGCATGGGATTGCAGGTGATAGGGATAGTAGCGGTTGTTATGCAGGATACACATGATCTTTCGTTCACTTAAACCATGTTGGCGGGCCACTTGCCTGGTGATATACTTGGCTTCGTCTCTATGTCCTGCAGAATTCGGTCCTCCAGATATGGTGAACCCACACTCCGCCGCATCCCTGCACATTCGTCTCTCTGAAAGGATCCTTGGTCATACAAACGCCAAACAAGAGCTTGAAATGTCGTGTGATGAGGTTGGTATCTGTGAGGGTACTTGTTTTGGTACAGCCGTGCTGCCTCCTGACCGTCTCCATCCGCTTGGTCGTATGCAAATACCATCTCGGCTTGTTTCCGACATGAATCACGGACCATTATGCTGCAGTACGCTGCGTCTATTGCACAGCCTGCAACACGCAAGGAAGATATGGCACGTAGTCAGAGGAACAGTGATTTGTCACCGCCATCTACGGTGGCAGCGACGCATTTCCGACACATGTTCATAGGACCTTGTTTCCTCCATTTCCAGTCAAGAACCCGTCTCTGCAGTTATCGGAGTTGCTAATGTTCACACTGTACTTGTTTGGCTGTTAGGTTATTCGATCTTTTCATTGGCGTCTTTTCCATGTTATTACACTCCTGGAAATGGAAAAAAGAACACATTGACACCGGTGTGTCAGACCCACCATACTTGCTCCAGACACTGCGAGAGGGCTGTACAAGCAATGATCACACGCACGGCACAGCGGACACACCAGGAACCGCGGTGTTGGCCGTCGAATGGCGCTAGCTGCGCAGCATTTGTGCACAGCCGCCGTCAGTGTCAGCCAGTTTGCCATGGCATACGGAGCTCCATCACACTCTTTAACACTGGTAGCAAGCCGCGACAGCGTGGACGTGAACCGTATGTGCAGTTGACGGACCTTGAGCGAGGGCGTATAGTGGGCATGCGGGAGGCCGGGTGGACGTACTGCCGAATTGCTCAACACGTGGGGCGTGAGGTCTCCACAGTACATCGATGTTGTCGCCAGTGGTCGGCGGAAGGTGCACGTGCCCGTCGACCTGGGATCGGACCGCAGCGACGCACGGATGCACGCCAAGACCGTAGGATCCTACGCAGTGCCATAGGGGACCGCACCGCCACTTCCCAGCAAATTAGGGACACTGTTGCTCCTGGGGTATCGGCTACGACCATTCGCAACCATCTCCATGAAGCTGGGCTACGGTCCCGCACACCGTTAGGCCGTTTTCCGCTCATGCCCCAACATCGTGCAGCCCGCCTCCAGTGGTGTCGCGACAGGCGTGAATGGAGGGACGAATGGAGACATGTCGTCTTCAGCGATGAGAGTCGCTTCTGCCTTGGTGCCAATGATGGTCGTATGCGTGTTTGGCGCCGTGCAGGTGAGCGCCACAATCAGGACTGTATACGACCGAGGCACACAGGGCCAACACCCGGCATCATGGTGTGGGGAGCGATCTCCTACACTGGCCGTACACCTCTGGTGATCGTCGAGAGGAGAGTGTACGGTACATCCAAACCGTCATCGAACCCATCGTTCTACCATTCCTAGACCGGCAAGGGAACTTGCTGTTCCAACAGGACAATGCACGTCCGCACGCATCCCGTGCCACCCGACGTGCTCTAGAAGGTGTGAGTCAACTACTCTGGCCAGCAAGATCTCCAGATTTGTCCCCCATGGAGCATGTTTGGGACTGGATGAAGCGTCGTCTCACCCGGTCTGCACGTCCAGCATGGACGCTGGTCCAACTGAGGCGCCAGGTGGAAATGGCATGGCAAGCCGTTCCACAGGACTACATCCAGCATCTCTACGATTGTCTCCATGGGAGAATAGCAGCCTGCATTGCTGCGAAAGGTAGATATACACTGTACTAGTGGCGACATTGTGCATGCTCTGTTGCCTGTGTCTATGTGCCTGTGGTTCTGTCAGTGTGATCATGTGATGTATCTGACCCCAGGAATGTGTCAATAAAGTTTCCCCTTCCTGGGACAATGAATTCACGGTGTTCTTATTTCTATTTCCAGGAGTGTAGTTCAAATGGCTCTGAGCACTATGGGACTTAACATCTGAGGTCATCAGTCCCCTAGAACTTAGAACTACTTAAACTTAACTAACATAAGGACGTCACACACACCCATGCCCGAGGCAGGATTCGAACCTGCGACCGTAGCGGCCACGCGGTTCCATTTGGAGACAGTTTAACAATCATTTACAAGTGCTTAACAAAATGATTAAACGTGCCCACTTTACCAACTCGTGTCTTACGCAAGTTGCTTGTGTAAATTGTGAAATGTTTCTGCTGGTAGAGATGTCCAGACTTAAACTATTCCAAAGAAGACCATCTTAAGTTTTTTCAGAAGCTGTGACATTGTCGCGGATAAAACAGTGACCCGTATACGCAATAAGTTTCCTTCAATTTACGTCTATTGTCACAAACCCTTTGTAAACAGATTTCCGGTTTCGCTCTATAATGATCGTTATCAGATCGGCAGAAAAAAAAACCCACATAAATACACTCGCAGATTGTCTGCATCTTAAAAACAATAAATAGACCATAATGAAAAGTACTACTGACAAATGTATGCATTTGTCCGCTTTAAATATGAAGAGACATACCTGTTTTATAAAATCAACAATCGTGTTTTATTTCATAGTTTTGTTTACTGTAATGCCTTTTATACGTTATACGCTCATTACAGATTTCAACTATTGTATCCCCTTTTATTTTATGCTGTTCAGTTAATTATTGAAAACTATTGTATGCCGACATTAGCGACATCTAGTGAGCATACAACACAAACATCTTGTGGCTACTGTACGGCAGCTTGTTTTAAACAGTACTGCAACTGACAACATGACTCGTGCATGTGATGTTATATATATGTGTTTGACGATGCTGGGGCTGATTCCGCATTTAACATTTGACGATCCCACACTGACTGCAGCACATCAGGACTTTGTTTTTATAAAACAGGTATGCCTCGTCATACTTAAAGCGCAGAAATGCACATATCTTTCAGTAGTACCTTTTATTATGGTCTATTTATTGTTTTTAAGCTGGAGAAAATCTGCACGTTTATTTATGTTTTTTCTCCATTTTTTGGTGCAGATCTAGTGATGGTCTTATAGACAGAGACCGGTAATCTGTTTACAAAAGTTTGTGACCATAGACATAAATTAAAGGAAACTTAGTAAGCTCTTTCTACTTCTATTGGTGCGGTCCCGAAAGGTTCTGAAGTGACACAGCTCGTTCCAGGCAGGACAATAATTTCCTCAACTAATACATGAGTCTATTCGTCTCCTTTAATAATTCAATACCAGTTACGTCATTAACATTTACGTGGCAAATATTGAACTGATGGTTCAGCGTGCAGTGCTTTCCATTCCCATTTGTGTATATCCACACGAACTAAATGAAAGGTCAGAGGCCTCGTTGCTTTAACTGCGTACAGTATCATATTGCAGAAACTCTGCAACTGACATTAGCCTTGTACATCTGATTTTTTGTGGGCTATTGTAACGATAGTGAGAAGTGAGACACAGTCGTGCGAGCAGTTACACCAAATTACGTACTGTGTTCAGTTACTGAATCACACTTCCTGAGCACCAGCGGTCCATTCTAAAGTGCAAAAGGCGGGAACAGGAAGTTGGTGCTGATAAAACGGACTATCATTTAGTGCTGAGGCGGCATTCATGAAGAGAGGGGCGTGAACGTGAGACCGACAACGCAGTACGCAGATGATTAATTATGCCGACATGGCTTCCTTGCAGATAAGGTCCGCAGGTTTCGGCGCCATTGTTATCGCTTCATTAAGGACCATTGTGGGTGAAAAATGAGGCGCAAGACATACCCGACCTTTTCCGTGCAAGAGATCCGCGATATACGGCAGCTTATGGTGGTGGTTACGGTGTGTAGAGCGAATGATGTAATGACATGCTCCGAAGAAAAGAAATACTCTGTCATACATGCTATCAGTTTAACGATACCGTACTGTACCCAGGGTCACGTGACAAACTGACTACAGCACCTTATACACGCATCGCCAACAACTGAGAACAAGTAGAATAGGAAAAACCGACACCGGTATATAAGTTTCAATAACCGGCACTTTTCAGTATTTGTTCAGTCTCGATTATAACATGTCTTTCTTGCTGATAACCAGGTAAAAACCGGTGTATAAAATTTGCCATAAAATGTGCAAAAATTTTGGATTTATAAGTAAAATTTGTTTTAGAAACGAGTAATATTTATTAGCAAAATTCCCATTGCTTCGAAAAAATTGGGTTATTGTAGAAAATGGTAAGAGAGATCACTCATAATTTAAGAACATCGAAAATGCGGCGTAAGGATTGGTACATCGTTTGTAGAGACACTAACGAACCTCTTGCCTCGTTGGGAGGTCTATTAAACAGAAAATGTGTGCGAGTGCAGGACTTGTCCCCAGCTGTTCAATATGGTAGTTCATCACTGTCGTCGCTGAACATGTGTCGCATTACTGAGTGCCGCCATCTACAGTCTTGGAAGTATTTTACGAAGTTGACGAGCAATGTATTACAATGTTCCTTTGCCTTTAAAGCAGTGGACTGTAAATATTGGGCAATTGATTAATTGATTTCTGAATTCTTAACTATTCTCATACAGTTGCAACTGGTAAATTTGCCCACGGTCTACATTCTTCACTTGAATTTCTTGATGTTTCATTCTTACTTTTTTCAGCCAAAAATCAATAATTTGAATTTTCTTTTAGGAAGTAAGAAATGTAATTGATTGCAAGACGGGACAAAATAAACTAGGGACCCATTTTAGGTTGTGTTCAAGCGACCTGGCATATATTAGCTGAATTGGTGAACCATGTCTGCCGGCCGGAGTGGTCGTGCGGTTCTAGGCGCTACAGTCTGGAGCCGAGCGACCGCTATGGTCGCAGGTTTGAATCCTGCCTCGGGCATGGACGTTTGTGATGTAGTTAGGTTTAATTAGTTCTAAGTTCTAGGCGACTGATGACCTCAGAAGATAAGTCACATATTGCTCAGATCCACTTGAACCATTTTTTAACCATGTCTGAGTTAATCCCCTTGTCACTGCAAATTTTGTCCTAGTCCCTCTACGATTTCGTATGATCGTCAGACGACTATACTTTCGTGTGGACAGTAGCCTAATCAGCAAACATCTTTATGGTGCTATCGAAACTTTCTAATAAGCCATTTATATATCCTGAGAACATAAGAGATGCTATTAAGTCCCCTGGTGACACAACAGATGTTGTTTTGATTTCTGAAAAAACTGGGAGGCCAGTGCAACGCTATGGGTTGTAATAGTCAAATACTCATCGAAACAAGCAACTATTTGGGAAAATATTGAGCATGGTCGTATCTTGTTCAGTAGTTACGTGACCATTATTACGAAACTGTCGTTGGACTTATATAAGATCCATAAGATAGATTATCAAGTTAAATCAGAATGAATTGAAATGTCAACTGCTAGTAGCGTTTTGCATGAGATAACCACCTAGATTACGATTTTCTGTGTTAAATCGTCTGCATAAATATTTGAGAAGTCGCGGGTGAAAGCGGGTTGGACTGCACTGAGGGTGTGGCACACACTGTCGGGCCATAAAACCCCAGGGAGTCTGCCGAATCGCTGCTCGCTGTCCACGTGATGGAAAATGTGAGGTGGATATTGTTCTGGCGTAACCACAAGCGCCAGAATGAAGACGAAGAAAGCAAGGTGGTGAAACGATGTCGGTCAATGGTGTGCTGATTAGGACCGCCCCGCGACAGGAGCAGCACCTGCAATAATGGAATATAAGCGCCGCTCCTGGCAGCCTCGGTAGTTCGGGTGTGGCGTGAAAAGCTTATACCCAAACTAGTCGACTGTTACATCAAGCTGATTGATAGCTTTCTGAAGGACAGGCGTCTGTATGTACAAATACATGAGAAGACATCATCACTGAAAATTGTCTCAACTGGCATCCCAAAGGGAACGGTGATATCATTATGCCTGTTCAATTTGTATATTCCCACCATCAGTATGTCACCACCATTCTGTTTGCCGATAACACGGTCTTCCTCTCTGGAAGGACCATCGAACAACTTGTCGACAGGATGCAGCGACAACTTGTCGTCACCCAACAATGGGCAAAGAGGAATAAAATCACCCTAAACCCTACGAAATGTACAGCAATACTGTTTACGAAGAAACAGTCGGATCTGAGCATGCAACTTGCCATCAATGGACAGCCAACAACCTGGGCTACCACGAAATACCCGGGGGTGATACTGGATAAAGGCATGACTTTTGCCACAAACATACAAGATAGAAAACTCAGTACTATGAAAGTGATCTGGGCACTCACGCCATTTTTTATGAGCAGGAATCTAAACCCGTCAACGAAATTAAAACTTTTTAGATGAACGGTACAACCCTCTCTGCTGTATGGGTTGACGTTTTGGGGAACAACATGTGCCCCTAATCTACATAGTTTGCAACCTTACAAAACAGGTGTTTGAAGTGGAGACTAGTCGCCACACGGTGGGCCAGGACGAGAGAAATACACGAGCTGACTGGAGAAAAATAAGGAGCTGAGAAGATAAAAGACCAGGAAACTCATCACAAATTAGACGAGTATCAGGGAAATGTCCACCAACTTGCGAATGTAGGCCAGGCACCACCACAACATGGCCACAAATACAAAGTGCCTCGAGCCATCATTGCACCCCCACTGGACCATCAAAGACGACGCAATTTTCAGTTATTCGCTGGTTTACATGTAAATAGTGACTGTCAATAACTCGTACTACTACCTAACAAACACCCTTAAAAGACACAATAGCAATAAGGTTTTTAACTAGTTAACCACCTCAAATACAGATAAGGGAGCGAGGCGAGCAACTTCTGACATGATATCTTAATGGTCGACTCCCACAGGCCGGCCGATGTGGTCGGGCGGTTCTAGGCGCTTCAGTCTGGAACCGCGCGACCACTACGGTCGCAGATTCGAATCGTGCCTCGGGTAAGGATTTGTGTGATGTCCTTAGGTTAGTTAGGTTTAAGTATTTCTAAGTTTGGGGGACTGGTGGCCTCAGCAGATAAGTCTCATAATGCTCAGAGCCATTTGAACCTTTTTTTTTTTTTGATCCCAATAGGAATCAGTGTTCAGCCAATCAAAATTATACGACTCCGAAAAACACAGATCTCGAAATTTTCCTCGTTGGAAGCACTCTCTTCTCGGGCAGAACTTTTTAGGGCAGTCTTCTTCATGTCTGAATGACTTGTCGAGCGGTCTCTCGGACGAGAGTCTCTCACCTGGCTGACAGACAAAGAGGAGTCGTTGGCACAGAGCCAAAGATTAGTTCTGCAGTCACTTTAGCCACCACTGTTACATTATGAATATCGTGAGATTCATCCCGCCCGGTTAGCCACGCGGTCTAACCCTCTGCATCCCGAGCAGGAAGTGGTGCCGGTCCCCGGCACGAACCCGCCCAGAGGGTTACTGTCGAGGTCCGTTGTGCCGGCCAAACTGTGGGTGATTTCGAGGCTGTTTTCCATCTGCCTCAGGGAGTGCGGGCTGGTTGCCCTTATTTCGCCTCACTTACAGTATGTCGGCGCTTGCTGCGCAAACACTGTCTCCATATACGCATACACCATAATTACTCTACCACGCAAACATCTGGGGCTACATTCGTTACGTATGATACGTTCCCAGGGGGTGGGGGAGCGGGGTCGGGTGGAGAGAGGGGAGGAGGAGGGGGTTGTCCACTTGGGCCGAATCGCACCATAGCCCTGAGTTCGGAGTGGGGTGGCTTTGGGGCGGGTGGACTGCTGTGGCCTGTTGTGGGGTTTTGAACCACTGGGGCTACAGCCTCTCTGTCGCTTCTAGGTCCCCAGTTCGACACACAATACACAATGGTGAGATTCAGCTGCAATAGCAAAGAAAACTGTAGGGTGTAACGTTACGTGTATGCAGCCTAGAATTGGTACAAAGTGAGGTAACTTTGTTTGTTGAGATGTGCGATCGCAGGGTGGGATGCCAGTGCCGCTCTAGAGTAGTTAGGTGCACCAGCAAAGCGCAGGGTGTGGGGAAATGCCAGTACGGGGAATTGCGGCGATGGACCGTCGCATGTAAGGAGAGACAATACTCCAAGAATCAGACAATCTTAAAAATGGCTAAGTCACAGCACTCTGAACTTCGGCAAAATATAACACTTATTAAGCGAATGTGAATACAGATGGTATCTCATAAAAAAATAAGCACTTTATGTCGTGTTCGTGAAGAAGGCACAAGTGCCTGAAGCACTGTGCATGATGCGGTCGTATACGTGACAGATTCTGGGCGGTCAACAGCTGTTATGAAACTTAAACGTTTCAGGACACATTTCGGTTAGATCTTCAAGGAGGTAATTGGATGTGCGTGCTGCAAGAAGGAAGGCCTGCCTTTGATAACGTGTGATATTCCTTCGTGTCGGTTATAGACTCTGAGCGGTGAACGGCCGCTACAACGCTCGAACTTTTAGAGGGGCTTCATATTTCGAGAGGTCTGAATCTGCTACAGAGTTGGAACCCGTCTCTGCTTCATTTACGGAACTAATAATGGACGTACTACGAGTTATTATTCTTCGTATCGTGTGTGTTAATTTGTGAATAATCGTGTTGAACTCCCAACTATCTTGAGCTGGTGAATATTTCATGTATTGAGTTGTTTCACTACTGTGTTTACGGAACGGACTCTTCGAGTATCTTTGATAACTATCTAGATAGTAGGTTTTGCTACCATTATGATAACGCTCTCAACGTGGCTTTACTGCATTTGATAAGGGCATTTCTGTATGTATCTTCACTAAATATCGTAGGAACAGTTACTGTTTATCTGAGATCTCCTATCTTGAATAAACGTTATTCAACATAATTCTCTGTTCTCTACATCAATGACAGACGATAGAATAGAAACCTGTTATTAAATATTCATTTAACTTTTATTTGTAATTCTGTGCTTTTCTCCCAATTCTAGCTAAAACCTACACAATGTGACTGAAGGATAACAACTCCAGCGTTTCGATCCTGTAACTACATCCAGCTGTTCTCTTTAAACGGAACCAAGCATAGTCCACGTACCTAGAGTACGTGCAACCACAGGTAAAGACGCAACTGATTTGCTCGTATGAGACTCTGTTTGAAAGAGCAACTACACAGCAGTAAACAGTTACATACCGCCGCAAAGGAAATTCAGATCTTCTTTAATGATGTTCACAAACTTTAATCTGCATTTCGAATAATTATTTTCAATTAGAAGTTCAACATTCTTTCAACTTTGGCAGCAGATACTAACGCATAGCCTTCTACGGTATTTTCTGTATCTACGCGCTCAACTTGTCAATCATGGTACAACTGCTGCGATTACAGATTTTTTCTCCAGAAACGCGTTCACCTGACATATATTTCCCGATCCCCTAACCAAGTTTGCTGAGACATCAACTCATTGATTTCGGCGAGTATTAAACTTATTTCCTGTGAGTTTTATTACGTATGTGTAGTAATCTGAATTCACTGACATCACTGCTTAATTTTGTAGTCAGATGCATTCCTTTATCATTCATTTGATGGATGATGATTTAGTCCTCCCAGATATTACACGGCCAGGCTCATCAATTTTTTAACAGAATACATTGTGGATAAACACAAGAAATAAGGAGAATACCATTGTCATATTTGCAAGTATATCGTGTTCCTTATGTGTTCAACTAATGATACAAATAAACAAATAACTGATAGGTAAATGCTTACATTTTTAGGTAGGCCTTAGAGTGACGTCTACAAATCTAGATTACAACCACAAGTTTACTGTTAGCTGCCAGAATATTTTTTTTTTATTTTCGCTACCTGTTCAAATGTTTAAACATCCACTTTCAGATGGATTAGCCAACGTTAATAATACATAAATGTGTTGTGTGTGCAAGAAGACAGAAATAAATCTGTGTCTACTAGATAGATGTATTAATAAAGGAAATAAATTTCATAAGTGGGTCCGTCATCAATGTGAATATTTCGTGAATAAAATCGTCTAGATCGTTTAGTATGTGTCTTCATTTATGACGTCGTTTCGGCTACAGTCATGTTTTGTTTCTTCCACTGTAGGTGAACTTATTATTATTTTATATGTTCTTTGCACTTACAGATTCTAGATGACACCTTTGCTAACGTCAGTCTTTACAAAGCATATGTGTTTTAACATGACACGAAGGAACCTGTGGCCACTGAAACTATTTTTACCGTTACATTTATATTTTTGTTCATCACTGTAATCAAATGCTTCAAATGGCTTTAAGCACTGTAGGACTGAACATCTGAGGTCATCAGTCCCCTAGACTTAGAACTACTTAAACTTACCTAACGTAAGGACATCACACACATCCATGCCCGAGGCAGGATTCGAACCTGCTACCGTAGCAGCAGCGCGATTCCGGACTGAAGCGCCTCGAGCAGCTTATTCTTCATTTTGTTCGTTGGGTTTGCTCTGGGCCGACGTCACATGGCATCCGTTCAAGTTTATCGTTGATTCATTTACTCAGCTTCTTTATTGCAGAGATCCAGCGCCTCTCTGACCGAACACACTGAGCTACCGTGCCGGCTGTCGGCCACAGCGGCTGGCTACGCGAGTAGCCAATTGGTTATTGTTCAACAGACCCCCAATAGCCATGTGAGTATTTTAAGCTGGATCGCGAGATCAAGAAGCCAAGCTGTCGAAGTATCCTTAAACGTTGTTTCTTTTTTTATTAACTATGACTGTTAGAAAAATTACCAGCGAAAGGTAACAGGGATATGCGACTGGATGAGGAAAAGGAACGATACACTCCCTGTTAATCTGCTCAGTGAAATACAATGTCCCCTGCACTTCTTAACCTGATGATGTGGTTTCTAGGCCACGAAATTGGCCGTTAAAATAATTATTTACAAGAGAAGCTTCAAAATGGTTCCAAGTGCTCTCAGGACTATGGAACTTAACATCTGAGGTCATCAGTCCCCTAGAACGTAGAACTACGTAAACCTAACTAACCTAACGACATCACAGACATCCGTGTCCGAGGCAGGATTCGAACCTGCGACCTTAGCAGCAGCGCGGGTCCAGACTGAAGAGCCTAGAACCGCTCGGCCACAGCAGCCGGCCATTGTAATAAAAAAAAGTACACAAAAGTTTGAACTACATACTAAAATAGCGTTTTGTTTTGTCTTTCACTACTTGACGATACCGCAGGCTTCCCTAAAGTCTAATACATAACAACTACATGTATTAATTCACATAAATCGGCCATATCATTGTCCACAACTTTGAAGTGCGTACTGGAAATAAAATAAATTGCGACTGGTCGCAATCAACGTGTAGTTTGAATCGAAATAAGTAAATAATAACATCTACTGGAGGGTGAAATATCAGTTATGTAGGTATTTCATCTTCTACGCTTGATATCAAGAGTGACACAAACAGTGCATTTTTTAGTTTAGAAGGGAATTTACGCCGATGTGTAAATGTTTGACATATCGTTAGGCCATAACCTGGAGTGACAGGAGGCTGGAAACGCTCTGGAGTCGATTTAACCGAGTGGAACTACTTAATGGCGTTTATCGACTCTCCCTCGGGCTGTTTGTATTGCGACGCCGGAAATGTAGCGCAAACTGCCTCGGGCCACTGCCGACTTCTGTAGCGACTCTGCCAGTCTCTCTCTCTCTCTCTCTCTCTCTCTCTCTCTCTCTATCTCTCTCTCTCTCTCTCTCTCTCTCTCCCTCCCTCCAACTGTCTCTGCCTCACCGGTACCCCACCGCCGCGGATAATCAATACGCTACCAGACATCCAAGCTGCAAGTCAATTTATCAGAAAGCGGCGACGTCCAGGTTTCGCGGAAACTTCTTCGGAGACATTCTTTGTCCACAAAAGGCAGCCAAATCGATAGCCGTTCGATGGATTAAAAGAAGCTTCGGAACTTGTTAAGGCCTGTGTCTTGCAAAATGTTCTTCGCCAGTAAATAGGGCAGGCGAGTGAAAACTCCGTTTAATCCGACGGCACATTCAGCGTCCTACGTCAGACGTAGTGGCCCTTCTCTAACGCAGTTACGTCACTGATTTCTGAGGCGAGAGGACGAGGATTCAACGCCAGAGTACGAAATAAGAATGGGCTACAAATGCGTCATAGAATTAATCTTTCGCTCTGAAGCGGTAACTGGATGGTAGATAACGTGACCGTGGCCGTGATTCGAAGGCGACTAACTAGGGCAGTATGTGAACTTTGTTTCCTGTTAACACGGAGTACACGACGGGACTGGGATTTCAACACATGTAAGCAGGAAGACCCAAGCGTCCATCGTTTCTGAGAAGATTGAGTCCGAAAATTTTGGACGCGCTTATATGCTTGGCACGGTCGCAAATATTCAAACAGTCCGTTGCAGAGGAATTAGGCGCCTTCTTTCGTAGGCACGAGGTTTCTAAATCGCATCTCACTACTGGTACTTTTCTTTCATTCCCACTCAGTTCTGACCACAGATTAATTAAGACTATACAAATTATACATATTTAATGTTTCGTTTAGTTTTTACATAATATTTGTTCAGAATGAATGACCCAGATAAAGCCTAAAGACGTATTCTCAGAAAAATTCATGGCCCGAGATTGCTAACAGATGGAAACTACCGACTGAAGTCTAATTCTGAACTGTACTAACAGTTAGAAAAAGCCAACAGTGGTATGCAACATAGGAGGCTCAAGTTCTATGGGCAACTACAAGGAATGAACAACAATAGGCTTTTCAGGAAGATCTTCTTATTGGTCAAAAGCTACAAGACTGGAAGTCCGTGGCTTAATGAAGTATCAAAGGACTTTGATTCGGCTGAGATTTCTAATCTTGAAGTAGAAGGACGTGCCAAATTTTGTGCTACAGTAAAGTCTTGGACTCCCTTCCCCCCTCCAACCTCCACCACCGCCTAGAGTCCCTAAACGTCGGAAGCACCTTTCACAGGAGAGGAAGGAGAAATAAACAGGGCTCAAGAGATATTGGGAACGGAAGAAAGCATCGAAGACGAACTGTTCATAAGCGTACCTCAGTGAGCGTAAATCAATAATAATTTGTTCAGAAAAAGGAGAAAAAAAAACCTTTTTCGCCAGGATACTGGAAATAAAAATAAAAGATACATGGCAACTTTCAATTAAATCGCTACAGTCGTTTGATTTATAAACTAACGAGCACTGCACAAATCAGGATGATACTGATAATTGAAAGACGAAAAACAATAAGTATTGCTGTTAAGGCGTAAAGTCAGCGCCGGCACGCCAGTCGGGAACGTCAGGGAAGAGACGGCTGTGAGAAAAGTCAGCCAATCGCACACTGACCGGCCATTCTCCAGGACGACAACACAACAGCAGTGGGCCCTATGTGGTCATAAGCGCCGCGCCCGTCTGGTGGCAGCCCACTTGTATAGCAGCTTCAACGTTAGCCGCTTTGTTAGCCGACACATCGTAGCCTCTTCATTAGCACTCCTACATACCACATACTTGCGTTTATCTATTCTGAAGAAGACTTATTATTTTGTATGTCGCCCCGTGATTGCGACACATCTATCAAAGTTAAGTAATTATGTCCGCCCCCGTTAGCTGAGTGGTCAGCGCTATGGACTGTCAATCCTAAGGGCCTGGGTTCGATTCCTGGCTGGAACGGAGATTTTGTCCTTTTCATCATCATTTCATCCCCATCGACACGCAAGTCGCCGAAGTGGCGTCAAATCGAAAGACTTGCACCAGGCGAGCGGTCTACCCGACGGGAGGCCCTCGTCACACGCCTTTTTTGTCCGCCCCCGGTAGCTGAGTGGTCAGCGCGACAGAATGTCAAGCCTAAGGGCCGAGGTTCTATTCCCGGCTGGGTTGGAGATTTTCTCTGCTCAAGGACTGGGTGTTGTGTTGTCCTAATCATCATCATTTCATCCCCATCGACGCGTAAGTCGCCGAAGTGGCGTGAAATCGAAAGACTTGCACCCGGGGAACGGTCTATCTGACGGGAGGCCCTAGTCACAAGACACTTACTTACTTAAGTAATTGTATCTTGTCTTGTTGATAATGAAACTCATTAATATGTGTTCTCTGATTGTTTGTCTAGCCAATCGAGTGTGCAGGACTCCCACACACAACAACTGCGACATACGGCACGTACCATAAAACACCGAATTTTTGCATGTGCATGATTTTTCAAGGTTTCCGTTGCGAAACAAACTTTGATTACATTAATAAGCTGTTCTGAGTCATGACGCAATTTAGCACCATACCATGTTTAACAGAGCATATGACCAATAATTTGCACAGATGACTTCCGGCCGCTGTGGCCGAACTGTTATAGGTGCTTCAGGCCGGAACCGCGCTGCTGCTACGGTCACATGTTCGAATCCTGCCTCGGGCATGGATGTGTGTCATCTCCTTAGGTTAGTTAGGTTTACGTAGTTCTAAGTCTAGTGGACTGATGGCCTCAGATGTTAAGTCCCATAGTGTTCCCGAGCGAGGTGTCGCTGTGGTTAGCACACTGGACTGGCATTCGGGAGAACGACGGTTCAATCCCGTCTCCAGCCATCCTGATTTAGGTTTGCCGTGATTTCCCTAAATCGTTTCAGGCAAATGCTGGGATGGTTCCGTCGAAAGGGCACGGCCGATTTCCTTTCCAATCCTTCCCTAACCCGAGATTGTACTCCGTCTCTAACGACCTCGTTGTCGACGGGACGTTAAACACTATCCACCACCTCCACTCATAGTGCTTAGAGACATTTGAACCTTTTTTTTGCGCAAATGACTGATGGTGTACAATTAATTGAAGCGGAAGGTTTTAGTCGTTTTATGCAGTTCTTGCCAACGGCCTTGCCGCAGAGGTAACACCGGTTCCCGTCATATCACCGAAGCTATGTGCTGTCGAGCTTGCCTAGCACTTGGATGGGTCAGCGACCGTGTTTGCCGGGCGATGACGGCAAGCGGGGTGCCCTCAGACCTTGTGAGGCCAATTGAGGAGCTACTTGATGGAAGAGTGGCAGCACCTGTCACGAAAACTGACAACGGCCAGGAGAGCGTCCATAGGGGCTTAATTAATTTGCAATAAAGAATAAAATAAAATTTCCGTTAACATAATTGATTAATTAAGTGCCCTGCAACTATAAAAGCTACGAAACAACAAAGCACAAGTGTAACTGTTCTGTGTGTGGAAGTGTGGTTCAGCGTACATGTATCTGGCACGGTTCTTCCTCAAAAGGACAAGATACACTCCTGGAAATGGAAAAAAGAACACATTGACACCGGTGTGTCAGACCCACCATACTTGCTCCGGACACTGCGAGAGGGCTGTACAAGCAATGATCACACGCACGGCACAGCGGACACACCAGGAACCGCGGTGTTGGCCGTCGAATGGCGCTAGCTGCGCAGCATTTGTGCACCGCCGCCGTCAGTATCAGCCAGTTTGCCGTGGCATACGGAGCTCCATCGCAGTCTTTAACACTGGTAGCATGCCGCGACAGCGTGGACGTGAACCGTATGTGCAGTTGACGGACTTTGAGCGAGGGCGTATAGTGGGCATGCGGGAGGCCGGGTGGATTGCTCAACACGTGGGGCGTGAGGTCTCCTCAGTACATCGATGTTGTCGCCAATGGTCGGCGGAAGGTGCACGTGCCCGTCGACCTGGGACCGGACCGCAGCGACGCACGGATGCACGCCAAGACCGTAGGATCCTACGCAGTGCCGTACGGGACCGCACCGCCACTTCCCAGCAAATTAGGAACACTGTTGCTCCTGGGGTATCGGCGAGGACCATTCGCAACTGTCTCCATGAAGCTGAGCTACGGTCCCGCACACCGTTAGGCCGTCTTCCGCTCACGCCCCAACATCGTGCAGCCTGCCTCCAGTGGTGTCGCGACAGGCGTGAATGGAGGGACGAATGGAGACGTGTCGTCTTCAGCGATGAGAGTCGCTTCTGCCTTGGTGCCAATGATGGTCGTATGCGTGTTTGGCGCCGTGCAGGTGAGCGCCACAATCAGGACTGCATATGACCGAGGCACACAGGGCCAACACCCGGCATCATGGTGTGATGAGCGATCTCCTACACTGGCCGTACACCTCTGGTGATCGTCGAGGGGACACTGAATAGTGCACGGTACATCCAAACCGTCATCGAACCCATCGTTCTACCATTCCTAGACCGGCAAGGGAACTTGCTGTTCCAACAGGACAATGCACGTCCGCATGTATCCCGTGCCACCCAACGTGCTCTAGAAGGTGTAAGTCAACTACCCTGGCCAGCAAGATCTCCGTATCTCCACCCCATTGAGCATGTTTGGGACTGAATGAAGCGTCGTCTCACGCGGTCTGCACGTCCAGCAAGAACGCTGGTCCAACTGAGGCGCCAGGTGAAAATGGCATGGCAAGCCGTTCCACAGGACTACATCCAGCATCTCTACGATCGTCTCCATGGGAGAATAGCAGCCTGCATTGCTGCGAAAGGTGGATATACACTGTACTAGTGCCGACATTGTGCATGCTCTGTTGCCTGTGGTTCTGTCAGTGTGGTTACGTGATGTATCTGACCCCAGGAATGTGTCAATAAAGTTTCCCCTTCCTGGGACAATGAATTCACGGTGTTCTTATTTCAATTTCCAAGAGTGTATTTTAAACACCATTTACCATGAACTAATTGAGAAATCAGAAATAGTATAATTGCACATAGAAACCAGAATTACAAGTCTAATACATGAACACGAGCCAGATGCTTTGTTGACTGGACCTGTGACCAAGAGGCATTGTTATTAAGGAAATGTGAAATAATTTTTTCTTTTTTTTTTCCTCCATGTACATTGACGAAAAATACACTGTGATCATTGCAACATCTTCAATCTGCACATTACACCAACCGAACAGCATCAGATGTCTCGCCCAACAGCACAACTACTGCACACGACATGGTCTCTACTAGTACTGCTCTCGACATCCTCTCAACAAGCACTGCCCACGACAACATCTGAACTACTACTGCTCCAGTGGAGGCGGCGGAATAATGATCTTTGGTGCAATCTCTGGCGCTGTGACTCAGTGTAGCCACCTTTCAAGCGGTAGGCTGAGCACATGCCCCTTCGTATCCGCAGCCGGAGACGCCTCAGGTCTGAGGATGACACGGCGGCCGGTCGGTGCCTTTGAGCTTTCAAGGCTTGTTTGGACCGTGTTCAGAACGCTGTGTTCAGAGTCAGTTAACATGCGACGTTCTGCCGTGTTCACCAGATAGCTGTCACCACCACACTGCTCAAGTACGTTGAAAATTAAGTGAACAGATAAAGTAGAAAAGAAGGAAGCACTGAAAAGTATAGGAGAGACAGTAATTGGTGTGAAATGCACAGATCATAGCGTATCTGAGATTACATTAGGATTCTCTTTTCCAAGATCCGATAGCGCAGAGGCAATATACCCAGACACGGAGAATGGGGGTGCAGGAAGGCCCCGCGTGTGTGACGTCACGTCGCCTCCATACATTAATACGGGAGGTTCGACGGTCTGTTGTGGATCGGACCGCTGCTGGTGTGGGTGTGGCAACCATTTCTAATAACACTGTATGGAGACAAAGGCACCGCACCGCTCCGTGATATCTCATTATCAGGCTACTTGTCATTACAAAGCCGGCCAGAGTGACCGATCGGTTCTACGCACTACAGTTCGGAACCGCGCGAACACTACGGTCGCAGGTTCGAATCCTGCCTCGGGCATGGATGTGTGTCATGTCCTTAGGTTAGTTAGGTTTAAGTAGTTATAAGTTATAGGCGACTGATGACCTCAGAAGTTAAATCCCATAGTGCTCACAGCCATTTGAACCATTTTTTTGTCATTACAAAAACATTTGATTCATGTTTGCATAGATATTAAAGTTCTTTATATGACTTCTGTGATCATCGTGTGGAGAGAGAAGGATAACCTAGTAAGAGGCGTGGTCTTTTGCTCACAAGAAAATTTCCTAAAAAAGTCACTTACTTTGTTCTCGTGGCGTGGTAGTTATCTTGTGATGTGTTGAAGCATCGTTATTTCCTTTTCTCTTTCGGACTTCTTCAACATTGTTCACTGACTTCACAATGGTGCCTTTAAAGCACGATACACAAAACAAATTAGCAGTACAGATCACCAGATGGCGGTAAAAATAAGGCTAGTTTCGATTTGGATATGGCTATGTCGGTTCTAGTGTTGTTAGCAGTGTCTTCTCTATGTCTTGCTGTCCTAGCACTGATGGTGGCTAGCGTAATATATTACAAAATGAGCGACTGTGACAATTTTATAACACAAATGATCATCGAAAACATGCACTTATTGTCTTATTCAATTGAAATTCGCAAAGGAATGTGAATTTTTGAACTCCGTCATTTCATTTAGGACCTTGTTTTTCGATTTAAGGCCACATATGAACACTTCAGTTTCTTCCAAGATGTCCATTCTCCATCTCTTCTCCAAGGTATGCTGTACTTTGAGGCCGTCATCTGTTGCAACGTTGTGTTCAGTTTCATGTGTATGTTTTGCTGTAGCTTACTTATCAGCTTTATCCATCCTGAAACAGTCAATGTTTTCTTTGCACAGGTTTTTTTAAAACTCCTTCCTGTTTGACCAATATAGTATTTGATGTAATGACTAGATGTAATTTTATAAATTCCTGATTTGCTCAGTTTGTCAGTAGGTTGTACTACGTCATGGACCAGTTAAGTTGTTGTTGGTGACAAAAGTGAGCCTGACTTGGCAATTTTGTCTTAGATAACTCATAAAATCGGTATCATTAAATACTAACGATTTTGTCTGCTATGTGGAGTAGCCATGTTACTTTGCGAGCATATGTTTTTAGTTTTGCATTCTGAAAGTGCATGTATTTCATGTTCATGATAGTCATTGCTGTGTGCACTGTAATTGATAATGTTTATTTGTGTCTGATAGCAGAATTAAGTGGGAAGTCCTGTACTGTTTAAGAAAGATCTGAATGCAGCTTGTTTATGTGAGCCTGGGTGTGTAGAAGATTTATTAATGACACTGGCTCTGTTCTCTCACTTTCTGTCGTGCGCTAATGCTCAGAGTCTGATTTGTGTTGGTTGCGGTAATGTCTGAAATATTTATTTCGTTACCCTTCTGGTGTTTTATGGTGAAATAGAGGTTACTGTATACGTTATTGAGCCTGTTTCAAAGAGTTTCTATTTATCCATTAGTTCCATTATATATAAAGTATGTGTTATCTGCATATCTGTAGTAGTGGACAGTTGTCTGGGCAATTGTGTCCTCGTTGTTCAGAAGTTTATTTTTAGGGTTGTTAATGAAAATTTCTCTAATGATCCGACGGAGAGGACTTACCATTGGCAGGCCCACATCCTGTTTGTAAATGTTTCCACTTTGTAGCCTGGATGGTTGATAGCGTGATCAATAGGTCTGACAGGGACATTACTATTATGGATCTTAGGTTGGGCCAATAGCTTTGGAGCTGTTAGGTTGGTGATTGTAAGTCTCTGAGTTTCATCTTTTGTTAACAAGAAACATGTTTTATTCAACTTCTTCGTTAATTTACTGTTGAACTTCTGAGTGAGGCTACGTGAGGTTTCTTGTATATCATTATTATGAGGAACTCAAGTCTGTTATTTATATATTCACATCTGCCGATGATAAGTACTGTAGAGACTTTATCAGATATCACTGTCAGTGAACCGCCCTTATTGAGCTTTTTGTTGATGTTTATAAGTAACTGGTCCTCTTCTTTAGATTCTTTGATTGGATTTTTGGTTAAGTGTTGTTCTATTAATTTATTACTTTGTGACATTTTAATGTTTATTCATTCTTAGTTAAGTTGGCTATATTAACTGCCATTTTAAGTAAACAAATGACATCTTTAATGTTATGCTGATTAAGTTCTGGTTTTAATTTTTGTTTAAGGCCTCTGTTTAGTAGAGTTCATAGTTATGGAAAGGAATGTTTGTGGAATTGACTACTCTTTGGCAGAAACTGGCGATAGCTCTAGCATTTTGGCGCTGGGGATGAAGTTATTGTTTGGCTGTTAGAGTTGACATAGTCTCTTCAGGTGTGTTGCTTTAATCCTGTTGTAATTATCTTGTAGAGTTTCATCCATGACATTTTGGAATAAAGGTATTTGAGATGACTGCGTGAGAAGTAGTAATTCTAAGAAACATTTATAGCTAACATTTTAAGTGATTTTCTTTTTTGTTCTGTTGTTTCGCTTCAGCGTTCAGCCAGAATTTATCTTGTTACTTTTCTGAGCACTTGGTAGAGAAAGACCTGTTAATTGTTTTTAGTTTTACGTATTTTGGAGTCAAATCTTCTTTCAGATTTTGTTAAACTTTTGCGTGTTTATTATTCAGTATCTACATTTTAATGTTTTTGTATGCCTGAAGTTTTCGAAAAACTTGGCTTGCTTGCATAAAATAATTGAAGTAAATAATGATAACATACTTAGGAGTCATCTCGAACAAAATTGTTGAGTTGTTTAAAAACACAGATATTATGATCATTTTTTCTATCAACAACTGCTTTAGAAGTAAACTGATTCACGACATAGTACAAACTACAGAGAAACTGAGCACACCAGAAATTTATAAAATTACATGTAGTCTCTGCAGCAAATAGTCTATTGACCAAACAGGAAGAAATTTAAAAACCTATTGTAAAGAACACATTGACTGTTTCAGACTGGATAAAGCTAATAAATCAGCTATAGCAAAATGTACACATGAAAGCAAAATATACACATGAAACCAGTCACAGTGTTGCAATAGATAAGGACCTGGAAGTACTACGTACTTTGGAAAAGAGCTGGAGAATGGACATCTTGGAAGAAATTAAAATATTCATCTATGGCCTTAAATGGAAAAACAACGTCCTAAATGAAATGTCACAGTTCAAAAATTCACACTTCTTTACAAATTTGAATACAGTACTCTTAGAATAGTAAGTACATTTTACAGATCGTCAGAAATTTCCTTGTAATTCTGTAAATAAAAAGTATTTACTTTGTCACTTGCATTAAAAAAATTGTCACAGTCACTCATTTTGTAGTATATTACGCTAGTCACCATTAGTGCTACGACAGCAAGATATGCATAAGACATTGCTACCGACAACACCAGGATCGACACATAAACAGTCAAATCTATACTAGCTTTGTTTTTAACGCCATCGTCCGATGCGCTCTGCAAGTTTGTTTTCTGCATTGAGCTTTAATGCCACCGTCGTGAAGTTTGTGAAAAATGGTAAAGAAGCTGAAAAGATCCAAGAAAATAGCGATACGTCAATACATCGCAAAAAAAAACTTCTACGCCACAAGAGCAAACTGAGTGTTTTACTAAATTATCGTGTGAGCAGAAGTCGAATACACAAAGTGACGTCACCTGTTACAAGATGATGACAGCAGTCATATGAAGAACTTTAGTATCTATGTAAACATCTGTCAAATGTTTGTATGATGGTAAGGTTGCTTCACAGTAAGGTATCACCTCGAAACACATCGCTAAATAAATATCGCTAAGTTCAACAAATCTTTTCACGGTATAATGCTCCTGAAATCGCTGCATAACGGTTCTGTCGCTTAGACAGGGACTATTGTAATGCTGAAAAATTACGTCACTGTCGGAGCTGAAGGTGTTTGCGGAAACGACCAGCGACCTAGGCAAAAAAAAAGTGTGATTCACACAAAGAGCCGATCCCTTTCCACTGACCGATGGTCGACTTCCGATGGTACCGTGCTCGCTACAGTCGTAATTGACAGCGTCTTTGGGTCAACACGTGAACAGGTAGGGATGGTTGCTGCGGACTTCGATGTTCAGCGATGTACGATGAACAGCTTTTTCGGCAGAGATGCCACGGATGTCCATTTATACTATTTTATAAAATAGACAGATCTCCGAGCCCCATGTTTCGTGAAGTCTCGTGAAGGTCCAATCATTTAGTGCCTGGTGGGAGCTTCAAGGTCCTTCTTACTCTTTCCGTAGATGCTCACGACAATAGCACCTGAACGTTCGATCAGCTCCGCCGTTTTCGAGATACTCGTCCACTGGCTCTGGGTTAACAATACAATCTGTCTTTTGTCAAAGTAGCTTATCTCAAAGTGTTTCCCCATTTTCATGGCGTATATTCGCTAGTTTGATCCCCGATCCGAGTCTGCTCCACTTGCATATGTTTTTTTTCCAATTCAATGAACACCCTTAACTGCTTACAGGCGTTGACATACGTCAACGGGGACAGATGAAATTGTGTGCCCCGACCGCGACTCGAACCCAGGATCTCCTGCTTTAATTGGCAGACGTTCTAGCCATTTTTTTTTTCTAATTTTGTTCGCTGTTGACCGTTTTGTTTGGTTGTTGTGGACGTCACCAGACATCCATTCAAGTTCGTTTGTTGATCCTTCCACTCAGTTTTTTTACTACATAGGCCAACCAACTCTCTGACCGAACACGCTGAGCCACCGTGCCGGCATCCATCTGAGCCACCGAGGACACAGAGGATAGCGCGACAGCAGGGATTTACCTCTGGCACGCCTCCCGCGTATCCCACATTCTCAAAGTATTGTCCCGCACTACATTCGTAGTGCCCCCGCCCATTATACTCATTACTCGCGGTGCGTCGCCGATTCCCGTAAGAGTTCGGGCAATGTTTGTGCATTCGCACAGAAGAAGAAGATGGTCAAGTATCCAGTGTCCTAAAGAACAGAAACCATCTTAGTATATATACACAGATAATAATGTTTGTAATTCTGGTAGTGCAGATAGCGCTTCATCATTCTTAAGTCTTTGGAGTTTTTAATACTATTTTTTTAGCCGGAAGCAATGCTATAGTCCGTAAGAGTTGACACGTCCCCTTAGAAAAATTTATGAATTACTGTGCTGGTAAACCGCCTACGTTATTTGATTTTCAAACGGCTGAGCAAAACTGAACGTACTCAGACATTTCTCTCTTTACTTATTCTGATCTTCACTGAAGTGACACACAACATTTTTAGCGCAACGCAATCTGACTTTCAACAATCCCTACAAAAGAATGGCCCTGACTAAGAATAACCTATACCTTTCATGAATCACTTACCTCACTAATATCTTCCTTACACGAACTACTGCATTACAGCGAGTGCCAATACTGCCAGATAAACAAAGATTCTAACTACTGAAGGCACTAATTCCTCATAGGCATAGTTAGCAAATGAAAGATTTTGATAGAGAACAAACAATGAATTTACCTTAATAGTGTTCAAAAGTCATTATATATAGTGTTACAAAAAGGTACGGCCAAAGTCTCATGAAACATTCCTCACACACAAATAAAGAAGAGATGTTATGTGGACATGTGTCCGGAAACGCTTAATTTCCATCTTAGAGTACATTTTAGTTTCTTTCCACCTACGCTCAATGGAACACGTTATCATGATTTCATACGAGATACTCTACCTGTACTGCTAGAACATGTGACTTTACAAGTACTATACAACATCTGGTTTACGCACGATGGAGCTCCTGCACATTTCAGTCGAAGTGTTCGTACGCTTCTCAACGACAGATTCGGTGACCGAAGGACTGGTAGAGGCGGACCAATTCCATGGCCTCCACGCTCTCCTGACCTCAACCCTCTTGACTTTCATTTATGAGGGCATTTGAAAGCTCTTGTCTACGCAACCCCGCTACCAAATGTAGAGACTCTTCGTGCTCGTATTGTGGCCGGCTGTGATACAATACGCCATTTTCCAGGGCTGCATCAGCGCATCAGGGATTCCTTGCGACGAAGGTTGGATCCATGTATCCTTGCTGACGAAGGACATTTTGAACATTTCCTGTAACAAAGTGTTTGTAGTGACGCTGGTACGTTCTGTAGCTGTGTGTTTCCATTCCATGATTAATGTGATTTGAAGAGAGGTAATAAAATGAGCTCTAACATGGAAAGTAAGCGTTTCCGGACACATGTCCACATAACATATTTTCTTTCTTTGTGTGTGAGGAATGTTTCCTGAAAGTTTGGCCGTGCCTTTTTGTAACACCCTGTATATATCAGTTCGTGCCACCCAGTCTTACAAATTTACTCTCTGATGGACACACGTCCCGATTATCCGCTCTCAAAACTCCGCCATCTTACTCCCCACATAAACCACTGCTGGCGGCTCACCTTCACCTGCGCAACGCTACGCGCTGTTCACATCCAACTGCCCAACCCTACAATAGCGAATACTCCATCAATGGCAGACTGCACACAGCACAGCCAGTGATTTTCATACAGAGCGCTACGTGGCGTTACCAACATAAAAACCTAAGCAGCCTACTTACAGAGTGGTGGACCGGCGGCGATTTTAGTGAGGGGCTTCAGGTTTACGTCGGCAAAGAAACGGAGGGCGGATAGGAAAGAACTCCGCGAGAGAGAGAGAGAACCCAACGAGTCCACGTTCAGAAGAGAAAGAGTGAAGTCGGCCGGAAATTAATTAAGAGCGCAGCTCCCTGTAGGGCAGTAGTTTGGACGTCGTCCGCCAGGAAACTTCTCCTCCCGCCTCCCTCCCCCACCGCTCCCACACAAGCGCAGTGACCTCACCTACCCACATATGTCCACCAGCGACATCTCGTCTCACTTCTCGAAAATCCAAGAGTCCTGTCTTCGACTGTCAATAACGCTGTTTCCGGTCAGATACGTACGGCAACAAACACTGAGCAGGACCTGTCAGACCAGGCCCAAGAAGAAGTACTTAACTGTGTCTTAAGGTGTCCTGCCACAAGACACGAATACATTCGTGGAAGAGGAGCGTGGAAAGGGGAATCTGCCATGTCAGATCTTGGCTTCGTGGGGGCGCAGCGTAGGTTTTACGTCACAAGCTCATCTTAGCAGATGTCTTGTTGTTTGAATTCGCATAGAGTATGTACTACAATTCATGCTTCACCCTTAGCGGACTTAGAGGATAAAGTTTTAAACAGGAACCCATCTCCGGAAAGTCACCCAACGATCATACAGAGTGTAAATGTTACAGGCGTCGCCGCCTTTAAATCTATGTATATTTAGGAGTCATCTCCAACAAATTAGCTGGGTTGTTTAAAAACACAGATATTATGATCATTTTTTCTACCAACAACAGCTTAAGAAGGAAACTGATTCACGATATAGTACAATCTACAGAGAAATTGAGCACCCCAGAAATTTATAAAATTAGATGTAGTTATTGCAGTAAATACTATATTGACCAAACAGGAAGAAATTTTAAAAACGATTGTAAAGAACACATTGACTGTTTCAGACTGGATAAAGCTAATAAATCAGCTACAGCAAATTATACACATGAAAGCAAAATATACACATCAAACCAGACACAGCGTTGTAATAGATAATGACCTCAAAAAACGACATACTTTGGAAAAGAACTGGGGAATGGACATCTTGGTAGAAATGAAAATTTTTGTCTAGGGCCTTTAATCGAAAAACAACGTCCTAAATGAAATGTCGGGGTTCAAAAATTCACACTTCTTTTCGAATTTGAATGCAGTTCTCTTAGAGTAGTAAGTGCATTTTACAGATTCCAGAAATGTCCTCGTAATTCTGTAAATAAAAAGGATTTACTTTGTCACTTGTATCATAAAATTGTCACAGTCGCTCATATTGTAGTATATTACACTATCCACCATTAGAGCGTTTCCGTGATGATGTTACAACTCATGTAGAATGATGGAGACTGATAAATGTTCCAATTTGAGATAAGGGCCCCTGCACCGGACACGAACGAGTCGAAAGATGTAAGCGAACACACCTTCAGACTCCTCTGTCAGTGGAATATACTGTTGCTGCTAATATTATAGAGTAGGCAACTTTCAGAGTTTTTAGTATGCCCTATTTTTTTTTTTTTTGGTCTACTGACTGGTTTGATGCGGCCCGCCACGAATTCCTTTCCTGTGCTAACCTCTTCATCTAAGAGTAGTACTTGCAACCTACGTCCTCAATTATTTTACCATGGAAGTCATTCCCTCGTGTCTTAGCAGATGTCCTATCATCGTGTCCCTTCTCCTTATCAGTGTTTTCCACATATTCCTTTCCTCTCCGATTCTGAGTAGAACCTCCTCATTCCTTACCTTATCAGTCCACCTAATTTTCAACATTCGTCTGTAGCACCACACATCAGATGCTTCGATTCTCTTCTCTTCCGGTTTTCACACAGTCCATGTTTCACTACCATACAATGCTGTACTCCAGACGTACATCCTCAGAAATTTCTTCCTCAAATTAAGGCCGGTTTTTGATATTAGTAGACTTCTCCAGAAATGCCTTTTTTTGGCATAGCGAGTCTGCTTTTGATGTCCTCCTTGCTCCGTCCGTCATTGGTTATTTTACTGCCTAGGTAGCAGAATTCCTTAACTTCATTGACTTCGTGACCGTGAATCCTGATGTTAAGTTTCTCCCTGTTCTCATTTCTACTACTTCTCATTACCTTCGTCTTTCTCCGATTTACTCTCAAACCATACTGTGTACTCATTAGACTGTTCATTCCGTTCAGCAGATCATTTAATTCTTCTTCACTTTCACTCAGGGTAGCAATGTCATCAGCGAATCGTATCATTGATATCCTATCGCCTTCTATTTTAATTCCACTCCTGAACCTTTCTTTTATTTCCATCATTGCTTCCTCGAAGCACAGATTGAAGAGTAGAGGCGAAAGGCTACAGCCTTGTCTTACACCCTTCTTAATACGAGCACTTCGTTCTTGATCGCCCACTCTTATTATTCCCTCTTGGTTGTTGTACATATTGTATATGACCCGTCTCTCCCTGTAGCTTACCCCTACTTTTTTCAGAATCTCGAACAGCTTGCACCATTTTATATTGTCGAACGCTTTTTCCAGGTCGACAAATCCTATGAACGTGTCTTGATTTTTCTTTAGCCTTGCTTCCATTATTAGCCGCAACGTCAGAATTGCCTCTCTTGTGTCCTTACTTCTCCTAAAGCCAAACTGATCGTCAACTAGCGCATTCTCTATTTTCTTTTCCATTCTTCTTGATATTATTCTTGAAAGCAGCTTCGATGCATGTGCTGTTAAGATGATTGTGCGACAATTCTCGCACTTGTCAGCTCTTGGCGTCTTCGGAATTGTGTGGATGATGCTTTTCCGAAAGTCAGACGGTATGTCGCCAGACTCATATATTCTACACACCAACGTGAATAGTCGTTTTGTTGCCACTTCCCCTAAAGATTTTAGAAATTCTGATGGAATGTTATGTATCCCTTCTGCCTTATTTGACCGTAAGTCCTCGAAAGCTCTTTTAAATTCCGATTCTAATACTGGATCCCCTATCTCTTCTAAATCGACTCCTGTTTCTTCTTCTATCACAGCAGACAAATCTTCACCCTCATAGAGGCTTTCAATGTATTCTTTCTACCTATCTGCTCTCTCCTCTGTATTTAACAGTGGAATTCCCGTTGCACTCTTAATGTTACCGCCGTTGCTTTTAATGTCACCAAGGGTTGTTTTGTCTTTCCTGTATGCTGAGTCTGTCCTTCCGACAATCATATCTTTTTCGATGTCTTCACATTTTTCCTGCAGCCATTTCGTCTTAGCACTAGAACAAGGAAAATGTCTAGAACACATGGCCTCTAAAATCCATACCTTAAGAGTTATGGGCACTTGTTGAATATAGGAGATGTGTTTCACAACAGAAAAGATGAACAAGTTCTAATAGCTCCTCAGGTACGCATTTTGGAGCCCATGTTTGCTTTACATGGTCCATATTACCACCTCTGAAAATTGCATACCTTACAGTCTTAGCAACAACAGTAGCGGTACTTGCAATTCCAGTGGGCCATACTAGAATGATTTTCGACTGTTACTCTCGTTCGTTTCCGAAACAGGGACCTTTACCTTAAATTGACACACTAATCCGTCTCTACCCTCCTTTAAAGTTAGTAACATCATCATAGGTTCACCATGTATATACTTTCGTTTACAGGCACCGGCGCCTATAACTTTGACGCTCTGTAGCGTCGTTGAATGACGTTTCCGGACATGAGTTCCAGTGTGAAACTTTATTCACTAAGTACCCTCCACGGCCTCTAGATGTGTATTACACGAATGTGAAACACCGTGGGCTTTGTGTCACACTCAAGTGCCAAGGAAACTGGTATAGGCATGCGTAAAGGGTGTACATAAAGTCCGGGAACACTTTCAATTATTTATTGCACAAGAACCAAACACTGTACAGATATCATACATTTGTAATTTTTAAGAGAAACGCTAAAATATTTTTTTTTCAATTATACCGCCACTATGTAGTATGGTAATTAACCGATAATCAGCGCTAGTCGCAAACATGGGGAGTTCAGGTGCAGAGCGATGTTTCTGTGTGTTGGAGTTCGACAAAAACAAGTGTGCTACGGCATGTTCAACGGATGTTTAGAACCAAGTACGGTAAGAAGCCACCAACAAGGAAGGCCATTTACCACTGGTAAAACAAATTCGTTACGACGGGCTGTTTGTGCCCGTCCAAGAGAAGCAGACGTCCCAGTGTGAGTAAAGCGCGTACGAGAGACATTCAGAAGGAGTCCTAAGAAATCGCTGAGCCGTGCTTCCCGTGAACTCGAAGTGGCTCCAGTGACAGTGTGTTAAGTCCTGCGACAGAAGCTGTCTGTGAAACGATTCAAACCGGAGCTCGTGCAGAAGCTGAACGACGACAAAGAGGAGCGTTTTGAGTTTTGTTACCAGTTGCAACAATTGAACGAGGATGGGGATAGCTTAATTCATAGCGACGAAACCACTTTTCACACTAATAGGAAGGTGAACTTTCATAGTTGTCGAATCTGGGGTACAAAGTATCCACACGAATGCATTGAATTTGAGCGTGATTCCCCGAAGGTAAATATTTTTTGTGCTTTATCACTTCGAAAACGGTACGGGCCAGTCTTCTTCGCCTAGAGCGCTGTCACTGGATATTCCTACTTGGACATGTTGCAGCAATTGCTGATGCCTCAAATGCAACCTGACTTTCAGTTCATCTTTCAACAGGATCAGTCTCCACCCCATTTTCATCGTGAAGTTCGTGTGTATCTGAACACGGAGCTGCCGCATCGGTGGATCGGCTGTGCTACAGAAGCTGACGGATTTTTCATGAAATGGCATCCCCAATCACCAGATCTCACTCCGTGTGGGGCAGACATTACAGATCTCGTGTATGTACCGCCTATACCACGTGATGTAGAGAAGGTCTGGGAGAGAATACTGGATATCCTTGACAAGTTTTATCTCTGCTATCACGTGAAATCCAGACCACGCCCACTTTCCACAGTATTCAGACCGTTCTTCGGCGTCCGACACTTCTGTCGGGAACACTCAGCACAATCAGGAGCACTTCTGAAGGTGTCCAACGCAGCTTTGGACGAAACGTCAGCGATAGAGGAGTTCCATGGACCACGGCGATACAACTCGGAAGAATTCTCGGCAGCTGAAACATCCGGTCGTTGAAGCCTTCAGTGTATGATTGCCCGTTCTGCTCAACTGCTCTTCCCACTCCTTTTATGTCTCTGACCGAATCACAATGTCATCAGCAAACCTCGAAGCTTCTATTTCTTTTGCCTCAACTTTAATTCCCACTCCAATTTTTCCTTCCGTTTTCTTTATTGCTTGCCCAATGTACAGAATGAAAAGCATGGGCTACAACTCTGTCACACTCCCTTCCCAGCCACTGCTTTCCTTTCATGCCCCTCGACTCTAACAACTACCGTCTGTTTTCCGTACGAGTTATAATTAGCCTTTCGCACGTTTCATTTTGCCCTGCTATCTTCAGAATTTCAAAGAGAGTATACTAGTCAACGTTGGCAAATGCTATAAACGTATGTTTGCCTTCCCTTAACTTACTTTCTTAGAGAAGTTATGAGGTCAGTACTGCCTGAAACGTTTTTACATTTCTCCAGAACTCGAACTGAACTTCTCCGAGGTAGTCTTCCTCCAGTTTTCCCATTTTTCTGTAAAAGAATTTGTGGTAGCATTTCCAACAGTGACCTATTAGACTGATTCACATCTGTCGGCACGTGCTTTCTTTGGAATATTGGACTTCTATGATTCTTGAAATTTTAGGATATTTCGTCTGTCTCATACATCTTGCTCACCGGATGGTATTGTGATGGCTGACTACCCATAACTACAGTATGTGATCAAAAGCATCCGGACACCTGGCTGAAATGACAAGTTCGTGGCGCCCTCCATCGGTAATGCTGGGGTTCAGCATGGTGTTGGCTCACGCATAGCGATGATGATATCTTCCACTGTCGTAAGCGTACATTCAATGAGGTGCTGAAACGTGTCTTGGGGAATGGCAGCCCATTCTTCACAGAATGCTGCCCTAAAGAGAGGTATCGATGTCGGTCGGTGAGACCTGGCACGAACTCGGCGTTCCAAAACATCCCAAAGGTGCTCTATAGGATTCAGTTCAGGGCTCTGTGCAGGCCAGTCCATTACAAGGATGTTATTGTTGTGTGACCATTTCGTCGCAGGCCGTGCATTATGAACAGGTGCTCGGTCGTGTTGAAAGATGCAATCGCCATCCCCGAATTACTCTTCAACAGTGGGAAGTAATAAGTTGCTTAATACACCAATGAAGGCCTGTGCTGTGATAGTGCCACGTAAAACGACAAGGGGTGCAAGCCCTCCAATGAAAGACACTACCACACCATAACACGAATGACTCCAAATTTTACTGTCCGCATTACACTCGCTGGCAGATGATGTTCACCGGGCATTCGCCATACCCACATCCTGCCATCGGACTGTCACATTATTAAATCGTTCAATCTTTACGCTCCTTACACCAAACGAGGCGTCGTTGGACATTTACCGGCGTGATGAGCAGCCGGACGACCATGAAATACAAGTTTCCTCACCTCCCGCCTAACTGTGATAGTACTTGCAGGGGGTCCTGATGCAGTATGGAATTCCTGTGTCATGGTTTGGATAGATGTCCGCCTATTACACGTTACGACCCTCTTCAACTGGCTGCGGTCTCTGTCAGTCAACAGACGAGGTGGGCGTCTACGATTTTGTGTTGTACGTGTCCCTTCACGTTTCCACTTCACTATCACATCCGAAACAATAAACCTAGGGATATATAGGAGTGAGAAAATCTCGAGTACAGACGTATGGCAAAAGTGACACCCAATGACCTGACCACGTTCAAGCCGGCCTGAGTGGCCGAGTGGTTCTAGGCGCTGCCTCGCAGGTTCGAATGCTGCCTCGGGCATTGATGTGTGTGATGTCCTTAGGTTAGTTAGGTTTAAGTAGTTCTAAGTTTAAGGGACTTATGACCACAGCAGTTGAGTCCCATAGTGCTCAGAGCCATTTGAATCACGTTCGAAGTCCGTGAGCGCCCCATTCTGCTCCCTCAGGATGTATAATGATTACTGAGGTCAAATACTTCTCGCAGTATCATATCTCCAAACTCTTCATCTACGTCGTCTTCCTTTTCTGTAATATTGGTCTCAAGTTCATCTCCCCTTTAAACTTAAGAAATAATGTTATCCCACCATAATTACTATTTAAGTAGAGTAATGTGGATTATATTGTAATAATGAAATTGAGCTTGCTCTAGCCATATTCTGTTTCTGCCATGTTCTAATGTCAATTTCAGCCTGTTACTATCACGTAAGTCTTTTTTTTTTTTTGCTCGATGCTAATTCAAACAAGCCATCCATTGAAAGGCTAGGGGAAGTGGTCTGTAACTGCAAATAAACAGGCGGTTTGTTGCATTTAGTAAGACGAAATGACCGAAGTACTGTTGTCGATCGTTTTAATGTTCCAATAACTACACTGCAAAGGTGTTCAAAGTCATTGTAGGGAATCAGCAAACATCTGTGACATGGAGTTTACCATACACATTTGAAGTAAATTACGAAGAGACGATTTCATTACACATTACTGATTTAGATTCCAGGTATATGCAACCAGCTAAGACTGAGTATCAAACGTTGGCACAATATTCAAAACTGCTTCACCGAATTAACAGAGAAAAGAAATTGACAGATAAAGGCCTCTTTCAAAATTTTATGAAGAAGCATTGGCTTGCAGAAAACCGTGATCCACAAATTTAATGCATAGCGTTAGGTTCAATCGACCAAAAATTCAAAGCTCTTTTAGTTAGTTATTATCTTCCACTTCTTATATAACACCAGATTAATTTATTTCTGAACAACAAAAACTCCTTCTTTATTTAAAAACCTATGTTTCGTTCTATGCCTCATACCCCGCTACACTTTTCTGAACACATGAAATTGTAACTGTTACAATCGTATTCTGCCATGTATCATTTCCTTAGGAATCGTTTTTCAATCATTTACACCAGAACGAAAGTTCACATAAACATTTATTCAGCTATCCATTATTTTAAAAAAAGCAGCTAAAGTTTTTTTTTTTTTTTCTTTTACCAATACTTTAGCTGAGCTGGCATGAGTTGATCTCTGATAGTTCCAGCTGGCTGGGTGTGGACGCTTCGGGGGCCTGCCTCAGCCAATAACTTAACACGTTATTGTAAACTTCTCTGTAGCAATGCCTCATTGTTGCCGCAACACTGCAAACAGCCACTGTTTGGGTCTGCAGCCGTTGGCGCTTCGCAGTTGAAAGCAGGCCAGAGTGCTCTGAGCTGTCAGGGGCTGACTTACGTCGTATTGACTTTAACCACTGTCCCCCCACCTGCTTAGTGATAGTCTAAATAGTACATAGGACTACACTGCAGACCTTTAACCTGAATTTACCATTACTCATCAGAAGTGGATGGATGTGTGGAACAATAAACTTCATGTGTAAGTATAACTTGCCTCCCTTCACCTGCCATTAATCATTGTAACTAAATGGTGTTTGATGACTGTTGAAGTTTGACGCACAAGCCTTCTCCAGTTTTTTATTTGTTTTGGGCTCGGTATTAATTTTGAAAAGTCTCTGAAAAAAGGTTTTTGACAATTTAAGCGGATTTTGAAACACCAACAGCACCTGCTGATAATGTCTTCTTCTTGTCATTTCTGAGTCACAAGTGGTAATTAAACATGACACGAATTGTACAGGTATACTTGGATCGTCTCATTTTTCTCAGAGTTTGAGTGTTCACAGTAACGAACTACTGGAAAGACAGCACGATTTGTGAGCATCTTAACATAGAAAGTTTAGAGATTTATTAATAGTTATCAAAACATCTCAGACCTTCATCAGTGTTTCCTAGTAACTAATTTGTATCTTCTTCCCATATTTTTACAAATACTCAGTCTTCTTAGTTGCATACAGCAGATTTTGAGAACAAGGAACCAAAATCATTATAAAATTTTATTTCGAACTTGTTTTGTGATCATGTAGAGAATAAAAATTTTTATCTGGTACATTCAGGCGTAGATCACTTTCTGTGATTGAAAGATACATACCTAAGAAGAGAGCATAAAAGTAGTACAGGGAAACGCTAATCCCTCCGTTCCTGTAGATCTAATATTGTGTAATGAAAGTTAACTGTCACAATAAACATTTTATTTCTCTAAAGAAGGCTATGGTGCATTATTTGTGCTTGAGCATTAAGCGTTCATTACAGTTTATTATTTTTTCAGTTTGGAATTTCATCGCCAAAGTGAAAGCAAGGTCGCAAATTAATGACTTACTTATTTTATGTAATGTTGCAGCAAACTCAAAGGTCCTAAAATTTGATAATTATATTTTGAGGCGAAATTGCTATTGACATTAGTCGGAAACAGTGTACACAACAACAATGTTTTGGTAACTATTAAGAGTTATTTCATCTACATCGTGAGCAACAAAAGGAAAAATTACTACACGTTCTAACTTGGGTGCGAACAGTGAAACCTGGAGATATATATATATATGATGCACTTGACACTAGAGTAACATTTTAGAAGATTCATAAGTGCATCTTACCTTTCAATGCTCTCTGGTAGTTGGTGAAGAGAATTTGTTTGAATGTTGATGGTCCTTACCTGTAAAGAGACAGATAACATATTAAGATCTTTGTTCAGACTGAAAGCTTTGACTCCCAGCAGCTATTTCTAAGGGAAACTTGAATACTTAAATTGAAAATGGATAAATTTTATACAATACATATAGATTAACGACTACTTATTGTACAAATGACATCATCATCGCTTCCAGCTACTTTATAAAGCATCTACTGGACTCCTCTTGAATTTTCAAGGTGCCGAAGATAAACACTGTAAATGTGACCCGTGTTAGGTGGGAGCTTAATCGAACAGTAAACATTTCAGATACGTTAGGATAATAAATTATTTCACATGCAGTAAGTGCCTGGTCGTAACCACACTTTCTTACTACTTCGCAGTAATTTATCGTAGATCGCTTTAACAACGAAAAGTATCTAACAACTGGAAAAAAGTGCAGGTCTTCCCGTTTTTAAGAAAGGCAGTAAGACAGATCCACACAATTATTCACCTATCGTTGACGTCAATCTGTTGTAGAATTATGGAACATGTTTTATGCTCAAGAACTATGACGTTCTGGGAAAATAAACGTCTATAAAAATCAAGATGAATTCCGCAAACGAAGATCCTGCGAAACTCAGCTCGCTCTGTTCCTCCATGAGATCCACAGCGCAGTGGACAAAGGTGCTCAGGTAGATGCCGTGTTCCTTGATTTCAGTAAGGCATTTGACACCGACCCGTATTTACGATTAATGAAAAAAAATACGAGCTTACGGAGTATTGGAGCAGACCTGCGATTGGACTCAAGATTTCCTTGCAGATAGAACAGCACGTCGCTCTTAACGGAATTAAATCGTTAGATGTAAAGGTAATATCCGGAGTACCACAGGGAAGTGTGATATGACCAATGCTTGCTGTTTACAATATATACAGGGTGTTACAAAAAGGCACGGCCAAACTTTCAGGAAACATTCCTCACACACAAATAAAGAAAAGATGTTATGTGGACATGTGTCCGGAAACGCTTTATTTCCCTGTTAGAGCTCATTTTAGTTTCGTCAGTATGTACTGTACTTCACCGCCAGTTGGCCCTATTGAAGGAAGGTAATGTTGACTTCAGTGCTTGTGTTTAGATGCGACTCACTGCTCTACAGTACTAGCATCGAGCACATCAGTACGTAGCATCAACAGGTTAGTCTTCATCACGAACGTGGTTTTGCAGTCAGTGCAATGTTTACAAATGCGAAGTTGCCAGAAGCCCATTTGATGTATGGATTAGCACGGGGCAATAGCCGTGGCGCGGTACGTTTGTATCGAGACAGATTTCCAGAACGAAGGTGTCCCGACAGGAAGACGTTCGAAGCAATTGCTCGGCGTCTTAAGGAGCACGTAAAATTTCAGCCAATGACTCACGACTGGGGAAGACCTAGAACGACGAGGACACCTGCAATGGACGAGGCAATTCTTCGCGCAGTTTACGATAACACTAACGTCAGCGTCAGAGAAGTTGCTGCTGTACAAGCTAACATTGACCACGTCACTGTGTGGAGAGTGCTTCGGGAGAACCAGTTGTTTCCGTACCATGTACAGCGTGTGCAGGCACTATCAGAAGCTGATTGGTCTCCACGGGTACACTTCTGCGAATGGTTCATCCAAAAATGTGTCAATCTTCATTTCAGTGCAAATTTTCTCTTTACGGATGAGGCTTCATTCCAACGTGATCAAATTGTGAATTTTCACAATCAACAGGTGTGGGTTGACGAGAATCCGCACGCAATTGTGCAATAACGTCATCAACACAAATCTTCTGTGAACGTTTGGGCAGGCATTGTTGGTGATGTCTTGAGTGGTCCCATGTTCTTCCACCTACGCACGTTATCATGATTTCATACGGGATATTCGACCTGTGCTGATAGAACATGTGCACGTTATCATGATTTCATACGGGATATTCGACCTGTGCTGATAGAACATGTGCCTTTACAAGTACGACACAACATGTGGTTCATGCACGACGGAGCTCCTGCACATTTCAGTCGAAGTGTTCGTACGCGTCTCAACGACAGATTCGGTGACCGATGGATTGGTAGAGGCAGACCAATTCCATGGCCTCCACGCTCTCCTGAACTCAACCCTCTTGACTTTCATTTATGGGGGCATTTGAAAGCTCTTGTCTACACAACCCCGGTACCAAATGTAGAGACTCTTCGTGCTCGTATTGTGGACGGCTGTGATACAACACGCCATTCTCCAGGGCTGCATCAGCGCATGAGGGATTCCATGCGACGGAGGGTGGATGCATATATCCTCGCTCACGGATGACATTTTGAACATTTCGTGTAACAAAGTGTTTGAAGTCACGCTGGTACGTTCTGTTGCTCTGTGTTTCCATCCCATGATCAATGTGGTTTGAAGAGAATAATAAAATGAGTTCTAACATGGAAAGTAAGCGTTTCCGGACACATTTCTACATAACATATTTTCTTTTTTTGTGTTTGAGGAATGTTTCCTGAAGGTTTGGCCGTACCTTTTTTGTAACACATTGTATAAGTGATCTACTAGAAAGCATAGGATGCTCTTTAAGGCTATTCGCAGGTGATGCAGTTGTCTACACCAAAATAGCAACGCTAGAAGGTAGTGAGAAACTGCAGAACGACCTGCAGAGAACTGATGAATGGTGCAGACTCTGGCAGTTGTCCCTGAACATATATAAATGTAACATTCTGCGCATACATAGGAACAGAAATCCACTACTGTACAGCTACACAACTGATAACAAACAGCTGTTGGCCGCATCTGCTTTTTTATGTAGAACCTGATTCTGCATTAAAAAATGGGGGTTTCCATTTGAAATTTTAAAGCTGCCTCCCGCCCCGTCCCCAGGGGGGGCTTGGGAGGCCGGCTAATTTTAGCACCAACAGATGTCCCCCGTTAAAAGAATCGGTTTTTGATTCTACACATTTTTCCGTGTGAAGCTTATTTTTAGAGTTATTCTGATTTATCAAATTAAAATTTACACCGTGTACAGCAGCAATTGAAATAGTGTAAGTTTTTGTATTTGCTAATAACCAAAGTATAAATACTAGCGTTTCCTTAAGTTACTTCCGTCATCGATAATTAGTGTTGTCGTTTTAAATTTCTTTCTTGTTTGTAATGAGGAGACAGCGAAAAGCACAACCAACTCAAGTGCTAAGGAAAACAGGAACCGGTGTTAAGTGGAGTACACCCACGCATTTCGCGCAAACGGATAAGTTCAGAAACCTAAATTCCTCTTTCCTTAAACCACTTTGTTTACTTCATCAAAAGCCGCGCACTCGGCATGTTAAGTAATCTTCTCTGAATATCAAAGTGTTTCATCGGAGTTCTAAATATGTAATGTTGTATCCTGCAAGCTGATTATTAGCGCGAAAAAGCAGTAACGCTATGCTCGTTAGCTCGTGTTCACTTCCATTCCCCCTAGCGTAAATGCTTCTTTCTGGGCACAAGTAAATATCAGTGATCAGTGGTTAAGTGTCTGTGAATGCCTGTTCCTGCAGGATGTACATATAGCATTGTGACTATCGTACAGTCCAGAGATGCCGGTGGCTCACCAAAGTCGGCAACGCGAATCCATACCACGACCGTTAAAATGTTCAAATGTTCAAATATGTGTGAAATCGTATGGGACTTAACTGCTAAGATCATCAGTCCCTAAGCTTACACACTGCTTAACCTAAATTATCCTAAGGACAAACACACACAGCCATGCCCGAGGGAGGACTCGAACCTCCGTCGGGACCAGCCGCACAGGCCATGACTGCAGCGCCCTAGACCGCTCGGCTAAGTGAGGGCTTGCTGCTGTCTACAACGAAGTATGGGAGGCGCTCCTAGAGACCACGCCTCGGTCTCAGGAGCAGCAACAGCTCTTGTAACGTGTTGATTTTTATCCATTTGACAACTGGGCGTGAGGTTCAACACAAAATGAACACGTTTCATATAACAAAAAGGATTTTAAGAACTGAAGAAAAAGGCAGTCTGTTGTAAGTGATTATCTTAAATATAGAAATATTTGATATGATCCGGCTGTTGAATTATTTTTAATAAATAAAACAGATCGCGCCTTCAGTGCCCTAGAAATGAGAAAATTCGATTTTCTAATTGGTGTCAGGAATAGTTCACTGAAGTCGGTCGTCTAACTGGATTTTCACCACGTATTCTTAACAGACATGTATCTTCAAACGTGAAAGTAATTTAGGCCATGTTTCAGAGGAGTCTTATAGCATTATTCCTTTATATTAATGATATAGTGGTTAACATATGAAATTCCCTAGAGCTTTTCATGCATGATACTGTTGTGTAGAGTAAACTACGCAACAAAATTGTAGCCAATTCAGGAATATCTGCACAGGATAGAAGCTTGGTACAGGAATTAGCAGTTGACCTTTGGCCAAACGTTCCTAATAGCTGACGAATTGTGGAAAGCCATATTGTTGTATGATAATACGATCGCAGAGCAATCCGTAGAAGCAGTGGGGCCAATACATATCTAGAAGTATGCATACGGAACTGTTTAAAGTGGAACGCCCACATGAAACGAACCACACGTAAAGCAGATGAGACTGACATTCATTGCAAGAATTGTCAGGAAATGTACTTCACTCACTAAGGAGGTTGTTTCCAAAAACTTTCCACTACTGCTGCACAAGGGCGCTGCCAACAACAATTACGTCGCTAACATTGAGGTGTAAGAACACCCCCCCTCCCGCCCTCCCCCTCCCCACTCGCCTTCGGTGCTCCACTGTTGAAGCACCTGGAGATTACGTTCCAGGAAGAGTCAACCAACACAGCGCTTCTCCCTACGTATATCTCTTGAAAAGGCCAGGAAGGTAAAGTTGGAGCTCATGAAAACTTGCCAGCAATCGCTCTTCCTGCAACTGGAAATGATGAGAAAGGGAGTGGGGGGGAGGTAACCGTGGCAGAAAAAAATAGCACCCTTCACACATCGTAGGGTGGGTAGTGCACTATACATGAAGATTTAGATGCCTAAAAGAAGTCTGACGTGATTGAGTAAGCAGCCGGTCAAGCAAAAAGGTAGTGATGATTTCATATATCTACATCTACATTTACGTCTACACAGCTACTCCGAAAACCATACCTAAGCGCTTGGCAAAAGGTTCATCGAACCACCTTTATATTAATTCTCTATCATTTCACTGTCGAGCAGTATGCGGAAAAAATAAACAGCTATACATTTCCGGGTGAACTCTGAAATGTTCAAATGTGTGTGAAATGAAACTTCCTGGCAGATTAAAACTGTGTGCCCGACCGAGACTAGAACTCGAGACCTTTCCTTTTCGCGGGCAGGTGCTCTACCATGTGAGCCACCGAAGCACGACTCAGGCCCGGTACTCACAGCTTTACTTCAGCCAGTATCTCGTCAGCTTCGGTCGGTCACACAGTTTTAATCTGCCAGGAAGTTTCATATCAGCGCACACTCCGGTGCAGAGTGAAAATCTCATTCTGTGTGTGAAATCTTATGAGACTTAACTGCTAAGGTTATCAGTCCCTAAGCTTACAAACTTCTTAACCTAAATTATCCTAAGGACAAACACACACACACCCATGCCCGAGGGAGGACTCGAACCTCCGCCGGGACCAGCCGCACAGTCCATGGCGGCAGGGCTCTAGACCGCACGTCTAATCTCGCGCGGCGGATGAGCTCTGAACTCCCTTATTTTATTTTGATGATCGATTCTACCTATGTAGTTCGTAGTCAATAAATACTTTCACATCGAGGAACGCAAATGTTTTATTGATGTTTACACCAAATTCTGTATCATGTCCGAGACACCCTCTCCCCTGTTTCTCGATAATAGAAAACATGTTGCTCATCATTTCAAGTTTCTATGTACACAGTTAATACCGTCTAGTAAGAATCCCAAACCGTGCAGCAGTACTCCAATAGACAACCGTAGTGTAGATCTGTTGCATCTTCTAACTGTTTTGTCAATAAAACGCAGTTTTTGCTTTGCCTTCCCCACAACATTTTCTATGTGTTCTGTTCAATTTAAAATGTTCGAAATTGTAATTCCTTGATTTTGTAGGTTTGTTTGAATTGTCGAGTAATCGAAGATGAACGGATTCCTTTTAGAATTCATGTGTACGACCTCACGCTTTTCGTTATGTCAGGTCAACTGCCACTTTTCGCGCCACACAGGTATCTTATCCAATTAGGTTTGTAATTTGTTTTGACCTGATGATTTTACCAGTCAATAAACGACAGCACCACCTGCGGACAACCTAAGACGGCTCCTCAGATTGGAGGACGACGGTTCAATCCCGTCTCCGGCCATCCTGATTTAGGTTTTCCGTGATTACCCTAAATCGTTTCAGGCAAATTCCGGGATGGTTCCTTTGAAAGGGCACGGCCGATTTCCTTCCCAATCCTTCCCTAATCCGAGCTTCTGCTCCGTCTCTAATGACCTCGTTGTCGACGGGACGTTAAACACTAACCACCACCACCTCAGATTGGGCCCTAAATCTTTTATATAGTTAATGGAAAGCAGAGGGCCTGTAACACTTCTTGGGGAGCCTCAGATTCATTGCTGTTTTACTGGATGACTTTCCGTCAGTTACTACTATGACGTCTCTCGCAGGAAATCACGAATGCAGTCGCATAACTAAGACGATATTTCACAAGCACGCAATCTGTTCACAAGCCGCTTGTGATATAGGGTGCCAAAAGCCTTCTGGAAATCTTAAAAAACGGAATAGATCTGAAATCCATTCTGGAGAGCACTCAGCGCTTTGTGCGTGTAAAGAGCTAGTTCTGTTTCAGAAGAACGATGTTCTGTGTACCCGTATTGACTGTATGTCAATAGATATGTTCTCTTAGAGGTAGTTCATAATGCTCGAACATAATGTGTATGTTCCAAAACCTTCTGAATATCAGCATTAATTATATGATTTAGTGGATTACTTCTTTCTGCCTTCCTTGAATGTTGGTGTGAGCTCTGCAACTTTCCAGTGAAGTAATAGAACCTAGGACGTTGTCCTCGATGGTGAGTGTTCATCGGAGGTGAAGGTATCATCTGTAGTGCCCCACGGAAGTTTGGTAAGTCCGCTGTTGTTTTCTATCTACATAAATGATCTTTTGGATAGGGTGGATAGCAGTATGCGGCTGTTTGTTGATAATGCCGTGATATACGGAAGGTGTCGTCGTTGAGTGACTGTAGGAGGATACAAGATGACTTGGACAGCACTTGTGATTGCTGTGAAGAATGACAGCTAACTCTAAATATTGATAAACGTTAATTAATCTAGATGAATAGGAAAAATAATCCTATAATGTCTGAATACTCCATTAGTAGTGTAACGCTTGACACAGTCGCGTCGATTAAATATTTGGGTGTAACATTGCAGTGCGATATGAAATGAGACAAGTATGTAATGGCAGTTGTGGGGAAGGCGGATGTTCGTCTTCGGTTCATTGGCAGAATTTTGGGAGGATGTGGTTCATCTGTAATGGAGACCGCTTATAAAACACTAATACGACCTATTCTTGAGTACTGCTCGAGCGTTTAGGATCCGTATCAGGTCGGATTGAGGGAGGACATAGAGGCAATTCAGAGGCGGGCTGCTAGATTTGTTACTGGTAGGTTTGATCATCACGCGAGTGTTACGGAAATGCTTCAGGTACTCGAGTGGGAGTTTCTGGAGGAAAGGAGGCGTTCTTTTCGGGAATCGCTACTGAGGAAATTTAGAGGACCAGCACTTGGGACTGACTGCAGTACAATCTTACTGCCGCCGACTTACATTTCGCAGAAGGACCACAAATATAAGATTAGAGATTAGGGCTCTTACAGAGGTATATAGGCAGTCGTTTTTCCCTCGTTCTCTTTGGAACAAGGACAGAAGATCCTAGTTGTGGTACGAGGTACCCTCCGGTACGCACCGTATGTTGAATTGCAGAGTATGTATGTAGATGTAGCTTTGGTACGGATCTTTCGTCGATCGAACTGTTGTATATGATTCCTAAGTATGGGTATATTGCACGAGCATTCTCTGAAAGGAACCTAATTCGTACACAGTCTAGACTGGAAGACTTGTTTTTGTCAAATGATTTAATTTGCTTCACAACTCCGAAGATATCTGCTTCTGAGTTACTCACATTAGGAGCTGTTCCTGATTCATATTGTGGAATATTTACTTTATATCTCGTTTGGTGAATGAATTTCTGAAGGCTGTCATCGATAGTATTACTTTTGGTATCGCCCAGATAAGGCATTGATTGTGTCTTGCAGCCAGCATACTTTACATACGATCAGAATCTCTGAGATTTTCTCCCAAATTGCCGCGCGGGATTAGCCGGGCGGTCTAGACGCTGCAGTCATGGAATGAGCGGCTGGTCCCAGCGGAGGTTCGAGACCTCCCTCGGGCATGGATGTGTGTGTTTGTCCTTAGGATAATTTAGGTTAAGTAGTGTATAAGCTTAGGGACTGATGACCTTAGCAGATTTCACACACATCTGAACATCTGAACAACATTTCCCAAATTTCGAGAAAAAGTTTCTTTTTGAAACTGTTATAAGGATCTTGCATGTGGGCGTTATCTGTACTGACTGCTTGCTACGTTCCGGTAAGAACAGGTGTCGGTACAGTACCGGGTCATTCGAGGCAGGCTGGGTGGGGACACCTGCTTCCGGGCCCTGTCGCCTCTGAGGACGACCGCCGCGCCACCCCAATTGCCGAGGACGAGACGGCGCGGCCGGAACTCTCTCGGACAGCCCCCCCCCCCCCCCTTTCCCTTCGCACTTCAACTACTCCACCCTCTGACCCCGTCTCCTCCCTGGTCTAGTTCTCTCTAATGAACAAACCAGGGCGGCAGTTCGACCAGGGCTCTGCCGTCTCCTGCAGACATCCGGGCGCCGCTTCCTATCGGAATCCTGTCAGGCCGTGACGTCAGACAAACATCCGGCGGGGAGGGGCAGGGAGCAAGCGTGGCAAGTGGCCGCCGCCGGCCGGGGCGCCTCTCCACTGGCGGCGGAGGAAGGCAGAGTCCGTCGTACAACGCCACCACCTGGATTACTTACACCTCTACTGCACTTTATACCCTTCACAGGTCTTGTTCCTTTTCACTTTTATATTCTTCTTTCAATCATTATTTTCCAGTAAGTAATTTCGACTATTTTATCATTCCGCACATTTTCAAGCTTAAAAAAGTATACGACACAGGCCAATTACCCATTTCAGACATGAAGTATTAAGAAATTCTTTAAATTTTCTTTATTTTTTTGAAATTTTGCAGTAAGTTTAAAAAATGGTTCAAATGGCTCTGAGCCCTATGGGACTTAACTTCTGAGGTCATCAGTCGCCTAGAACTTAAAACTACTTAAACCTAACTAACCTAAGGACACCCCACACATCCATGTCCGAGGCAGCATTGGAACCTGCGATCTTAGCGGTCGCGCTGTTCCAGACTGTAGCGCCTAGAACAGCTCGGCCACCCTGGCCGGTTTGCAGTAAGTAATTTCGTATGTTTTGTCATCATCCCGCACACTTTAAAGCTTAAAAATGTATATACCACAGGCCGATTACCCATTTCAACTTCAAATATTAAAAATTTCTTTTAATTTTCTTCTTTTTTATTATTAGATTTTAGACACACTGAGACAGAACAATAAAAAAAAACAAATGATACTTACATTAACTTACTCATATTGGGTGCTTAAGAAAGAGTCACTGTGCATGAAACGTCGTTACTTTTTGGACTTTAAAATGCATTTTCTTTCTGCAGATAGGCATAAGGGTATTTGACAGAGAGCATACTTCAGTTTGACTCTACGAGGTTTCTTCTTTGTGCTCCAGTTTACACTGCTCCTTTAGGTGCGATATATTGGTAAATTCTTTGCTTCTGTTGTATTTTTTTTTTAACTGGAACAACAGTTTCACTTTTTTTCTAATGGTTGTGATGATATAATTGGACACCCACGATTTTCTGAGTAATGTGGAAAACTATTTGTCATAGCATACTATCCCCAAATCAATATCGCTGTCTCCTGCTGACACATCATCTCTTGAAACTTCCAGGCAGATTAAAACTGTGTGCCAGACCGAGACTCCAACTCGGGACCTTTGCCTTTCGCGGGCAAGTGCTCTACCATCTGAGCTACCCGGGCATGACTCACGCCCCGACCTCCCAGCTTTACTTCTGCCAGTGCCTTGTCTCCTACCTTCCAAACTTTACAGAAGCTCTCCTGCGAACGTTGCAGAACTAGCACTCCGCTGCAGAGTGTAAACCTCATTCTGGAAACATCCCCCAGGCTTTAGATAGCCATGTCTCCGCAATATCTTTTCTTTCAGAAGTGCTAGCTCTGCAAGGTTCGCAGGAGAGCTTCTGTTAAGTCTGGAAGGAAGGAGACGAGGTACTGGCAGATGTAAAGTTGGGAGGTCGGGGCGTGAGTCATGCTCGGGTAGCTCAGATGGTAGAGCACTTGCCCACAAAAGGCAAAGGTCCCCAGTTCGTGTCTCGGTCAGGTATACAGTTTTAATCTGCCAGGAAGTTTCATATCAGCGCACAATTCGCTGCAGAGTGAAAATCTCATTCTGGACACATCTCTCCTTTCACTGCTACTCTCGATCTCTGAGTGGGCATCAGACAGAATCCCTTCCAAAATGCACGCCGAAATTTTCTCTTCCTTTACTCCACGGGAGAGTACATCGCGTGAAACTGCAAATACAACAACCTGTCGCAACTAGCTACAGTGGTTTAAAAAGTAAACACCACAACAGTTACGAAAATAAATATAAAAAATTTGATTATTATCGCAATACACAGTGTAAAAAGATCAACAGCAAGGTTTTCCGTAAATAATCCATGCGGAAAACATGCCTTACGGCGACATATTCAAGCACAATTTGAAAACACACACAACCGTGCACCGCATACAGAAATCGCTCCTACGTTTGTTCGTCTCACTGCTAAGAGTTGAAACATACAAAGTATTTCAAGCTGCAGCTGCTAGAGGTCAGTACCTGCTGTAGACGTAAACGGTGGCTAACTGCAATATATGTTAATGACATAAACTCAGTCGCTTGAAAATGGATAAAAGGTCGAAACGTGGTCGTAATTAAATGAGCAACAATAAAGTCAAATGACAATGTGTTCATTTAAAAATTATTATATGACTGTTGCTCAGCAACATCAGAATGTGTTTAATTATGTGTTCCTGCGGCCAGCGATATGGAGTGGAACGAGGAGGTAGGGACGGTAGTGTGGAGGATCAATAGTCGACTTCTATTAATTGTGAGAATTAAATGCCGAAACCGGGATCGTAATTAAATGAACAACAATACCGTCAAATGGTGACGTGTCCATTTAGAAAAAAGACATCATTACTCGGTACAAGATGATGATATTTGAAATAATAACAGAATTTGCTAACGAGCTGTGTTGTTGACTGCTATCCCTAATGTAGAGGAAATGTACTAAAGAAATGTAATAGAGAAAGTTTAAGGTACCTTGTTGCGGAGGGTCGATAAAATGTTAAGTGATATGTAAAAAAGAGAGACTAAAGGAGTAGTGATATGTAAAAAAGAGAGACTAAAGGAGTAGTGATATGTAAAAAAGAGAGACTAAAGGAGTAGTGAGCGAAGAGACAGTGACAATGAGGATACAGCCTACCGTAAAAATATGAAAAAAAGAGAGACAATGTGAGAGGGATGTATATAAAGAGTGGCACTGAGAGAGCGATGTTGAGTAAGAAGGCTTAACTGCAGGAGTGACTGAATTAAAAGGTATACAATGTTCTGTGTCAAGAAGAGTGCGGATATGTTGGCATGCCAAATTTTTAGTGCGGACTGGGGATGAGAATTGAGGCAGCTGGTTCCCGACTCTTCTAGCACAATCTTTTAAAGGGGAAGATATAAGCCTCTTCTGCATTCCGCCAAGAGCAGTTTTTAGCTAAATGGAGCGCAAATTACGGTAAATATATTAATCCAGTGTGTTAAAATGAGGGCTCCTAGTCACTTTCACCTAATTTTAATCATAATTTCCAACCTCTATCTTTTTCGCTTTAGTACTTTCAATCAAATTTTAAACACATTCGTTTATTTGTAAAGTAATCACACGTTTGAAGCTATTTGGCATATGGGAGTTCAATCCTTTAAAGAGTGAAATGTTAATCATGCGAATATATTATGAATTTCAATTTTTCAGTGCAAGAAATTGCGGCAAGAAGTCAGTACTGTGACAGATCGAAGCAAACCTTTTCGTAGTGATATACGGCGCAGTCCATCACCAAAATCACTTGAGTGTCATTTATAATATTTTGTAAAACCGAAATAGTATGATAATATAGTCAATTAAAGGTTATATGCAACTGCTAAAGAAACCAGTCAGTAGTTGCCACAGTCTAAGAATACTTACTGGACTTAGTATGTGAGAGACGAGTGAGACAAGGTTGTAGACTACGCTTTATGTTATTCAACATCAACACAGACCAAGCACCAAAGGAGTCTCAGGAAATTTGTGGAGAAAAAATAAAGTTCACGAAGAGAAAAGAATAAACTTCCATGTTTTCCAGAAATACACTCAAGGAAATTGAAATAAGAACACCGTTAATTCATTGTCCCAGGAAGGGGAAACTTTATTGACATTTTCCTGGGGTCAGATACATCACATGATCACACTGACAGAACCACAGGCACATAGACACAGGCAACAGAGCATGCACAATGTCGGCACTAGTACAGTGTATATCCACCTTCGCAGCAATGCAGGCTGCCATTCTCCCATGGAGACGATCGTAGAGATGCTGGATGTAGTCCTGTGGAACGGCTTGCCATGCCATTTCCACCTGGCGCCTCAGTTGGACCAGCGTTCGTGCTGGACGGGCAGACCACGTGAGACGACGAATCATCCAGTCCCAAACATGTTCAATGGGGGACAGATCCGGAGATCTTGCTGGCCAGGGTAGTTGACTTACACCTTCTAGAGCACGTTGGGTGGCACGGGATACATGCGGACGTGCATTGTCCTGTTGGAACAGCAAGTTCCCTTGCCGGTCTAGGAATGGTAGAACGATGGGTTCGATGACGGTTTGGATGTACCGTGCACCTCGTCCCCTCGACGATCACCAGAGGTGTACGGCCGGTGTAGGAGATCGCTCCCCACACCATGATGCCGGGTCTGGGCCTGTGTTCCTCGGTCGTATGCAGTCCTGATTGTGGCGCTCACCTGCACGGCGCCAAACACGCATACGACCATCATTGGCACCAAGGCAGAAGCGACTCTCCTCGCTGAAGACGACACGTCTCCATTCATCCCTCCACACGCCTGTCGCGACACCACTGGAGGCGGGCTGCACGATGTTGGGGCGTGAGCGGAAGACGGCCTAACGGTGTGCGGGACCGTAGCCCAGCTTCATGGAGACGGTTGCGAATGGTCCTCGCCGATACCCCAGGAGCAACAGTGTCCCTAATTTGCTGGGAAGGGGCGGTGCGGTCCCCTATGGCACTGCGTAGGATCCTACGGTCTTGGCGTGCATCCGTGCGTCGCTGCGGTCCGGTCCCAAGTCGACGGGCATGTCCACCTTCCGCCGACCACTGGCGACAACATCGATGTACTGTGGAGACCTCACGCCCCACGTGTTGAGCAATTCGGCGGTACGTCCACCCGGCCTCCCGCTTGCCCACTATATGCCCTAGCTCAAAGTCCGTCAACTGCACATACGGTTCACGTCCGCGCTGTCGCGGCATGCTACCAGTGTTAAAGACTGCGATGGAGCTCCGTATGCCACGGCAAACTGGCTGACACTGACGGCGGCGGTGCACAAATGCTGCGCAGCTAGCGCCATTCGACGGCCAACACCGCGGTTCCTGGTGTGTCCGCTGTGCCGTGCGTGTGATCATTACTTGTACAGCCCTCTCGCAGTGTCCGGAGCAAGTGTGGTGGGTCTCACACACCGGTGTCAATGTGTTCTTTTTTCCATTTCCAGGAGTGTGTTATTTAATCGTATTTATGGAGCGGAGTGTAAACTGCTTTGAAAGTTTCTGGCACTTTAAAACTGACTGCCAGATGAAAACGGCACACAGTTCTAATATCTCATCAAGTTAGATAATTAAATCGTACTCTTGTTGTACCATCTCCAGTCTGAATACTGTTTTGATGCAGCTTTTCAGTCTGTATAGGACAAGCCTCTTAATCTCTGTGTAACTACCGAAATCTACACTTGAATGCGCCTTTACAATTTTTACCCGTAATACTTCTATTGTGAAAGTGACGATTCCTTGATGTCTCAACATGTCTCCTATCAATCGATACCGTCATTCAGTTAAATCTTAATATAGATTTCTTCTTTCGCCGATCCCACGCAATTCTTCCTTATTACTTAATCAATTTACCCATGCAGTTCACATTTGTTTGTATTGCTATTTTCCCTGAACTGCTTACCGAGCACTCTGTACTTCTGTAAAAGGCTACACTCCAGACAAAAACGTTGAAAAGATTTCCTTACACTTAAATTTATATTTGATGTACATTGAGTTCTCTTTTTACAAAGTTCCTTCCTAGCCCTTGTCAGTTTGCATTATGTTGGTTCACTATATGGCCCATCATCTGTTTCATTGCTACCCAAACAGCAAAACTCATTTTACGCTCCCATTTCGTAATCTAATTCTCTTAAAATTACCTCATGTAACTGTACTGTATCCCGTTACACTTTTTTTTTTTGCTGATGTTCATCTTATGAGCTCTGTTCGAGACTTTATTCTTTTTAACTATTCTCCCACAGAATTACAGTATCTCAGACACACTTAAAAATTTTTATTTCCTCTCTCTGAGCTTTAATACGCTTTCCACATTTCTCCCTGGTTTTGTTTGCTGATTGCTTAATGTACAGATTGAATAACACCTGGGAGAAGATACAACCCTGTCTTTGCAAATTCCACGTCTCTGCCATGACGTATGGCTCTTATCACTGGAGTATAGCTTCTGTAAAACTCGTATACGAACTTAAGGACTCTGTATTCCACCCCTGCTTCCTTCAGAATCTGCAACTGTGTATTGTAGTCAATATTGCTAGAAGCTTTTTTCCAAATCTATAGATGTCATAAAAATAGGTTGGCCTTTCCTGAACCTGTTTTCTGAGATACGTCGTAGGATGAGTATTAACTCTAACGTAGCTACATTTCGCCTAAAACTAAACTGAGCTTTCTCAAGGTCGGCGTCTATCAGTTTTTTTCTAACATCTGTAAGTAATTTAGGTCACGTTTGGAGCCAAGGTTCATTAAACTTATAGTTTCATAATATTCACGCCTTTAGCGGTCTTAGTTCCTTGGAATTAATATTACATTCTTCTTGAGGTATTGTGGAATTTTAACAGTCTTACTAACGGCGCAACACTGTTGCAAACATTGAAATCTGTGGTTGTTGTCGGCAGGGATGTCTCTCCTGATACAACTTTGCTGCCCGCCGCCCGTTGCCATTTGCCTCTCCATAAGCAAGCAACATTTCGGCAAGCTGTCTATTCGAATGCGGAACCATTCTTTACAACGCTGTATCACATCCACCACAAGGTGAGTCAGCAAGAGAAGTGTATCGGACACAACATTACCAATTACTATGGCAGAAGAGGGTACTACGGCATGACGTATGAGGAACAGTAAAACCCTCTAGGAGGAAATTATGCATACTGTAACTGTGGCTGCATGTACCACGCTTATTGTACTGCAGTCTCTGTAACAAAATGTGACTGAATAAATGGTCTTTAGAAAGCATTTCCTACGTGAGTTTATCAGACCTTTCTTGTTCCGTATCCATTCATCGACCAATCCCTAGAGTCTGTACATGGTGTAAAAAATGACCCTGTATAGTGCATACAAAAGAAATATTGAATTTAATTGATGAAAGGAGAAAACATAAAAATGAAGCAGGCAAAAAGGAACACAAACGTCTAAAAAATGAGATCGACAGGAAGTGCAAAATGGCTAAGCAGGGATGACTAGAGGACAAATGTAAGAATGTAAAGGCTTATCTCACTAGGGGTAAGATATATACTGCCTACAGGAAAATTAAAGAGACCTTTGGAGAAAAGAGAACCACTTGTATGAATATCAAGAGCTCAGATGGAAACCCAGTTCTAACCAAAGAAGGGAAAGCACAAAGGTGGAAGGAATATATAGAGGGTCTATACAAAGGCGATGTAATTGAGGAAAACATTATGGAAATGGAAGAGGATGTAGATGAAGATGAAATGGGAGATACGATACTGCGTGAAGAGTTTGACATGGCACTGAAAGACCCGAGTCGAAACAAGGCCCCCGGAGTAGACAACATTCCATTAGAACTACTGGGGCCTTGGGAGAGCCAGTCCTGACAAAACTGTACCATCTGGTGAGCGAGATGTATGAAACAGGCGAAATACCCTCAGTCTTCAAGAAGATGTGAAAATTATCGAACTATCAGTTTAATAAGCGACAGCTGCAAAATACTAACACGAATTCTTTACAGACGAATGGAAAAACTAGTAGAAGCCGACCCCGGGGAAGATCAGTTTGGATTCCGTAGAAATACTGGAACACGTGAGGCAATACTGACCTTACCTTAGAAGAAAGATTGATGAAGAGCAAACATATGTTACGAGCATTTGTAGACTTAGAGAATGTTTTGACAATGTTGACTAGCGTACTCTCTTTCAAATTCTAAAGGTGGTAGGGGTAAGATACAGGGAGCGAAAGGCTATTTACAATTTGTACAGAAACCAGATGACAGTTATAAGAGTCGAGGGACATGAAAACGAAACAGTGGTTGGGAAGGGAGTAAGACAGGGTTCAGCCTCTCCCCGATGTTATTCAATCTGTATATTGAGCAAGCAGTAAAGGAAACAAAAGAAAAATTCGGAGTAGGTATTAAAATCCATGGAGAAGAAATAAAAACTTTGAGGTTCGCCGATGACATTGTAATTCTCTCAGAGACGGCAAAGGACTTGGAAGAGCAGTTGAATGGAATGGACAGTGTCTTGAGAGGAGTATATAAGATGAACATCAACAAAAGCAAAACAAGGGTAATGGAATGTAGTAGAATTAAGTCGGGTGCTGGTGAGGGAATTAGATTAGGAAATGAGACACTTGAAGTAGTAAAGGAGTTTTGCTATTTGGGGAGCAAAATAACTGATTATGGTTGAAGTAGAGAGGATATAATATGTAGACTGGCAATGGCAAGGAAAGCGTTTCTGAAGAAGAGAAATTTGTTAACATCGAGTATAGATTTAAGTGTCAGGAAGTCGTTTCTGAGAGTATTTGTATGGAGTGTAGCCATGTATGGAAGTGAAACATGGACGATAAATAGTTTGGACAAGAAGAGAATAGAAGCTTTAAAAATTTGGTGCTGCAGAAGAATGCTGAAGATTAGATGGATAGATCACATAACTAATGAGGAAGTACTGAATAGGATTGGGGAGAAGAGACGTTTGTAGCACAACTTGACTAGAAGGAGGGATCGGTTGGTAGGACATGATCTGAGGCATCAAGGGATCACCAATTTGGTATTGGAGGGCAGCGTGGAGGGTAAAAATCGTAGAGAGAGACCAAGAGATGAATACACTAGGCAGATTAAGAAGGATGTAGGTTGCAGTAGGTACTGGGAGATGAAGCAGCTTGCACAGGATAGAGTAGCATGGAGAGCTGCATCAAACCAGTCTGAGGACTGAAGACCATATCAACACAACATGTATCGTGCACACCATGCAGAATAGTTTTTGTCATGGGTGACTCTCTCAACCGTCTCAGCAACTCCGAGGAATTTTTGCCTATGTAAACATTGTTTCGACTTAGCTCCTACAGTGCTCTATCAAATTTTATTCACAACGTCATAGCTCCCATCCCATCTTTATCTCCTTTCACTTATGATTCTTGATAACTTCTTGCATTTCTTTTCCCTTGTACTGTCCTTCAACATATTTCTTTCGAGTTTCTGATTTCCCTTCTCAACTTATTAATGGAGAGCCACTTGTGTTCTAGATACTCAAAAAGTTGCTTCTCTTATTTTTGAGATCGTCATTGATTCGCCGATCTTTCCTGCTTCGACATTTGGCACTTTTTATAGATCATACTTTTCAGCCATGCGTATTTCCTTTCGCCTGTTTCATTTACACCACATTTATATTTCTACTTTCGTCAGTCAAATTCGATAGCCCCTGTGTCTCCGAGGGGTTTATAATAGATCTTCTTATTTCACCTTATCTATTCACCAATATTTCATCTCTCACGCCTACCCATTCGCCTTCTGCGACACCCCTTTCTTCGTTTCAGTCAATATTTGCCTAAAGCGCCCTCTGAAACTCTCAGCAACTTCTGATCCTCTCAGTTTATCCAGATCTCATCTTAACTAGCTAACTTACTTAAATTTTCTACAGCTTCATCTTGCATTCTGTAAAAGATTAACTGGGGTCAGAGATCTGGAATGATTTCACAGTTTAATAAAATCACTGGCAAACTCAGTGTGTTTTCAAAAGAACGAGACAAATATTAATTATTTCAGTATTTGGTCCCACTCTTCTGTCTTTCATACATTAGGGCTATAGACCTGTTGTGTTCTCCATTTCGTCTTTTAAGTGGCCGTCTTTTGTCCTTCTTTCCTTTGGTTTGTATTGTAGAGTCATCTTTGGCATCCTAGTTTCTTCCATTTGTTCCTGATGTTCCTTCCTCCTCCTTTAATTTCGGAGTGTGTCTAACGTTTTCAGTATCAGTCCTGTTTAATGTAGTGTAACCTTTTATCCCGTGTAAAAATTTCATTTCAGACGGCTGAACATGGTTGGAAGTTTTTGTCTGCGTATCCCATATTTTACTGTCTACAGCAGAACAACTGTAGCTATCATCTCCTAGAACATAAATTTTTGCGGCTTTTCGAGTAATATATAATTTTCTGCTTATAGTGTGACATACGCTCTACCATGTCTCTAATTTAACACCTATATCTTTATCTTCGATAAACGTAATGTAGCTTTCCCAGTAATTTCAAGTGATCTTTGATCACAATTTTATTTGCTACTGTTCATTTCTCATGCAGTGTCATTGTCTTCATTTACAGCTGCCGCAGTCAATACCTTCGCTGCGCAATGCCGACGACTGTGCTGCTAAAGCGAAGTTATTGAACGCAGTTTTCCGAAATTACTTCACCAGGGAAGGCGAATGTAATATTCCATAACTTGTATCACGAACAGTCTTCAGATTGTATACTAATTAGGTTCATTTCAGATTACACTGATACAATAGCTCTTTACTTAGCAATCATATACAATCGCTCGCTCACCGATAGATCTGTACCTACAGATTGGAAACTTGCAGCCGGCCGCGGTGGTCTCGCTGTTTTAGGCGCTCAGTACGGAACCGCGTGACTGCTATGGTCGCAGGTGCGAATCCTGCCTCGGGCATGGATGTGTGTGATGTCGTTAGGTTAGTTAAAGTAGTTCTAAGTTCTAGGGGACTGATGACCACAGATGTTAAGTCCCATAGTGCTCAGAGCCATTTTTTTCTAAATTGCGCGGGTCGCACCAATTTTTTAAGAAGGGTATTGTAGTAGTCCATCGAACTACAGACCTATGTCATTGACGTCGGTTTGTAGTAGGGTTTTGGAGCACATATTGTATTCAAACATTATGAATCACCTGGAAGGGAACGATCTATTGATACGTAATCAGCATGGTTTCAGAAAACATCGTTCTTGTGCAACGCAGCTAGCTCTTTATTCGCACGAAGTAATGGCCGGTATCGACATGGGATCTCAAGTTGATCCGTATTTCTAGATTTCCGGAAAGCTTTTGACACCGTTCCTCACAAGCGACTTCTAATCAAGCTGCGGGACTGTGGGGTATCGTCTCAGTTGTGTGACTGCATTCGTGATTTCCTGACAGGAAGATCGCAGTTCGTAGTAATAGACGGCAAATCATGGAGTAAAACTGAAGTGATATCAGGTGTTCCCCAGAGAAGCGTCCTGGGACCTCTGCTGTTCCTGATCTATATAAATGACCTGAGTGACAATCTGAGCAGTTCTCTTAGGTTGTTCGCAGATGATGCTGTAATTTACCCTCTGGTAAGGTCAACCGAAGACCAGTATCAGTTGCAAAGCGATTTACGAAAGATTGCTGTATAGTGTGGCAGGTTGCAGTTGACGCTAAATAACGAAAAGTGTGAGGTGACACACATGAGTTCCAAAAGAAAACCGTTCGAATTCGTTTACTCGATAAATAGTACAATTCTCAAGGCTGTCAGTTCAAGTAAGTGCCTGAGTGTTAAAATTACGAACAAATTCAGTTGGAAAGACCACATAGATAATATTGTGGAGAGGGCGAGCCAAATATTGTGTTTCTTTGGCAGGACACTTAGAAGATGCAACAAGTCCACTAAAGAGACAGCTTACACTACACTCGTTCGTCCTCTGTTAGAATATTGCTGCGAGGTGTGGGATCCTTACCAGGTGGGATTGACGGAGGACATCGAAAGGGTGCAAAAAAGGGCAGCTCGTTTTGTATTATCACGTTATAGGGGAGAGAGTGTGGCAGATATGATACAGGAGTTGGGATGGAAGTCATTACAGCATAGACGTTTTTCGTCGCGGGGAGACCTTTCTACGAAATTTCAGTCACCAACTTTCTATTCCGAATGCGAAAATATTTTGTTGAGCCCAACCTACATAGGTAGGAGTGATCATCAAAATAAAATAAGAGAAATCAGTGCTCGAACAGAAAGGTTTAGGTGTTCGTTTTTCCCGCTCGCTGTTCGGGAGTGGAATAGTAGAGAGATAGTATGATTGTGGTTCGATGAACCCTCTGCCAATCACTTAAATGTGAATTGCAGAGTAATGATGCAGATGTAGATGGCATAAAATTATAACACTTTGAAGTTAGATTTATAAGATTCATTGATTTTTCTAGTTCGCCTTCAGAATCTGCAATTAATACAAAGTCAACAGCATGGAAAACTATGTCGATTTATTTGATCATGTTTATATGCGTCACTTCTGACATCCTTTCTTTCCATATTGAGAAGACATCATCTATATAAAAATTCTAAAGAGTAGGTGTAACGTACTTCGTTGTCTCACAGCTTGGTTTATTAAATTCTTTTCCAATGCGTAACTGGAAACAGCAGATACAATACGAGTTCACTTTTACCAAGTCTTTAATTTTTCAGTTAATACACATCAATATATTTTGCAGGCAGTATTCCTCATTTTAATACTTCCATTGTTTGAAGTTTTCTTGCGATTCGCTTTTTTAAGTAACGACAACATTTTTGCTGTAAGTCTATCTTCTGTTGTAGTATTTAGGCAATAGGTATTGACCCGATGTCAAACTCTAAACTTGAATAGAAATCCATCATGTTTGATCAAGTCTTTATGAGCAGTATCAGCTTCTGGATATGGTTGTTGGAAGTAGATGCATGGACATTCCATTTCGAAAATCCTTAGGTGCTCCAATATCACGAGATCCACAGTATCAAGAGTACGCCGAAAAGACCGGATTTCAGGCATTACCTCTAAAAAGGGACAACGCAGTCGCCTACGGCTTTCACTTGACGACTAAAAGCAACGGAGTCTGCATGGAGTTCTCAGTGCTGACAGACAAGCAACACTGCGTGAAAAAACACAGAAATAAGTGTGGGACGTATGAGGAACGTGTCATTTAGCACAGCGTGACGAAATCTGGCAGTGGGCTACAGCAACAGACGACCGACGCGAATGCCTTTCCTAACAGCACGACACCGCCTGCATCGACTCTACTCTGCTCGTGACCATATCGGTTGAATCCTAGACGACAAGAACACCATGGCCTGGTCAGATGAGACCCAAATTGTGTTTCGGTGCAAACTCAAGCGCCGGCACGCCAGTCGGAAACGAGATAGCAGAGAGGGCTGTAAAGAAGACTGCAGACAATTGCACGCCGACTGATCCCTCTTCACGACGACAACGCGACAGCAGCGGCCTCTATGTGAAGAGAACGTAAGAGCCGCTCCCGACTGGTCCCGGCACACTTCTACAACTGCATCAAGATTAGGCACTTCAAGACCAGCGACTTAGGAATTGTATTTACTGAAGAGATTTCTTATGCGCATGTCGCCCTTTTCCTTGCGTCACTTCCGTGTTATTGTCAATATTAAGTACTGTCATTATTCATTTCGTAATGAATCTCATTAGTAGTAATTTTTTTTAATGTTTTGTCTAGCGATACGAGAAAGTAGGTTTCCTAGACCTCCCAGGGTTGACGACTAGGCAGGATTCAACAATTTCAGTCGGTAAAAGCTGATGCTAGGGTTGCAGCGTGGCGCAGACACCACAAAGCCATGGACGCAGGTCAACAAGGCACTGTGCAAGCTGTTGGTGGCACCATAACAGTATCGGCTGTGTTTTCGCGGGTAATTTACTGGAAATGGTTATCCCCGGCCACTTGCTGACCACGTAGAGCCGGTCATGGATTTCGTGTTCCCAAAAACCGATGGAATTTTTGTGGCTAATCATGCTTACCAGGCCACAACTATTCGCGACTGGTTTGAAGACGATTGTGTCCAATTCAAGCGAACTGGCGCCAGATGAATGCCATCGAAAGCTTGTTGGGGCATAATCGAGAGCTCAGTTCGTGCACAATATCCAGACCTGCAGCGCTACTGCTGTTATAGACGGCTATAGAGAAGAATGGCCCAACATTTTTCCAGAGGACTTCGAAGGACGTGTTGACTCCACGCCACGTCGAGTTGCCGTACGACTCAGGGCCAAAGGAGGTCCGACACGATATTAGAAGGCATCCCTTGACTTTTGTCAGCTGAGTGTATTAATCTTCTATCCATCCCGTCTATACCAACAATAAACCTATGTAGACAGGAGAAGTTGGGAAGGAAAACATAGGTACAAAGAAGGTAGCTGCGAAGAAACCATGGCTAACAGAAGACATACTTCAGTTGATTGATGAAAGGAGGAAGTACAAACATGTTCCGGGAAAATGAGGAATATATGGAGTACAGAAATACAAGTCGCTGAGGAATGAAATAAACAGGAAGTGCAGGGAAGCGAAGACGAAATGGTTGCAGGAAAAATGTGAGGACATCGAAAAAGATATGATTGTCGGAAGGACAGACTCAGCATACAGGAAAGTCAAAACAGCCTTTGGTGACATTAAAAGCAACGGTTGTAACATTAAGAGTGCAACGGGAATTCCACTGTTAAATGCAGAGGAGAGAGCAGATAGGCGGAACGAATACATTGAACGCCTCTGTGAGGGTTAAGATTTGTCTGGTGTGATAGAAGAAGAAACAGGAGTCGATTTAGAAGAGATAGGGGATGCAGTATTAGAATCGGAATTTAAAAGGGCTTTGGAGGACTTATGGTTAAATAAGGCAGAAGGGATAGATTACATTCTATCAGAATTTCTAAAATCGTTAGGGGAAGTGGCAACAAAACGACTATTCACGTTGGTGTGTAGAATATGTGAGTCCGGCGACATACCATCTGACTTTCGGAAAAGCATCATCCACACAATTCCGAAGACGCCAAGAGCTGACAAGTGCGAGAATTATCGCACAATCAGCTTAACAGCTCATGCATCGAGGTGCTTACAAGAATAATATACAGAAGAATGGAAAAGAAAATTGATAATGCGCTAGGTGACGATCAGTTTGGCTTTAGGAAAAGTAAAGGCACGAGAGAGGCAATTCTGACGTTACGGCTAATAATGGAAGCAAGGCTAAAGAAAAATCATGACACGTTCATAGGATTTGTCGACCTGGAAAAAGCGTTCGACAATATAAAACGGTGCACAAGATTCTGAAAAAAGTAGGGGTAAGCTATAGGGAGAGACGGGTCATATACAATATGTAGAACAACCAAGAGGGAATAATAACAGTGGACGATCAAGAACGAAGTGCTCGTATTAAGAAGGGTGTAAGACAAAGCTGTAGCCTTTCGCCCCTACTCTTCAGTCTGTACTTCGAGGAAGCAATGACAGAAATAAAAGAACGGTTCAGGAGTGGAATCAAAATACAAGGTGAAAGGAAATCAATGATACCATTCGCTGATGACATTGCTATCCTGAGTGAAAGTGAGGAAGAATTAAATTATCTGCTGAACGGAATGAACAGTCTAATGAGTACACAGTATGGTCTGAGAGTAAATCGGAGAAAGACGAAGGTAATGAGAAGTGGTAGAAATGAGAACAGTGAGAAACTTAACGTCAGGATTGATGGTCACGAAGTCAATGAGGTTAAGGAATTCTGCTACATAGGCGGTAAAATAACCAATGACGGACGGAGCAAGGAGGAGATCAAAAGCAGACTCGCTATCGCAAAAAAGGCATTTCTGGCCAAGAGAAGTCTACTAATATCAAATACCGGCCTTAATTGGAAGAAGACATTTCTGAGGATGTACGTCTGGAGTACAGCATTGTATGGTTGTGAACATGGACTGTGGGAAAACCGGAACAGAAGAGAATGAAGCATTTGAGATGTGGTGCTATAAACGAATGTTGAAAATTAGGTGGACTGATAAGGTAAGGAATGAGGAGGTTCTATGCAGAATCCGAGAGCAAAGGAATATGTGGAAAACACTGATAAGGAGAAGGGACAGGATGATAGGACATCTGCTAAGACGTGAGGGAATGACTTCCATGGTATTAGAGGGAGCTCTAGAGGGCAAAAACTGTAGAGGAAGAGAGAGATTGGAATACATACAGCAAATAGTTGAGGACGTAGTTTGCAAGTGCTACTCTGAGATGAAGAGGTTAGCACAGGAAAGGAATTCGTGGCGGGCCGTATCAAACCAGTCAGTAGAATGATGATAAAAAAAATAATAATAAAATAAAATAAAAAACAAAAAAGGCAGTGGTAGCGTTCACCAGATTTGACCCGCATGTGTTTCGTTTTACCGCCCCTGGTGAGGGCCTCACATTGACTGGAGCAGCAGCAGTGAGGTCCCCCGGCTGTCGCCGCAGCCCCGCGCTCTGCTCTGCTGGCGTTATTTATAGTCGGCTGGCGGGCCGGGCCAGGCGGGGGCGATCGCTACGTCACACACCGGGCCGCCCTGAGGCCGCCGCGACGCCGTGCCGCGCCGCTCTGGCCTGCTCGGCGCTGATCAATAGCGACGCCACAGCCACAGCCGCGTCGCTGCAACAGGTAGGCCGCGCTCTGACCTGACCGCGAGCCGCGTCCCACACGGCTCCGTTCTGGGGCTGCCGATACTTGCCGTCCTGTGGCGTAGCGCGGACGCGCCAGCAAAGCTGCAGCCGGGCTTGTGTCTGCTGTTGGTTCTAGATCTACACCTGCATCTACGTACTCCGCGGGCCAATTACGTGCAGCAGCTGACGTGATGGCAGAATGGAGGATGGGGCGTCGATGTTCGACTGGCACAATGCTTAACATCAATTGTTTCACACCATCCTCTGGAGTCCATGTGTGAGGGGTTACCAATGGGCACAACTGCCATTAATGAGCCGGCACTAGATCCTGGAGAAGATGAACTCTCTTCTAAAAGCGATGTGTAGTGTGGAATAGAGGCTACAAATGTCACCGGCACATATATATTCCATATTTTCTCGTTGTCGACTGCAGTACGTTTAGGGGTAGATTCTTGAGGCAGCAATTTTGAGTTTGTGGGGCCCAGTTGACATAATAATTGATGAAGTACTTTCTGTTTCTCTAATTTTTTATTTTATCCCATTCTTCTATATCGCACTGGGGAACAGGGAACGGTACCTTCAAATGCTTCAGGATTACGTTTGGTTCATGGTACCTCGTAATCTTACCCTGTCACACATCACCAATAAATGTTCAGTCTCTTCATTAGTTTCAAAAGCTTTGAGAGGCGTAAGATATACAAAATATTTTTTTACTTATCTTTATTTTCTCGTTGTTGACTGCAGTACGTCTAGAGGTAGACCCTTGAGGCTGCTATTTGAGTTTGTGGCTTTTAGTTGACGTAGTAATTGATTAAGTACTTTCTGTTTCTATTATTTTTTATTTTATCCCATTATTCTATATAACACTGACATCACAATCTCCATTTTCATAAAACCAAAAATTACATAATTATTGCCAAAATTTAAAAAAACGTCCATTTCCACCAGAGTCATGCACACTACTACTAATTCATTCTGCAGTATTAACACATTCCAAAGAGTTTCCAAAACAAAAGAGTTTACAGAATTTCTTCACAAAACAAGTCATATCATTATTTTTAAGTGAATCCAGAAATAAAGTCAATAATTAACGTTACATTATGCAATCAATAGTATGAATTTTAAGTATGCCAGATATTTAGTATTTTCAAATATTTCTAAAAGAAGAATAATTTTAGCTATTCAGACATGTACAGTAAATATCGAATGTAACAACTTAATTTCTTTTTAGACATTTTAGCCTGAAATACAACACATCCTACATAATATCATATGAAATTATTTCAGTGAAACAGCCGAGATAATGTTCACCACCTATACGAGATTAGAAAATATCTCTGGTATCGGATATTTCTATAAAGACATGTCATGTCAGCGGAGACTGTCCCATTGCAATGTGGATGGGAAATACCGACGATATTATCTTCATGCAAGCTGGCGCGCTGCCTCATTTTGCAAGTGGTCTGCGAGAGATTCAGACCATCATTTCGTTTCCTGTTTCAAAATAGGCTGAGAAAATAAGCCAACCAGTTGCAAAATTAAGGTGTATTAGCGATTGACCTAGGTTCCGATACTTGTAAAAATATCTTCTTCAGAAGTAGTGGGCCATGTCAGACCATATTATGCTACATTAGATTAGATGAAGCCGAGCGACTCTGACAAAACAAGAATTATCGCAACCGGTGGTTTTACATAGCAACCAGATTACTTAAGAATGAGTGCTCACTAGTAAATGCCCACAGGTAGAGGCTCTCGCCAACATAAAATTGTAATAGGCGCCACGGGATACGTTATTTGCATAAATTGCGGGTATCTTATACCAAAGTCTAAGACGAACTGCATCTCTTTTACTCGCAAATACAGAGTGGGTGGAAAGTAACGAAGTGTCGAAACTGATGTATAACTTTCATCTTAGCCGGGTTTATTTTTTGAAGTTAATAGAGTATGGTCACTGTTATATGTGAACATGATTCCACATGTTAAAAGTCCATTAAATTCCGATGTAGGCACCACTGACGTCGACCAATCTTCACTAACGACCTGGAATGGAAACCAGAGCTTTCTGTTGGAAGTTGTGTGGAATGTTAGTAAAAACTTTCCGAGTCCGTCCTTCCAGTTTGTCCAATGTGCGACGTTTCCTCATCTGCATTCGCTTACATTTTTCTACATTTATAGCATGCTGCGTTTGACCGCACCAACAATTAAATCTGTCTAATTCATATGGTATCCTTCTACAGTCACTCAGTTATGATACCTTCCCGTGCATCACACCGTCATCATCAAACAGCCGCAGATTGCTACTCACCCTGTAGTCAATTCATTTATATGTATCTGCACTCCTGCAAACAGAAAAAAACCTAGTTCTGCGGTATTTAAGGCGAGCAGACGTTCCGTATTAGCCGGAACAGTGCATTTTTTTCGTCTTTGTGCCGGCTCTTTCCGAAGGTGCAACACGACGTCAAAGTACCCCTTTTTTGGCAGTGACTAATCGGCATAAAATTCCATTATCCAATGATCTTAGAAATTCAGACTGTTCTGTTTCCCATCAGTATGATTAAAAATTTAAAGATATCAACTGCTAGGAAACTAAAGCGCTTTATGGGTCTACAATACCTACGTACGGAAATTGTGTGGAGACTTCGCTTGGAAAAGTACAGTTGCGGACGCATGTTGACCTCTACCAGTATTCACTCATAACTGATGTGAATGCCACCAAAAATAAATATTAAATGCATATCCTTCAGTTCATCTCAAAAGAAACTGTTTACAGTTGTGAACTTGGTGGAAGACACTACGGTGTTCTGCATTTCTGAAATAATTAAATCCTGCGAGCTTTTGTAAACTGATCGCAAAACTAGTTTCAAAACTAATATGATTCCACCGCCTAAAAAGACGTGTGTTTTCAATAGTGAGCTACAAAACGTATAATCACACATCAAAAGAACAATTTCTCATTAAGATGTTCGATGCAATTAGTGTGAATCTACTTTCAGAAGAAGTCTTTGAAAGCAGTCAGATATATTACGATATATCAACGGTGAAAAACATAAAAAGAATGGTGCGTGCAGATGCTTCTTCTGGAACAGATTTTACTATTCTTTTTCTTAAAGTGGAAGTTTTGGTGACAAAGACATGAAATCAGCAGTGTCCGCTTACCATATTTTCCACGACAGTCAATCTCTCAGAACAATGGACTATACTGTCAAACTTTTGTAACGTAGTTTTGAACCAAAATTTATGACCCCAGCAAAACAGACTGTTATATAAAATGTTTTACCTCATCTGGCATTTCTCTACTAGAATCTGATTTACGGAAAAATAATTTCACTTCAGTAATGAGGGATACATCAAAGCTTAATGATGTAAAAATATTTCCGTTGCTATTTTAAACCTACTTTCGTGATTCGTGGGAAAATATCGTTTCCGAAATCTTTGCCTGAAGAAACTTTAGATGTCACTGCTACATTTTTGAGAGAAAAATAATAAACTAAGAGAAGAAAGCTGCTCTTTGGGCAGGTAAAACTAGTTGCAATTTTATTGTGCACCTAGAAAGGGCCTCAACAATGTTTTAACAAAACTGGAGGGAAATTTAGGTCATAGCGTACTCAGATAATCGTCTATAGTATTCGTATGGCTCCATATGTCCTTCCTGTGGCCATTGTTTCTAAATTTATTTCTACGCATATACTTTAACAGTTGAAGATTTTCAGGAATATTGTGAATTTGTAGATCAGGTGTACAAACAAGTTTTAGGCTATAGCATAACAATGTGACTTTCTTTACTCTCTGAAGTCGAACGTCTTATCGCTATGTTTGTTCCTCTAAAATCATATTTCGAATCTCTTAATAAATGTTCATTTGCTTTCTAATCATTTTTTTTTGAAAATTCCTTCTCAGTAGCTTGTCTGTATTTTCTTTGCAACCACATCTCAACTTCTCACATTGCAGTTCAAAGAGCAGAAGGTGACACAAAAACAGTAGTAGAAGTAAATTAAAAAAAACATTTTTTCGTTGGAAATCAAACGTAGTTCAATTTGTGTAGCATAATGTTTTGCTGGAGTGTACGGTTTTAGAGTTATTCGAGAAACACGTGCAAAAGTGACATTAAATGTGTTCTATCCTGGAAACCATTCAGAATAGGGCACACTCCCATATGAAGTTATTTTTTCAGGAACACTTATACTGCCATCCCTCAAAGTGTGTACCATTAGTGCTGACACCCTGTATACAGGAACTGGCTACCTTTACTTCCAGTCACTTGGAAATTTACGCTGGGCAAGAGATTCGTGATAAACGCAAGTTATGTAAGGGGCCAATGTCATAGAGTGCTCTCTGGAAAAATCGTCAGTTGCCTCTCTACACGAGGGAAACCTCTCACTGTGTCCTCTATACGGCAGTCTTTACGAAGGTTGTACGATCCTGTGACGTGAGTGTTTTGTGTTTCTTGGGAATGCTACGGAGCTGTCGTCTCTCAGATTTTGTCAGTGTGATCAATTAATGGCATCTTTCGAATCTTGCGAAGGAATACCTAAAACTCAGTTTAACTTACGGCGTGGTGGTGCACAGTGAATGGTGATGAAAAAGCGCTGGCGATGTCTTAGAGTCCAGGGGTTGCAGTTCCATAAATTTTATCAGCGTTTAACTGCACGACAGGAGAATAACTCCGGAATGCTGAGTATGTGAGGTAGGCTGTTCAGACAGCAGACAGTGTTTGGCAACGACATAGCCTTGTTAGGCACCAACATACTGAGGATGGCGGTTATCGCTGAAACCTGAGCATCAAAATTACTGAAAATACTAGGTTTTTGATATAGCTGAGTTTTGCTTTTTTATTTCTACTATTTCCAACAACAAAAGTAGTCATAGCACAAAGGTAGATAAATTTTACGACCCTCAGACATTTGCGTTATATATTTGAAGATATATAGAATCAAAATATCAAATAAAATAGGAAAATAAAATAAAAGCTATTCCACCCACCGATCGCTGCTTTTCTGTGAAAGTAATGAGAGCATAAATTTCCAGAAAGTATTTTTTTATTTATTTATTTACGTCCTGAATCTTTGTGCTACATGTAACATACCTTAGATGTTGGACAAAATGGCATTACATTAATACACTGTTACATTGATTGTGTACATTACATTTATAAATTGTTACATTTTTATATTGCTATATTGTTACATTACATTTTTATATTGTTACAACCAAAATTAACTTATTTTTCAAGATACCGTGTTACTGAGTAAAAACAGTTTACCAAGAGATATGATGTTAGAGATTCTTTAAATCTATGGATTTTGTTTATGGCCTTTAGGTTACTTGGCAGCTTATTAAACAAATGTGATATACACCTTTCTTGCACAGTGTGGTATAAATAGTATTCTCCTACTGATTCTAATCTTTTTAAATCTATCTCATATTGTAGTCGAGGATCATACCAATATTGGGGCATTACGAATATTCAGTGATAAAGGGTGAAAAAAAAGGACAGAGGACTACTTTTTGTGTTATGTTATCCATTTATCAGGGCTGCAAGCATGTTAAGACATATTAGGTAGGCACAACAGATCAGCTAATTTTTGTTTTTATAAGGGGCGTTCAAAAACATTCCGTTTGAGGGCGTTGCTGCAAGTATATTTCAACGAGGTGCGATTTCGATGCGAGTATATAAGCACCGACACCTTGGCAGGAGGTTGGTGTGGCGTTCGAACCGAACGTTTTCGATCGAACCTGATATTATAAATTATGAACGAAATGTTAACTTTTCAATTTATTAGTCATGCATAACATCCTTTCTCTTTTATTACTTCACAGAAGTGTCAGACAAACAATAAGCTTTTGTGTAAAATTCGCAACGTTATTTTTCTTTAACTTTCTCTTTCGAATGACAAACCCGCTTTTAGTCAAATATACAGTATATCACTACTTTTTACGGGACAGTCAATAAAAGTGATTGTTTGATGACAAAACCAAAAACTCTCATTCGAAACATTCAAATAAACAAAATATAACATATTAATGACAATATTATAATTCCAATAATGAATTAATCCAGTGGCGAATATTTATCGTCTACTCAGTTCGGTCTACAATGTGTTGACTAGTTAGTAGACTCCTCTCATCAAAAACAGTATCACTCAAAGACGATAGAAGTCACAGAAAGTCCTATCAAACTCGTATAGCTTTAATTTCTTCATCTGCCCAAACTCCTTAGCACCATTACTATGGCGAACTGATACATCAGTTTTTTTACCTGGCGATCAGTAAAAAAAAAGGAACGAAACATAAAGAAAAGGGGGCACCTGTTATAACCCTAGACCAAACAAATACCGGTTATTGTGAATTAAGATACAGGTAACAGTTTCAACCGGTCGGTCTTTCTCGCCATTTTAATTAAGCTCGGTCGTTCAAGAGTGCTAGCGGCCTAAGAGATTCATACATGGGAACAGTACAGGAACTGCAGTGTCGCATGCGTAATGGTGTTACTGTATGCGCGGTCTCTGTCGTAATGCGCAGTAGCTTGGTTAAAATTCAGGTGTCCAAAGACATTCGTCAAAATTACTAAGAATCTTAAGACATTATGTCAAAGTAATCATCCGCCCACGTACCAAGACTTGACTACTTGTCGGTTCGGCAAAAGACAATCTGGTATTGCGGAGCGTTAACGTCTATAGAGCACCTGACCAGTGTGACAAAGCCTAGCTGGCCAGAAAACGTGCACGGTGCGTGAAAGGTGCGTTGAACGTAATCACCAAACTCCCCTTTCCGCAGCCCGATGAGACAGCCATATCCGAGAATTTTATCTCCACAGGACTTCCATTAATTGGCCTAGAGGGGACCCTTCCGGGAGTCAGTTATTAAGGAATTGGTGTAAATACGTTTAGGAGAAGGATGTTATTCATCGTGATGGCGGTTTTCAAATGGATAAGGCTTGAGACTTGTGATTTCATTAATTTCTTCAGAAAGAAAACATTTTATGACTGATGACACGTCCAGTGACTGTTAATTTGATTAATTCGGACATCTGCATTTTAACTCTGCGCATGCGCATTCCGCGAGAGAGCACATGTAGTATCACCATTATCTATGCGCCTGCGGGCCATAGACGGAGCAATATTCGAAGAGGGAGGGAAACTCGACCGAATTCGCTTACGTAAAGGCTTACTTTGCCTTTGCGCATGCGTGCCCGCGCCAATTTTTGATGTAAAGTTAGCTATGTGAACTAGTAATCTTCAGTACAAAATTTTCTATCTCGCCTGGAAGGCGGTGCGTGAGTCTGCTCCAGTAACTGAAGGGTAAGCCGAATGTAGGAAGCTAGGCGAATCAGGTGCTGCAATTAAAAAAGTAGTTTTACTGTATCCAAACACAATAACTTGAATACATAAATTATAACTTAACCTTGGCTGAGATGAGAACGTAGGTGCGAAGCTGTACATCAATCAAATCTAACATCGGAAATTAGTTACAAAGGCAAAATCTGTAGTGCCTCGCGCACTGTGAAAGAGAAACAATGTTGCTTGGTCGTCTACTCGGAATCAATTGGATTGAATCTGGAGCGGCTCTCGTAGAGCTGCACAGCGCCGGCTAGAGGCAACACCGACTCAAAGGGAGGCCTCGGCGCTTGATCGTGACGTCACGTCAGCTAGGCACGGCGAACGTCAGGTCCGTTGCAGACGTACTAATAATGGTAATGTCTCCCTCTCTGACACAGGAAAATGTGAAACTATTGGCGGTAGTTGACCAACACATTGTTCTGAGAGATTTCTGCAATCAATTAATTGTGCAATTCATTACACTTCCAAACAAACAGTTTTCTTCTGAATTTAAATTTCCACCTGTTTTAAGGATTGACATACAAAAATAACATCATCGGCCAGCAGCAACAGAATTCGTGCTTCTTTACCTTATTTGTAAATCTGAGGAAGTTACGTTTGTACTGGGTGGCTTTTACAACAAACTGTGACCATATTGGTGCTCTTCTTTAGGTATCTTGGTTGACTATGTAGTGAGGAGCACTGAATGTTAATGAAATATCTTGCGATTGTACACGTTGGGGGAGGGGTTGCGGGACCAAAGAAGAGGCAAAAGAGAGATACTTGTTTTACCAAATAATTTTTTTTATCTTATAAAATTTCTCCTTTCAGTTGCAAGAGGGGAATATTTATCTTTTCTAATGTGCATGTTTAAAAATATTTAAGCTCAGCAGAATTTTCGATGTATGAAGCTATTTTGTTTCCTGTTTAGAATTCCTTTCGTTGACAACGACTGTAATCTAATTAGTGGCATGGACATTTCCACACGTGAATTAGTTCACATTTCAGTGACGATGTCAAACGAAAATAAATAAATAAAAGAAACGAGTTCGTTGTAAAGGGATTAGGGTAAGTATCGATAGCAAAATGGATCAAGTAAATATAGTTACTTGAATGTAAAATTTCCGAAGCTTGCAATGGGGCAAAGAATCTTCTCATATTGATCTAAGTTTGTATCGACAGGATTCAGTAATACAGAACTATGATCTTCATTTGCAGGTTTACGATAGTATGAAAATCTTTCATCTAAATAAAACTGCATAATCCTAAACAATAGCAAACATTTTGTCCCAAAATAAGAGATTTATAATGATAAGCAAGCCCATGGCTGCATCAGACCTGGCGTTTGCCGTGCCTAGCTGACGTGACGTCACCGTCTAGCGCCGAGGCTTTCCTTTCAGTCGGTGTTGCTGGAGTGCGCTGTCGTCGGTGTCTGTCGTAGTGCCAACCTAAGAACTTGCACTTACGTCGTGGCGTCGTAGGTATCGACAACAAACAAAACGCTCACTTGAAGATAATTGAAAGGTTGCCAGGCGACATACAGTATCGTGGCAGTAATCGTGGTGCCTCCCCTCATGGGAAGAAATAGAAAAGGTGGGGGAGCTGGGAAATGGGTGCAGCCGATACATGGCGCGGCACTTCAGCATCTGGAGGAAGGGAATTGGTGCAGACGGTAATTTCGTGCTTTGTCCTCACCCTGACAGCCACAGATACTATAGGTGTTTGAAGGAGCGCAGGTTCGCTATATACACAGGTAAAAACGCAGATACTGACTACATCTGATATTCTGTTACAGTCATTACAATTACTGAAATACCACTGACAGCCACGAAGGGCGGGGGTCCGCACTAGGGTAAAAAGAGGTTTCCTGAAGGGCAACACAAAAAGCAGGCGTAATGCTTAGGAGTTGTCGTAAGTCAGTCAGGTGAGGGGATATGGCTGCAATCCAGAAATTTCATGCTTTTTAGCTGCTTTTAAATGATGCAGCGAATTACATGTATCTATGGTTCAAATGGCTCTAGCACTATGGGACTTAACATCTCAGGTCACCAGTCTCCTAGAACTTAGAACTACTTAAACCTAACTAACCGAAGGACGCCACACACATGCATTCCCGAGGCAGGATTCGAACCTGCGACCATAGCGTGAGCGTGGTTCCAGACTTAAGCGCCTAGAACCGCTCGGCCACATCGGCCGGCACATGTATCCATGTTCGTTAGTTTTTTGTTTTTAAGTCTCATTTCGAAAAGAGAGGGAGTTCATGTGGACATCCTGTGTATCGTACAGAAGTAAGTCGTAGTCCTCTCACAAAGCTCGTCTGTGAACCAGTGGCTACTGGAAAGTTCTTGTTTCTCTGATCACGTGCTTAGACCCGTGTCAGCTTGCACCCAGTCTAAAACACCGGCGGTGATCGACCAGACATTACTTTGAGTCAGAAATTAGCCTCAGTAGGGTACAGATCTGAACACGAACAGTATAGCAAAGCCACAGTGGTCCTCAATTATTTCCTGGAGAACTTTCCTGGATGTGGAATATTTCATTATGAAATCGGGCTCTCATAAACTAAACTTATTTTACTTCACCCCTATCATGTACTTTTCAAAAAATATTGTTATTAATACATCAAGAATTCTATACTAAGTAAAAACGGCCAATGGGACTTTTCAGAGATACAAGTCGAAAAGAATTCGGATTTGAAGACTTTATTTGCAGTTTCATTGGCTGAAGATGCTATTCATTTAATAAAATGAATATATTGTTTAACTATTTTGAGGTATTCTCGGTTATTCATAAATCGATTCGTTCAATATTTTCGCCCACTTGCACTATGGACTGCGATGTTATAAGAACTGGCACGTCTCTTCTCTTTGGGGCAGCTATGTTCCACAATGACCATTCTTATGTAGGGCTACAGTATTTTGTTCACAGCCCTCTGAAACTCGGCGTACTGATCAATTTCGCCTTTTTCCGTAACTTCTGCAGAGGCATCAGCTTCACTTTCAGCACGGAATTCACTTACGTTTCTTTCACGACAGGCTTCTAACAATGCGTCCGTGAAACGTCTTCCGTTAGTAAAATGTCCCTCCTACCTGCCATTTTCACATAAAGATACCTCACACTCAGGGACATGAGGTGTACGCCAGCGCCACAGTGACCCTTCCAGAAATATTCTGTCAAATTAATGAAACAACAGTGCCTCACAACTAAGAACGTCCATCTAGAGGGTCTCGCCCAATGCTGAACTTAAATTGGTGGCAGCGGTCTGTGTATGCGCAGCACCAGATTCGTACTAACAAACAAAAAACTCCAGCTTGAGACTGACCCTGGCGTACACGTCTAGAGCTAGAAAGAAAGCAGCAATTTGTTCGTTCCTCCAGTGCAGTTGTCCAAACTTGCTGTCGCACCTCCAGCACTGGTGAACATTTGAACGGCCGTGGCGAGCCAGCGCTCAGGTGTCTGGCGCGGCGCTCCTGGTACGGGATGAAGTGCCTGCGGGCTGAAACTCCAATTACCTGAGAAGCCACGGCGGGGACGGCATCTGCCTGGAATTCCGGGAATTCGGCGCGCTGCTCCTTTGAGGGCGGGCTGGAAGTCCTCTGGCACCCAGAAGGGACCGCCCTCCAACCCTCCCACCAACTTGGCGCCTGAGGCACGCCTAGCGGACGCCGGACAATTTGGGTGGGTGCGCCAAAGGTCTTCATTGTCGAGATGGCGGCATCCGATGGAACAGCATAGTAAGGTTCCATCCCCCTTCACGTTTCGTATAGCTCAGATATTTTGGGCTGTTAATTAGTACATTTCTCGCCATTCGTGTCTGCTTTGTCAAGTAATTAGATTCGCAAAATACCACCACCTCCACTGATGTGCCAAAACATCACGAACGCCATATTAATAGTACTTTGGCAAACCTTTAGAACGAAATAGAGCAGGATTCTGCTTGTCGTGGATTCGACAAACGCGGAGTATATTCTTACAGGTATGTGGCACCTGACGTCTAGGTTCATATCTCACAGCTGTGAAAAAAAGTGACAGAGGCTTGTGTTCACGAATCTGGAGCCAGATAGACTCCAAAATATGTTCCACTACGTGCGGATAAGGCGAATTTGATGTCCTAGACACGGATGTACGTTTACTATCATAGTTCTCAAACCACTTTAGTATGATTCTGGTCTTTCAAGAGGGACTGTTATGCTGCTGGAAAATACCATCCCCATCAGAGATGCGGGTCATGTGCAGTAATGTTCATGTAGTCTGCAGCTGTCATGATACCGTCTACTACAGGTCACATGGATGTCCAATCACACAATACTGCATCCATGGGTTTGCTTCTAACGCGCGGTTCATATTTTGAGCATCCGTTCACGTGGATGACAGTGTATCAACTTGTTTGGGTAAGTAACGTTACTCTTACGACCAAGTGACAAGTTTCCATTTATGCACTGTCCAGCCTTCGATGGTCTGATACTCACTGCAGCTTTAATTATAGTGGCGTTGGGTTAAAAAGGGAATATGTAGTGGTCGCCCACTGTATATGAGCCTTGTGTCCAGCAATGTGTGCTGAATTGTGTGTTGCGAAACACGATTGTGCCACGATTATGTTGCATCATCATACTTGTAACAGATCGGCACCTATCTTGCTTCTCAGAACAGGCAAGATTCGAACCTCATTATTCCATAATAAAGCGTCCAACACCTTGTCGCCTACTCATGATTTCACTGGCCTTCAACCACATCCCAAAGACGCTGTCTGTGGTATCGTCCAGAGGAGTGAACTGGTACCACAGACACTAATGAAGGCCCGCTGCAATCCATAACGGTGTGTGGAGGCACTGTTGGAGACGATGCCTCCTATCTCACACTGAGGTCAATATAGAGCAACTGCTCTGCTCTAGTTCGTGACCTCATGTGAAGCAGTCAGTGTCATAGTATAGGTCCAACGTCACAGGTAATGTTCCTGATGGACTTCTTCATTCAAATTTGGAATACTGCACTGCAAGAGACACAATTGTTAAGCTGTGCATCAGGTGGTGATTTGATTGTAACTTATCAAGAGATCCTATGGCAAGGACCTGCATAAAACTTAAGAGAATGTTTTATTCATTTATGTAATAAACTGAATTAATATCTCATGTATTCCATTTTAATGTGCTGCCTTACCGAACCATCAAAGAACCTACCACTATGGCTGGACGACTGTAGTTTTGTCAGGACAAAAGACTCACGATAGTAGCACGTGAAGAGCCACCAGCCACCAGCCATTTCTTAGATGGCCATTCCTAGACATCAGGCAATAACAATTTTCACTTTATAAAAGCCGTTTCTGTAAGGACATAGCCCATATTTTGTCAAAAAGGGCGGGGGGTCTGATTTGTTAAGGATGACATTAAAAACACTCATGTTGTTCATTTCTTCTGAAGACAGATTTATTTGAATGTGTCTGAGGAATACCCAAACGCACAATTAAATGTTTATTAATTTGGCTGTATGCTAGCTTCACTCTATTTCGAAACGAATTACAATTTCAATATCATGTACTGACACTTTTCTAACAAAACACAGCTCTGTCCTCTAATATCAGGTTCACTATCACAGAGTAGTCGAACTTAGCGTTGGGTTGAATAACTTATACAGCTAAACAGGTCAAAATCTCGATCTTTCTCTTACTGCAATATTGTATTTAAACTTGAAAACAAACTTATTTGCAACCCAATCAGAATTCGTTCATCATCGGAATTTCCTCAATTCAGTCACAGATTTTATTGTAGAATCTTTCATTTCATTAAAATTCTTCAAATTCAAGAAATGATACAGAACTTCTGTAAAATTATTATTTCAACAGTGAACATGAAACTATAGCAAACAAATTTATTTATAAAACGACTTAATTTATAATGATACACAGTATATTCACATATACCTTTACCTTTAACCGATATACGAAAATTTTTATCCGAGTTTATCTCACTTTTACTACAATTACATAAACGGAAAGCAGTAGGAGATAGATAGTAGGTTTTTCCAAGGTCCTTATTAGGTTGTTCCCCAACATAACTGCATCAGGTTCAGAAAAACTCTCAAGACCAGGAACATTACAATACCACTCTCCCCCGTAACTAAGGTTATGGTAAACCACTCATTACTGCTTATCGTAAATTGATTCATACATTGATTTCACATACATTTCTAATACATGCAATCTTATAAATGAGTTACTATTTGTCCAAGATATTACGCTTATACAGTATTTATTGCTAATGATCCCCCATATGATTTACTACATGCATTGTTGTCGTATGACATTTATTCACAAATACGTTAGAGTTATGATGGTTGCACTCAGTGTTCGAAGGTTCTTACGAATAAGGCATTTCACAGTAGTACAGCCTACATGTAGTAACACATGACATGTTGCCATTCCACATACTACAAAATTACGACCGCTAGTCGCCTGCCAATTTAAATATCGCTGAATTACGTACATTGTCGAAAAATTACACAAACCAATGTTAAAATTAAATATTGTCTGACAGAAAAGTGAAGTGGTATTCGCACATCAAGACAAGTACTGACACAAAATAAATGAACAAACTGCTTTTTTAGGTCATTGTTTCTACAACTTATAAACAGTGCAATCTGAACATAATAATACAACACTTGCATGGATAAAAATACTACAAAACAAAAGAATCTGAGCGAAATAGTTAATATGAATAATTTAAATAAATTAAAACAATATTTAATCCAAATGTCAGTCACCCAAATAGTTATGTGAACATCTTGTATATTAACTATCTTTTCATGATAGCAAAAGTGAATTACAAACTGACTTAACCAATTTAACTTATAATATTTTAATGTAGTCAAGAGAAACAGAATTTTTATTTCCATTCATTATTCATGTCACATAACAACCAGAATATTTACTGAAGATCATTTGTTTTACATGAAAGATAACTTCTTAGACAATTAATTACTTCAAAATAAATTTGCTTTTATAGAAATTTGTCACTAATTTACTTAAATAACGTTAAATTCGTTTATATGCATCTATAAGTACGTCAGAATTAGATTTGTTACCCGTGGTAAAGGTCTTCGTTTCCGTTCTAAGCACTACAGAACAAGATTTGTTATCCATAGCAAAAGTGTTTCTTTCCCATCTCTTGCCATGATATCTGAGACAAAATCTGCTGTAAAAGAAAGACGATAGTGCACTCGCTTTAGTGCTACTGAACTCAAGTAAGTATGCAGTTGCTCTCAGCTAAAGCAAGGACAGTAATGCTATCACTATATCAATAGTTTGAATGTATCTATGACCTTATTGACTGCTGATAGTGCGTATCCCTTTTCCATCGAATGAGTGACAATCAAAATATCTTTCAATTTTACTACACGGCAGCTAGATCGTATGTAGCTTCATTTATGTAATGGCGGCTTCTGGAGTTGACTCCCCTTTGGCCACGTTGTTGGCTAGTGTCAGTGTATTTCCCCATTTGTGGTCAGTAGAGTGGCCGGAATGATTCACCATTCCTCTCTCTTTGGTTTATAGTATAAATTTATGACCCCGTCAAGGTCCCACCATGCCAGCAGGTAGCATTCCCGTTGAGCAGCGGTGATATTGTTTTGGCCTATTCACATTTAAGATGTGCGTGACGTACGTAAGTAACCAGTAGTTTGATAGCTACACAGTTAACAGGGGCTGCCCATTAGCAGAAACGGCTTGTGTGTCTTATTAGATTCTGTACATTTTTCTATATTTCTCTACGTACCAGAGGCAACCATAGACTTTTTATGATTAACGCGGTAGAAAATAAAGGTAATTAATCTTTATTTATCTGAAGGTGTACGTCTGCAATTCTGGTACACCTATAAATTTCCACGCCAAATTACCGTAGAAGTCCGATAGATAAGGCAAAACAAAATCGGTCAGTACGTGTACAACCACTTCATGGGAACTTTGAGCGTCGCTCCCACCAGACAGGCGTGACTGTAGTGTTTGTGATTTTGAACTGCGCGACGGCAATGCTTGTTTGTACTTGCGATTTACTCGTGTTATAAATATGAATTGTTAAGTATGCTTTCACACTGAGGGGCCGAAGTCATGGCATAGCGATACGGAGATAGACGTATGGCTATAGTGCCATGAAAAGATATGAAAGAGCGGTTTATTGGCGGAGCTGTCGTGTGCACCCAGGTGATTCATAAGAAAATGTTTTCGATGTACATGTGTCCGTATGACGCAATTTGACAGACTGAACGCTGTCGTTGGACCTAGATGCATGGGGCATTTCATTTTGGAAATTGTTAGGGAAGTCAATATCCCGAGATCCACGGTGTCAAGAGTGTGCCGAGAATAGTGAATTTCAGGCATTATATCTCACCACGGACACCCTAGTGGCCGACGGTCTTCACTTAACCACAGAGAACAGAGGCGTTTTCAGTCCTAACAGGCAAGTAATACTGCGTAAAATCACAACAGAATAATAGCACGACATCTCCTGCAAGCCGGCGGCAATGGCCGAGCGATTCTAGGTGCTACAGTCTGGAACCGCGTGACCGCTACGGTCGCAGGGTCGAATCCTGCCTCGGGCATGGATGTGTGTGATGTCCTTAGGTTAGTTAGTTTTAAGTAGTTCTATGTTCTAGGAGACTGATGACCTCAGCAGTTAAGTCCCATAGTGCTCAGAGCCATTTGAATCATTTGAACCATCTCCTGCAGCGCCTCTCCTGCGCTCCTGAACATATCGATTGAACCCTTGGCGACGGGAAAACAGCCGCTTGTTCAAATGGTTCAAACGGTTTTTAGCACTAAGCACTTAAATCTGGGCTCATCAGCGCTCTAGACTTGGAACTAGTTAAACCCAACTAACCTAAGGAAAGCAGACACATCCAAGCCCGAGGCAGCATTCGAACCAGTGACCGTAGCAGCAGCGCCGTGTGGCTTGTTCAGAGGAGTCCCGAGTTCAGACGGTTAGCGCTAATGTTGTTGTTCGAGTGTTAAGCAGACCCCACGAAATCACGGACCCAAACGGCCAACAAGGCCCTGTGCAAGCTTGCGGCAGCTCCATAACAGTGTGGGCTGTGTTTACAAGGAATGAACTACGTCCTCTGGTAGTACTGAAGCGATTATTGACCGTAAATGGTTATGCTGCGCTATTTGGAGACCATTTGCAACCATTCACAGGCTTCATGTCCCCAAACGATAATATAGTTTTCATGGCTGATAATGGGGCTTTTCACTGAACCATAATTGCTTGCCACTGGTTTGTAGATCATGCTGGACAGATTCAGCGAATGATTTGACAACCCAGATCGCCCGAAAAGAGTAACATTGAACGTTTATGGGATATAATCCAGAGGACAGATCGTACACAAAACCCTGCACCGGCAACACTTTCGCAATTGTGGATGCACTCAGAGGCAGCATGGCCCAATACTTCTGCAGGTGACTTATAGCGACCTGCTGAGCCCAACCCATTTATAGCTCCTGCACAACGCCGAATAAAAGGACGTCCTACACCCTATTGGGAGGTATCCGACGACTTTTGTCACCTCAGTGTAATGTAATTTGTCTGATATTTATGCCATTTCTTATCATTAATGGTGTTTACACACTTATATTGAGAGGTACCTGTGTTAGCCTTTGCGTCATACGATTTGGCAGCTCTTATATATGTTTTACATCCGACATTCAAATGGCTCTAAGGACTATGGGACTTATCATCTGAGGTCGTCAGTCCCCTAGAACTTAGAACTACTTAAACCTAACTAACCTAAGGACATGACACACATCCATGCCCGAGGCAGGATTAGAACCTGCGGTCGTAGCGGTTGCGCGGTTCCAGTCTGTAGCTCCTAGAACCGCTCGGCCGGCTCTGACATTCCATTGCTTCGTTAACAGCCAACTGGAAAAGCGTTGTCTTTTCTTATATATTCTCTGTGTATATTTCGGTAGGTATATTTCAATGATTTTATTATTTTTTTCTCCTAATTCCTGCTAACGTCTGAATGGGATCCTTATAACTATTCCTTTCAATATCTTTGGTAACTGAAGATAGCCTAAAACAGTCGTAACTAGTTATCGAATTACTATACGTGATACTGGCTGATGAAGATTTTCCGAAAAATCTATATTCACTGGAGAAACAAATTGGAAGAACGTACTTATTCTTCGTTATTGAATGAGAACAACTTTGCAACAGCTGCAGTGAGTTGACGCGTACGCACCGCGATAATGTACCATCATGTGAGGCAGTGACGTAGACGCAGCCTTTGTGCCCAAAGGAGTCGGAATGATGATGAACGGAATTACAGAACATCTCTCTATCAAGAAACAGAAACACTATGAGATGCGAAGGTCCCTGTGCTATAGGAGCAACTATTCACAATCGAAATGATAAAAAAATGAAAAATGAAAATTTCTCATGGACCAGTTTTCAACACCTTGCACGGGACTTCCAACATGACAAAGTTGAGCGCCAGCTAGATTCTCTTCTCCGTCAGCTCCGATCCAAATATTCAGCGAACCCAGGCTGCAAAGGCAATTTTGTTGCTACGTCATGCCGGTCCAGGTGACTTCTTTACATGCCCAGTCACCTTGGGCTAGAATTGGGGGTAAATACGAATCGAGACAAAGAACCACATCAAATAGCGTTAACATGTAGATTCACTACAAACGTAAACAGCGACGCACTGACCATCGTCGTGCAAAGTGGAGACGAGTGATTTTTTGGGACTTCCATAGTGTGATGGCTATCAGATTATAGTCATACGGGTCCAGTCATCGCAAGAGAGTAATAGTAACACGCGCCAACTAAATTACAAGAAGCTGTCTAGTCGGAGAGCTGAATAATAAAAGACCAGTTTCGTAGCTTAGGAATCACAGCACCAAGTTCGATATAAAAAATCATGACATTAAACTTAGCAATATGGACGGAACCGAACACTCCATGTCTATAAATAAATGGCGCAATTAGAGATTCGTCTCATAAGCAGGCAGCATGGGTCCACGATTCCTCAAGCACGTCATGAGTCCGGAAAAGAAGACAGGAGGCCGCAGGAAACTGGTTAACCATCAGATATTCACCGGAGATGTGCGGTCTACTGTCGTCCTCTCCGTTTTCTCGACGTGCCTGAGGAATCGTGGACCCTTACTTCCTGTTTACATGAATAATCTCCAATTGCTCCATTTAGTCATAGACGGGGAGTGTTCGGTCCGATCCATGTCACAAATTTAATATCATGATTTAAAACATGTAAGTTTGTGCTATGGCTTCTAAGCTACTGATCCGGTCATTAACTAAAGAATCAGCCGAAAAATTGTCCTATTGAAGTACGGAATATGCAAATACGTTCCTTTTTATTTGAAAGACTGACTAAAAACTGGGGTCCATCTGCCTCAGTCTACTTTATTCTTCATCTTTAAAAATTGTTCCAGAAATGCTGGCATGTAATCACACTTTGCTTTTTTTAACGTGCAACTCACCTCAAACTCCTACAATTTTCTCTAACTGTAACTTACTCGCACCCACTAGTCCCTCACAGTAAGTCACTCATACTGGTTCACTGCCCATTCTCATTCCTTCATTCAGTCCAACTTATTGTCGTTATCTCTTCTCTATATCATCGTCTCCCATGTCACTGCCAGAGTCACGTTTGTTCTGTCCTACTACTACAGTCTCGTCAGTGTCTTCCTATTCCTCACTCTTACTGCTAACATCTCATTCCTTCCTTCGTACTGCTACTGTCTCTTCTGATTGTCACTCTCCCTTCCTCACTGTCGTAAACTCTGTCTCCTGTTAGCAGTGGCTCTCATCCACTTGCTCTTGATACCCATGCCCTGACACTGTCCCTTCACTTTTTTCCTAACACTATCAACTATGTCCGTGTCCGTCTCTTCCTTTCACTCTGTCATTGTCTCCTTCGCTCTTTGTATAACACAACCACTGTCTATAGGTAGCTGAAGCGCAGTGGTTTTTGTCCAAAGAGCTAGGTGAGTTCATTCGTTTGTTCAGAAGCGAGGCCAATAAGTGTTTACCACGTTTTGGGCGGTCTCCGTTGATATAATCGGATCGCAAGCCGTGCAATGTTTCTCAAACGATTTTACAGAAACTGTTCGGCAAAAAAATTCATTTTCGCTTTACTTGTAGCGTTACATGTCAGGTACATTATGATGTGCCTCTCATTCTATGAATGGTTACAGTTATTGTGAAATTTTCGTGAAAGCCACTGCGCGAAATTCGAAAAAGTTTGCAGTGGAAAAGAGAGGTCGCTATGATTTTGCGTCTGACACGTACTAAATAATATTGTGCTGCTTACTAAATTTAGCTAACATACTGAATTTCTCTTTTAACATGGCTACCAATCTCAAGAAAATTAAACTGATGTAGCGCAGTTATGTGCCATCGCACCGCGCTACCGATAAAGCCAGAGTGAAATATTCGCAACATTCATTAGATTTCATAAACTGTAAGAGATATCGAAGTGAGATATTGGCAAGTGATAGCACACAAAACACCGTATGGTTATTACGCAAAACATCATTATCTGCCTTGTTATACCACTAACTACAGACATTTCTGATGAAAGTATGTAATTTGTAAGGACAATCGATAGCTCGTGGAAAGAGAAACGCTATTGGTATTGGAACAACATAAGTGAAGTAACCACATGTTTATTTTGTAATGAGGATGTACTGTCTCTTAAGATGCTCACCTTATTTTTCCTCATTTCCTCACTTGGAAAACTTACTAACCTTTGCTTCAAAGTGTTCCCGCAACTGGGTCTGCACAACATGTTAGTGACGTGAGAATGTGTAAACTTCTTTAAGTTTTGGTAAGAGATGCGGATTTAAGATGGCAACAAGAGAAATGTGTGGGTTTTACTCAAAATTCCCCACTCTTCTCTGAAAGTTACAAATGGTTAACAATGCAGTCGAAAATAAATCGCTGCATTTTCGGCGGAATTCTTTTTAGATACTAACTATAGCAGATTAGATCTTTTTGAAAGGTCTCCATGCAAGTGTGGTCGTGTAGGGACCCTGGTTAATATTTACCGACAATGTGAGGGTAGCCATTTCCCCTCCTACGCTCTGAGCGATGCCCCACCATTGCCTCTCTCCCGTCACTTCCCCAGCCGATTACAAATCTAGTGGCCACGGCATTTTGCGTGCAGCATACTATCCTCCTTAACTGTTACTTTTCTGTCTCTTCACCACTGCCAGCATTATAGGTTCGCTTTTCTGTCATGTTGCCTGCCAGTCATTCCTTATCTAGCACTGTTAACACCACTTTTGCTTATCCGTAGGTACACTTATCATACAGAAATTTATGGCACATACTAGGGCATACGATTCCTTGATGGTGAAAATCTTGAAGCTTCTAAGTCAATGCAGTCAAAAGATAAGGCCATTATCCTTCATATTTTGGTACTTGCAAACTCACTGATCAAGACCTATTGGGTACGTGCTGTTGAAATAGCGTCATGCAATTTGGCAAAAAATATGGATTCACAGTACAAATAAATCTAAAAATCCGTAAACAGTAAATCTGTAATAACAACATAAGGAATTTTTTTTTATTTCATATTTGCCTCACTGTCTGTCCGCTCGTTTGTTAAGACCCCTTTTTCTCAAAAGAGGTATATATATCAAATTGAAGTTTAAGTCACATCCTAAAGTCTACAGCCACTTAGCAGTGCAATAAATGTAAGGTTCTAAGTCACCACAACCAAAATATACGGATATTTGGGTCATCTATTATGATACAAACCCACTTATCAAAATCTATAAGGTACTTTCAGTTAGACTAGAATTACGAAATTTGGCTCGAGCTATGTTTCCACTGTGCAAGTACGGGAAAGTTTCCGAAAATAGTTCCTTTGTATTTATATTACACGAAATGAATATTTCTTTTGGTACTTTTTATCTGACATCAAACTGCATTGATGCTGGCTGGATCTCAATGGTGAATGTCAAATATCAGGCAAGAAACGAGTTGCTCATACCTTTATGCTCACTGCATATTGCTCATACCTTTATAACGTGTTTCCATAATCAGATTTGTAGGAGCAGTAACTGCATGTAGATATAGCGTTTCGAGTTTTATGTGCAACAGTAAATTCATTCCTGTCTAAAGTTTGATTTTTTACTTTTGTGTGCCACTTATTTGAAATTAAAAAGTTCTCTAAAATCTTGGAATCTCTGGGGTGATATCCTGTCAGTATCAATGTCGATTCTCTATTCTCTATTCCTGGAATGGATGGACTGTCTATATAGGCGAATCACCTAAGAATTGCACAGCAAATATTGCAGAGATTGAAAGTGCTACTGAGGTGTGGTTTTTCTCATAATGGATTGGTAGTTAGTGGTAGTAGGGTAAATTAGAATGTCAGTAGCATTAGTTGCGGGAGTCTAGTGCGAGTTGTTTACGAGATATCGTATTTTGAAAAGTTTCAACACGTACACTTGTTTGTACCACTCAACCTGTGTAAGTTTCAAGGTAATGTTGTTATGTTTGCTTCAGTGTGTTTGTGTTTTCCTTGAGTGCATTACGACTTTCTAGTCAGTTAGTACGTCCTAATCCAAGCAGTAGGTTGTCAGAGGACGATTTGATTTAACAACTCACAAAAAGCCGACGTGGTTGGTTGGTCGGTTTTGTTGGTTGTTTCGGGGGGAGGAGGGGGGGCGGGGGGGGGGGGCAACAGCGAGGTTATCGGTCCCATCGGATTGGGGAAGGATGTGGAACGAAGTCGGCTGTGCCCTTTCAAAGGAACTATCTCGCAATTTGCCTGAAGCGAGTTAGAGAATCATGACGAAATAAATCAGGAGTGGGCCACGGGTTTGAACCGTCGTCCTCCCCAATATGAGTCCAATGTGCTTATGACTGCGCTACCTCGTTCGGTAAGCTGACGTGCTCATTGTATACAGAGAGTGTAAGAAGGATGCAGTTCGTTCTCGTAATGTGTATGCTGCAAGACAAAATAGACAAAAACCATCTCGGAAATTATTTATCAAGCTCTTCAATTAGTTACAGTTATGTGAAAGAGTTAGTGTAACACGTAGGGATCGTAACAGAAGCAAACAACTGACAAAGGGGGGGGAGGTAATTATTTTTTTCTGCTGTTAATCTGCACGTCAGCTCCCATGGGGTCCCAAGAGGAGGTGGCATTAGTCAGGGAACGTAGGTTCTATACCTATCACATTTGTCTCCATTAAACCCGTGACTACCAACCCATTCTGTGAAAACTGTACATCAACAGCGCCTTCTATTTCCGTAGAATGTACGGTGCAAGTTGCAGGCGATTCATGCTGTATACATAATTAAGTTTGTACTAGTCTGCTGGCACTCAGCAACTTTTTTTATGTGTGAACCAGATGGCAGTTATAAGAGTCGAGGAGCAAGAAAGGGAAGCAGTTGTTGGGAAGGGAGTGAAACAGGGTTGTAGCCTCTCCCTGATGTTATTCAATCTGTATGTTGAGCAGCCAGTGAAGGAAACAAAAGAGAAATTTGGAGTAGGAATCCATGGATAAGAAATAAAAACTTTGAGGTTCGCCGATGACATTGTAATTCTGTCAGAGACAGAAAAAGACCTGGAAGAGCAGTTGAACGGAATGGACGGTGTCTTGATAGGAGGATATAAGATGACCATCAACAAACGCAAAACGAGGATAATGGAATGTAGCCGAATTAAGTCGGCCGATGCTCAGGGAATTAGATTAGTAAATGAGACACTTAAAGTAGTAAAGGACTTTTCCTATCTGGGGAGCAAAATAATTGATGATGGTCGGAGAGGATATAGACTGTAGACCGGCAATGGTAAGGAAAGTGTTTCTGATGAAGAGAAATTTGTTAACATCGAGTATAGATTTAAGTGACAGGAAGTCGTTTCTGAAGGTATTTGTATGGAGTGTAGCCATGTAAGGAAGTGAAACATGGACTATAAATAGTTTGGACATGAGGACAATAGAAGCTGTCGAAATGTTGTGCTACAGAATAATGCTGAAGATCAGATGGTTAAATCACATAACTAATGAGGAGATATTGAATAACTTTGGGGAGAAGAGAAGTTTGTCGCACAAATTTACTAGAAGAAAGAATCGGTTGGTAGGACATGTTCTGCGGTATCAAGGGATTGCCAATTTAGTAATGGAGGGCAGCGTGGAGGGTAAAAATCGTATAGGGAGACCAAGAGATGAATACACTAAACAGATTCAGAAGGATGTAGCTTGCAGTACGTACTGGGAGATGAAGAAGCTTGTACAGGTTAGAGTAGTGTGGAGAGCTGCATCAAACCAGTCTCCGGACTGAAGACCACAACAAAAACAACAACAACAACAACAACAGTTTTCTGTGACAACCCCTTGTATGACAGCAGGAGAAGTTAGAAATGCGTTGATGGTTTGCTGTCCTTCACAGAGTGGGAAGTAGATATTGCGAGGTAGAACAGTGTTCAACCTTCCTCCCTGAGGGCGGTAGTGTGTAGTCGGGTAAGGCGGATGAGTGCTGTGGGCCCCGGAGGAGAAGCGAGGCTAAGCCCCGGCGGAAGACGGATGGAGGCGAGAGGTCTGCTCCATCCATCACCAGCGGCATCAGTGGTGGTGGTAGGAGGGGGGGGGGGGGCGTGCTGGCCAATCAGCGGCTGCCACGTGGCAGGGGCGCGCCCCGGTGATGCATGTGTTACTCCGTGCACAAAACCCACTCAGCCCCTGGGGAGCGAGGCCGCTGTACAAGCCGCGGCGTGGTACCGACTCTGTGCTGCGTTATACACGTCTACGTCCGCATCTGTACTCACCAGGACACTGTACGGTGTGGACTGTTCACAGCATTACAACAGCCTTTGCGCGTTTCTTCTACCCTGAAAATCTGTAATACTTCAAGGTAGTGAAGTGGATACAACCGTTCACTTTCATGTATACCAGGTGTGATCAAATAGTAAGGGGATTTTTTTTTTATTTCGCAGGGTCTATAAATTCGACTATCTGATTTTTTAAAATCTTATACACACGTGTTTTCGGGCGCTAAGAAAATGTTTACTTATGAAAAAGAATTTGCATCAATTTTTGTTTGAAAAATGGAACGAAGTACAGCACGACGTCAGATGTGTTGGCTGTGAGTTTTGGCGAATCTACTATGAGTAAGAAAAGTGTTTGCGAGTGGTATAAACGTTTCAAAGAGAGTTGAAAAGACATTGAAAACGAAGATCGCCGTGGACGCCCTAGCTCATTAGTTACTGACGACAAAGTGACAGAAGCAGAGAAAATGCTTCTGGAAAATCGAAGAAACTCCAAGAGAGACGTTGCTGATGATACCGGCATATCTTTCGGCTCACAGCACGCTATTTTTCGTATTTTGTGGGCGTGAAACGTCAATCAGCAAAGAGAATCCCGAAATTGTTGGATTTCGAACAACAGACGACGAAACATGGGTATGACTTCGAAAGCAAGGGTTAGGTCTCAATGGAAACTGCAGAGAACCTTGTAGGTGGTATAACAACAACTATGAGTAGTCATATTGTGCATTAGTAACAGGTGCAGCTGCATTTATTCCTTTATTATTGGATCAGTACCAGTTTCGTGGCACTAAAAACCTGATCTTCAGATCATATGACGAAAACATTAGATGTGGCTCTTAGTGCCACGAAACCAGTACTGATCCAGTAATAAAGGGCTGAAACAGTAGAGGCAGTTATTAATACCCAAGGTGATCAATGGAAACTGCCTGAAGAGCCAATATCGTAAAAAAATTCGACAAGTTCGATCACATGTGAAGTTTCTTCTCACTGTTTTCTTCGGTTATAATGGCGGAATACATCATGAGTTCCTTCCTTATGGTCGTACGGTCAAGAAGGAATACTGCCTGCACGTTATGCGTTGTTTGCGTGAAGAAATCCGAAGAAAACGACGTGAATTGTGGCAAAACCTCTCGTGGGAATCACATCAATGCTGGTTCGTGAATTTTTAGCAAAAACAAAACTTTTATGTAGCCTCAAACACCGTAATCGACGGACATGGCCTCCTGTCTACGCCCGAGACCGCAGAGAACCATGGAACCATGGAACGACATAGTTTTGTCACCACTGATGGAATATAAACAGAATCTCTTAAGGAGCTGAACACCGAATCTAATAGTGCGTTCCAGAAGCGATTTGAAAATTGGGGGAAGCATTGGCAAAAATGTATTGTATGTGAGGGGGATTAGTTGGAGTGGTACAATGTTGATATTGATGAAGAAACTTTAAGGAAAACAAAGTTCCCCTTACTTTCTGATCACACCTCGTATATGCTGACTGAAGCGAAGATAAATCGGTTGCAGGAATCCTGTTAGGGGCAGATGCGCTAATCCCTACGCCAGCCTGGCACGGTGACTTTCCACAACCGCATATATGGGAGGAAGTAGCAGCCAGCGATGGAAAACACAGTGAATGTTACACGTATAACCTATTTGTTTCATTAAAGCCTCAAATGTTGGAGAAGAACGGCGGAAGCAAAGTTGTACACCTTGTTGGTGGTGTGATGAATAGAAGGAACGTCTGAATGTAGATAAATGTTATTTAAGGCGGGTGAATGGAGAAATAAATGCGTTGTGTGTCCTGCTCTACATATTCATCTCGTTTAAATGTAGCGGCGTAACGCTGCGAAGTGATACGAGATGGAGCGAGGATGTGAGGATTGTGGCAGGAAAGGCGAATGACCGACTTCGATTTATTCCGAGAATTTTTGAAAGTTGAGGTTCATCTGTAAGGGATAACGCATATATGACGCTAAAGCGAACGATTCTTTAGTATCTCTCGCGTATTTCGGGTCGGTACCAGGTCAGATTAAGGGATGGGATCGAAGCAATTTAGGGGCGATCTGCTGGATTTTCTACCCGTATGTCCTAACTACATCAAAGTGTGACGGAGAGGCTCATCGAATTCAAAAGTTAATCCCCGGACAGAAGGCGACACTCACTTCAAGAAATTTTAATAACTGAATTTAGAGAACCAGCATTTTGAGGTGACTGCAGAACGGTCCTACTGCCGCCAACCCACAACTGACGTAAGAAAAAAAACTGGTTCAAATGGCTCTGAGTACTATGGGACTCAACATCTGAGGTCATTAGCCCCCTAGAACAGAACTACTTAAACCTAACTAACCTAAGGACATCACACACACCCATGCCCGAGGCAGGATTCGAACCTGCGACCGTAGCGGTCGCGCGGTTCCAAACTGAAGCGCCCAGAACCGCACGTCCACACCGGCTGGCAACTGACGTAAGAACCACGAAGGTAAGATACGTGATATTAGGTTCATACTGATGAACATTGCCCAGGGCACCATCCGCCAGGCACTGTACGGAGCTTGCGGAGTGTGACGTAGATTCACACGTAGATGTACACTACAGGCCATTAAAGTTGCTACACCAAGAAGAAATGCAGATGATAAACTGGTATTCATTGGACAAATATATTATACTAGAACTGACTTGTGATTAAATTTTCACGCAATTTGGGTGCATAGATCCTGCGAATCAGTACCCAGAACAACCACCTCTGGTCGTAATAACGGCCTTGATACGCCTGGGCATGGAGTCAAATAGAGCTTGGATGGCGTGTACAGGTACAGCTGCCCATTCAGCTTCAACACAATACCGTAGTTCATCAGGAGTAGTGACTGGCGTATTGGGACGAGCCAGTTGCTCGGCCACCATTGACCAGACGTTTTCATTGGTGAGAGGGCTGGAGAATGTGCTGGGCCTTGTGAATCCAGAAAGGCCCGTACAGGACCTGCAACACGCTGTCGTGCATCATCTTGCTGAAATGTAGGGTTTCGCAGTGATCCAATGAAGGTTAGAGCCACGGGTTATAGCACATCTGAAATGTTATGTCGACTGGTCAAAGTGCCGTCAGTGCGAACAATAGGTAACCGAGATTCGTAACCAATGGCACCCCTTACCATCACGCCGGGTGATACAACAATATGGCGATGACGAACACACGCTTCGAATGTGCGTTCACCGCGATGACGCCAAACAAGGATGCGACCGTCATGGTGCTGTAAACAGAACCTGGATTCATCCGAAAAAATGACGATTTGCCATAGGTGCACCCAGGGTTGTTATCGAGTAGACCATCGCAGGCGCTCCTGTCTGTGATGCAGTGTCAAGGGTAACCACAACCATGGTCTCAGAGCTGATAGTCGATACTGCTGCAAACGTCGTCGAACTGTTCGTGCAGATGGTTGTGTTCTTGCAAACGACCCCATCTGTTGACCCAGGGATCGACATGTGGCTGCACGATCCGTTACAGCCATGCCGATAAAGTGCCTGTCATCTCGACTGCTAGTGATACGAGACCGTTGGGATCCAGCACGGAGTTCCGTATTACCCTCCTGAATCCACCGATTCCATATTCTGCTAGCAGTCATTGGATCTCGACCAACGCGAGCAGTAATGTCGTGACACGATAAACCGCAATCGCGATAGGCTACAATCCCACATTTTTCATAGTCGGAAACGTGATGGTACGCATTTCTCCTCCTTACACAACAACGTTTCAGCGGGCAACGCCGGTCAACCGCTGTTTGTGTATGAGAAATCGGTTGTAAACTTTCCTCATGTCAGCTCGTTGTAGGCGTCACCACCGGCGCCAGTCTTGTGTGAATGGTCTGAAAAGCTAATCATTTGCATATCACAGCATCTTCTTCGTGTCGGTTAAATTTCGCATCTGTAGCACGTCATCTTCGTGGTGTAGAAATTTTAATGGCCAGTACTGTAGATGCAGATGTAGGTAGATTCAGATGTATGCAAGTTGTAGCTGTGGCGCATGGATAAGAATGTTTATACTGCGTAGTGTTGTCAAGAGATGCATGAAATCAGTATCCAGACTGAGTAACACAACAAAAATCTACATCTACATCCATACTCCGCAAGCCACCTGACGGTGTGTGGCGGAGGGTACCTTGAGTACCTCTGTTGGTTCTCCCTTCCATTGCAGTCTCGTATTGTTCGTGGAAAGAAGGATTGTCGGTATGCTTCTGTGTGGGCTCTAATCTCTCTGATTTTATCCTCATGGTCTCTTCGCGAGATATACGTAGGAGGGAGCAATATACTGATTGACTCCTCGGTGAAGATATGTTTTCGAAACTTCAACTAAAGCCCGTACCGAGCTACTGAGCGTCTCTCCTGCAGAGTCTTCCACTGGAGCTTATCCATCATCTCTGTAACGCTTTCGCGATTACTAAATGATCCTGTAACGAAGCGCGCTGCTCTCCGTTGGATCTTCTCTATCTCTTCTATCAACCCTATCTGGTACGGGTCCCACACTTCTGAGCAGTATTCGAGCAGTGGTCGATCAAGCGTACTGTAACATACCTCCTTTGTTTTCGGATTGCATTTCCTCAGGATTGTTCCAATAAATCGCAGTCTGGCATCTGCTTTACCAACAATCAACTTTATATGATCATTCCGTTTTAAATCACTCCTAATGCGTACTCCCAGATAATTTATGGAAGTAACTGCTTCCAGCTGCTGACCTGCTATTTTTTTAGCTAAATGATGAGGGATCTATCTCGATATTCGCAGCACATTACACTTCTCTACACTGAGATTCAATTGCCAATCCCTGCACCATACGCCAATGCGCTGCAGATTCTCCTGTATTTCAGTACAATTTTGCATTGTTACAACCTCTCGATATACTACATCATCATCCGCAAAAAGCATCAGTCAACTTCCGATGTCATCCACAAGGTCATTTATATATATAGCAACGGTCGTACGACACTCCCCTGCGGCACACCTGAAACCCCTCTTACGTCGGAAGACCTCTCTTCATTGAGAATGACATGACGCGTTCTAAAACAATAAAACGCGATGTTAATGCTACAGGGATGATGTCCACTAAGCAGACTACTCAAGCCGCCAGGTACAGGGAATGGACTGTCCGCATAGCAGTGGGATTTCCTTGGGCTCGTGTACCGTAGCTGAAGCCGGCTGGTTACGCAAATTAATCACGCCGCCCGGACAAGGGATTGTCAGACTTTTAGGGCCGGTGTGCCTTACCCAGGTCCCCCTCCCCTCCCTGACACCTTGCCAGCCGCCACTCTGCCGGACTGGACGGAGTATTTATCACCGCCGTCCGTCAGCGCAGGCAGGCGCTGCTACCGCAAGCCGCTGGCCAGTAGCGGTCCGTGGCTGCAACTCTCGCCGTAATGAAATTCATCGCGCAGCCGGCTTCAAAGTGCGTAGCGCGCCACGGCGTGGCCCGGCCAGCTGCAAATTTAATCCGGCGCTGATTGCCGCCAACAACACGAAGCGGTGCAGCCGCCCAAAATGATTAATGCGTCTGCTCGCCGCCTGTCTCAGCGTACACACACACACACACACACACACACACACACAAATACCAGGGCGTCGGTCTCTGACCCCCATCACATTGGCCGGCGTAGATTGCTGTCAGTCTCCCTTCTTCATTGAGAATTTCTCTGAAGGGTAACCTCGCAGTGCCACTTTGCAGACATCGAAACGACGGCACACTCGTAAATTTGTACCTGGAGTAACTAGCGTCCAGAGGCGAATTCGAATGTTAGATCAACAGCTTTCTCTCCCACCACTTCCCGTTCACCTCCAGCCCAAAACACTACTTTTTTTTTTCGGCAAAAAGGATACCCTTGTAGGATTGCTTGTCTGTCTGTACGACTCCCAACACTCCATTTTCTCATGAATGGGAAGAGGTATAAAGCTGACGCTTGTGTCAAATGCTAAAAACGAACCTTTACGGTATACATAATTTACACTTCTGTGTCAATGCAATCGGAAGGTATGGCCAATGTGTGATATACACTACTGGCCATTAAAACTGCTACACCACGAAGATGTGCTACAGACGCGAAATTTTACCAACAGGAAGAAGATGCTGTGATGTGCAAATGATTAGCTCTTCGGAGCATTCACACAAGGTTCGCGACGCTTACATCTTGCTAACATGAGGAAAATTTCCAAGCAAGGTCTCGTACACGAAGAGCAGTTGACTGTCGTTGCCTGGTGAAACGTTGTGATGCCTAGTGTAAGTAGGAGACAGGCGTACCATCACGTTTCCCACTTTGATAAAGGTAGGATTGTAGCCTATCGCGATAGCAGTTTATCGTATCGTGACATTGCTGCTCGCGTTGGTCGAGATCCAATGACTGTTAGCAGAATATGGAATCGGTGGGTTCAGGACGGTAGTACGGAACGTCGTTCTGGATCCCAACGGCCTCGTATCACTAGCAGTCGAGATGACAGGCATCTTATGCGCATGGCTGTAACGGATCTTGTCGATCCCTGAGTCAACAGATGGGGACGTTCGCAAGACAACAACCATCTGCACGAACAGTTAGACGACGTTTGCAGCAGGATGGACTATCAGTTCGGAGACTATGGCTGCGGTTACCCTTGACGCTGCATCACCGACAGGAGCGCCTGCGATGGAGTACTCAACGACGAACCTCGGGGCACGAATGGCAAAACATTTTTCTCAGATGAATCCATGTTCTGTTTACAGCATCATGATGGTCGCATCCGTTTTTGGCGACATCGCAGTGAACGCACATTGGAAGCGTGTATTCGCCACCGCCATACTGGTGTATCACCCGGCGTGATGGTGTGGGGTGCCACTGGTTACACGTGTCGGTTATCTCCTGTTCGCTTTAACGGCACTTTGAACGGTGGACGTTACATTTCAGATGTGTTACGACCCGTGGGTCTGACCTTCATTCGACCCCTGTGAAACCCTACATTTCAGCAGGATAATGCGCGACCGCATTTTGCAGGCCCTGTACGGGCCTTTCTGGATACAGAAAATGTTCGACTGCTGCCCTGCCAAGCAGATCTCTCACCAATTGAAAACGTCTTGTCAATGGTGGCCGAGCAACTGGCCAGTCAGTACTCTTGATGAACTGTAGTATCGTGTGGAAGCTGCATGGGCAGCTGTACCTATACACGCCATCCAAGCTCTGTTTGACTCAATGCCCAGGCGTATCAGGGCTGTTATTACGGGCAGAGGTGGTTGTTCTGGGTATTGATTTCTCGCAATCTACGCACTCAAATTGCGTGACAATGAAATCACATGTCCGTTCTAGTATAATATATTTGTCCAATTAATACCCGTTTACCATCTGCATTGCTTCTTGGTGTAGCAATTTTAATGGCCAGTAGTGTATTTTGATACTCGAAGACTGATTAATAGAAGCTATAGACGATCTACATTCATGGCGGGATGTTTTCTTCCGTGATGCCTGTAAAGACTTGTTACGTTATTGTTCCTTCCTAGTGGAGAAATCGATGGACAAACATTGCCGGGCAAAGTACCAAGCCTGTCTTGTCAACTACTTGTGAGGTTGTGCATGGACCCTCCGGCTAGCAGAGGTCTCTCACGTACTACAAGATATAGACGACGAGGTTCCACTATTCAAGATCGCTTTCAGTCTGTGTACACGGAGTGCAGCTGTTTTATTGTTTTATTTACCAATACAGTAAGGTATTTGTTTTGTCATTAAAAGGCTGGCCGCTGTTTCCTAGCGGTTCTAGGCGCGTTAGTCCGGAACCGCGATGCTGCTACAGTCGCAGGTTCAAAACCAGCCTCGGGCATATATGCGTGTTAAGTCCTTAGGTTAGTTAGGTTTAAGTAGTTCTAAGTCTATGGGACTGATGTACTCAGATGTTAAGTCTCATAGTGGTTAGAGCCATTTGAAACATTTCTTGTCATTAGAACTAAACAAATACACAGAAGGAACACCACTTGGAGATCTTGCCCTTCGGTTCCTTTTCCAGAACCGTTAGCATGGCGACACAGTTGCCAGGCATCGTGTTTCGACTCCTGCCCTCTCTGCTGCCATGCTCCACAAACAAGAAAAAAATGATGGTGTAGCTGAAAAACGTTTGCCTACTGATCAAGAGGTTGGGTGACCACATATTGACTGGATCCCACATTTCGCAGTCTTCATTTTAACAAAGCCAGTGCCTCCCAGCGATGTGAGGAGTCACCAGAAACAACTGCTTGTTCGGATTCCACATTAACCTTTAGGTTTCCCTTATCCAGTTGGCTAACCGGAGAAAGACTTGCACGGAGTCATTGAGCCACATGGAATTATTATTATACATTATCTATATAAATAATGAGCCAACAGCCTTGCCGCAGTGATAATACAGGTTCCAATCAGATCACCGAAGTTAAGCCCTTTGGGGCTGGGCTTGTACTTGGATTTGCTACGATCCGGTCTGTCGAGCGCTGTTGACAAGCGGGGTGCACTCAGCCCCTATAAGGCAAACTGTGGAGCTACTTGATTGAGTAGTAGCGGCTCCGGTCTCGGAAACTGACATACGGTCGGGAGAGCGGTGTGCTGACCACACGCCCCTCCATATCCGTAACCAGTGACGCCTGCGTCCTCAGGACGACATGCCGGAGATATATACACAATTATATTTGCACGGAATATGTACCGAATTCTGAGGAGAATGGGATTAAGATATAGAGAAAGACGGCTAATATATAGCATTTACAAGAACTCCGAGCCGGAGTTCTACACACACCTCACTACTTAAAGTGTTTACGTTTTTAATGAGATCAACACGACGTTAAAATGAAGAAAAATATATTGTTTCTTACGTATTTCTGTTGCAGTTACACAAATGGTATAAATCGACGACCTTTTAACAAGCAATTCTCCTTATTCCTTGTCTTATCAATCCACCTACTTATCAATATTCTTCTGTAGGGCCAGAACCCAAATTCTTCGACTCTATTCTTTTCCGGTTGGTGTGCTACAAGGTTAAATTCTCAGAAACTTGTTCCCCTGCTCTGAGTCGATGTTGCGATACAAGATACTTTCTTTGGCCAGTCATGCCCACTTTTCCTGTGCTAATCTGCTTTTTATGTCCGTCTTGTGTTATTTTACTCTCAACTTCGTCTACTTCGCGATGGCCAATTTTGATGGTAAGCTTACGATTAACGAAAGTTCTACTACCCCTCATTTCTTTCGTATATCTTCAGTTTACTCTTACTCCATAGTCTGCAAATTCTATGTTGTTTATTCCAATCAACAAGTGCTGTAATTCTCCTCTTAATCTGACGCTAGCAATGTCAACAGCGACTGCTACCACTAACACCTTTTCACTCTCAGTTTTAGTCTCACCCTTCAACCTTCCTTTTATTTAAGTCATCGGCTCTTCGCTGTACGTACTGAGCAATATGGGCGAAAGACTACATCCTTATCTTACACGCTCTTTAATACCGTCAGTTTGGTTTTGTCCTTCCATTCTTCCTGTTCCCTATTACATGTTGTATGTATGTTAACCGTGGATCCAGAAACGACGGAGAGGCTCCGTGCCCGCCACAGTCGCAGTGGTCCACAACCCTACTTCACCCCTCCCCCGCCCCTCACCGCACCCAGGGTTATTGTGCGGTTCGGCCCCCGGTAGACCCCCAAGAGAACGTCTCACACTAGACGAGTGTAACCCCTATGTTTGCGTGGTAGAATAATGGTGGTGTACGCGTACGTGCAAGAACTTGTTTGTGCTGAGGCAAAATGAAGGGAACCAGCCCGCATTCGCCGAGGCAGATCGCCTAAAAACCATCCACTAACTGGCCTACTGACGGAAAGAAGAGGAGTACCTTTGGCCCTTCCGAAAATGTAGCCTCAATTTTTCTTCTTCTTTTGTTTTGGAGATTTATGAAGGTGGAAGCTGTGTGCCACACCGTGAATCAATTCCCAGATACTGCTTTCCCTGCACCGAGTAATTCTATTACTTACCGACTGAACCGTCCGGGAAAAACTGACGAGGAATATTGACAACTTCAATTCTGCCAGTACGAGTTTGGTATTTTCGAAATTTCACAGAATGCTTCGGTCATTAAATGATGGTCTAGTATCCCTGGAAGAAAGTATAACCAGGAGAAATTGTGCAGCCGCAGCCTGGAGACTTTGCCTGAAAAATGCATCTAGCGGAGTGTGCGCTTTATTGAAATGTTAGATGAGTGCCAGTCTGGACCTCGAAGACAGGACTTATGCTTTGCGGTAATTCGCTCTTACAGTCTATGCTGACCACTATGTTTGCTTGCAGTCTGACACTAAGAACCTAACGATCGCGGCACACTGTTCAATATGCAGGGCGATCCGGCTGAACATTTCACTTCAAATCATTCTGGACTGTACCGTATTGGCATTTCCATCCGGATGAACTGTGAGACTAAGCGACTTGTTATTTACAGGGATGTCAATATCAACTTTGGTTTTTGAAACTCGACATACAGGATGTCCCAGAAACGTTGTGACAGCCTTCGAGGAGTTTAAGAGGGTGTCATCGATTGAAAATCGAGGATAGGAACCCGCGTCCAGGAACGTCATACAGTGAGGCTACAGAACGCCGGAGTTACAGAAGTCGGCCATTAGGCTAATCCTTTGGACTACTGAGAGCCTATTCCTTCTGGAAAATCTGGTCTGCTGATATAAGTAAATACACAGATTCAAGAAATGACAGGGTTGATTCGGAAGATACTAATAGCACATTGTTGGACACTTGGCCGAGAAAGTAGAATAATGACGAAACTAAAAGCCAGAGGATCCAAAAATCAGTGGTGCGGCAATATTGGCGCACTACAACATACTCTCAGGAGCCATAACATTATATCCCACCAACCTGCTATCGATATAAAGCCGAACAGGCGATATGAGCGTCACGTAGAGAGGAATCATTAGTCAGACACACTCACGGAGCATGTAGTATCAAGTGTAGAGTAGGGAAGGCGTCCGGTCTATCAGAGTTTGTCTAGGACAGAGTGTGATAGCCCGGAGGGTGGGCTCGAACATGTCGGAAACTGAACTACTTGTCGGATGATTGAGGAGCGCTATGATGAGTGTCTTGAACTCGTCGGCGAACCAAGGCGAAATCACATCCCGACGTCGTGGTACTGGGCGGGCATCCCTCATTGCAGATGTCGGGCGTCCCAGTCACAGGACGGGCAGACTGGTAAAACAGGACAGGCGCCGGACTGAATCCGAACTAACATCAGACTTTATTGCTGGGAAGAGTACAAGTGTGTCTACACACACAGTGCATTAAACGCTCCTAAAGATGGACCTCCGCAGCCGACCATCTATACATGCGCCAATGTTAAAACAGCGACATTGGCAATTACGACTGAATTGGGCCTTGACCATCAGCACTGGTCGTTGGTGCAGCGGCAGAACGTTGCACCGTCTGATGAATCCCGAAAGCTTGTACATCACTCCGGTGGGAGGGCACGAATTCCTTGTCTTCCAGGGGAAGAGTTCCTTGACACCTGTACTGCGGGTCGTAGACAAGACGGCGGAGGCTCCATTATGCTCTGGGGGACATTCACGTGCTCATCCATGGATCCAGTGCAGCTCTCGTAAGGTACCACAATGGCCAAGGAGTATCGTACACTGTTTGTAGAACACCTACATCCCTTTATGACGATCATGTTTCCTCACGGCACTGGCATTTTTCAGCAAGATATTGCGCCATGTCACAAGGCCAGGACGTGATGGAGTGGTTTGAGGAATACTGCGGAGAGTTCGAAATGATGTGTTGGCTCAATAACTCGCCATATCTGAAACCGGTCGAACACACTTGAGATGTGATTGCATGTAGCGTCAGAGGTCATCACTCCCTCTCCGGAATTTATGGGAACTAGGTGACTTGTGTGTGCAGATGCGGTGCCAACTCGCTGCAGCGACCTACCGAGGCCTCACTAATTCCAAACCGCGAAGCGTCGCCGTTGTTATCTGTGTCAAACATAGACTCACCAGGTTAGGTACATGGTCATAATGTTCTAGCTGATCGGTGATGTACTTCATTTTGGAAATGGTGTTTGTAAGCGACACTTAGTATTTTCGAAAAATAAATAAATATCATAAACTACCCAGACATGTCCACATAAAATGAATACAGAGGGGTCAAAAAATGTAAGAGTCCATAACTTGCAAACTAATTGACGGAATTGTCTCATTTTTGGTAAAAATGTAGTCCAACTTAAAGATATCACTGTAGGTGTTCGAAATGCTCACCATTAATATCCAACCACAAAGGATGCCGCCAAACTGCAGCACGAACTACTGTTTGTTCAGTTGGATGTTTGCACATGAATGTACGCTGGATTCTCGAAGTTCATCCAATGTGCGTGGCTTTTGTCGATAAACGACGTCCTTTAGTGTTCCCCACAGGTAAAAGTCCAGAGTAGTTAGGTCTGGGGAACGTGGTGGATAGTCCACAGCACCTCTACGGCCTATCCATCTTCCTGGTAGAGTTTCGTCGAGATACGCCCTAAGACGATATTGTTAGTGGGCTGGGGCACCATCTTCGGTCTCCATACAAGTCTCGGATGGCAGGTAAAATAGATGTATGAAGCTTCTGAAGGTACACCTCACTGGTAATGCGTCGTCATAGAAGAATGGCGCAATCAAGCTCCGGTAAGACAACCCACACCACAGATTTACTCCTTGAAAATTCACGGCTTTGTCTACATGGACATTCGGATTTTCGGCTGCTCAGTAGATCCAATTGTGGCGATTTACTGTACCATTGAGTTTGAACTGTGCCTCATCAGACCACACAATCATATCTGCAAACTCTTCATCGTTGCGCACCATGTTAGTAAACCACTCGCAGTACTCCATTCAACGATCTGGGTCGTCCTCATTCATTGCATGTAGCAATCGTGGAATGTAGCACTTCCACTTGGCTGTCTCCAAAATTCGCCGAACACTTGAAAGACTCATTTCAGTTTCACGGGCGCACTGTCTCGCAGACTTCTGTGGTGAGCGAGTGAATTGTTGTAGCACACGACGGAAGTTAGCTCGACTTGTTACTGTTACAGGACGTCCAGAGCGTTCTTTGTGTACATCTTTAACACAGCTTGTCGGTGGCTTTGTTTGATACTTATTTCGCCATTGCCGTTGAACCTCATTGACGTTTTCGTACTTAAAATACCACTTCAAAACTGACCTCCTTTCATCAAATGTAAGCCTTGCGCTAGCCATGTTTACCCGAGTAACTAGGTGCAACTAAGAACAAAATACTGACTATCTGGCGACTGTCATCTGACAAAACAAAACTACGCAATACAACGCTTGTGTGGCGATTGCCGGAACTACAAACTATTACACTACCAAAGATGAGACAACTCCGTCAATTCGTTTGCCACTTATGAACTTTTAAACAGTGGATACATTTTTTTGGACCCCTCTGTATAACTGTATGGCTAATTTTTCGTGTCGCAACTTCTGGGATCGCCAGCCAATAGGTTGAATAATGAAGTACTTCTCGTCGGATAAGGAACAAGGTTAGTGCTGGATGTATAGTATATGTAGCTTAGAATCATTCTGTGTTGTTCACGTACTCGTATATCGAATGTTCCTTGTTGTTGTTGTTGTTGTTGTTGTGGTCTTCAGTCCTGAGACTGGTTTGATGCAGCTGTCCATGCTACTCTATCCTGTGCAAGCTTCTTCATCACTCATTACTTACTGCAACCTACGTCCTTCTGAATCTGCTTAGTGTTTTCATCTCTTGGTCTCGCTCTACGATTTTTACCCTCCACACTGCCCTCAAATGCTAAATTTGTAATCCCTTGATGCCTCAGAACATGACCTACCAATTGGTTCCCTCTTCTTGTCAAGTTGTGCCACATTTTCTCCCCAATTCTATTCAAAAATTCCTGATTAGTTATGTGATCTACCCATCTAATCTTCAGCATTCTTCTGTAGCACCACATCTCGAAAGCTTCTATTCTCTTCTTGTCCAAACCATTTATCGTCCATGTTTCACTTCCATACATGGCTACACTCCATACTAATACTTTCAGAAACGGCTTCTTGACACTTAAATCTATACTCGATGTTAACAAATTTATCATCTTCAGAAACGCTTTTCTTGCAATTGCCAGTTTACATTTTATACCTATTTCGACCATCATCAATTATTTTGCTCCCCAAATAGCAAACCTCCTTTACTACTTTAAGTGTCTCATTTCATAATCTAATCCCCTCAGCATCACTAGTCTTAATTCAACTACATTCCATTATCCTCGTTTTGCTTTTGTTGATATTCACCTTATATCCTCCCTTCAAGACACTATCCATTCCATTCAACTGCTCTTCCAAATCCTTTGCTGTCTCTGACAGAATTACGATGTCATCGGCGAACCTCAAAGTTTTATTTCTTCTCCATGGATTTTCATACCTACTCCGAATTTTTCTTTTGTTTCCTTTACTTCTTGCTCAATATACAGATTGAATAACATCGGAGAGAGGCTACAACCATGTCTCACTACCTTCCCAACCACTGCTTCCCTTTCGAGTCCCTCGACTATTCAATGCGTGTAAAACCTGGTGAGTGAACATATGAATGTCCTTCTCCCTGTCTATCAAGGTAGGTGCCGAAATTTGAGGTGCCATTGTTTACGAAACAAATAGAATCGGGGAGAGGCTACAACTCTGTCTCGACCCCTTCCCAACCACTGCTTCCCTTTCATGTCCGTCGACCCTTACAACTGCCATGTGGTCTCTGTACAAATTGTAAATAGCCTTTCGCTCTCTGTATTATAAGCCCTGCCACCTTTAGAATTTGAAAGAGAGTATTCCAGTCAAAATTGTCAAAAACTTTCTCTAAGTCTACAAATTCTAGATACGTAGGTTTGCTCTTCCTCAATCTTTCTTCTAAGGTAAGGTCAGTATTGCCTCACGTGTTCCAATATTTCGACGGAATCCAAACTGATCTTTCCCAAGGTTGGATTCTACTAGTTTTTCCATTCGTGTCTAAAGAATTCGCGTTAGTATTTTGCAGCTGTGGCTTAGTAAACTGATTGTTCGGTAATTTTCACATCTGACAACACCTGCTTTCTTTGGGATTGGAATTATTATATCCTTGTTGAAGTCTGAGGGTATTTCGCCTGTCTCATACATGTTGCTCACCAGTGGTAGAGTTTTGTCATGACTGGCTCTCCCAAGGCCGTCAGTAGTTCTATTGGAATGATGTCTACTCCCGGGGTCTTGTTCCTTAGTTTGGAAAAAAGTATACAAATAAATACAGTAAAAGTCTGTCACAGCCCATGAGGAACTATGAATGCTATTCCTTCGTGATGAACGCAGAAAAAAACACGAAGAGGACAGCTGAGTTATACACTTAAACGTATACAGTGACATTGAAAAACGTTGTTATTGAAAGGGCACTGCGTAGTGTGTACAAGGTAAGGAGCAAACCTGGAACGAGAGGAGCAAACGAAACATTACATACTGAAGGCCCTTCGTATGTGGTACCATTACGAAGGGTGCCCTCCTCGCTACTCGCAAGTGCTTCGGAAAGCGCTCACTCGTCTCCCACACACGGCCTCAGGTTGCCTTACATTACGATAAAGACGCCTAACAAGTGTTCCACGGTGTTCGGGATACGTGCAAACCAGGGCAATACATCGACATGTTTATCTTCAAACCGGTTTACGATTCCAACTTTCGTCCTCTAGGTCTTCATTCATTCCAATAAATTCTGTTTCTTGTATACAGAGTTTATTGTACCGTTCAGCCATACAATGAGCGATTTACCTTTAGCGTAGAAGGCTACTCAAATCGTAACACTTCTACCAACAAAGTTTCGTCTCATTCTTACCTAATGCTCTTTTCTCATATGGTTCCAATAACACTGAAATCCATCTCGCCCATCGAAATTACACTTTCTCTGATCACTGAAGATCACTTTATCCCAAGTCCATGAACATATGTTTCTCAGCAAACACCAATCCAGATTGTTTATCTTTGGGTGCTAATGTTGGTTTCTGCAGTCGTTTCTTGAATGTCTTGAACGCAAGATGCTTTTCATGCCACAAAATTTGTCGCACACGTTTGGCAGTTATTGTCAGCAATAAGTCAACAACAGGTTGAGAAGAATAACGTTTTGTGGCCCTTGCTTTGCAGAAAAGTAATCCGTTACGCCCATATCGAACGCCCAATCTAACGAAATTATGAATCGCTGTACTTGACCAGTTCATCTTCTCCGCAGTTTGAGGATTAGAGTGTTCCATTTACTGTTAAGTGCTGCGTTTTTGCTTTTTCATCACATGATAAATGTATTGGGAGTGGCATTTTCCCAATTGTGGATTCTGGACACAAAATTCACTGTCTCTAATAGAGTCTGTTTTCTATCTACACTCAAGGCGCATTTGCAGTCACTAGCACAACTGTCTTGCTACCGGCTTCCACACTCTGCCAAGTGAATCGTTGATGTATCCTTAAATCCGGTATTATTGACATATAATGCAATACCATTTGGCTCTATTTGTCGGTACACTGGATTCAACACGACCGCATACACGTTGTGTATAACAGTTCAAACCAACAATGTTAACTTTCCAGCAAATATCCATGCTTTTATAGTGATTTCCACTACTGTACTGCACAACATTACATATTCCATTACGCCTTTAAATGACTCGGAGAACTGTCTTGCAATAAACCAACATTAGGTGTTACATTTGGCAGATCTCAGCATAGGACCGCTTAACCGAAAATAGCTGTTTTAATGCCAACACTTTCGCCATGATATGGCTCGAAGTATTACAAGCTCCTCCGTTTTTTAGAAACGAAGTTTTTAGTCAGAAACTGGAAGGACACGTATCTCGAGTTTGTGACGCAGTTGGGTGTGCTGAATAGATATGTGGCCAGTGCATACGCGCCTATCTGTGGATGCGACATGCGCCATGTATGCGCCCTGGAAACGGTGGCGGTAATCACAGTACAATCTCGCCAGACCGTTCCCCGCGGATCAGACCCCATTTACACATGGCCACCGCCGCGTTTAATTACCGTGCTTTGAACATGGACTAGCTGTGTGCGTGCGTGTGTGTGAGCAGAGTTACAGGGTTTGAGTTAGAGCTGTGTGCGAACATCTAGCTGCGGCTAACAGACAGTTAATACTCCACCGCAATGCTAATAGCCGTATGAATGCCCCCTTCCAATGATTGACGAATTCGATACGCATTGACCTCCGTATCTGCTGTTACTGTAACAGCGGGGCTAGCAGCACGTGCTCTTGCTGTGTATCTGAGTGTGTGTCTAAGAAAAAAGAGAGAGAGAGAGAGAGAGAGAGAGAGAGAGAGAGAGAGAGAGAGAGAGAGAGAGAGAGAGAGAGAGGGGGGGGGGTTAAGAAAGAGAAAGAGAGAGAGAGAGAGAGAGAGGGGGGGGGGGTTAAGAAAGAGAACGAGATTATATATATATATATATATATATATATATATATATATATATATATATAGAGAGAGAGAGAGAGAGAGAGAGAGACAGACATATTTCAAATGGCTCTGAGCACTACAAGATTTAACATCTGAGGTCATTAGTCCCCTAGCACTTACAACTAGTTACACCTAACTAACCTAAGGACATCACACACATCCATGCTCGAGGCAGGATTCGAACCTGCGACCGTAGCGGTCGCGCGGTTCCAGCTGAAGCGCCTATAGAGGAGGGAGGAAGGTAGGGAAGTAGGGAGAAGAAGGGAGGCACACAAAGTCAGAGAGACTGGGCCGGAGGAAGGAGAGGTGTACAGGGTGGTTAATCACCGAAAAAGTTTGAAACGAACACTTTTACAATATAAGGTGATACTGACACGGAACACAGGAATGAACTGCAACCAGGGGTCCACAATTGCAGCACATATACAATTGTTAAGACTCATTACAGTTTGTATTTATTTTAAGAACTCGCATTTTTGTATAAAGAAAGAGCAACGTCAATTGACTGCGCTGTTGTCATGTTCAGTCTAAGACTACAAGATAGTCTACCCTTAAAAAGTAAGCATAGCGATATAAATCAATGTGATTCTGTGCACTGTATTCATGCATTTGTCCCACTGTATGAATTGCATCACCCACACTTCCCAGTAATAACAAACACCCGAATGTATAACATTCTGCGATCAAGACGAACATAATTATGAATGAAGTGTGACCTAGTCCCCACAACTTCAGACCACACACGCAACTACGACCAGTTGGACAAATTTAACCAGCTTCAATTTATTTCTTTGAAAACAGTCGAAACATATTGTTAAAACAACATTCCAATTACATGACGGAACGCATTACTGTCATCTTCTCTGTTGAAGCCTGTTCACTAACTATTACACAAAAGCCGCAGCGTTCTTTTGAAAGTGGTGATCAGTATTTTGAACATCACCTGCGCCTTTTCACTGTGCAGGCAGAATGTGAAATTAAGAGCAAGGGAGGTAAGATTAAGAGTTCAACCACTGTTAAATGGAAAGAAGAGAGGGGAAGAGAGCTCCTTGGAGGCTTCTATGAAGGGGAAGACTTGTTTGGTGACGTGATGGAAGAGAACTCAAGAGTCGTGTGTGTGTGTGTGTGTGTGTGTGTGTGTGTGTGTGTGTGTGTGTGTGTGTGTGTGTGTGTTTTGTTTGTGTATTTGCACTCTGGCTTGTCACCACCTTTGAAGAGAACTCCCTTTTTTCACCAGAACACAAAACATTTATTTATTCAGTTGATATTCTTAAGGCACCAGAGAGGAGGTTCTGACGTTGCGGTTGAGAATGGCAGCAAGACTGAACAAAAATTAAGGCACGTACATAGAATTTTTAGACCTGGAAAAAGCGTTCTACAATGTAAAATGGTGCAAAGTATTCTAATTTTCTAATGACATTTGCCGACCGATGTGACCGAGTGGTTCTAGGCGCTTGAGTCTGCAACCGCGCGATCGCTACGGTCGCAGGTCCGAATACTCCCTCGGGCATGGATGTGTGTGACGTCCTTAGGTTAGTTAGGGTTAAGTAGTTCTAAGTTCTAGGGGATTGATGACCTCAGACGTTAATTCCCTTAGTGCTCAGAGCCATTTGATCCATTTGAGAAAAATTGGATTATGCTATAGGGATAGGTGGATAATATAAAATATACACAAGATCCTAGATGGAAAAATAGAACTGGAAGACAAAGAACGAAGTGCTCGGATCAGGAAGGGTGTAACACAGGTTCAAAATGGTTCAAGTGGCTCTGAGCGCTCTGGTACTTAACTTCTCAGGTCATCAGTCCCGAAGAACGTAGAACTACTTAAACCTAACTAACCTAAGGACATCATACACATCCATGCCAGAGGCAGGATGCGAACCTGCGACCGTAGCTGTCGCGCGGTTCCAGACTGTAGCGCCTAGAACCTTCTGGCCACCACGGCCGGCTGTGTAACACAGGGATGTAGTCTTTCGCTCATAGTGTTCAGTCTGTACGTCGACGAAACAATGACTCACATAAAAGAAAGTTTCCAGTATGGGATTAAAATTCAAGGCGAAAAGTTTCATTGTTATGATTCGCACATGGTATTGTGGTCCTTAATGAAACTGTAAAAGAATTACAGGATTTGTTGAATGAACGGTCGAATGCGTACAGAATATGAATTGATAAAAGATCGAAGAAAGACGACGGTAATAAGAAGTATCCAAAATCGCAAGAGTGATAAATTTAACATCAAAACTGGTATTCATAAAGTACATGAAGTGAAGGGATTCTGCCATCTATGCAGCAAAATTACCCATGATGGATGGACAAAGGAAAACATCAAAAGCAGACATAACGCTGGTAAGAAAGGCAGTCCAGTATAATTGAGCATAGGCCTTCAGAAATTTCGGTGAATGTACGTTTGGAGGATAGCATTGTATGGTAGTGAAAAACGGACATTTGCGAAAACCTGAACAGAAGAAAATCGAAACATTTGAGTTGAGGCGCTAACGATGATTGATGAATGTTAGGTGGACTGACAAGATAAGGACCGAGGAGGTTCTCTGCAGAATCGTGGAGGGAAAGAGGATACTGGAAACACTGACGAGAAGAAGGAACAGGATAGCAGGACATCTGGTCAGACATCAGGAGGAAACTTGTATTAGAGTAATCCGTAAAAGGTAAAAACTGTAGGGAGCGACAGAGATCGGAATACATCCGGCAAAGATTTAAAGAAGTGAGTTGCAAGTGTTACTCCGAGGTGAAGAGGTGGTACAGAAGAGGAATTCGTGGTTGGCTGCACGAAATCAGTCAGAAGACTGATCAATCGAAAAAAAAAGGTGTATGTGTGTATTTGTCGTCTAGATCGTCTAAACCTTTCAAGGCGAGCTCATTTTCCTCATCAGAATAGAAAACATTTGTTTATTCGTTTGATATGGTTAAGTCAGTGAATGACACATGTAATACTGTGATAGATGTCAAAGCATTTGAGTAGCGGTTTACCAGAATGGATACAGCGTATGTTGTTCGTTGTTCGTTGAGTGGACTCCTTTGCTCCTGAATTATTTACATTCCGCCAGAGCATTCTCTACTACATCTTTTACCATTCTCCCATATTTTATTCTCATTTTTGTACGGGTTTTGTTGCCCGATGTTGTATTTTACGTCTTTCACTCACGTGAAGCAATTGCATAATGGCTATGAATATCCTACTTCATACCGCTAAACCTTGGGTACTCCCCACCTTACCTCATCAATAGCGCCCTCTGCCAGCTACATCTACATGGATACTCTGCAAATCCCATTTAAGTGCCTGGCAGAGGGTTTATCGAATCACTTTCACAATTCTCTATTATTCCTATCTCGTATAGCGCGCGGAAAGAATGAACATCTTCTGATGACTTTATTAGTCTATAAATGACAGCGTCATCGGCCAACAACCGAAGACGGCTGCTCAGATTATCTCCCAAATCGTGTATATAGATAAGGAACAGCAAAGGGCCTATAACACTACCTTGGGGAACTCCTGAAATCACTTCTGTTTTACTCGATGACTTTCCGTCAATTACTACGCACTTTGACCTCTCTGACAGGAAATAGTAAATCCAGTCACATAACTGAGACGATATTCCATAAGGACGCAATTTCACTACGAGTCGCTTGTGTGGTATAGTGTCAAAAGCCTTCCGGAAAGCTAGTCTTGGGCAAGCAGAGGAGGCCCTCAGGCCTATTATTTGTTCACGTACCTGCGTGTGTATAGTGTTTGATGTTCATCCTCATTTCGGAACACTATAAGTGGTATGTCATGTATGGGTCACCTGTTACCATTATTATGTAATTAACAAAATGAACAGTTTTGTCCTACTGTCATCATAAGACTTGTTAAAAACTGAAGGGGATAAACAGTGGCATAACAATAACAGATTCGATTGGCTGAAAGTCAAGTATACAGAAAAAATCTGATACTGCATTAGAATGTCACTGGTAAACCTCCCCTCCCTTAACTTTATTTCCTTCCCCATATTTTTCTTTAGCATCCTTTACTGCTTGTTCAAAGTACATATTGAAAACCATGATCGGTTTCAGCTCTGGCTCACTACCTTCTCAACCTTTGTCTCTCTTTCATGCCATTTCACTCATAGTTGTGGTTTGGTCTTTGTACAAGTTGTAGAATTTGCTAACTGAGTTTGCTTGTAGTTGTTTCCTGAAAATAACAGACACTGACTTTTCACTTTACTCCATCTTTTTCTGTCCTTGGGAGAGGCAGCCATGACACCGCTGTTTCACCTGGGGTGTCAGATATGTGAGACAGACAGAACACACTCCCACTTACAGAATAACGTATTGACTATTGTGTGCGCGCGTGTGTTTTGTGTGTCGGTATTTGTTATAGACCTTGACAAAGGATCTATACCGGAAGCTAACCAGTTTTCTTTCTCTTTGTGTGTATATGTCGATGCCTAATCGGTGAGTGGTCTCCTCTAATCCAAAACCAGGTGTAGCAGACATCCATGCATATTATAACAGTGGGTGTATTCATTTATGTTCCAGATGCCCTCTTGAACCACTGGATCGAATTCAACCAAACGTGGTTAAATATCACTTGCCGTCTGGAAAGAACAACTGTGGGAGTAAGAGGACATAGCTGTCAAAGGGGTGCAGCTGAGGGTTCTAAGGAGATAGCTCACAATGAGCGAATACCGATACTGTAATCGTCCAGTATTTGAGACGAGAGCACTTAATGAGTTGCAAGCCAAAGTACACATAGGTTCAAACCTTTACCAAGTATTGTCTTCCTGACACCCCTCACAAAAAGTACAAAGGGAAAAGAAACTATCGTTTAATTTATTTTCCCTGTTCTTGCAGTAAAATTGCTCCAAGAGGCATAACATTTCAAATTATTCCTTCTTTGCTATTAGCTCTATTTGCAACACATTAGGCAGAGCGTATTAACATATATACCACTGAAAGTACTTACGAAATACGTCATTGTACGACAAATTGTTAACCGGCTGGTGTGGCCGAGCGGTTGTAGGTGCTACAGTCTGGAACCGCGTGACCGCTACGGTCAAAGGTTCGAATCCTGCCTCGGGCGTGAATGTGTGTGACGTCCTCAGGTTAGTTAGGTTTAAATAGTTCTAACTTCTGGGGGACTGATGACCTCAGATGTTAAGTCCCATAGTGCTCAGAGCCATTTGAACCATTTGATTTGACGAATTGTTCAGGAGATATGATGTTGTAAACATTGAGTTGCGAGAAAAATAGATCGCAGAGTGAAGTTCACTAGAGTTACAGGTGAAATATCTGTGTAGCAGAACAAGCTGAGTAACACCGTGGTGTATTGGTTATTATACTAAACTGTTCCTAGGAGGGTCATGAGTTCACAACTCACCTGGACCGTACAATTTTAATTTCTATATTCGGTTCGAGTACATTCTAGAAGAATCCACAAACTTCAAGGACCATTTTACTGCAATGTTCTGTAGCTGTGCGTATACTGTATGTGTTCTGGCCGGAGGCAGCTCGCTCCGCGCTCTTCTATGTGCAAGTGCTGAATAAACCTTTGTTAAGTGAAGTTAGTGATCGTCATTCAGCTCATCACACCTTCTTCTATGTGACAAACAAGTGTGTATGTGGGCGAAACCGTGCTTTAAAAAATGGTTCAAATGGCTCTGATCACTATGGGACTTAACATCTGTGGTCATCAGTTCCTTAGAACTTAGAACTACTTAAACCTAACTAACCTAAGGACATGACACACATCCATGCCCGAGGCAGGATTCGAACCTGTGACCGTAGCAGTTGCGCAGTTTTGGACTGGGCGCCTAGAACCGCGAGACCACAGCGGCCGGCCCATGCTTTAAAATCTGGTCCTCATCACCTAGATCGATTTCAGTCAACCATGTCACAGGTATTAATATCTAAAAAGAAGTAATGTGTGGGGTTAGAGCCACGAACATAGTGTGGGGGTGGAGAGAAAAGAGGGAGGGAGAGATGGAGAGACAGAGAGGTTGAAGGAGAAGATGGAAACAGATGGAGGAAAGAGGAGATGGATAGAGTGAGATGGAGGGGGGAATATATGGATAGGGAAGATGAGGAGATGGGCACAGAGACATGAATGAAGGACACTAATAGAGAAAGGAAAGGTAAGGAAACAGTTTTCTATGTTTCTCAGCAACTGCTAAACAATAATTTTTAAATAACGCACCCCATTAAACTGTATTGTAGTTTATTTAATTACGACCCAGGTTTCGGCCTTTTATGCCATTTTCAAGTGATTGACTTTATGTACTGCAATATATGTTAATGACATGAACTCAACCATTTGAAAATGGCCTTAAAGGCTGAAATCTGGTTCATAATTAAATAAACAACAATATAGTCAAATGGCGGTATGTTAATTAAAATAGAATAGAAAGGTAAGGAGATGGACAGAGAAGGGGAACAGGAGGTGATGTTCAGGGAGTGAGTGTAGGAGGAAGTGATAAAGGGGAAGAGGAGAAGATGGACAGAGAGAAATGGGAGGGGAAGAGAGAGAGGGGAGGAGAAGATGGACAGAGAGAGAGAGAGAGAGAGAGAGAGAGAGAGAGAGAGAGAGAGAGAGAGAGAGAGAGAGAGAGAGAGAGAGAGAGAGGGGGGGGGGGCAAGATGTAGAAGAGGAAGGAAGAGATGGACTGACAGAAGATTAAATTGAGAAAGTAACTGAGCAATGCCGGGTGCTCAGCTGGTAGTAAATAAAACAACCGGTCTACGTTTATGCATTGTCTTCCTACTTTTACCGGATGTAACCATGATTATTTTGTCATATTACGATAATTACTGTGAATTAAACTATTCCTTACACATTTCTGTTAATATGTAGGTGACCTGAAAATGTCCACCCAACTCAATTACTTGCCTACATGTAAATACACAGTTCAGTAACATTTGATGATTTCTTGGCGCCATTAACACAAATTTGTTCTTCTTGAGAATCGCTGTGCCAAGTCCATTCGAAAATAATATATTTGTCAGACTACCATTATTGTTCTTACACCGGTTCCCGTCAGATCACCACTGTCAGATCACCATGCAGGCCGCCATGCGCTGTTGCCATTTTTGGGGTGCACTCAGCCTCGTGATGGCATTTGAGGAGATACTCGACCGAATAGTAGCGGCTTTGGTCAAGAATACCATCTTACGACCGGGACAGCGGTGTGCTCACCCCACGTCCCTTCTGTCCGCATCATCCGCTGGGGATGACACGACGGTCGGATGGTCCCGGTAGGCCACTCGTGGCCTGAAGACGGAGTGCCATTATTTTTCGGAAAAAACGTTGTAGAACAAAAAGCTTGGAAAAGGTATGACTGCCATCGTAAGCTCCACATAACCCTCTTCAATAGACAGGTGGCGTACATAGCGACAGCTGGATGGAAGACATAGACCACTCACCCTTAATTCACAGCCAGAGTCTGGAGCGCGAAACAGTGAATGGACGGAAATTATCAGACACTGGGGCAGAGCTCTCTCACAGACTAAATAACGGAGCGGAGCGGAGCATTTAACAGCAACTTTCAGATTCGCGGCAAATAGCTGCCCCGTTCCACTGTTCCGCAGGCACTTGTAAACATTCCGGCAGTCGCCTCCCAACTGGGTTTTTAGTGGACCACTCCAGCGCCGGAGTCCGGACCGCTTTATTCGCGGCGCTGCAACGGCCGACGGGTTTCCACCAAAATGGCCGTCCATCGCTCTTCTGCCGACTCGGAAGCGGTGAGCGCTGAGCCCTCGAGAGCCGGACAGACAAATGACCTCGATTTTTATGTAAAGGCGGAGAATGGGAGGCCGGCGGCCATTCATCTCGGCGCTGTATTCCGCGTTTGTCTGCGCGCGCAGCGCTTTGTCTGTGGCGGAAAGCGAGCGCCGTTGAGGCGAGCCTGCACCAGCGCCGCTATCGACAGCCCGGTGCAGCGCCGGAGTTTTATCACCGACACTTAGCAGCACTACAGTATCCAGGGAGCAGCTGCGGGCTACACACAGGACATTTCAACACTTGTATAACGATAGACGTCTGTGTCGAAAGTGATAAGACTGACAACGCTGCAAGCGATCTGGCAACGTTGTGTAGAGCAGTGCGTTCATCCCTACCAGACGCTGAGTGCGAGTTTCAGTTCCGCACAGACATCACGTAATTAATGAGAGCGCGATTACTGCCGTTGTGTTTTTGTTATGTGTTACAAAAAAATTAACGGCGAATTTTAGAACAATGTCAGGTCATTACGTTTGGTGATAAAGTTGGGGAGGCCGCGAATGTGACCTTTAAAAAGTTGGAACAGGCCTGTAGGGAACATTTCTTACGAAGAGCTCAAGTTTTTCGCTGGTAGAAATCACTTTTGAAAGACCGACAACACGCAGAAGATCAGTCTCACTTAGGAAGATCTTCAAACTCAAAAACCGACGAAAAAGTCGAAAGTGAGTGTGTGTGTGTGTGTGTGTGTGTGTGTGTGTGTGTGTGTGTGTGTGTGTGTGCTCTTAGATTTTCCCTCTGGGACAATCTGTCAACTAAGTGTTGTTCAAAGAAAGTGTCAACTCAGTATTTTACACTGAGCCGGCTGGGGTGTCCCTGCAGTTCTAGACGCTGCAGTCTGGAACCGCGTGACCGCTACGGTCGCAGGTTCGAATCCTGCCTCGGGCATGGATGTGTTTGATGTCCTTAGGTTAATTAGTTTTTAGTAGCTCTAAGATCTAGGGGACTGATGATCTCAGAAGTTAAGTCCCATAGTGCTCAGAGCAATTTGAACAATTTCTTTTTTTTACACCGAAGCGCCAAAGAAACTGGCACACCTGCGTAACATGCAGGCCTTCCGCGAGAACACAGAAATGCTGAACCACAACGTGGCATGACTCATGTCTGAGGGGGAACTGACGCCATGAATCGTGCAGAGCTGTCCATAAATCCGTAAGAGTACGAGGGCGTTTTGATCTCTTCTGAACAGCTCGTTGAAAGGCATCCCAGATATGCTCTATTATGTTCATGCCTAGGGAGTTTGGTGGACAGCGGAAATGTTTAAACTCAGAGGAGTGTTCCTGGAAACACTCTGTAGCAATATGGACACAAATGGATTAAAGTGATCAGACAGAAGGCTTACGTACGTGTCACCTGTCAGAATCTATCAGGGGTCCCGTAGCAGCCAAACTGTACACGCCCATACCATTACAGAGCCTCCACCAGCTTGAACGGTCTCCTGCTGACCTGCAGGGTCCATAGCTTCATGAAATTGTGCCCACATTCTTACATATCCATCTGCACGATGCAATTTGAAACAAGACTCGTTCGATCAGGCAACAAGATTCCAGTCATCAACAGTCAAACGTCGGTGTTGACGGGTCCAGTCGAGGCATATAGCTATGTTTCGTGCAGTTATTTAGGGTACACTAGTGGGCTTTCGGCTCCGAAAGCCCAAGTCGATGATCTTTCGTTGAATGGTTCGCACGGTGACACTTGTTGATGGTCCAGCACTGAAATCTGTAGCATTTTTCGGAGGGGTGAACTTCTGTCACTTTGAACGACTGATTGTCTTCAGTCGTCGTTGGACCCGTTCTTGCAGGCTCTTTCTCCGGCCGCGGTGATGTCGGAGATTTGATGTTTTACCGGGTTAATGATTTTGACGGTACACTCGTGAAATGATCGTACGGGAAAATCCCCACTTCATCGCCACCTTGGAGATGCTGTGTCCCAGCGCTCGTGAGCCTACTATTACACCACGTTCAGACTCACTTAAATCTTGATAACCTGCCATTGTAGCAGCTGTAAGTGATCTAACAACTGCGCCAGACATTTCTATGATGTAGACGCTGCCGACCGCTGCGCCGTATGCCGCCTGTTTACATATCTCTGTATTTGAATGCGCCTGCTTATACCAGTTTCTTTGGAACTTCAATGTACGAAAATGTTCTACGTAGGATCAAGAAATGGGTGAATCGAGTGAAACCGAACATCGCAGGCAAGTGGATGCTCATCATGACAACATCCCATGCCACATGATCACATTCCTCATGGAATTCTTTTCTTCAGCAGGCGTTGATTTTGATCCACAACGATCTCCCCCCATGAACCATGGACCTTGCCGTTGGTGGGAAGGCTTGCGTGCCTCAGCGATACAGATAGCCGTACCGTAGGTGCAGCCACAACGGAGGGGTATCTGTTGAGAGGCCAGACAAACATGTGGTTCCTGAAGAGGGGCAGCAGCCTTTTCAGTAGTTGTAAGAGCAGCAGTCTGGGTGATTGCCTGATTTGGCCTTGTAACAATAACCAAAAAGGCCTTGCTGTACTGGTACTGCGAACGGCTGAAAGCAAGGGAAAACTACCGCCGCAATTTTTCCCGAGGGCATGCAGCTTTACTGTATGATTAAATGATGATGGCGTCCTCTTGGGTAAAATATTCCGGAGGTAAAATAGTCCCCCATTCGGATCTCCGGGCGGGGACTACTCAAGAGGATGTCGTTTTCAGCAGAAAGAAAACTGACGTTCTACGGATCGGAGCGTGGAATGTCAGACCCCTTAATCGGGCAGGTAGGTTAGAAAATTTAAAAAGGGAAATGGATAGGTTAAAGTTAGATATAGTAGGAATTAGTGAAGTTCGGTGGAAGGAGGAACAAGACTTCTGGTCAGGTGACTACAGGGTTATAAACACAAAATCAAATAGGTGTAATGTAGGAGTAGGTTTAATAATGAATAGGAAAATAGGCATGTGGGTAAGCTACTACAAACAGCATAGTGAACGCATCATTGTGGCCAAGATAGATACTAAGAAATTGAAGAAATGTACGATGAAATAAAAGATATTATTCAGATAGTGAAGGGTGACGAAAATTTAATAGTCATGGGTGACAGGAATTCGGCAGTAGGAAAAGGGAGAGAAGGAAACGTAGCAGGTGAATATGGATTGGGGCTAAGAAATGAAAGAGGAACCCGTCTGCTAGAATTTTGCACAGAGCACAACTTAATCATAGCTAATACTTGGTTTAAGAATCATGGAATAAGGTTGTATACATGGAAGAACCCTGGAGATACTAAAAGGAATCAGATAGATTATATAATGGTAAGACAGAGATTTAGGAACCAGGTTTTAAATTGTAAGACATTTCCAAGGGCCGATGTGGACTCTGACCACAATCTATTGGTTATGACCTGTAGATTAAAACTGAAGAAACTGCAAAAAGGATGGAACTTAAGGAGATAAGACCTGGATAAACTGAAAGAACCAGAGGTTGTGCAGAGTTTCAGGGAGAGCGTAAGGGAACAACTGACAGGAATGGAGGAAACAAATACAGTAGAAGAAGAATAGGTAGCTTTGAGGGATGAAGTAGTGAAGGCAGCAGATAATCAAGTAGGTAAAAAGACTAGGGCTAGTAGAAATCCTTGGGTAACAGAAGAAATATTGAATTTAATTGATGAAAGGAGAAAATATAAAAATGCAGTAAATGAAGCAGGCAAAAGGGAATACAAACGTCTCAAAAAACAGATCGACAGCAAGTGCAAAATGGCTAAGCAGGGATGGATAGAGGACAAATGTAAGGTTGTAGAGGCTTATCTCACTAGGGGTAAGATAGATACTGCCTACAGGAAAATTAAAGATACCTTTGGAGATAAGAGAACCACTTGTATGAACATTAAGAGCTCAGGTGGAAACCCAGTTCTAAGCAAAGAAGGGAAAGCAGAAAGGTGGAAGGAGTATATAGAGGGTCCATACAAGGGCGATGTACTTGAGGACAATATTATGGAAATGGAAGAGGATGTGGATGAAGATGAAATGGGAGATACGATACTGCGTGAAGAATTTGACAGACCACTGAAAGACCTGAGTCGAAACCAGGCCCCCGGAGTAAACCACATTCCATTGGAACTACTGACGGCCTTGGGAGAACCAGTCCTGACAAAACTCTACCATCTGGTGAACAAGATGTATGAAACAGGCGAAATACCGGCAGACTCCAAAAATAATGTAATAATTCCAATCCCAAAGAAAGTAGGTGTTGACAGATGTGAAAATTACCGAACAATCAGTTTAATAAGCCACATCTGCAAAATACTAACACGAATTCTTTACAGACGAATGGAAAAACTAGTAGAAGCCGACCTCGGGGAAGATCATTTTGGGTTCCGTAGAAATGTTGGAACACGTGAGGCAATACTGACTCTATGACTTATCTTAGAAGAAAGATTGAGGAAAGGCAAACCTACGTTTCTAGCATCCGTAGACTTAGAGAAAGCTTTTGACAATGATGACTGGAATACTCTCTTTCAAATTCTAAAGGTGGCAGGGGTAAAATACTGGGAGCGAAAGGCTATTTACAATTTGTACAGAAACCAGATGGCAGTTACAAGAGTCGAGGGACATGAAAGAGAAGCAGTTGTTGGGAAGGGAGTAAGACAGGGTTGTAGCCTCTTCCCGATGTTATTCGATCTGTATATTGAGCAAACAGTAAAGAAAACAAAAGAAAAATTTGGGATAGGTATTAAAATCCATGGAGAGGAAATAAAAACTTTGAGGTTCGCCGATGACATCGTAATTCTGTCAGAGACAGCAAAGGACTTGGAAGAGCAGTTGAATGGAATGGATAGTGTCTTGAAAGGAGGATATAAGATGAATATCAACAAAAGCAAAACCAGGCTAATGGAATGTAGTCGAAATAAGTCGGGTGCTGCTGAGGGAATTAGATTAGGAAATGAGACACTTAAAGTAGTAAAGGACTTTTGCTATTTGGGGAGCAAAATAACTGATGATGGTCGAAATAGAGAGGATATAAAATGTAGACTGGCAATGGGAAGGAAAGCGTTTCTGAAGAAGAGAAATTTGTTAACATCGAGTATAGATTTAGGTGTCAGGAAGTCATTTTGAAAGTATTTGTATGGAGTGTAGCCATGTATTGAAGTGAAACATGGACGATAAATAGTTTGGACAAGAAGAGAATAGAAGCTTTCGAAATGTGGTGCTACAGAAGAATGCTGAAGATTAAATGGGTCGACCACATAACTAATGAGGAAGTATTGAATAGGATTGGGGAGAAGAGAAGTTTGTGGCACAACTTGAGCAGAAGAAGGGATCGGTTGGTAGGACATGTTCTGAGGCATCAAGGGACCACCAATTTAGTATTGGAGGGCAGTGTGGAGGATACAAATCGTAGAGGGAGACCAAGTGATGAATACACTAAGCAGATTCAGAAGGATGTAGGTTGCAGTAGGTACTGGGAGATAAAGAAGCTTGCACAGGATAGAGTAGTATGGAGAGTTGCATCAAACCAGTCTCTGGACTGAAGACCACCACCACAACAACAACAACAACAACAACAACGACGACGACGACGATCGCCGTCACGCCTATTCACATTATTGGAATCCTTGTGTCATTTTTTTTCCAAAATTTAAAAATGTCTTAAAATTACGTCATTTTGGACTCTGGAGAACATTTAAATGACTGTGTCCGATATGTTTAATAATATAAAAGTTGAAGCCTTCCAGCGCTCCTACCAAGACTAGGAACAACGACTGAACCTGTGTGTAGCTGCTAAAGGACAGTATTGTTGAAACTTCCTAGCAAATTTAAACTGTGTGCCACACTGAGACTCCACCTCGGGATCTTTGCCTTGAGTTAGCGTTTGGCGAGAGATTCACTATAAAACCAAGCCAAGTAAGGGGCCACTGCCACAGAGTAGTCTCTGTAAAATCGAACTGATATTCCATCAGAGTCTGACTACTTATTTTTCTATTATTTCAGTTGTTTCTCTACCACAAGGATGCTTATTACTATTTCATTCATAAGGGAGTCTGTTCGATGGTCAACGACAGTATACTTGTACGCAAGCGACTACTTAAAGTAGAAATTTAAAATTATTGTTTTTTTTTTTGCTTGAGTTTACTTCTTCTAATTCTTTGGGGTTCTAACCTAGATCTTTTGCTAACGTATGAGGGTGGTGGTTGTTGTATATGCGTGCACAGATCTTTTCACAGGTGACTGAATTCTACTAACCTTTGCCAGTAGTCATTTGCGCATTCTCTTTTGAACCGAGAGTGAATGAGTCGCTGGCAACAGTTTCTGTTGGCAAATTGCCGATTCAGTTCCGATTCCTCCTCCCCTGCCAGTCATCTTCCCTTTTCGGCGTGAGCCAGTTGGTTGCTGACTGTAAGACGTGAACGCGAGGCAGCTCGTGTGAGCAGATGGGCGTACAGTACTGTACTAGGGTATGTTGCATACAAACCATTTCAGAAAGGACTTCCTGATGGTTAAACTTGTATTTGACGTTAAACAAAATTTGTATTTTCCATTAACACATTTTAAGGTTTTGCCTAGCTGAGTTTCGTATCCTACCTAGTTCATTGTCGCTAGTTGTTTTTCTGCCGAAATAACAGAGTTCTACTGCTCCTTTCAGTGCCTCAGATTAATTCCGTCAGATTAGTCTGATTTGATTCAACTACATTAAATTACTCATTTTGTAATTTTTTTTACTTTATTGTAATTTTAAACACCTCATACAGGCGGGCTGTCAGCAGCATATTACGCTTAAGTGGGACAATAACAATGACGTATAGGTGACACAGACAATACAATAAAAATGGTGGTAAAAAAACAATAAACATGAAGACGTTCACGCTGGACGAGAAAAAACACTAACACTTGTTGACACGGCGGACATAACACGGATGACTGCAACGGCACACGTGAACAGTGAAGCTGTCACAGCGAAATAACACTAAACACAAAACGAAGGCATACACACGAGACACTGATGGCGATGATCTCCGGCGCGCCAAAGTCCACTGAGCGTGTACGGGTCCGGGCACCTGGCAAGAGAGGAGGAGGGGGGGTGAGGGGGAGGGGAGAGCAGAGATGCCATGGGCAGGAGAGAGAGGGTGAAGGGACAGAGGGGGAAGGGAAGCCCGGGGGAAGAGGGGTGGAGGAAAGGGAATGGGGGAAAAGGAAAGAGAAGGGAGGGGAAGGGAGGGAGGGTGCCTATAGGAAAGGACACAGGAAGTGGGGGGAGGATCAAAGTTGATAGGAGGGGTAGATGGAGGTGTGGAGTATGGTGGAGGAGTCCAGACTGCACGTATGGCCGGAAAGGAGCTTGAGGAGATTGTCTGGAGATGGGGGGTCCAGGAGAGTAGACAGGCGAGAGTGACGCCAAGGTACTTAAGGGTGGGGGTGAGTGCGATAGGACGGCCATAGATGGTGAGATAGAATTCAAGGAGGCAGAAGGAAGGGGCGGTTTTCCCTACAATGATCGCCTGGGTTTTGGAGGGATTGACCTTGAGCAACCAATGGATGCACCAAGTGGTGAACCGGTGACAATGGGATTGGAGAAGGTGTTGGGAGCGCTGCAGGTTGGGGGCAAAGGCAAGGAAGGCGGTGTCATCGGCAAACTGGAGAAGGTGGACAGGGGGTGACGGCGGCGGCATGTCCGCCGTATATAAAAGGTACAGAAGGGGCGAGAGCACGGAGCCTTGCGGCATACCAGCGGAGGGAAAAAAGGTGTAGGAATCCGAGTTACGGATGGTGACATATGAAGGACGGTGGGAGGGAAAGGAGCCGATCAGACGGACGTAGGTAATGGGGAGGGCGAAGGTTTGGAGCTTGAAAAGGAGGCCGGAATGCCATATGCGGTCATAAGCACGTTCGAGGTCCAGGAAGAGGACGATGGCGGAGGGCCGGGAATTAAGCTGTTCAGAAAGGAGGTGAGTTAGGTGAAGGAGAAGGTCGTCGGAAGAGAAGGATGGCCGAAAGCCACACTGGGTAAGGGGAAGGAGGCGGTGCTGGCGGAGACGCTAATTCGGTGTTGCGGAAGACATAAGGTGGTATGATATGACTTAAACATAACTGGGAGCACAAATTGCGATGTGATGCGTATGTGTCAAGCGCTGGGTATGTGGATGACTGAGAAATTGCATAGGTATAATGTGGATGAGAAAAAGAGATATATTTTCCCATTCCCCTTGACTACCCCGTAAACAGAAGCGTTGATTTTTCCTGTCATCTGATCAGCTGAAAGGAGACGGGATACGCCAAAGGAACGCCAGAATAGCTGTATGCCTGGTTCGTGCCGCCACCTTCAGTTTGGGGGCTGAGTTTGTGAGCTCAGTGTTGACAGCCGGTCGCTCTGACATGCACGTAGTGTGATGGTGCCTTTTTATTTTACGTGTAATCATTACATTGTGATTGTAACGAAGTGTTGTGGCTCACACTGCACCATGGCAATAAATTACGCTGGTGTCCCTAAAAGTTACCAAATCATTCTAGAGATTTAGGGAACCCTCGATCCTCATTATAGTTACGACAGGTGCAGTCAAGGTGTTGTGACCACGAGATACTAGTTTCTTCTGGCCACAATTATGCGTTCTTTGATTGCGCTGGGAGAAGGCCCATCATATAAAAACACATGAAAATTAGCTCACTTCATTACATAAATCAGTAAAACATTTCTTTAACTTTGACACACTGCCATGTACTAGCATAGCATCTCTTTATGTACAGAGCAACAAAAGAATTTTGCAGTACAAAATGGAAGTACCGAAATAATTATAAAAAATCTGCCTCTATTGCACAAACTACCTGGTGTTTACCTAGGTTTCAGCGTGGGTAACCACGTCTTCTTCAGAACAAATATAAAACACTTGTCTACATAGGCATAGTCAAAAGCTAAAATCAACACCTACAGCATTTGACTGTGTCTATTTAGACAAGCTGTTTTAGATTTACTTTTGAATACATTATGAGAGAGGCAGTGATCAATGTCTTACAAATATTTACTATTAAAACCAGTCTTGATCACGATTTATTTATCAAGGTGACCGGTTTCGACTACTACTGTGGTCATCTCCAGACCATTGAGTAGGAACCTCTTTCTATTGGAGAATTCCAGTAGTGATTCTCCAACAGAAAGAGGTTCCTACTCAGTGGTCTGAAGATGACCACAGTAGTGGTCGAAACCGGTCACCTTGATAAATAAATCGTGATCAAGACTACTTTTAATAGTAAATATTTGTTTTAAGTTGGTTCTGAAAAAGGCGTGGTTACCCACTCTGAAACCTAGGTAAGCGCCAGGTAGTTTTCGCAATTCAGTTTGATTTTTCATAATTATTTCGATACTTACGATTGCTGACGTGCTGTAATGCTTAAAGTTCTTAAATCGAAGTACATTTCATGAGGAACTTTGTCACTGTCCTACTTGATGATGTTCACTTTTTAGATGTGGTGGCATATCGAGGTTTGTAGCCGACTGGCAGGTATCCGTCTGATGCTTATAGCAGTCACGTGGGCTCTGGCAGGCCCAGTACTGCACATCCTCTGGGTCACACCTCGAGCTCTGTTTTGTGAGCGCCCTCCGCCACCACAATATACCACGGCCGGCGGCCGCTGGTCAACCCACATGCACTTGGAACCACCACGAAATGACACTTTCGATCATGCCTCATCCTTGTTGACACTGAGACAGCTGGACTCCGTTCCTTGAGACTTTATTTGTAATGAGTCTTTGTTCACTTGCAGAAATACAAATTAAGCAGATCTTGTGCTTAGTGTGCTAAGTTGTTCGCTAACCATTTCTGCTCCTGTCCAATTTCCTTGTGCCAACAGCTGCCACACCACTCTGCAGCCCACCCCCTCTTTACTGTTGCATACAAAGTCATACATAACAGACACTATATTGATCTCACTGCAAGGGCGCTGCTGTTGCGGAGAGGGGGAGCGTGGTCTTCTGGAGCGCCTCCCTAATGTTGTACCTGGCAACGATCCGTTGCTAATGGCTGTGGTATCAATTCATGTCACGGAGTTTGATTTGGCACTCTAACCTCTGAAAAGTACCACACAAGGGACCTACACTGTCGTGTGCATACTGTAAGACCTTCAGTGCACACACCATCAGATTATTTGACTCGTCACTCTAACGAAGTAGGTGAGTGTCAGCAATATGTCTTGTGGTCTTATTGTGGCTCGTTTATCTTCTGCTGTTAGGTCAGACGATATAAATGCCACTTGCACGCTTAGAGTAGCAGATTGACGGTGACCAACTTTAAACAGAACATGATTAATTTTCACACACATTTATTAAAATAATAACAAGCATAAAAATTACTTAACTTGGTTATGGATGCTGTTTACAATTGACAGTCTGAAGGTCCTTTGGTATTGGTACGTTAATCTTATTCTCACATATATCTCTGATACTTGACAAAAGTGTCAATACATTTATCTTCATGGCTATGTACAGGAAGATGGTAATCTTATCAGGCGCAGACTGAAACTTGACTATAGACTGATACAGACAAATGTAGAACTCGTACAGACTGGTACAGACTAATGCAGACTGGTACAGACTGGTGCAGAGAAATGCAGACTAACTAATCGGAGGTCTGTACACTCGTTATAATACCTCGCGCGTTCAGGTATCACTGCGCGAGGGAATCACCGTGCAGGGAGGAAAGGTTCTAAGTTAGCAGCAATCTCATTGGCTGCGTTACATATAAATACGCGGATCGGCGAAAGCAGAATTTGGTCCGTCTCTATGGCAGCGCCATCTCGTAGTGCGGAGACGGACGAACGCTGCGCCTGTGCTGTTGTGTTTAGCGGGGCGCGCTCTAGTGGGAATGTTGTCTACGCGCTGACTACGCGGAACTATGTACACAACATACAGTCTGCGAAAACTTCTGCGAGAGTAAACCTTCTCACCGTGTATCTAAAGTGTGTGTATCAATCACAACCCACACTTCAACGTTCAGGTTGTAACAACGAGTCCACATCATCATCACGAGGTCGCAAGAAATTTTCGTGAGAAGGCGTTGTATTGTTTGCTATTGCATGGAGTCAAAAACATCACTTACATCTCCAATTTGAATTTTTTATAGTTGTAAATTATATAATGCGGAGCCGACGAGTAGCAATTTGCACACTGCCAGCTCGCCCCAGTAGTGGGAATGGAAATAATTGTTGATTTAAAGCAAGACAAAGTTATTATGAGAAGAGATAAATGTAAGGAAGACACCAAAGTTAGTGGTAGCTGATGGTCCTTTAGCTTGTCGTGTTCTGCGGCACGTCAGAACAGCGGAAATACGCTCAGGCGCCCCTGTTTCCAGTCCGGCGGGCAGACGGAGAGATACAGAGGCGCCTTCTGGAGAAATGAACCGGAAGTAAGGACCCGCGTGGCGGTCCCCCTGCGCCCATTGCCCGGGCGCCTTCGCTGAATTTCAATATCAAACGTGAGGGCACGAGGCCCTGCCTCCCTTCCCACAGCGCGGAGGCGGCAGCCCTCCTCCCTGCCACACCCTCCAACCTCCTAGGAGCCCCCTTCCACTGCGCCACCTCCGCCCCCGGAGACCTCGCAGGAAATTTGAATAACGCGATTAGGGCGGCCGCCTAGGGAACAGGTGTCTGTTTGTGCTTGCCGTGCTACGCAAGTGCGCGCGTCGCTCCTCTAAATGCGTTACCAGCCAGTCTGGTCTGTGTGTGTGTGTGTGTGTGTGTGTGTGTGTGTGTGTGTGTGTCCTGGCGTGACTGCGGTGTCCGCTCTGTGCGTATTTGATGAAGTCTGTTCCAGCAACTCTGACTCTCCACCAGTCAAACGGTTTCGATTGCTTTAATGTTCAAAAAGAAGTGAGAATTCCGTGTTTTCGCGTGCTGTATTCGTATGATTGCTGCGGTTGTTTCGTTGAGCCGGTTAACATATCTGATAAGTGTGTTTACAGTGTTAGCCACATCGAATATTTGATTCGTTGGGGCGTGTGTAATGGTTACATATGTTTCAGTAGAATGACCGAGTATTTACCCACACAAATTATAAACTGGCTGTACGTATGTATGTATGTATGTAGTTTCCATAGCTGATTCTAAACCATTAAACAGACTCCAACCAAACTTGGTCCACTTATCATTTAGTTTCAAGAAACAATCACAGTGGGGGCAAGAACGGCTCACCTAACAAAGAAGGGATGCGAAAACATCCATCCAGTATATGAGAATGAGTGTACTAGGGACATGCAGCGAACTGTACACGTAATTTTAAATCTGAGGACCCACACTACATTTTTGAAATTTTGCAGCAAGTATTCATATATACCAATGAATGTACCAGAAAAACAGTTCAACAATTTGGTGAGGAGGTAGGACATCATAAACACTAAGTGCGTAAAAACCTACCGCATCATGCAAGACATTTCAATTTATTACTTCCTTACTTGTACGTCTATTCGCAACACATTTCGTAGACGGTTACCACATATGCTGCTGAATGTACGTACAAAAATATTTTGTTCTACAGCAGAGGAAAATTCGCTATAAATACAATTAAAATATGTGTACAAATGCGTATAAAATACATTTCATATGTGCGTATGCAAGCAAGGCCACAGGTAAAAATTTCATCTTAAATCCTGAGAACGATTTCAATCAAATTTGGTGCACGTATTAATTACAATCTGGAAAGAACTTGGGGTTTAGAATTGAAAGCCTCCTATTGGGGTGAATGTGATAAAGTTGGAAGGAGGAAATAGTCACAAAGAGTAGAAAATGGGCAGAGTTGGGAGTGAGGTACAGAGAGAGGAGAGGGGAGGAGATGGACAGAGTCGACAGACGAGATGAACAGGGAGAGTTGGTGGTGGAGGTGGACAGAAGAATAGAGGGACGGAGGAGAGAGAATAATAGAAGACATGAATGAATACATTCCAGGGCGATGTTGAGTACTCAGCTAGTAGCAGAGAATTTGTATCATATTCAGCGGCCAATCAGTTCTGTCGTCATACCACTGACCGATTGTGGAAGGAAAACATAAGGTACACTTTAGCATCAGTATAAGGGCTGCAATTTTGAGCAACAGACTCATAGGGGCATACAGTTTACCAAGAAACCGCTGTTTCTTATCACTATATGAGCCAATTACCTTTGTAATCGGAGAAAATTATTTTCTAGAAAAGCGAGTGCAATAAGGCATTTTCTGAAGAGTTGGTGATTGTTTGAAAAGGAATAAAGAATGATTAAGAATTTGTGGTAGTCACCATCTCCGGAGTCAGCTGGCAGATGACTAGAATACGACATAAAGGCAGATATCTAAAGCAGAACTCGTTCATGACATACGTTTACAGGAGAATTATCGTTTAAATTAGCACTACCTCTGCAAGATTTTCCAAACACCCTGTACAGGGTGATACAGCTGCCACTGCCGTTAAGTTACATGCAACCCTCAACGCCTTAAATTACCATTCATATTCTCTCGCTTGCTAAGCACAAACTTTAAATCACATTCACATCGCAAATTCATTTCTAAATATAGTCACAAGCCGAAAGTTTCAAGGTTTTTTTTTATTTCTTTCTTTTTTTAAATCTATAGGTGTCAGTTAGTAATTCATGTCCACCAGCTTTTAGACATTATTACAGTAGTAATTATTTTATGGAATAGAAGGAGATATTAAGGAGAAACTTTCTCAGATTGTTTTCTAACTTTACTTTGATGTTTATCTCTGGCTAGGTGATAAAAAAACTTTTGTTGCAGCGTTGTACATCACATTTTGTGCTAAATACAACATTAATGTGGAGTAATGAATGTTATTTTTCCATCTGGCACTGTAAATATGAACGAAAATAGCTGTAATGGATGCCTTACAATAAAAATTATGACGGAATCAATCTACTGTGAAGCAGTAATCAGATTGCCCAACTCCTTTCACAGATGTCTACAAGATGAGCGTGGATGAGCACCACGCATTACTCTTACATAACATTATTCCATATGTCACTGTTGAATGAAAGCGCACAAAGTATGTCAACTTACTGGTTTGTCTCTCCGCAAGATTTACAAAAATTCTGAATGCGAATGTGGCTCAACTGAGTTTAGGATTTACAAAACGTTCTTTTTAGAGTTAAAATTCTCATCAACATGGACATATGAAAACTTTCTACAGTCTTTATTATTTCTTCTCCACGTGTCACACTTATTATTGTTGTTGTACTAATGGATGCGCAGAAAATGATATGTTGTGTCTTGTTAAAATTGAGGGCGACACCATTTGCAGAAACCGTTAACGAAATATTTAAGAATACTGTTTACTATTGCTCCTGTTTCTGTACCTATGCTCGGACAGATTACATTAGTAGTGTCTTCTGCAGCAAGAACTAATACTTCATGTTGCATGTAAGACGGGAGATCGTTTATATACTTGAGGAACAATAGTGGAACTAAGATTGAGCCTTGGAGAAACCCATGTATGATTTATCCCCACTCGCATTTACATCCGGGGACTGTATTGATTGAATTACCAAATACAATTTTCTCCATTCTTCCTGTATGACACTGTTCATGGGTTCATCCATGAAACTTAAATTCATCTAGGATATTCACATAGTCAAATGCCCTAGGTCGCAGGAAATACCAACCAGAGCGATTTTGTCAAATGGTTCAATTGGTTCTGAGCACTATGGGACTCAACTGCTGAGGTCATAAGTCCCCTAACTAACCTGAGGACATCACACACAACCATGCCCGAGTCAGGATTCGAACCTGAGACGCGACGCTATTTTGTCATTTTGTTGATGTTGTTGTGTTCTTCAGTTCTGAGATTGGTTTGATGCAGCTCTCCGTGGTACTCTATCTTGTGCAAGCTTCTTCATCTCCCAGTAACTACTGCAACCTACATCCTTCTCAATCAGCTTAGTGTACTAATCTCTCGGTCTCCCTCTACGATTTGTACCCTTCACGCTGCCCTCCAATACTAAATTGATCCCCTGATGCCTCAGAAGACGTCCTACCAAACAATGCCTTCTTCTAGTCAAGTTGTGCCACAAATTTCTCTTCTCATCAATCCTATTCAGTACCTCCTCATTACTTATGTGATCTACCCATCTAATCTTCAGCATTATTCTGTAGCACCACATTTCGAAAGCTTCTATTTTCTTGTCTAAACTATTTATCGTCCATGTTTCACTTCCATACATGGCTACACTCCATACAAATCCTTTCAGAAACGACTTCCTGACACTTAAATCTATACTCGATGTTAACAAATTTCTCTTCATCAGAAACGCTTTCCTTACCATTGCCAGTCTACATTCTATATCCTCTCCGACCATCATCAGTTATTTTGCTCCCCAGATAGGAAAAGTCCTTTACTACTTTAAGTGTCTCATTTACTAATCTAATTCCCTGAGCATCGGCCGACTTAATTCGGCTACATTCCATTATCCATGTTTTGCCTTTGTTGACGTTCATCTTATATCCGCCTTTCAAGACACTATCAATTCCGATCAACTTCTCTTCCAAGTCGTTTGCTGTCTCTGACAGAATTACAATGTCATCGACGAACCTCAAAGTTTTTATTTCTTCTCCATGAATTTTCATACCTACTCCAGATTTTTCTTTTGTTTCCTTCCCTGATTGCTCAATATACAGATTGAATAACATCGGAGAGAGGCTACAACCATGTCTCACTATCTTCCCAACAACCGCTTCCCTTTCGTGTCCCTCGACTATTTAATGCTTGTAAAACCCTGCAAGTGAACATATAAATGTCCTTCTCCCTGTCTATCAAGGTAGGTGCAGAAATTTTAGGTGCCATTGTTTACGAAACTTCGTAGTACATATACTGAGCTTATTGTATTTGATTACAACCCTCGGGTGTCGAAGAGAATGCTTTGTCCGCTTAACGCCTCACGCTGCTGACTCAGTTTAATCATGGCGCGGCTCGCTGTACATAATTGCCAGCGCCTGCAGTTCAGAAAGGATGGGCGGGGCTTGTAGCTGCCACAGGGAAGGAAGTTCGATTATGTTTACCCAGGGTGGGCGCATTGCCTGGGGACAAGCCTGTCTGATGGAAGCCGCCGATAACGCTGACGTGGTTCGTACACGGCTGAGGCCGTTCCACCACTCCGCTTATTCCGCGTAGGGCTGAGGCCCGAAACTCACGCCGGAGAGACATCGGAGCATACTGACGGGATGAGCAAGCCCGCACATCGACCGTCCATCGCAGCCACTAGTACTGGGAAACACGCAGCAAGTACTTGAGGACGTAAGTTCCTAGTTGTTCTGTGAGGTGAAGAGGTCGGCACAGGAGAGGAATTCGTGGCCGGCCGCATCAAACCAGTCAGGGGACTGGGGTGCCAAAAACAGTGATCAAAGCCGAGGACTGGAGGCTTCAAAAGAAAAGTGGTGTAGTGTGTTTCTTTATGGCGCAAGGAGTGCGGAGAACGAAAATTCACCGAGGATTGGCACGCGAGTCGCGAGAGCACTGCATGTCCTTGGCTGGGGTGAAGTGACAAACAGCTGTACGTCTACATCTACATTTATACTCCGGAAGCCGCCCGATGGTGTGTGGCGGAGGGCACTTTATTGGCACTGTCATCGCCTCCCTTTCCTCTTCCAGTCGCGTACGGTTCGCGGGAAGAGCGACTGCCGGAAAGCCTCCGCGCACGCTTGAATCTCTCTAATTTTGCAATCGTGATCTCCTCGGGAGGTATAAGTTGGGGGAAGCCAAATATTCGATACCTCATCCAGAAACTCACCTGGACAGCAAGCTACACCGCGATGCACAGCGCCTCTCTTGCAGAGTCTGCCACCTGAGTTTGCTAAACATCTCCGTAACGCTATCACGCTTACCAAATAACCCTGCGACGAAATGCGCCGCACTTCTTTGGATATTCTCTATGTCCTCTGTCAACCCGACCTGGTGCGGATCCCACATTGATGAGCAATACTCTTTGTTGATGATTTTCTAACGACTCTCCCAATGAATCCCAACCTGGCACCCGCCTTACCAACAATTAATTGTATATGATCATTCCAGTTCAAATCGTTCCGCACGCATACTCCCAGATATTTTACAGAAGTAACTGCTACCAGTGTTTGTTACGCTATCATACAATCATACAATAAAAAATCCTTCTTTCTATGTATTTGCAATACATTACATTTGTCTATGTTAAGGGTCAGTTGCTACTCCCTGCACCGCTGCCGGTCTTCCTGCATTTCGCTGAAATGTTCTAAAACTGCAACTTCGCTGTATACTACAGCATCATCCGCGAAAAGCCGCATGGAACTTCCGACACTAGACAGAAGAACAAATGCCATTGGCCGGTGACGCACGGTTTGGAACGCCACACAGCATTACCGCTGTCATTGTGTAGCGTTACCAATACGAAAACCTAAACAGCCTACTTACATCATTGCTGATTGTAAGAACATTTCAAAAATAATTTTTGTGAGTGCACAAGTGGTGGTTATGGACTTGCTATATTATCCGCAAGACTCTTCAATGGTGATTGTGCACCTGCACAGTCAAACAGATGGCTGCTGGCCATCTCTACCAGGACTACAGTGGGTCTACACCTTTGATGACCCACCAATACCATTATTTCTACAAGGACTGCAATGGGTCTGCACCTCTGGTGCCCCACCAATACCGTAATCTCTACCAGAACTACAGTGGGTCTGCTCTGTCATGACCTACCTACCGATAGTCTTCAACGTCGACTGACTCTGCTGTGGCCCATTACCTGTCTGCATGTCAAGAGTCAGCACTGTCTTTCGTTGGAAGGACAACACTACTTCTTCAAGACTGCTTCCGAGTAGAATTCGACTACTTCCAAGTGCAATTTCTTTTATTGCTCAGACTTTGAAAAAAACACTGCAATTTTACTATGATGAACGATCAGGACTGTCTTTATGGACTGTGAGAGAATTTTAGCTTCTGACCAACATTGTGTCAATAAGTGTGTGCATTTGATATCTTTGTTATAGTAATTATGAAAAATTTTATCAAATCATTATTGGCCACTGCCCAAAACAATTTGTAAAAATTTTTTGTGGGGAGCATGGGGGCTATGTAAGTAGGCTGTTTAGGTTTTCTTATTGGTAACGCCACATAGCGCTCTGTATGAAAAATCACTGGCTGTGCTGTGCGCAGTCTGTGGCTAGTTTGCCATTGTAGTGTTGGGCAGCGGCAGCTGGATGCTAACAGCGCGTAGCGTTGCGCAGTTGGAGGTGAGCCGCCAGCAGTGGTGGACGTGGGTAGAGAGATGGCGGAATTTTGAAATTTGTAAGAATTGGTGTCACGAACTGATTTATATATTATGAATATTAAGGTAAATACTTTGTCTATTCTGTATTAAAATCTTTCATTTGCTAACTATGCCTGTCAGTAGTTAGTGCCTTCAGTAGTTTGAATATTTTATTTAGCTGGCAGTAGTGGTGCTCGCTGTATTGCAGTTGCTTGAGTAACGAAGATTTTTGTGAGGTAAGTGATTTGTGAAACGTATAGGTTAATGTTAGTCAGGGCCATTCTTTCGTAGGGATTTTTGAAAGTCAGATTGCGTTGCGCTAAAAACTATTGTGTGTCAGTTTAAGCGCAGTCGTGTATAATTGTTCAAAGAGGACGTTTCACATAGACCAGTCTTGTATAAATTTTTCTAAGGGGACGTTTCAATTGTCCAGCAGGTAGGTGTCATTATTATTGATAGCTACAGCAGTCAATTGTGCATCGAAATTGCAACGGTCATGAAGTCTTTCCGCTCAATTAGGCCATTATTCAATGAATTTCTTTCTGCTGACAGGGAACGACTTACAACCCTTAGCTCTTCTTTTGAAGCTTCTATTTCTTTGTTGTGAGCGCAACTGAGTGCAATAGACAGTCGACACGTGAGCGTGTTTGCTCTGTCATCACGTGAGTGCGCGCGTGTTCCTCTGGGGACGAGTTTATTGGAAGCTCAGCACTCTGCTAGGGATCACATTTTCTTCTGCGGGCAATGCCATTACGATCCTTTTCCCTCTCAGTGCACTTTTAGTGTGTATCTTCAGATATGGTTGGGGAAATTAGCCAGCTTGCACCTGCCAAACGGGCTGGTGACTTTTGTAATTGGCTGTATTGTAGAAATCAATGTCCTCGTCACATATTTTTCTTCTTTTTTTTTTTCGTGTGTCACCTCACTGGTTTCATGCTTCACATTACAGATTATTCTCCTCTCCCTTTTCATGTCAGAGTGGCATATTTCTGAATGCCCTCAATTATTTTCTGGTCATATTCCAATCTCTATCTTCCCCTACAGTTTTTCCCCTCTAGAGCGGGGAAATTGTTGCTCGACGTCTTAAAACTGGTCCTGTCATCATGACCATTCTTCTTGTTAATCTTTTCTCTGTTCCCCTTCTTACCTCTTCTTTGCAGTAAAATCTGACTGCTTATCTTGCCAATACACTAGTTTTCATCATCCACATATCAAGCGCACAGATTCCCTTTTTATCCTTGTAGCAAATTTCTAAACAGTGGTGTGCTGTAGATGTATATTGTACGAAATTTTTTCTTGTAATATAAAGGAATATTAGGAAGGAGGATAAGGGTTAACGTCACTTCAACGTCAAGGTTATTACAGAGGGAGCGCAAAATCTTATTGTGGAGGAAATCGGCTGTGACCTTTTCAAAGGAACCATCCTGTTACTTCCCTCGAACAATTTAGGTAAATCACGGACAACACAAATCAGGATCGCCAGACACGCATCCCGAATGCGAGCCCAGTGTGCTAACCACAGCGCCACCTCGTTCGGTTATTCAAATGAAGACCAGTGTTTGACTCTGTACCTCTACTGGAGACGAATGCCATCTTTGTATGTGAGAAGGTGTTACCTACATCCTCTTTGCATTGCTCACCATACATGACTTGTTTTCAATAAGATCAGTGGCTCATATAATATAAAATCCAGTATCGGGCCAGGGTTTTTGTATTACTTGCTGATATTAATTTTATATCACGTTGTATGCAGTTTTAAATATTTTGTAGTAACAGATGATCATCTATGGACCCAAACTGGTAGTAAGAGGTGAGTACTGCAACACACACTTTTCTGAAAGCAAGTTGTTTTTATTCGTGATTCCAATACACCATGTTAGTCCCCTCTCTCCCGTCTAAAAAACACTATTTCAACTCAGTTTAATGTGACTGCATCACGCCACCTTTCCGTGCAGGTCTGTATGCTCACATGGTACCACTCTACTTGTATACGTCAGAGCCATCAGCTTGTTGCATCATCTATCTCTCCATCAGTCACTTACTGCTTCCTATAGAGTGCATCATTCATGGGGGCGTACAGATGGAAATCGGAAGGTACGAGGTCCAGGGTGTACATATTCCACTACCGCAACTGTTTGACGAGAGTGTCAGCACTACTAACAGAGACTTCCAGTTGAGCAGCGAGGTGTGAGTATGTTTGTGGTCCGGTGATTACCCCGAATGAGACTGTCCGCACGTTCCTGTTTTGCAGGAGCCACAGTTATGTGCGGCCGACCGGCATGCGAGAGACGGGACAGGTTGCGATGATGATAAATGCCTTGCACAATGACTCACCAAGCTTTTTCCCACTGTCCGGCGCCTATGAATATCTGCGATGCGCTAGTTTTCCGCCAAAATAAATTCATCTTCTTGGAACGTAGATCTGTTACAGACGCCACTTCCAAGGCTACGTATAGGGCCGCCACCTATCGGAACTTAATGAAACTATAGAGGGTGAAGCGGGGATTTTGCACGATTACCCACAGGAAATTGCCTGTTTCTCAACCAAAACTGGCCAAGACTAAAATATGTTGCATTACTTATTGAACACCGGTACATCACTTTCTGTGACTGATTTTATGTCACCTTGTATGCTGTTTTAGATGTTTTATAACACCTGACGGTGCTCTATGGGCCGAAACTGGTTTTATAATAAAGAAGATTTTTATCAGAAGCTATTGACAGTGAATCACGACTTGTATTTTGCGAGTAATAACGTTATGCAATTAGTGTTCCTCTTTTCTTGCAGTCCTGGCACTCGCTAAAACCACACGTCGCAATACAGTAGCTCGCTGATGCACGCGCTCCTCGCCAGGTTGCGAAGGCGGCCTCCGTGTTATCCTCAACAGAGCCATCCGGATGCGTCATGGAGGGGCCTGTGCTCTCACACCGATCTCCTGGTTGTATTACAAAGCTGAGAAGCTATGGAGCCGCTACTGTTTGGGCAAGTCGCTCATCAATTGGCAACACGAGGCTGACTTCACCCTCACCAGTCGCTCTACCAAAGACAAATCCTTGCCAGTACAGGGAATTGACACAGAACCTCAACATGGCAGCCATCTACGCTGATCACTCAGCTACTAAGGCGAACTGCAGACTGACACAGGAGTTTTAAACAAGATAGCGCAGCACATCTTCGGATTTTACCAATTACACTGGTAACTGACATAAGTCAACTTAATGTTGCGTGCTCCAACCCACCGAAACGAAATCTGGGAAAAAAAATGTTGGTACGCATCTCGTTGAATTCAATAATGTTCCACCACTACAGGTACCACTAACTAAATTCATCCAGATTTCAAGTCAAAAACAAATTTGCCAAAACGTGAAATCTTACATACCCTACAGAACATACTGTGTTGGACTCCTTTCTTATAAATGATACCCGAGTTTACTTAAAAGTTAACCGAGCGCCTAAATTTCTATAATTTATAGTTTCTCTCGGGCGAGCCACCACGTTAACGAGTCTAAATGACAAATCCCATAGGCTAATTAACTTACCAGTACAAAATCGTAAATGGAATCAAAGAATACGCATTCCGCTGCGTTCAATAACGTTCCGCCATTACAGGCACCACTGACAAAATCAAAGATTATTAATGTTAAAAACAAGGAGTGAAATGCAGCGAATTAAACAGATAGTACGCAAATAGATTTAAATAAATGATCTCACATTAACAACAGCTCTTTTTATAAACGAAACGACAGACTAACAGAGGACAAATCAGAAAATATTTTCTTAACATTAATACAACAACTGTGCCTTTCTAAAATATTAATAATATCTAGAGGCTCACTAGTCTGGCACAACTACAAACATCTCTCTCCTGAATCGATACAATACACTGAGGTAACTAACGTCATGGGATGACGACAAGTACGTACACAGATAATGGTAGTATCGCGCACACAAGATATAAAAAGGCGAAGCGTTGGTGAAGCTGTCGTTGGTATTCAGCAGATTCATGTGAAAAGGTGCCCGATGCGATTAAGGCCGCACGAAGGGAATTAACAGTATTTGAACACGGAATTTTGGTTCGACCTAGACGCGTGGAATATTCCTTTCCGGAAATCGTCAGAAAATTCAATAGTCAGAACGCACAGTGTCAAGGGTGTGTCAAGAACACCAAATTTCAGGTGTTACCTCTCACCGCAGTCAGCGCTGTGTCCGACGGCCTTCACTTAACGAACGAGAACAACCGTGTTTGGGTCGAATTGTCAGTGCCAACAGAAAAGGAACAGTCATGAAATAACCGCAGAAATAGTGCGGCAAAATTTGGCGGTAATGAGCTATAGTAAACAGACACCCAAGTGCCTTTGCTAAGAACACGACACAGCCTTCAGCTCCCGTCCTGTGTTCGTAACCATATCGATTACACCCTAGACGACTGGAAAACCGTAGCCTCTGAGATGAGTCCCAATTTCAGTTGGTTACAGTGTGGCGAAGACACCGCGAAGCAATGGTCGGAAGTTGTCAACAAGGTACTGTGAAAGCTGGTCTCCACAATAACGGTGTGTGCTATGTTACATGGCGTGGACTGGGCTATCTGGTCAAATGACCATTTTCAGCCATTCGTGGACATCACGTTCCCAAATAATGTTGGGATTTTTACGGATGACAATGCGCCATGTCCTCGGGTCACAAATGTTGGCTGTTGGTTTGAAAATAATGCTGGACAGTTCGAGCGAATGTTGCATCCAGGTCATCCGACATGAATCCCATCGATCATTTATGGGACATTATAGTGCGATCAGTTCCTGCACAATACTCTACACTGGCAACACTTTCGCAGTTATGAACGGCTATAGAAGTAACTGGCCAGTACTTCTGCAGGGAACTTCCAACTATTTGTAGAGTCCATGCCATGTCGCAGTGTTGCACTACGCCAGCCAAAAAGAGGTCAGACACAATATTAGGAGGCATTCCATGACTTTTGTCGCCTCTCTGTAGAATGACTGCTTATTACAGTCTTGCAATTTTTCTTTTTTTTGATAAATGGCTGCTAGCCTATGCTGTGCCTCTTAGATCGGAAAGCGAACCTGGGTGCTGGCTCGGATGACCTCAGATTACATGAAATAAATTTTTTGAAAATTTATTAAAAAAAGGACTTTTCCTCACTTGTCGTCCTTCTCGCAACGGTTATCAAAAGTTTTATATTAATTTTCTGTGGTTTCACCGCCAGACACCTCACTTGCTAGATGGTAGCCTTTAAATCGGCCGCGGTCCGGTAGTATACGTCGAACCTGCGTGTCGCCACTATCAGTGATTGCAGACCGAGCGCCGCCACACGGCAGGTCTAGAGAGACTGCCTAGCACTAGCCCCCAATTGTACAACCGACTTTGCTAGCGATGGTTTACTGACAAAATACGCTCTCACCTGCCGAGAAGATAGTTCAGCATAGCCTTCCGCTACGTCATTTGCTACGACCTAGCAAGTGCCATTATCAGTTACTATTGGTATTGTCAATCATGTACCGTCAAGAGCGACGTTCATCCTTAATGGATTAAAGTTAAGTATTCCACCAGCTACGTCCGTTGTTTCTAAATTCTAATTTCCTTGTCCTGTTCCAGACCTCACGCCAGCCTGAGTGAGCTAAACCGCGTGCCTTTCGACCTCCTCTAGTAACACGGAGTTGGCTCTTCTGCCAACCACAACATTTCCTAGCCTTGTATTTCTGTGCCACTGTGGACGGCGTATCTGAATATGAGGGCGACCAGCGTTCACTTCCCGGTACTGCTGGAAGCCTCGATTGGGGTGCATTCAAAAATGGTTCAAATGGCTCTGAGCACTATGGGACTCAACTGCTGTGGTCATTAGTCCCCTAGAACTTAGAACTACTTAAACCAAACTAACCTAAGGATATCACACACATCCATGCCCGAGGCAGGATTCGAACGTGCGACCGTAGCAGTCGCACGGTTCCGGACTGAACGCCTATAACCGCGAGACCACCGCGGCCGGCAGGGGGTGCATTCAGCTGTTTGAGATGAACTGAGGATCTACCTGAGTCAAGAAAGCCGATGAAGGTCGAGAGAGTGGTGTGCTTATCCCAGGCCCCTCCATACCGCACCTGATGACGCAATTGGCAGAGGAAGACACTACGGTCGGTCGGTCCCGCTTGCATCACTATGCAATGAAGACTTTCACGACCGGATGGTACTGTTGTTGATAATTCTTCTGGGATATATGGCCGTGGTCCATGGAATTCTTCTATTCCTAACGTTTCGTCCAATACTATGTTGGACATCTTCAGAGGTATGGCTGGTCCTGCTGTCCTGCCGACTGACTCAGGCAGGACTCAGCAGGACTAGCCATACCTCTGAAGATGTCCAGCATAGTATTGGACGAAATGTTAGGAATAGAAGAATTCCATGGACCACAGCCATATAACCCGGAAGAATTATCAACAACCGATTAACTATGGCCAGAATATGGAGCTTTGTTTTGCTTCACTATATTTCAAATCAATATTTTAGATGAGAACAAAAAAATGTAACTAGACAGCTACAACGCTAAGTATTATAAAAGAATGAATGAGAGAGAGAGTAAGAGAGTGAGAGTGAGAGAGAGAGAGAGAGAGAGAGAGAGAGAGAGAGAGAGATTAACTATTTCGGCACACTTTCACTTGCAGTCCGTGGCCTCAGGAGATAGTTCCCTGGTTTTATTGCAAAGGGCATTGCGATATCCACTATCGACCATTGTCATGTGACGGTCCATGTCATCCACTTCCTCGAAGAGTTCGGGTGCACAGACCACTCTATTAGTTCCCTACTGATCCAGTAGCAGAGAGGAATGGCAATGGTTCAGGTGATGATGTGCCTCCAATGCCCTGTGTCGACACGGTGTCAACACTGTTGTCGAGAGCCTACCGGGTTGGCTCGCGGCGCAGAACCTCCTCTACATCTGGACGATGAGGAGACCTGGACGAGCGACGCCAGCGCTGTTGGCGTCCGCTGTGACGCTATCTGCCACCTGTCAGCCGGCAGCCAGCTGAGGCCCCGACAATGCACCGCCGGCTGGCCTATCTCACAGGCTGTGAGCTTCTGAAGCACAATGGCTGCGATACCCGCTGCCTGTTGCCTGCTACTTGTCCATCAGCAGGCGACAGCAGAGGCCGCGTAGCTTGCGAGCCGGGTGGGTTCCGGTCAGTGACAACGGACGGGGATGTCAGGTAAGTATAGCAAAGGTACTGTAGGTACTGAAGTCTACTTCTATGTTAACCTGATAGACGGTCTTTTGAGTTGTAGTTTTGGCAAGGCGAAGCTTCTTATTCCCGTACGAGTATACTAATTTAGACGTTGGACCATTAAGTTTCTGTATATTTATCAGGCGGACCATCAATTAAGTACACTGTGTGCTTGTGAATGGAGGAAAAAATTTGAATTTTTTATTACTTTACGATATACATATTATTAGGTGTAGAATAAAAAGTGTCCTCTATATACAAAATTGTAGAGTTTCGGTAGTGTATGCTGCCACGAGCCCTGTATTTCAGTTGTGGAGAACCAATAGTTTATCGCAGAACATCAGTAAACAGTTGCGCTTTTGTTCGGGATGCATTACATATTGAAAGGTGGCTGCACTGAGTCACAGCGCCAGGGATTGCGCCAAAGAGTATTATTCAGCCGCCTCCACTGGCAGTTGCCGCTGAGAAGTTGCTGAGGGCAGTAGTAGTTCTGAGGTAGGCGTGATTTGTGCTTTTTGAGACGTCGATAGAGTACTAGTTGTTCTGTTGGGCAAGACACCATATGTTATTCGATTGGGGATGTTGTAATGATCAGAGTGTACTTTTCGTCAATATATATGAGGTAATTCAAGGATTTCTGTACTTTAAATTTCGCAAATAACAATGCCTCTTGCTCACAGGTTCAGTCAACAAAGCATCTGGTTTGTGTTCAGGTATTAGAGTGTAATTCTGGTTTCGATGTGCAATCAAAGTATTTCTGTTTTTTTAATTACTTTAATTACTTTAATTACTTTAAAGCATTACGTTTAAAGCATCGTGTCGTATTAAGGAAGAACCGTGCCAGATGTGTACATTGAATCACACTTCCACACACAGACAGTTACACTTATGCTTTCTTGTTTCGTAGCTTTCATAGTTGCTGGGGACTTAATTAATTAATTGTGTTAACGGAAATTTTCTTTTATTCTTTGTTGTTATTCTCTGCAGTCAGATTGCGTACTAATATTATTCAGGGCCAACCGATTACGAGACTGCGTAACCGCACAAACAACGCCAAAAATTAAAACTATTTGCATTCTATTTAATTAAGCCCCCATGGACGTGGCGACAGCTGCTTCGGATCGTCCCTTGGAATTATGTTGATAGTAAAAATAGCAAACAGTAGTATTGTTGTGGTAATTTGTAGTTTAGTAACTGTAGTCTATATAGCATGTGGAGATTTGGTAATGAACATTTGTAGTTGTCTTGTCTTTCTTCTAATGGTATTTTTGCAGAATTTAATTTTTGATGTCTTATACACGAGTTTGACAATTTTGTGCAATTATGAGGATTTCAATTGTTTGTTAATCGTGTTGGTCGGGAAGCATCTCGTGTGAATGTTACTGTTGGTGATAAAGTGTTATATTGTGTATAATTTTCGTCTTGTGACGAGTTTTGTATGTTTTCTAAATGAATACGCGATCGATGAAAAAGGCAAAAATGATGGATAGTGGGAATGACAAAATTGTTAACATGGCGAACTCGCCAACACATGTTAACAGTATAATGAATAATGAAGTAGAAAATAATTTAATAAGTCGGGAAAATAGTCCGGAACCAGTTCAAAATTATTCACAATCAAAAAAATTTCCGAATATGAGGAGCACTTGATGAGTGCAATATTAAATTTGGGATCAGAAATAGGAACAATTGAAACTGGTATGGGAACAATGGAAACACAGTTAAGATTTGAATGAAAAACATTTGGATCACAAATAGAAACAATTAAAACTGAGATGGAGACAACGGAGACACGCTTACACTCACGAATAGGGACATGTTTTAAAAACATGGAAGATGAATTAAAGAAAGAAATTAGAGAAAAAGTACAACCGATTTTGAATGCTCACAATAATAGATTAATTTCAATAGAAATCAGACAAAAGGAAAACGATAGAGAACAGGAAGAAAGAGATCGCGTGATAGTACAAAAATTTTCAGAGTTAAATTTACAACGCTCACACGAAAGAATCGAGGAATCGGTACCAAATGAAAGAATAAATAACCTATCACAACAATGTTAACAGTTAACTACTGAATGTGTCAATACTGAAACCCGAGTCGCGACACTTACGGAAGACGTAAATAAACAGAAAGAAAAAATAGGTGATTTATTGGAAAGAGTTGAGGAGATTTCAGATACATTGACAAGTCTTAGTTTAAATGGGGACAGAGATTCAGACGATACAGCTCCATTGCCATTTGCAGAAACCGAAGAGTACCAGAACATAAATGAACATGTTGAAAATCCGGGAAAATTTAATGAACGCGTTAAAAGGGAATTTGAGGCGTTACGAAAGCAAGTCTAACAAATTGAAAGTGAAATTGTAGGAAAAGACAGCAGAAGAAATTTAGAATCACAGATAGCCGAAGGCTTTGAAGAAAATAATTTATTTCATTTACGAGAAGCAACAAGAGAGCGCCAGGCGCGCGAACTTGACAATAATCGACATTGGGACTGGGACAGTCGCGGTAGGTCTTTGTCGCCACGAGGCGAAAACTTTGATTATAAACACATTTTAATTGTTCGGAAATTTAAAATCTTTCGCAATTCCAAGAATGACATACATCCATGTTCATGGTTAGGTCAATTTATGTACGCACTTCCACCAAATTGGTCACTAAGTAGCAAACTGGAATTTATGTGTGGATATTTAAAAAACGAACAGGCGACGCGCATTCGCGCACTAATTAGAGATTGTAATAATTTAAATGATTTTTATCATGCATTTCTATCGGCATATTGGTCCGAAAACACGCAAGACAGAGTCAAACATAGTCTTATTATGCAGCGTAATTTTAAACAATCTGAGTTCCGCACGCCGGCGTAATACTTTGAAGACATGATTCGAAAGAATCAGTTCCTTTCCAACCCTTATAGCCCAACTGAATTAATTCGCATTTGTTTAACTAAGCTGCAACAATCGATAAGACAAATTGCTTTAGCCGGAAAATGTTAAGACGACATTGAGAGTTTTAAGACGTTGCACAAGAACTTGAGTATGACAACGACGACGGAACTTCTTGTAATTTTTCAGTAATAGTAATTACAATAGATTTTCAGAGAAAAGGGATAGTGATCGGAACAGACGTTATAGCGGTAATTTTGAAAATGACAGACGTAACAGACAGGACAATAGATACCAGCCTTATGACAATAACAGACGGTCTAACAGAAATTACACAGACAATTATAGTAACGGAAATTCCTACCGGAATGATCAATCATACGGAAACAGTTATCGGTATCATCAAGACAGAAATTATTCATACAATAATAGAAATTCTTACTACAGAAATAACCAGAGTAGTGGATATAACAATAATTTCAGAAGTGACAGTCGAAATTACACACGAAGCAGTCATGCAGATACACAGAAAAATAAAAATTTTAATAACAGACACAACCAAGAATTTACATCTAACAGACAGGAGGGACCTAATTTGTATCCTCCGCGTGACAGAAATTCAGAGAGACAAGTGCAAATCGTAGAAATTGATCCGCGAAATGACGCGAATAATCAAAGACGTGACGCGAACAATCGACAATGACTTGTAACTTCGGATTCTGGAAACAATATAGACGGTTCAGAAAGTAATGACACTACGACTTTACACTACGCACGCCTGGAAGACATGAGAGACATTTTGCTAGACGAAAAGGAAAATAATGTAGACGCATTTTTACATCCTGTTATTTAAGTATGTGTGGGTAAGAATAAGTTCACTACAGTTTTAGATTCTGGGAGCCCACTGAATGTCATTAGTGAATCAGTTTTTCGTATATGTGTAAGAACTATTGCTTGTCCTGTGTTACCTGTTTCTAAAACTACAATTCGAGGAGCTATTTCTGGAAAAAGTGTGGAAGTCAAACAACAGACCAATTTAAATTTCATTTGTCAAGGATACGAATTTTCTGCTAATTTTATTATTTTTCCATTACTCAGTACACAAATTATATTAGGTATGGAGTTTCTTAGCACACATAAGGCTATTTTAAACTTTAAGGAAGGAAGTGTGAACTTGACTGTTGCCGGAATGCCGAAATGTTTGAAATTTTTCGAGTGTTTAACAAAATCTGAATCAGACACAAAATCTTTAAGGTTTATTACTTCTGATGTTTTCGCTGAGCATTATGACGACAATGTGTTCATTCATGACAACGACAATAGATACAGAGACGCGATGGATGATTAATTAATAGCGAAGAATTAATTAATGAAAAGGTTCAGAAAGCTGAAGTGCCAGATGACGTTGGAAGAGAAGAACTGCACCAAATCTTGACGTCACATGCTACAGTATTTAGTCATCACACAGGAACTATACAAGGCTTTCAATATTTATTTAAAGTAAAAGATCACACACCATTTCGAAGAAAAACGTACGCTATTCCTTTGGCTTATAGAGACAAGGTTAAGAATGAACTTCAATGCGTGTTAGATCAAGGCATTATTGAGCCAGCAGTCAGTCCTTATGCCAGCCCATTACACGTCGTTCTTAAAAAGAATGGGTCAATTCGTTTGGTTCTGGATTCCAGACAAATAAATAATATCATCATTACTGAAACTGACCGTCCACAAAATTTAGATGAACTTCAACATTTCCATGGAATTAAAGTTTTATCCACGATTGATATGCGCGCAAGTTTTTGGCAAATAGAACTTCACCCTGATTGTAGAAAATACACTGCCTTTTTAGACTTTGGTAACTGTTATCAATTTCGGAAATTACCGTTTGGACTTACTGTATCTTCAGCAGCATTCATTCGTAGTTTAAACGAAATTTTACCTGTTGATCTTCGTAACAATATTACTTCATATGTTGACGATATCCTTATTGCTAAACGTTCTTGGAGTGAGCACAACAAAATTTTGGATTCATTATTACATACTTTTGCAACAGTTGGCATTACAGTGAACTTGGAAAAAATCTGAATTTGGTCGTTCTCAAGTGAAATTTCTTGGTCATATTATTTCTACAGAAGGTATTCTTCCTGATCCAGAGAAACTAGACGCTATTCGTAATTATGCTGCTCCTACCACAAAACGTGATGCTCGTAGTTTCCTTGGTGTCTGCAATTTTCTTAGACGCTTTGTTAGATTGGACGAGTTGGCCACACCTCGTTTATGTGAACTATCTGGAAAGAATTCTAATTGGTGTTGGGATGAGGAAGCTCGTCAGAATTTGAACAACTTCGTGATGCTTTAGTTGCTGCTCCACTTCTTTCACATCAAGATTTATCTAAAGATTTTTGTTTGGCGACGGACTCATCATACAAAGGCCTAGGTGCACACTTATTTCAAGAGGTAGAAGAAGACGGCGTTGTAGTACAGAAAACTATTGCATTTGGAAGTCGTGTTCTCTCTAAATCAGAAAAGAATTATTCGATTACGGAACTTGTAGCCTTGGCTGTTTTTTGGGCTTTCACAAAATTTCGCATCTTTTTGTACGGCAGACATACTAAGGTTTACACCGATCATCGAGCTCTGGAATTTCTTATGTCAGCAAAATTAACACATGGAAGATTGTCACGATGGGCGCTGTATCTACAGGAATTTGATTTTAGTATTGTTTACGTACAGGGGTCTTCAAATATTATTGCGGATGCTCTATCACGTGCACCTATGGGTTTGAAACAAAGTGCTGAGGAGGACTGCAAAGAAAACAATTATTGTTTGATGTATATTCAAGGTGTTGCGTTTCAAAATTTTATTTCGTCTCCGCTCCAGGACATCGCTAAGGAGCAAAACAAGGATCCAATCTGGAAGGACATTAAGGAGAAGTGGAGGAGAAAGGAAAGTGTAGCGATTAGACAGTATTATTTAGTTCGCAATGATATTCTTTTTAAACGAAAATCGGTCGACAACTCTGTTTGGTTAGTTAGCATTCGTGATGAGTGGGTTAATAAATTGATTTGGTATACACATTTCAGTTATGCTAACTTTGGCCCCAGAAAATGCTTTCATAAATTACGAGAAAATTTCTACTTCAGTAATATGGAAAAACGTATTCGATCTGTTCTTGCCAAATGCAAATTATGTCAAACGACTAAGCCGCCAACTATTTCTCACAGAGCACCGTTGTTTCCTATAATTCCAGCGAAATTTAAGGACATGGCTGCAGTCGATTTGTTCGGTCCAGTGTTTCATTCTACTAATGGTTTTGCGTACATTTTGGTAGCAGTGGAACTGACATCAAAATATGTATGTTTTACACCTTTACGCAAAGCAACATCTCGTTCCGTATCTAATGCTTTCATCAAACATTTTCTTAAAGAAGTGAGACATGTTGATAAGGTTATATCAGATAACGGATCACAGTTTCGCTCTAATATTTGGCTTCGTACTCTACGGCGCCGTAAGATTAAACCAATTTTCATTTCACTTTTTCACCCTCAATCTAACGCTTCAGAGAGATGGCTGAAGGAAATCAATAAATTGCGTCGACTTTATTGTCATCACAATCACTGAACGGGGGATCAGTTTCTTCATATTTTTCAAAACATTATGAATGAGATCACTAATGATTCAACTTCTTTACCGCCTATATTGATATTAAAAAATAAATCACCGACAAATCGCATTTCTGAAATCGTTCCATTTCTGCCTTCACGGAAACTGCGGCATTCTGAAGTTGTCAAGTGGCTCTACAAAATATTGCATCTGCGCATGCTAGAAGAGAGAAATCAGCTACACGTCCTGGTCGTTTAAAAACCTTGTCAGTTGGTCAAAAGGTGTTAATTAAGTCTCATCGTTTGTCTCACAAAGGAAAAGGCTTGTGTCGCAAATTTTTTCTGCTTTATATCGGTCCATATAGGGTTTGCAAAATTATTTCTGATAACACTGTCGAAGTAGAAACTTTTAAATCTCGGCGCTCTAAGGGAATGCATCATATATCGAACGTTAAAATTTTTGTTGAATGACATACTTTTGAGAAACCAACAGTTATACGTAAACACGCAGAGAATACAAGGATACCGCGCCGTGTTCTGGTGGCGGCACATACTCAAAGCAACAGTCAAGTCTGCGCGCCGCACCAGGCAGTCGTTGACCGCAAACAATTACTTCTTACGTCACGTGTACCTATAGGTGATCGAGCGCTCAGTGAAAATGCACTGACAGCCAAACAAGTACACAGTCTAATTTCTCTGATTCAATTCAGTATAAAGCTATAGTGACTTGATGAATTATGTTATTAACGTTCAGTGTTTTTCAGGATACGGTTGTATAAAGTATTTAAGAACTTCAGGTAAATTCTGTATGTGTCCGATGTTAAGGGGACTTGCTATCGAGAAAATTACAGAAAGAATGTAATTTCGAAAAAGAAAGTAATAAACTAAAAAGGTAACTATTAATTGAATTTATTTTTCAGGTAACAAATTTCCACTTAGGTACGTAATTTTCTGCTCGCGATTATGTGATTTATACTTTGTGTTAACTGATTTTGACAATGATTGATTAATGAACAGGGTTGTTAATTATGTATATTTTGCGTAGCTTGGCTACACTGCTTTTTCACTGATGTCACATTTTTTTATTATTTTCCTGCTGTACTTATTTCTTTAAATTATAATTGTCACCTGATTAGTCGTGCTGATATGGTTATGTATGTTCCCTACTGGTTCTCTACTGGTATATTTACTCGCTATTGCGTATTTTGCTTACGCTCAGTGCCTCATATTTTAAGATAAGAAAATGAACTGCTATAATTTTACGAACGACATTGGTACAAGAAACTTCATTGAAGTCACATGAGCTGGAGGTTTTATGGAAGCTGTATAAATTTATGCTAATAGGATGGAAGCTAACGACATGACATACCAACACTAGGTTTAGACCATTGACAGTTATTACACTGCATTATTCGTGAGCAATTGAAGTAGCAAGTAACACTTGACACAAGAAATACTCCACATGTTATACTTTGTGATTTATCTGCTTGCGCCTTCATGTTTATTTCTTAAGATTACATATGAACATTTACTTGCTTATGCTGATATGATGCTAATGACCTGTTTATTATGTGAGATATATAATTGCTGCATTGCGTATGGATTGAATATTTACACATTTCTGCTTTGTTGTCATAACTATTCTTTAATTTAGTATATACAAATGTTGATGTACGGTGTGCGAACATGGAGTTTAGGCCACACTATGGTATTAATTATAAATTGTTCGCTTGGCAGAGCCTCGTTATAGGGATTGTGCTACATTCACTTGTTGACATTCTGTTCTCTACTGGTATATTTACTCGCTATTGCGTATTTTGCTTACGCTCAGTGCCTCATATTTTAAGATAAGAAAATGAACTGCTATAATTTTACGAACGACATTGGTACAAGAAACTTCATTGAAGTCACATGAGCTGGAGGTTTTATGGAAGCTGTATAAATTTATGCTAATAGGATGGAAGCTAACGACATGACATACCAACACTAGGTTTAGACCATTGACAGTTATTACACTACATTATTCGTGAGCAATTGAAGTAGCAAGTAACACTTGACACAAGAAATACTCCACATGTTTGCTTCTGTCGTGCCATGATTCTTGAAGTGGTCAAAAAATGGCTCTGAGCACTATGGGACTTAACAGCTGTGGTCATCAGTCCCCTAGAACTTAGAACTACTTAAACCTAACTAACCTAAGGACATCACACACATCCATGCCCAAGGCAGGATTCGAACCTGCGACCGCAGCAGTCGCACGGTTCCGGACTGCGCGCCTAGAACCGCGAGACCACCGCGGCCGGCTCTTGAAGTGGTGTACACACTGCGAATTATTACGATCATTCACACTCTGTACTCGTACTTACTTACTTACTGAGAGTTATTCAAACTAAAGGCTGTTAGAGGTCATGTATGCATTTCTTTTATTTAATGATGGACAAGGTAACCAAAATGTATTTTATAATTCATAATGAGTAGAAGATTCGGGTCAGATGGATTACACAGAGGTTGTGTGTGGACATTGTGTCTTTGGATTGTATGGGATGAAGAACTGAAGTTTGCACTAGGATTTTATCTGTACTTGTTCGAGGAGACTGACTAGAGGAAAGAGTTGTTATGGAAGTGAAATGATAAGGGTGGGAAATTACATACGTCTAGTATCTCAGCTGTCTTGTCGTACATATCTGATTATTACACAATATGTGTTTTTAGATGAAGTAGTACCTGAATTTATAGAAAACTAAGTGCATCAAGTTTTTGTTATTGTTTTCTATAACATCAATGCGTCCTATCTTCCGAATATTGGGTGGATACGCAACAATATAGGACGACCGCTGCATTGTGCAATAGGCCAGAAACGACCAACAGCTGGTGGAACTGCATTACGTTCATGAGCACTGCGAGGCATGCAATCTCGATCTCCAAATAGGCAGGGCGGATGGCGCTTGGGGTGGTGTCTTTGCCATTAGGGAATAGAGGAGTGAACCGTACAGGGAATAGAAAAACGATGAAGAGTATTCCATGCTGCCCAGTATGTTACACTGCTTCATGGTCACACTCAACATTTCGAACTTTGTTAAGCATTCGGTCGTCTGTAATGTGTCTAAGCGTGTAATAATATGCATACTTTTGTTCTAATTCAATGTTTATTTAGTGCTATAAACGATGGTCCGATATGTTTTTGTTAATCATCACTTATCGTAAAAGTCAGTTATTTGAACGCTCCCTACCACAGTTGTTTGGGCAACTGATACTGTGAGTGTAGTGGAGACAATCATTATTATGAGAAAAGGCATTACGTGAAATGGTACTGAATATGAAATGTGCCATCACTGTACACAAAGAGTAAAGTGGGGAACAAAAGTGGTGAAAAGAAGAATATTAAAGCATTCTATTCGCGATTTGATAACGCAGTGACCTTACATTAAGAGTGAGTCAGGTGATTAAAATGTAATGAGGATTTGTAATTGCACATACGACATTTCAACTAAACTCCTGAGACGATTACCATTTAAGGTACCCAAGCGTTGCTGATACATCTATCTGCATCTACTTCTGCTACCCCTATCTGATCCCTCCAACTCTGTCCCACTCGCGAATAGTGCGTGGGAAGAATGATTGTCGGTAAGCCTCTGTATTGACTCTAATTTCTAGCATTTTCTCCTAGTAGTCAATACGCGAGACGTAAAGTGCTGTCCCGAAATGTCATTACTAAATCTCTCCGTGATGCACAACGTCTCTCTTGTAACGTCTGCCAATGGAGTTGGTTTAACATCTCCGTAACGCTCTCTCGCCAGCTAAACGATCCCGTGACGAAACTCGCCGCTCTTCGTTGGATCTTCTCTACCTCCTCTATGAGTCCTACCTGAGAGGGATCACAGACAGATGAACAGTACACAGGAATCGGGCGAACAAGCGCCTTATAATCCACTTCACTCATGGATGAGTTACATTTCCTTAAGATTGTTCCGATCAAACAGAGTCTTGTGTCCACTTTTCCCACTTTACGTTTTATATAGTCATTCCACTTGAGGTCGCTCGTGATAGTTACTCCCAGATATTTTACGGCAGACGCTGTCTCCAGCTGTTTGTCAGCTGTACATTCCTCGATTTCTTTTCCTATGTATGCGAAATATATTACATTTATTTGCGTTCAGGGTCAACTGCCACAGTTTGCACCATTCATCAATTCTCTGCAGATCGTTCTGCAAATTCTTACTATCTTCTGGGGTTGCTACGTCGGTATAAACAAGTATATCATCTGTGAATAGCCTTAAAGAGCATCCGACACTTTTTACTAGAACATTTTTATATATTGTGAACAGCAACGGTCTTTTCACACTTCCCTGTGGTACTCTGGATCCTTTACCTCTGTCGATTAAGTTACGTTAAGAGCGACGTGCAAGAAAGTCTTGAATCCAATCGCAGGTCTGATCCGATACCCAGTAAGCTCGTATTTTTTTCATTAATCGTAAATACGGGTCGGTGTCAAATGCCTTACTGAAATCAAGGAACACGGCATCAACCCGAGCACCGTTGTCCACTGCGCTGTGGATCTCATGAAGGAACAGAGCGAGCTGAGTTTCACAGGTTCTCTGTTTGCGGAATCCATGTTGAATTTTATAGAGGAGATGTTCATTTTCCAAGAACGTCGTAATTCTTGAGCATAAAAAAATGTCCCATAATTCTAAAACAGACTGACGTGAACGATATAGGTCTATAATTGTGAGAATCTGTCTTAGGACTATTCTTGAAAACGGGAATGACCTGCGTTTTTTCCAGTTGTTAGGTACCTTTCGTTGCTCAAGCGATCTTCGACAAATTACTACTAGATGGTGAGCAAGTTCTTCCGCATAATCGTTATAGAATCTTATAGGTATCTCATCTGGTCCTGAAGCCTTTACACTACCAAGCGATTGCAGCTGCTTTCCAATTCCACAATGCAGTTTGGTATAGGCGGCAGTACTCTGTTACGATCGCTGAAACACGTCTCGAAATGACTTCGATGTCTGTTGCCATGCTCACTAGTTAAGGACTCCAAATACTGAAATTTTTTTCCAGGATTGTCCGTAATAGGATCTTCTATGCAATTTGTGTTACAGATTAAGTGCCCTCTCCCTTTCGCTTACATTGAGTTTACATAATCGTCCTAAACTGATCTGTAAAACTTGAGGGCGAAGTAGACAAGGTAATTCAGGATATTAACCACTCAGTGGAAGTGAATGAAAGTGTGGTTGTATGTCAGTACCTGGAGCGCATAGAAAGTTGGACTTCATAGGGTCTGAATCTAGGGCACTTTAGTGACCAATGGGGATGGCCGCTCAACCTAAGGCAGTTGAAGGGACCGGAAAAGACAGTGTGTGTGTTAAACGGTATGCAGTTACGGTACACTATCGTGCAACATGTCCTGGATAGTACACTTGGATGACACCACAGGGGGGAAGAATCATAGGGAAACTGGAAGGACGAAGTGTGACGAGTATAGGCCAGGAATTTGATATTCACCACTGCTTTCTGTCACGTTTAGAACCACAGGCACTGCTTCTCGAAGGAGAGAAGCATGATCAGCTGCAGCAGCAGAAGATCGCTACACTGTGCAACAGGCTACAAATGACCAACGTCAAAAAGCGGGTGCAATCGCACCAAGAAACAGAGTCGAAGGTAACCGTTTTGGTGGGCCACGTGCTATGGTGTTGGGAAGTATAATGTTGGATTGGGAAGCATAATGTTGCACAAGCGTACTGACCTCTAAGTCTGTAATCTTTCCACATGGGCGTCTTTCAAAGGGTAAATACTGCCGTGATCTCGTTTTTACGGAGGACAATGCTCGACTGCATCGGACGAAGCAGGTGGAGAAGTTCTTGGAATTTTAGCAAATTCGGCGATAGTACTGGCCTGCCCGTTCCCCACACTTGAACCCCATCGATCATGTGTAATGCTTTGCAACGACCATCCACTGTTCCGAAAGGGGCTGTTGGAGGAATTAAATGCTCTACCACAAGAACTCGTCACCAGTCTTGCAGCCAAAATAGGATGACATCGCAGAGCACACACTGCTGTCAGCAGTGATTATACATTCTACCAAACTACTTGTACTCTCAGGGGACCATTAAAAATAGCGATGATCATAATGTAGTTTCTGTCTCTGAATAAAACTGTCATTTCTGTTTGTCTCACTTCTATACTGTACTATAATATACACTCCTGGTAATGGAAAAAAGAACACATTGACACCGGTGTGTCAGACCCACCATACTTGCTCCGGACACTGCGAGAGGGCTGTACAAGCAATGATCACACGCACGGCTCAGCGGACACACCAGGAACCGCGGTGTTGGCCGTCGAATGGCACTAGCTGCGCAGCATTTGTGCACCGCCGCCGTTAGTGTCAGCCAGTTTGCCGTGGCATACGGAGCTCCATCGCAGTCTTTAACACTGGTAGCATGCCGCGACAGCGTGGACGTGAACCGTATGTGCAGTTGACGGACTTTGAGGGAGGGCGTATAGTGGGCATGCGGGAAGCCGGGTGGACGTACCGCCGAATTGCTCAACACGTGGGGCGTGAGGTCTCCACAGTACATCGATGTTGTCGCCAGTGGTCGGCGGAAGGTGCACGTGCCCGTCGACCTGGGACCGGACCGCAGCGACGCACGGTTGCACGCCAAGACCGTAGGATCCTACGCAGTGCCGTAGGGGACCGCACCGCCACTTCCCAGCAAATTAGGGTCACTGTTGCTCCTGGGGTATCGGCGAGGACCATTCGCAACCGTCTCCATGAAGCTGGGCTACGGTCCCGCACACCGTTAGTCCGTCTTCCGCTCACGCCCCAACATTGTGCAGCCCACCTCCAGTGGTGTCGCGACAGGCGTGAATGGAGGGACGAATGGAGACGTGTCGTCTTCAGCGATGAGAATCGCTTCTGCCTTGGTGCCAATGATGGTCGTATGCGTGTTTGGCGCAGTGCAGGTGAGCGCCACAATCAGGACTGCATACGACCGAGGCACACGGGGCCAACACCCGGCATCATGGTGTGGGGAGCGATCTCCTACACTGGCCGTACACCTCTGGTGATCGTCGAGGGGACTCTGAATAGTGCACGGTACATCCAAACCGTCATCGAACCCATCGTTCTACCATTCCTAGACCGGCAAGGGAACTTGCTGTTCCAACAGGACAATGCACGTCCGCATGTATCCCGTGCCACCCAACGTGCTCTAGAAGGAGTAAGTCAACTACCCTGGCCAGCAAGATCTCCGGATCTGTCCCCCTTTGAGCATGTTTGGGACTGGACGAAGCGTCGTCTCACGCGGTCTGTACGTCCAGCACGAACGCTGGTCCAACTGAGGCGCCAGGTGGAAATGGCATGGCAAGCCGTTCCACAGGACTACATCCAGCATCTCTACGATCGTCTCCATGGGAGAATAGCAGCCTGCATTGCTGCGAAAGGTGGATATACACTGTACTAGTGCCGACATTGTGCATGCTCTGTTGCCTGTGTCTATGTGCCTGTGGTTCTGTCAGTGTGATCATGTGATGTATCTGACCCCAGGAATGTGTCAATAAAGTTTCCCCTTCCTGGGACAATGAATTCACGGTGTTCTTATTTCAATTTCCAGGAGTGTATTATACCGCAGTACTTATTTATATGTTTGGCCCGTGCCACGGAGCTAGGCAGTGACACATTCGAAACTTTCTGTCCTCTTAAGTTTTCACACTGCTTCCTGGTCGTAACCGCCGGCCGGAGTGGCCGAGCGGTTCTAGGCGCTACAATCTGCAGACGCGCGCCTGCTACGGTCGTAGGTTCGAATCCTGCCTCGGGCATGGATGTGTGTGCTGTCCTTAGGTTAGTTATGTTTAATTAGTTCTAAGTTCTAGGGGACTGATGATCTCAGATGTTAAGTCCCATAGTGCTCAAAGCCAGTCTAGTCGTAACCCTATATACTTACACGCTGTGAAGTGCTCAAAATGTTCACCACTAATTTTGAGTAGGGTGCTGCAGGACTCTTGGTGTCTTTTGTAGGCCTTACGTCATATCTGATGCGACTGCATCAAGTAATCTATTTGCAGGACCTATGGCTGCTCCAGTATGCACAAGGTAACATACAGTACCTAAGTGACATTACTTTACACACACTAACAAAAACAGAACTGAAGTATGGTATATTTATTGATTGCCAAAATGCCCATACGTACCAGTAGGACATTACATTTAGATACTTGAGTGTCTAAGCTCTTTTGGTAGCTGAAACTTCTATTTTCTTTTGTAACTACATTTATGAACTCCGAGAAGTGCATTTGATCATATCAGTGCCTTGTTTATTGTACACAGGTATTTTGTGTGTGAAATCTTATGGGACTTAATTGCTAAGGTCATCAGTCCCTAAACTTTCACACTACTTAACCTAAATTATCCTAAGGACAAGCACATATACCCATGCCCTAGGGAGGACTCGAACCTCCGCCGGGACCAGCCACACAGTCCAATACTGCAGCTCCTTAGACCGCTCTGCTAATCCCTCGTACACAGGTATTAAGCTGTTTCATCTTTCCTTAATATCTACAACCCTAAAAATGCTTAATATATAATGGCTTCACCATTATGCTTGTTAATAACATTTTGATTTCGTTTCCTCTGTTGTATGTAGATGTGCGCTACAGTACCTCAATTCACCCCACTGTATTACATTTTTGAAAGTGAGGAGTGTTTTTCTACATGTTTCTACTCTTTAGGAATGCTGTTGTATATCTCTTGTCATCAGATATATTATGTAGTGACTTTTCTTGTACCATCTGATCCGTTACGTTGTTGTTGTTGTTGTGGTCTTCAGTCCAGAGACTGGTTTGATGCAGCTCTCCATACTACTCTAACCTGTTCAAGCTTTATCTCCCAGTACCTTCTGCAACCTACATCCTTTTTAGTCTGCATAGTGTATTTATCTCTTCGTCTCCATCTACGATTTTTACCCTCCACGCTTCCCTCCAACGCTAAATTGCTGATACCTTGATGCCTCAGAACATTTCGTACCAACCGATCCCTTCTTCTAGTCACGTTGTGCCACAAATTTCTCTTCTATCCAATTCTGTTCAATACCTCCTCATTAGTAATGTGATCTACCCATCTAATCTCCAGCATTCTTCTGTAGCACCACATTTCGAAAGCTTCTATTCTCTTCTTGTCCAAACTATTTATAGTCCATGATTCACTTCATACAAATACTTTCAGAAACGACTTCCTGACACTTAAATTTATACTCGATGGTAACAAATTTCTTCAGAAACGCTTTCCTGCCCATTGCCGGTCTACATTTGATATCCTCTGTTCTTCGATCATCATCAGCTATTTGGCTCCCCAAATAGCGAAATTCCTTTACTACTTTAAGTATCTCATTTTCTAATCTAATACCCTCAGTATCACCCGACTTAATTCGACTACATTCCATTAAACGCATTTTACTTTTGTTGATGTTCATATTATATCCTCATTTCAAGACACTGTCTATTCCGTTCAACTGCTGTTCCAGGTCCTTTGCAGTCTCTGACAGAATTACGATGTCATCGGCGAACCTCAAAAGTTTTATTTTTTCTTGATGGATTTTACCACTTGCTCCGAAATTTTCTTTTGTTTCGTTTACCTCTTGTTCAAGTCCCTGGAAATTCTGTTGGTGTCAGGGGCACCTTACTTTAATATGATATGAATACGTTTCCTAAAATCTTGCTCCAGCATCTATATTGACACTGTTGAAGACCTTTCACAATACCATTTCGGAAGAGCAAAATCCGATACTGAGGAATGTATCACAATCATAACTTCAAATGGCATCGGAGTAGTCAACGTTCGCCGTCTTAGTATCAAAGTCTTCTAACACTAGCACCTACCAACGTTCACGTGACTTAACGAAATCTCATGTTTTATCACAGAAATTTACTCTTTCCCACTTACAGTTGTTTTTCGTCCACCCTAGTGTGCAACAAATTCTTGCCTGCAGAACTCGTTTCATAATTGAGGTACGTGTTGATGAATGTAGCTTATGCAAGAATTAAACGCACTCACCTCCCATCATGATATTTCCTCCCTCTTTAGGGTCATGTTTACGAGAAAAAGAAAAAAAGAAGGCCGCTCGCTGTTGTTTTTTAATCTGCGCGGTCGCCCGATCCTCCAGTTTTCCAGTAGATTTACGCCGCCCTGGAGCAAGCGTGACGCGAGCGCGCCTGGTGGGGCTGGAATCGCATTAAAACTCAGCCACGTAAACAAACAGGGGCGAAAAAAAATAATAAAACGAGTTTGGTTGGCCACCTGTTGTTTCCCACAACGCAATGCTCAGTAGGGTTTGCCGCGCTACTCCTGGGCGAGAAAAGAACAAAATGTGGGGACAGCAATTTATCAGCGTCCAGCCTGCGCCCCTAGCGACTTCTGCGTGTTGTGTACCGTCGAGAGAAATTGTTTTTACCGCACACAGTGGATTTAAAAGAGTGCGCTTCAATTTTCCACTCCTCCGGCTTTAGTGTCCTCTGCTATATATGATTAAGTAAAACAAATAATACGAAAGTGGTTTGCCAGGTCTGCTAAAAAAGGAAGAAAAATATTTGTCTCGTCAATCATTCATCTTACTTCACTAGATAGTCTCCTTTGACGGATAGACACTTGGTCCAGTGATCCTCCAGTTTTTTTTATCCCATCGGAAAAAAATACATTATTTCAAAATTTAAAGTTAGGAAACAACAAGAAAGCACTTGGGGCTGTCTGGTAAACAGGGTGGAGGGGGAACCAATTCAAAGTCCAATTCATACACTTTCAACATTGTTGTGTCCATCCTGGTAGCTGAGTGGTCAGTGCGACAGATTGTCATACCTAACCGTCCATGTTCGATTCCCGGCTGGGTGGCAGATTTCCTCCACTCGGTTACTGGTTGTTGTCCTTCTCACCATCATTTCACCCCCATCGACACTCAAGCCGCCGAAGTGGTGTCAACTCGAGAAACTAGCTACACGGCATTTCCATTTACCATTGTTGTCGCTGAGGTGAGAGAGAGTGCATTATCCTGACGAAGGATTACATTTTTGTGAGTCAATTTTCAAACCGTCCAATAGTGATGCATAGTTGGGTCTGGTTATGATTCCCCAAACAATGAGGCTTATTTCCATTCTTTCACAGAAATTTACTAGACTTATCAAACCACTCCTGATAATAACAGATTGGATGACGTCGAAATTTGCACAGAAATGCATCATTTTTCTGTTACACCATTGCGACATCCTGATTAATAGCGAGTTGCTCCATATTGGAAGCCGGCCGTTTCTGCCGAACGGTTCTCGGCGCTTCAGTCCAGAACTGCGCTGCTGTTACGGTCAAAGGTTCGAATCCTGCCCCAGGCATGGGTCTGTGTGATGTCTTTAGGTTAGTTACGTTTAAATAGTTCTACGTTCTAGGGGACTGATGACCTCAGATCAGATAGTGATCAGAGCCATTGGAACCATCCATTTTGGAACGCAATCCACCAGCTTTTCCGCGTGGCGTGGTTCCGAAAAGTTCTCGATAATTTTCCGGAGATACGCGGCACTACAAGTCTGAATACAGGTCGTGTAATTCCCATGCATAACAAACCAGTGAATTATCTGTGCATAAGTGTTGCACGACAGCATTTGAGATGCGTTTCATCAGACTCAGATATGGCTAATTTGGTGGCCAAGACATCAATGTGAGTTTCTATAAAGATCTTCAAATCACAGATTCATGATTCTCACCTTGTGACTTGCAGAGTTATACTGATGTAAGATGCCATAGCAATCAGGGAAGATGTCAAGCATGTTGCTTGCAATAATACTGACTCTCTAACGAGAGTACCAGGTACCTGTAGGCAGACTACGCTGCTCCTTTTTCGGCGCTCCAATGGCTTGCACCTGGTAGCTGGAGGTATGGAGTTGGGGAGAGTCAAACGGGTTGCCGGTCTACAAGCAAGGGCTTTATTTGTACAGGTGCGTTCTGAACATTCTCAATAACGGTGGGCGGGTGGCACCTTTTTTTTTCTTTTTTTCTTTTTTTTCCCGAACTGGTGGTCTTAGAGGAACGCTTTGCCATTTTATTCACTCATGTGTCAATGTCGCATCCCTCTGTGATCACTAAACAGGAGGACACGGCATATGAGCTCTGATAAATCTTGAGCATCCTTACCTGCTTTGTATCACGTTCAGATCGTTTTGAACGGTCCCTGGTGGCTCTGAGCTGTAAAAAGAGTGCTTTCACGCTGCACTCCAAATGGATGCCATCGTGTTAGATAGGGATGTAGCATCGCAATATCCTGAGAAAATGGGATGAAACGCCCGAGGGTGTCAACAATGTCAAAGACTGTGAAGAACCTCTTCCAGTTGCTCTTAGCACTGTGAGCTATCGGTTTCTACAGCGACACGTGTGGGAACCATTAGCCCAGGGAAATAGGTAGCACCGATATCGTTTATGCCCCCATTGAGGCCTTGTAGAGCCGATTCGGAGCGGCCGTGTGTTGCTAGTCCACCCATAATAAAACCGCATTATTTCACTGCTGGGTGTAACGGTTCTGACCTTCATCGCAGAGGCCTCAGAAGAAGAGCTCACAAGTGGGAAAGAGCCCCTGTGAGGACCTTCCGATAATGTGAAACGTTGACATCGGCATTTGGCAGAACTGTGCTGAAATGTGGTGCCAGTGTGATATCGTTAACCCACCTTACACGTCATGTGAACGTCTGAGTTGTGGTCTTCCGAAGCGTCGACATCTTTCTGTTTGATGCATCATGAGCCCGAGGGTATGTTGCAGCGTGCCATGGGGTTTGCACCGTTACAAAGGAAGTTTGTACTTAACTTTCTGGCAAATTTCGAACTTATTTATCGCAATATATGGTAACTACAGTATTTCGAGAAAGTGATTCTATAATTCTGTGGCACATTGTAGTGTAGTTACTGACTTATTATGTGAAGAAGTTAAGATTTGCTTGACGCAATATGACTGATACGCAGGGAGGCGCTGGCGCCAGTTTCTTTGTCTGTTCGATTCACCCGGATCGATTGTTTCCCTCTCGCGTTGCTTATATTTCCATCGTTGGCCTGTGGTGGTGCTGGTGGGCTGGCGGGCAGACTGGGTTTTGTCTTCGGAACGGCCGGTACGTGTCGCTGCTCAGTGGGTGAAACTTCTGTTGCGTGGAGCTAGCTGGATTTCACCGGTGTATGTGGCTCGGAGTGCGGAAGCGGGCCTGTTATTGCAAGTTCTTGAGGCGTGACTGAGACATGGTCTTGTACACAGAACGCTGAGCAATGTGTCATTTATTTTGGCTAGTAGAGTTGAACTATGCACCATGCAGCTGTATATTTAAGAAGCAGACATTCAAGCCTTCTAGTTTTGCACTCGGGCCTACCCGTGTTATCACTAGCTTCTACCTTTTCTTATGAGTGCCAATATTTTATTGGAACTGCGACGTACTGGTGTATTAATATTTTGCTTTGTCTTATCGTTGCCCTTTTAAAAGTAGTCTGTTTGTGCGAGGGCAGTTATACATATTTTTAAATTTGAGGTCTACAGTTAATTCTTTTAACCATTTTTAGTTTGCCTTTGTCTTGATGTGATCTTTCTTTGCAGAATTTTATCTCACTATATTCTAGGGCTGTTAACATTGTTTCTTTTGGCTGTGGATGTGTGTTTGCGCTTTTCTGTTGCAGCACTGCAGCGGGCACCTAGTCCGTGTCTAAATCGATGTCCGGAGTACGACGCCTTGGCCGACCTGTACCAGATGGAACGGAAGGTTCCTTCGGCCGCGGGGGAAATGGCAACCGATATGGCGGCCACTGAGTCCTTCTGGTTGCAGTGAGTGGGAATCTTGCGGTAAGGTAAGTTTCCTGTCCATTGGGACGCCAGGACGTCTGTTCCGTTTGCTACACTGCTTATATATTTAGCTTCAAAACCATAAAGGAAGGAAACTAGTGTTCTGAATTATACCTTACGTGCAGCGGGAGTTGAACTTATGTACATGTTAAAGAGAAATACTTGTTGGTTAGCGGAAACTGGAAATTATGTGAATTGTCCTATAGCGCTTGCCCAGGTGACCTATTTAAAAGAAACTTATTACACCTTTATTATTCTAGTGCCCTTGTTAAATGAAACTGATTTTATCTTTTATTATTGAAGTGCTTACATTTAGTATAGAAGTTATAATAAGTTTTTGTTTGCACCTAATTCAATTAGAAAGGTATTGTGTAATGTATTTTTCTGACTTGTAAATAAGAGACATTTGTAGAAAATTTTTTGCAAATACTGCCTCCTTTGGGTTTAACTTTTGATCAGTAATAAATTAGTTGTATTTTGCTAGTCCTCTGTACTCGTTATTAATTCACTTGACACCGGTTTGTTCGTAAAATCCACGTTGCAATCATTTCTTGTTACTATTCGTATAAAAGTGTCTGTTGGGTTGCATCCGAGAATGGGAGGGCTGCAATACGATGCCAGCAGCATCTTTCCCTCTGTATTCAGCATAGGCCGACGACAGCTACAGTCACAGCGGAAGATATGGTAAGACTCAAAGTTAAGCGCTGGCACATCAGTCGCGAACAATAGAGCAGAGAAGGCTGTGAGACAACGTAAGCTAACTTCACCGCTGACCGACCGCTCTCCAGGACGACAACGCGACAGCAGCTGCCTCGCTGCGAAGAGGACATAGGCGCCGAGCCCGACTGTTCGTGGCCAGTCGAACAGCTTCAAGACTAGTCACTTTGCTTGTACTATGTAGTGTTGACTATACTGAAGAAATTTGTTTCTTGTGTATGTCTCTGCTTCCGACACATTTGTGTAACACAAAGTTAAGTATTGTAATGGCTCATTTTATAACAAAACTCACTAACATTCTTTGAATGTTGTCTAGCGATCAGAGAAACAGGTTTTTTAGATGCCTCACGTTTGACGACTAGGCAGGATTTAACATACGGAGGCGAGAGGTCAATGGATCCCATAGTCACAAGCAAAGCCGAAAGCCACTACAGATTCCCAGTTTCATTTTGCAATGGGCTTTTGTGTTTTTCTGGCTCCTTATTTCCACCTTGTGTTTTCTTTCCAGGGTTGTGTTTACTTGCTTGAACAGTATTTTTTATAGTATTTTTGCTCGTCATTGTTTTCAGGTGGGCGTTACAGAAATTTTCTTTGCTTGAGTGCTTATTTTTGTTGCTTGCTTCGTCTGTTTCTTGCATTTTAATAGCCCCCTGCTCAGGCGCCTCAGCTGCGAGCGATAGATGCAACATAACTATTACACATGTTTCGGTTCAAGACCCAGCAAATCTCAACGCTGGTAAACACGGTACAGCTACTCGTGACGAGTCAAGCCAAAAATAGGGTGCAACAGGCAACAACTGTAGCTCCAAGTGCCACACCGCCTTTTTGTCATTTTCGCGTTAAAGACGAGGAATGGATCGAGCAGTTGCAACAGTTTGAAGCCCACATAATTTCTCACAACGTACCACATACTGTGAAACTATATTACTTTGCTTTTCGCGGACAAGTGCTTCGTAGAGCTAGTTCTGAAGGATTGCAGAAGAGTTTCTGTGAAGTTTGGAAACTAGGAGACGAGGTTCTGGCAGAATTGAAGGCTGTGACAGTGGGTCGTCAGTCGTGCTTGGGTAGCTCAGTTGGTAGAGCACTTGCTCGCGAAAGGCGAAGGTCCCGAGTTCGAGTCTCGATCCGGTTCATAATTTTAATCTGCCAGAAAATTTCACTCTGCCTTTTGGCAGTGCTTCCCCACCCGCCATTTTCCAACGATATTTGGAATAGCTGGCTACTGAAGTACCAAACTGTTCAAACTACTGGGACGATATTGTCATAGCAGGTCGTACACCTGAAAAACACAATGCAAATTTGCGTGCTTTGTTATTTGTGTTATCTGATACAGGACTAAAGTGTAGATTCGACAAGTGCGCTTTCTTTAAACCTGAGTTACAGTATCTGGTCATGCTATGAACAGTCAAGGTGTAGATCCTCTTCGGTCACATTTGTTAGCAATGTGGGACCTATCATTTCCTCGATATCTCACAGATTAGCAGTTAGTTTTAGGGGAAATCAACTATTATATTCGGTTCATACAAAATGCTACACAAATCGCAGCTCCATTTCATCGCTTGCGTCTGACGACGGTCCCCTTTGTTTGGATACCTTATCAAAAATTTAAAGATGCATTGCCCAGTGATCACTGCTTGGTTCACTTTGGCCCTGACAAGGCAGTTGTGTTTCAAGTTGACGCTTCGCCTTACAGAACTGGTGCAGTGCATTTACACAGAATTTGTGATAAAGACAGGCCTAATGTTTTCGCATCAAAAGTGTTGTCCAAAGCTCAGTGTAACTATTCACAAATAGAGAAAGAGGCATTGGCTATTGAGTATGGTGTCACCAAATTCCACAACTATTTGCGTGGCAGAAACTTCTGATTAGTAACGGATGACAAGCCATTGACGGCTTTGTTCTTTCACTGAAGCCTGTTGCTGTATGCAATGCCCAAAAATTGCAAACATGGGCTTTGTTTTTGTCTCAGTACTAGTACGAGACTGTATATCGTTCGACAGCTCAATATGGTAATGCAGACGCACTTTCACGTCTTTCGATTGGCCTTAATATAGACTTTGACACTTCTGCTGCATCTTGGTGTCACATCGATGCTCAGGCTTCTGAATTTCTTCAGTCTTTTACGCTAAACTATAAGAAAATTGCAAAGGCCACGGAAGCTGATCCAAATTTGAACATTTTGTTGAAGTATACTAGCACATCTTGGTCTAGTTCCTTGCATAGCATAAAGAACTTCGTAGAACGCCGATACTTTGAATTTCGGCATAGCCTTGCTATATGGCATGGTCTGATTCTTGTTCCAAATGACAGTGGGCAGTCACGTGCGTCTATCCCCAAAATTTTGGAAAAAGGAGTGTTGCAATTACTTCATCAAGAACACTGGGGGATTTTTCATACGAAACAGCTCGTCGACGCTGTACTTGGGGATGTATGGACAACCAAATAGAACAGATGACGTCAAAGTGTCAAGCATGTGCGGAAAATCAGTTCGCTCATCCACAAAAATTCTCTGCTTGTCCCAAGTCACAATCACAATGGCAACGTGTGCACATGGACCTTTTTGGAGCATTCGTTGTTTGACTGTGGTAGACACTTATAGCATGTTACCTTGTGCTGTGCCAGTGAACTCGACAGCGTCACGCAGCGCAATTCAGGCATTGTCTTCTATTTCTTGCCTCGAAAGTCTGCCTAAAGTCATAGTGTCGGACAACGGCCCTCAGTTCACGTTACGTGAATTTCAATCGTTCTGCGAACGCAATTTCATACAGCATCTAATTAGTACACCGTTCCATCCACAGTCGAACAGCCAAGCTGAACGCTTTGTCAGAACATTCAAGCACCAGACGGCCAAACTTCGCACCGGACACACGAGAGATCAAGAATTGCAACTGTTTCTCGCCTCGTATTTTTCGCATCCACGAGACGGACTATCGCCGGCAGAATTGCTTCACGGCCGCCACCATCGCACACTACACAGCATCCGCACCAAAGGTGGGCCGCAGGTGTTGCTTCGCGCCGCATGATATTGTGTTTTTCACGGTATTTACCGGCACCAGACAGTAGGCACGAGGTGAAATCAAATGGTTCAAATGGCTCTATGGGACTTAATATCTGAGGTCATCTGTCCCCTCGAACTTAGAACTACTTAAACCTAACTAACCTAAGGACATCACACACAACCATGCCCGAGGCAGGATTCGAACCTGCGACAGTAGCGATCGGACGGTTGCAGACTCAAGCGCCTAGAACCGCTCGGTCACACTGGCCGGCGAGGCGAAATTCTTAGAGACTTGGCGCATATATATATATATATATATATATATAATCAGTTGAGGCCCAGGCGGCTTGCAGCGCCGACATCACAATCAAACTCTCCACTCTCGTGTGCTCGTTTATCCTTCAGTATTTTCAGAATGAGATTTTCACTCTGCAGCGCAGTGTGCGCTGATATGAAACTTCCTGGCAGATTAAAACTGTGTGCCCGACCGAGACTCGAACTCGGGACCTTTGCCTTTCGCGGGCAAGTGCTCTACCATCTGAGCTACCGAAGCACGACTCACGCCCGGTACTCACAGCTTTACTTCTGCCAGTGTCTCGTCTCCTACCTTCCAAACTTTACAGAAGCTCTCCTGCGAACATAGCAGAACTAGCACTCCTGAAAGAAAGGATAGAGCGGAAACATGTCTTAGCCACAGCCCGGGGATGTTTCCAGAATGATATTTTCACTCTGCAGCGGAGTGTGCGCTGATATGAAACTTCCTACCACATACTGTGAAACTATATTACTTTGCCTTTCGCGGACAAGTGCTTAGTAGAGCTAGTTCTGCTAGGTTCGCAGAAGAGCTTCTGGGAAGTTTGGAAAGTAGGAGACGAGGTACTGGCAGAATTGAAGCTGTGAGCATCGGGCGTGAGTCGTGGTTCGGTAGCTCAGTTGGTAGAGCACTTGCCCGCGAAAGGCAAAGATCCCGAGTTCGAGTCTCGATCAGGCACACAGTTTTAATCTGTCTAGAATAGGACTTCGTGAGATGCTGTTGAAACAAGTTTGTGCATGCTGGGGTTTGTTAAATTGCAACACGCCACTCTCATTCCATGAGCAGAAAAGTCATGGTAGCTATTTGGGCTATTTTGCATTAGAAATGGTATTTGATGGTACATTTAATAGAAAATGCTGTTATGTATGGATTGTTATTGGCCAGAAAGGGACAATTTGCGAGTATTGATTAATAACTTACTTGATGAGGAGCCAAATGATTCCGATAGGCGGCCGGTGTGGCCGAACGGTTCTAGGCGCTACAGTCTTGGAACAGCGCGACCGCTTCGGTCACAGATTCGAATCTTGCCTCGGGCATGGGTGTGTGTGATGACCTAAGGTTTAGTTAGATTTAATCAGTTCTAAGTTCTAGGGGATTGATGACCTGAGAAAAATAATGGCTTTGAGCACTATGGGACTTAACTTCTTTGAACTACTTAAACCTAACTAACCTAATGACATCAAACACATCCATGCCCGAGGCAGGATTCGAACCTGCGACCGCAGCGGTCGGCTATGAAGGTGAAAATAATAGTTATTGCCTGGTTGAGGATGGGATGACTAAACGGGAAAAGAAGTTTCACGGCGTAATGTTAGATCATGGTCACATATCACTACGCATCTTCCAGGCGTCTTTGACGATGCCAAACTTTGTGCTACACCGTTACAATGCTGCAATGTTTTAGTATTTTCTTATATTATAGAAGAAATGCTCGAAATGCCAAAACGGATGTAGAGATCTCACAGTCACAGAAGTTCTTAATCGGTTTGTCAGTGACTGTGAGATGCTTTCCTCTATCAGTGAAATTATTGCATTGGGTGAGAAATTAGAAGAGTATGGCTCAATATCTGTGACGGTATGTGACTAATCATTAATTGACTAATAATTAATAAATAGTATGCCAGTTTATTATTGCCATTGTCTGTTAATAAGACAGAAGCTCTCCGGAGTAGCTTTCAGGAGTAAAGCTGTGAGGAAGGCTGATGACTCGTGCTTGGGTAGGTCAGTTGGTAACCCCCAGTAATAACTTATAGTTGAATAAACCACTAGTTACAATGTTAAAATATTCATAATATCTAAAAAAAACTGGATGACGTGTACTACACCCCACACAACATTAGCCTTATCACTCCAGGCCAAAACTCCGCCGAGTTAACAGAAGATTATAATTCGAGTTTAAATCTTACGGAAGTGTAAACATTAAATTCAGAAAAAAGCCACCAGGATAAACTTAATCTTTCGTTTACCGACAATATCCAGCAATTTTACTACAACACAAGAGTGTAATTTTCTCCAACTCTGCCTTCCTTCACAGACGAACTTGCTGATTGAATTTACAGTGTATTTAACTGAACACCATTAAACTGTCTGACAGATTAATTGAGAGGAAGTAGTCAATAAGCAAGCTTCATTCATCGGACCCAAGGGCCTGCTGCAGCCCACTACGTTGCTCCCCTGACATGACGCCTAGTTACTCTTTTTATGTCGGCGTATAGATAGCCAAATGTACGTCACAGTACTTCCCGACATGGAAACACGTGTCACCTGAGTACTTGCAGCGACTGACAAGATTTGTAAATACTTAATGTGATTAGAATAGTGTGTCAGAATTTTCCATCAATATGTTACGCCTGTATTGAATGTGGTGTTCACCATTTTGAACACCGTCTGTGATGAACAGCGTTGAGGAGTAAACGGAACATTATCTTTGCTGAACTTAAGATGCCCAAGCACTGATTTACGTGTTCGTTCCTGGCATTACAGAGCTTGCACTGGCTCAGGGTTCGTCCCAAAATTGTCAAATTCTATTTCTAAATTGACGTATTACGACTCCTTTCTCAGGTCATTCACTCTGTGTACAACATTTTGAATGACCTTACACAGTTCATCCATTTTAAATACTTATTTCACTTCTGCATTGTTTCAACTCTCTTGGCTGGGCAGCGGAGTACTGATTCCGCTGCCAGCCCAGCCTTGCCCCTCTGGGACAAGCAAATGAAACAGCGGTCGAAAAGAGGGACGCCAGTTCTGTAATGATTCACAACATTTGGAGTTACGATAGTCTGTCCAGGTCAAGAGCTAAGTGAATAATCGCAACCGGGCGATCGCCAGCAGGTGTTTCGTGTGTGTGTACTGGCAGCTCAGTGAGGTGGCAATTCTTGGGCGTCGGGTGGGAGATCGGCGGTAGCCAAATATTGACTAGTTTCACGGGCGGGCGCGCTCCGTTAATGGCGGCCAATTAACGACTAAATGGAACGTCAACACCGGCCGTTGCCGCAGGCGGCCGGGATCACACCGCCCGCCGGATCACAGGGAGGAGGGGCCTCAGGGAGCAATGGGACCGCCACATCACCCAGAGCTGCGGCGAAGTACTGTGTTGTTGGAACTTGCTGGCAGGTTGAAACTGTGTGCCGGACTTTTAATTCTCACTGGCAAGTGCTCCACCAGCTGAGCCACCCAAGGATGAGCCATGATCAGCTCTCACAGCTATAATTCCCTCATTCCCTACCTTCCAAACTTCACAGAGGCTCTCCTGCGTAACTTTCAGGAGATCTGTGAAGTTTAGGACATGAGGTCCTGGCGGAAGTAAAGCTGTAAGGAAGGGAGATGACTCGTGCTTGGGTAGCTCAGTTGGTAACCAAGTGCCCGCCTCGGTCATGGAAAACGATACACCACCTTCGTGCGTGTAATGTGGTATCAAGTCACGAATATCCAACGACACACCGACTCTAAGCTACTGTATTAACGGACTCCTCCTTTTCCCCGGACACCAATCAATATTGCTTCACGTGCATATGATTTCTCGACCTTTAGCAACTGACGCAGAAGACCTTAGTTTGTTGTCTTCGCTAAACACTTAATGGGACTGAACCTTGGACATTTATCTCCCCCCCTCCCCCTTTACCCCACCACCCTTTTGAGCTTGACTAATGGTGGTACCTGTAAAACGCCCACAACGTTCTCAGCCGCACACCGAGGTAGCGACGCTTTTCGCAAATTACAAGTAGTTAAGCATTGCTTTCGTTAACGCCCCCCCTCCCCCCCCCCTCCACTAACAGAGTTCGGGAGTGCCAGGCTCAGCATCGCACTGCAGACAAAGGCATGGATTGTAAACAGCGAGGAGGAAAGAGATTGGCCGATACATGGTAAGCTGCATTCACTGAGATATTAGCACAGCTGAATGAAGCAGTTGTAGATATTCTTACATCCAATTCTTGGAGATAGAAAACGCTGATGGCAGTGGACAAAAATCATCCAGTTGCATCATTTCTTAAACAAGTTCTTTTCGCTGAAATTGCACAGTCAGTCGACAAATTAATTTTATATATCTTTCGAATAAATGTTTTTTGTATCCTTACGTTTTACATTATTTTTATCCGTACACATGTACTAATTATAATAAAAAATTACAGAACCTTGGATTCAATCGCATCGAGAAAATTACTGGAAATAATTATGGGCAACGCCTGAAAGCCGATTTTTATAACAATGGGTGGCAGGTAAGGGTAGGGAAAAAGAAAAAAATGAAATTATAATGAAGTCCAGATCTATAGCTGCTTACAGGCGTTGATAAATACCAATGGGGACAGTTGAAAAATGTATGCCCTGACCGAGACTCGACCCCGGGGTTTCCTGTTTGCACGTCAGACGACCCATCCGCCTAACCCATCGAGGAGATCCCGGGTTGGAGTCTCCGTTGATATTTATCAACGCCTGTAAGCAGCTTAAGGTCTGTATTTCGTTATAATTTCATTCTTCGAGAGCTACAAGATCATCAATGGTATCTGTACAGATACCAACTTCATATCGAAAAGAAAAAAGTATGACTCTGGAAGTCTTAGGTCCGTCCAGAACGGCCTACTGTGAAATGAAAACCGGGAATGAACGGCGGAAAAAAGGGATGGGGATGCCAGCACTTGCCCCCGCCGAAAGAAAAGGTCACACGTTCGAGTTCTGTTCCGGCACATGCTTTGAATCTGCCAGGATTTTTTGTTCAATCCTGCCGGGTCGTTGTTCAAATGGCTCTGAGCACTATGGGACTTAACGTCTGAGGTCATCAGTCCCCTAGAATTTAGAACTACTTAAACCTAAGTAACCTAAGGCCATCATACACATCCATGCCCGAGGTAGGATTCGAACCTGCGACCGTAGCAGTCGCGCGTTTCCGGACTGAAGCGCCTAGAACCGCTCGTTGTGGAGTGTCTAGAAAACTACTTTTCTCGGATCGTTAGACAACAATTCAAGCACATTGTATTAATGAGTTTTATTACAAAAAGGTGAATGACAATACTTAACTCTGAATATTACACAGATGTGTCGCAAGCAAAGGGCGACATGCAAAATAATCAGTGTTCTTCAGTACAAACAGTCCTAATACAAGCGAAGTAATAGAGTTGACGCTGCTTTCCAGTCCGCTAGTCTAGAAGCTTCTCTTCGACTGGGCTGCTAGGAGTCGGGCGCGGTGCTTATGTCGTCTTCGCATAGAGCCCGATGCTGTCGCGTTGTCGTCCTGGATTGGTGTGTGATTGGCCGAGGTTTTGTCACAGCCCTCTCAGCTCTATCGTTCCGGAACGGCGTGCCGGCGCTTGACTTTACGCCGTAACAAGTTCCATATCAGCGAACACTCCGCTGCAGAGTGAAAATTGATTCTGGATACTGTGTTGTTATTGGTGTCGTAGTTTAGTCAGCAGAATGGTTTAAAGCAGCTCTCCACGATAGTCTACAACTTGCAAGCCTCTTCGTCTGTGCTTAACTGCTGACCTTACAGCTATTTGAACTTCACTACTATAGTCACACCTCGGCCTACCTCCTCAGCTTTTATCCGTCATACGTCTCAGTTAACTTCTTTACTATTTCTTCATGCCTCAGGATGTGTCCTACCAACAGAGGCCTTCTTTTAGTGATGTTCTTTCTCCATAATTGGCAACGGCCTTGATGCAGTGGATGCAAAAGTACCCGTCAAATCATCGAAGTTAAGCTCTATCGGGCGTGGTCGGCATTTCGATGGGTGACCGTCCGGGCTGCCATACGCTGTTGCCATTTTTCGGGATGCACTCAGCCTCGTGATGCCAATTGAGGAGCTACTCTTCCGAACTCCGGTCAAAGAAAACCATCGTAACGACCAGGAGGGCAGTGTGCTGACCACATGCCCCGCCTATCTGCATCCTCAGCTAATGATGACACGGCGGTCGGATGGTCCCGATGGGCCACATGTGGCCTGAGGGCAGGGGCTCCATAATTCAGTCCCAGCAGCTCATCTACAGCTATCCGATATACTTGACAGTGCATGGCAAAGGGTACTTTGTATTCCACTGTTACTCCTGGCCTGTCTTGTACCAGCTGAGAATAGTTCAAAGGAGTAACGATTCATAGTAAGCCGTGTGAGCTCAAAAGTCTCATATTTTTATGTTCGTGGTATCTTCGCCGGATATAAGTAGAAGGGTGCAGTATATTGGCTGACGGTTCTAGGAAAGTATTCTACTAGGAATTTTAAGAGTAAACCACACAGTCAATCAGAATGACTAATTTTCAACACCACCCATTGGACATGGCTGAGTCTGTGACGATGTCGCGCTTACTGAAAGAGCCTGTAACGAAACAGGTACCTCTTCTTCGAATCTTCTCTATTTCCTCTACCAATTCTGCCTGGTACAGATCCCAGAACGACGAGCAGTATTCAAGTATTGGTCGAACGAGGGTTTAAGGTACCTCTTTCGTGGGTGGAATACGCGCTATGTGGGCATTCAAAATGAATCTGTCTGGCATCTACCGACACTGCAATTAATATTACGTGTCCGTTTCACTTTAAATCGCTCCGTACATATACTGTCAGGTACTAAATGGATTTTACAGATTCCAGTGACTGTTCTGCAACCCTTTAACCGAACAATACTGGGCCATTCTGTCCATCCATGCACAATGTGTTACATTTCTCTACGTTTTGGATCGGCTTCCAGTTTCTGCAGCCATTGTTAATGCTCTGCGTATCTTCTTGCACTTCTATACAGTTTCATGGTGTTGCTACTTGTCTGTGTTTAACAGTAGCATAAGCGAAAGCGAGCTTGTGCCGTTATGTACTAGGTCATTCGTATATACTGTGAAAGGGAACGATCCTATAACATGTTCTTGCGATAGGTGTGTACTTACTTTGACTTTCTGTCGTTCCCCAAGGTAGTGTTATAGGTCATATGCTCTTCTTTATATACATAAACGATTTAGAAGACAATCTGAGCAGCCGTCTTATTTCGTATGCAGATGATGCTGTCGTTAATTGAGTAGTAAAGTCATCTGAAGATGAAAATAAATTGCAAAACGATTTAGAAAATATATATATGATGCAAAATTTAGCAATTGACCCTAAATAATGAAAAGTGTAGTGTCTAGCACATGAGTGCTAAAAGGAAACCGTTAAACTTTGGTTACACGATAAATCAGTCAAACGTAAGGGCCGTAAAGTCAATTAATTACCTAGGAACTACAATTACGAAGAACTTCGACTGAGAAGAACACATACAAAATGTTAAGCTCTGATTTCCCTTTTTTTATCATGGTGATCGTTTCTTCGTACGTAGGTCGGTGTGAACAAAATATTTTCGCATTCGGAGGAGACAGTTGGTGATTGGAATTTCGTGGGAAGATTCCGTCGCAACGAAAAACGTCTTTCTTTTAATGATGTCCAGCCCAAATCCTGTACCATTTCACACTCTCTCCCATATTTCGCGATAATACAAAACGTGCTGCCCTTCATTGAACTTTTGCACCCGGGTTCCCGGGTTCGATTCCAGGCGGGGTCAAGGATTTTCTACGCCTCGTGATGGCTGGGTGTTGTATGTTGTCCTTAGGTTAGTTAGGTTTAAGTAGTTCTAAGCTCTAGGGGACTGATGACCATAGCTGTTAAGTCCCATAGTGCTCAGAGCCGTTTTTGAACTTTTGCATTGTAGTAGAATGAAGGCTTTCACGACAGGGTGACATGGCTGTTGATATACTTTCCGGGATGTGAGGTCATGGTCCAAGAACTTTTTCTGCTCCTTACGTTTCGTCCAGGACTGCGCTGGACTTCCTCAGAGGCGCTGCTCCGCTGAGTCTTGCCGACTGACTGGTCAGGTGTCTGAGAGCGACCTATATATTGTGAGAAAGGGGGGCGTGGTTCAGGTGACACGTGATGAGCAGTGATAATCCATAGAAAAGATAAGGTTGACTATCGATTACCACCTTGTCAAGATAAAAATTGTTAGCAATTTTGTAGAGCCACTGTCCATATATCGCTGAGTTTCATAGCCTCCTCTTTCCTATTAAAATTATCGTGATGGTTATAAATTTCAATAGCTTCTCTGTATAGGCGTGGATAGTAATTTAACGTTGTAGATAAAACTTCGGCATTGTACTCCGTCAGTCCTATCCGGTAAGGTTCCCACACCGTGCAGTAGTATTTTAAAAGGGGGGGGGGCAAGCGTAGTGTAGGCAGTCTCCTTATTAGAGCAATGAATAAATATTGTTGCTCTGGTTTACAGTCCGAAGAATGGTTTCATAAAACCCTCCACACTGATTCGTCCTGTTTAAGCCTCTTCATCTCCGCGTAACAGCTTCAACCTACATTCACTTGAACTGTTTATTGTAGTAAAGAGAAATTTATCACCCCCCCCTCCCCCCGCCCCTCACTTCTCCTATTATAATCAAACTAACGATTATGTGTCTGTATGAGTCCTAATCACAGATCACAGGCTCATCTTTCCCATTTCATAATACTGTACCTCTTAATTAGTTAAGCGATTAACCCACCTAAACTTTAGCAACATTCTGTAGCACACCATTTCTAAACCATTTTCCATTTCTTCAAGACCGTTTACCGTCCACATATCACATCCATACAGCGTCGTACTATGAAAATAGTCTCATCAAACAATCTTTAACATAAAATTGCTGGCTAGATATTGAATTTTCTCTACGTCTTCATCCACAGTTATTTTGCTATCGAATTAGGAAACTACATTTACTACTGTTAGTACCTCAGCTGTAAATCGTATTCCCATTAAGACGTCTTATGTAATCTGTCTACACTCCATTGGACTTGTTTCACAGCTCTTGAAGTTAACAAAATAACCGCATTTCAAGGCATTATCCTTTATGTTCATTTTGATAGTAAAATTCCTTTGCCGCCTTAGACAGAATTACAGCATCATCGATTAACGAGTTTCTATTTCTTCTCCCTGATCGCTAATTCTCTTTCTTAATATCTGTTTCGTTTCCTTTAGTGCTTGCTCAGTGTACCACTGCTGCATGTCTTTCAGAGTATTCTACTTACGTCACTGAAATCTAGGTTCTGGACGACTGGTAGATGGTGATGATCCTCCCCGCGTTATCCCTGATAGATTTCTAATTAACAAGAGAGTATTCTAGTCAACACTGTAAGAAGCTTTGTTTGTACTTATAAATGAACCGCTAGCATAGGCTATCAATCTCTGCTTGCCGTATATTCTGTGGCGGAAAACTATCGATTATACGGCCCATAAACCATCAGCATGTTGCTCTCAAGTATAAGCCGATAATGAAGGACATTAGGCTGATTCAATATTTCTAGGTTTCCGGATATCGTTTGACATATCAGCACACTGCACACTGTTTTTCTTTTTTTGTAGGAATGCGTGATGCCTGTTCTTTCGGAACTGTCCGAAAGAACAGACACGACACACAATTCTGCAGCTTTGGTAACTTATATGTAAATTGAATGTGGATAGGGGTCTAAAGGAGAGGAAAGGCTGTCAGCTGCATCGGGTCATTACGCGGAATCAGCGGCGACACGTGTAAATGTGTACCGGACTAGGATTCGAACCTGGGACCTCCTGCTCACTAGGCAGGCGCGTCATCCGCGGCACAGAATAATCTGAGCTGAGCGGACCGTGTCGGCATACCTCAAGGCCAATTTACACTACCATCTAGCGCCACATATTCGCAGTCTCTTTGCACTATAGTCCCTATTCACTCATCTGAGATTCCTACAGGACGTCGGACATATTTGTGCATCCGCACTGAACGAGGCGGATTCATTGTCCAGCTAGGCGCATCAGTTATGTGAATGCGTGGTGTTTGGTCTTTTCTGACATGTCCCTCTCCCACTTCAAAATAGATATAATGTTTTCTTTTTAATTAATAGAACTCACCATGTCGTCCATTGGAGACAAGGATATCCCTAGAAATGCCTCAGGACAGTGAGAGAGGGCCGCTCTTGTTCACTGTTTACATAAAAGACCTGACTGTTTCACGATGGCGCCGCGCGGTGTGGCCGAGAGGTTGTAGGCGCTTTAGTCCGGAACCGCGCTGCTGCTACGGTCACTAGCACACTGGACTGGCATTCTGGAGAAAGACGGTTCAAACCCGCTTCCGGTCATCCACATTTAGGTTTTCCGTGACTTCCCTAAATCGCTTCAGGCAAATGCATGGATGGTTTCTTTGAAAGGGCACGGCCGATTTCCTTCCTCATCCTTCCCTAATCCGAGCTTGTGCTCCGTCTCTAATGACATCGTTGTCGACGCGACGTTAAACACCACTTCATACTTCAGGCTATGGCTACGGTCGCAGGTTCGAATCCTGCCTCGGGAATGGATGTGTCTGGTGTCCTTAGGTTAGTTATGTTGAATTAGTTCTATGTCTAGGGGACTACTGACCTCAGATCTTAAGTCCCATAGTGCTTTGAGCCATTTCAACCGTTTCTTTCACGATGGTGCTGTAGTGTACAGGGAAAAATCGAAAAGTAAGAGGGTACAGGATGACCTGGACACCTGTTTAATACATGAAATGTGTTCGCAGCGAATATGGACAACCATCAGCTGTAGACTGGAATGTCGAGAATGAATATTTATGCTCGAGCAAGACTCGAACCCCGATTTCCAGCTTATACCGAGTGGTCGGCTTACCATTAGGCTACCCGTGTAGCCAGACTCAAACGTACATATGTCGTGAACCATATGCCTACAACTTGTACTGGAACATCAGTTGTGTATATTTTCGCACGATGTGGACATTTTACTTGAAAATCGGTTTCTCGGTGCCGGCGGGTAATACGATATTGTAGTCCCTGTATTATTCCGAATTACGATATAAGGTTCGTCTGGACATGCATGTATGTGCAAAGGAAATTTGCATCGTAATTCAAATGGCTCTGACCGCTATGGGACTTAACATCTGAGGTCATCAGTCCCCTAGAACTTAAAACTACTTAAACCTAAGAAACCTAAGGACATCACACACATCCATGCCCGAGGCAGGATTACAACCTGCGACTGTAGCGACTACGTGATTCCAGACTGAAGCGCCTAGAACCGTTCGACCACACAGGCCGGCTGGTAATTGAAAATAACACAGACACTGCAGTATCGTATATACCTTCCATTTCGTTTCATGAAATGCATCTTGTTCTAAGTGTGGAAAAATGTAAGTTTATGAAGATGAATCGTGTAATCGTACCCTCCCACATATCACCAGTCTATTTTCCGTCTCTTCATGAAGATTAATTCCTTTCAAAAGCTTCGAGAGGCGTAACATGTACAAATAACGTTTTCACTTATCTTCATTTTTAGTTGTTTGCTGCAGTTCGTCACATATAGGGGTACAATCTTGAGTCTGAAATTTTTAACTTTTTGGGTTCCAGGTGACTAGATGAATTTTAAGTAAGCCTGTTGCATAATTTCAGATTGTCCCTGTTTTTTATTATTACACGTTCTTCTATGACACACTGACTTTACAGTCACCACTTCCATAAAACAGAAATTTCCATGGTTATTGCCGAACATAAAAACATGTCCGATTCCATCCGAGGGATGCCCGCCCACCATAACTACATTCTGTGGTTCTAACGATATTCCGAAGAATGTACAAAACGAAAGAGTTTGCCAACTTTCTTGACAAAAGAAGACTCTTCACCAAGTTACCATTACCTTATAAATGAATCCAAAAAAAAAAATTAATTAATGTCGTCAGATTCTGCAATTATAAATATGAATTTAAGTATGCCAAATATTTCGTAATTTCCAGTGTTTCTAAAAGAAGAGTAATTTTAACTCTACATACAGAGTTAATAGATACCGATTATAAAATATTAACTGCTTTTTATACATTTTAGCCTGAAATACAAGGCATCGTGTACAAAATCATATGAAATTCTTTTAATGAATCAGCTATTCAAGATTGGAAAACATTCATGGTATCGGCTATTTCTATCAAAGAAAGGTAATGCTGGAGGGAAAAAAAATAACCGTTGTGTTCGAATGCAATATTAGCGGTGTGCTCCATTGCGTAGTCGCGGCGATTAAATATATAGAAGTGGAACAAATAAGATAGGTTGTAGGAAACGCGAATGTCCGACTTCGGTTTATAGGGAGAAACCTAGGAAACTGTAATTCATCTATAAGACAGACTGCGTACAGAAAATTGGCCCGACCTATTCTTGTGTACTATCCACGTGTATCAGATCCCCAATCGAACAATTTCAGAGGCTTTCTACAAAGTTTTTTTACCGGCAGCTTCGATAAACAAGCGAGTAATACGGAAATTCCACAAAAGGAAGTCTCAGGAGGGATAACAACGTTCTTTACGTGAAACACTGTTCAGAAACGTTAGAGAATCGGCTTTTGCGACACTCTTTAGAATAGTTTTACAGGTAACAACATCGCATTATGGATCGCGATGGTAAGATAAGAAAAATCAGAACTCAATAAAGTATAATCTAAATAATTCTAATTGTTGTCATGCATGGTGCTGAAAAACCATAAAATGTGATTTATTATGTTAAAGAAAAGTTTTATAGACCAATAAGTCAAAAGCCCCGTTTGACAATTCCAAAGACAATACCACAACTAAAGGTCGTATGTAACTGCGTTGTATCTTAGTCCAGACTGTTTAGTACGTAAGAACACAAGTTCCTTGTAAACAATGGTTAGTAGTTATCTGAAGATGGCCTAATAAACCGAAAACTACACTACTGGCCATTAAAATTCCTACACCACGAAGATGACGTGCTGCATACGCGAAATTTAACCGACAGGAAGAAGATGCTGTGATATGCAAATGATTAGCTTTTCAGAGCTTTCACACAAGATTGGCGCCGGTGGCGACACCTACAACGTGCTGACATGAGGAAAGTTTCCAAATGATTTCTCATACACAAACAACAGTTGACCGGTGTTGCCTGGTGAAACGTTGTTGTGTAAGGAGGAGAAATGCGTACCATCACGTTCCCGACTTTGACAAAGGTCGGATTGTAGCCTATGGCGATTGCGATTTATCGTATCGCTACATTGATGCTGCTCGCGTTGGTCGAGATCCAGTGACTGTTAGCAGAATATGGAATCGGTGGGTTCAGGAGGTTAATACGGACCGCAGTGCTGTATCCCAACGGCCTCGTATCACTAGCAATCGACATGACAGCCATTTTATCCGCATGGCTGCAGCGGATCGTGCAGCCACGTCTCGATCCCTGAGTCAACAGATGGGGACGTTTGCAAGACAACAACCATCTGCACGAACAGTTCGACGACGTTTGCAGCAGCATGGACTATCAGCGCGGAGACCGTGGCTGCGGTTACTACTGACGCTGAATCACTGACAGGATGGCATACGATGGTGTACTCAACGAACCTGGGTGCACGAAAGGCAAAACGTAATTTTTTCGGATGAATCCAGTTTCTGTTTACAGCATCACGATGTTCGCATCCGTGCTAGGCGACATCGCGGTGAACGCATATGAGAAGCGTGTATTCGTCATTGCCATACTGGCGTATCACCCGGCGTGATGGTATGGGGTGCCACTGGTTACACGTCTGGGTCACCTGTTGTCCGCATTGACGGCACTTTGAACAGTGGACGTTACACTTCAGATGTGGTACGACCCGTGACTCTACCTTCTATTCGATCCTTGCGAAACCCTACATTTCAGCAGGATACTGCACGACCGCATGCTGCAGGTCCAGTACGGGCCTTTCTGGATGCAGAAAATGTTCGTCTGCTGCCCTGGCCAGCACATTCTTCACAACTTTCACCAATTTGAAGCGTCTGGTCAATCGTGTCCGAGCAACTGGCTCGTCACAATACGCCAGTCACTACTCTTGATGAACTGTGGTATCATGTTGAAGCTCCATGGGCAGCTGTACCTGCACATGACATCGAAGTTCTGTTTAATTCAATGCCAGGCGTATCAAGGTCGTTATTACGGCCAGAGGTGGTTGTTCTCAGTACTGATTTGACAGGATCTGTGCACCTAAATTGCGTGAAAATGTAATCACATGTCAGTTCTAGTATAATATATTTGTCCAATGAATACCCGTTCATCATCTGCATTTCTTCTTGGTGCAGAAATTTTAATGGCCAGTAGTGTAGTTGAGCAAATAAAAATTCAGTACAACAAAAAACCACCTACGTGTTAGTCAACCCTCAATCAGAACTCAAAATTCACCATACAGGCAGTTGTTCTCCCACTACTCCGTTTGTCAGTGGAAGAGGGAAGGGATTTACTAGCAGTGGTTCACTATATGGTGACTTGCGTAGTTTTTGTGCAGATGTAGAACACGTACACAATGCGGCTCTCTTGGAAACCATTCCAGAAGTCTGTTGGCATCAAAGGTAAGATTGAACTGGATTGTTGTCGAGATTTAAGTCCTCTAAAGCTTATCTTCAGTCCCACGGTCACTTATTTATTATCACAATATCGCTTTCTCATGTGAACGCTTTTTTTACGAAATGAAGTTAGATGCGCACTTAAAACCAAAACACAAGTAAATGAAAAATGTAATAAATTTTATGTCTCTCGTATCTTGATGTATTTTCTGCAAAAAATAAATACTCTCTTTAATCTATCTATGCAGTTATAATGTAGATTTTCTGCGAAACGAATGAAATTGGGCCGCACAAATTAGTTTCAGAGAAATTCATTTTACCAGAACAGCCTTTCCAACACGCATAGGGGATTTTGGGGATTAAACGCATTTTTTTTTTCCAGAGCGCCCTGCGCTGGCTAAACTGAACATGGATTTTACGTGAAATGAAGCGAGCTGGAATTTTAAAGGCTCATCAACGTAATTTCGACAGTACGACGTGACGCGTATAATTCCGTGTGACCTCCACATTACCAGTTTTATTTGCCAATTCTGTAGTTACGTGAAGCTTATGGTAAATGGTGGTGATATTACGCCGATACGGCTGAGGAAGTGGTGCGTCCACTGCGAGGTGATTAATTACCGCGTTTCTGATTTAACGTCGCGTCGACGTGAGAGTCATTAGCGCCAAGCCTCAGCCCTTATCTGACGGAACCACAGTTGCTGCTTCAGCGTGGAGCACGTAATCTGACGTACTTTGTCCTCAAACAGGAAATACTAATGGTTCGACAGGACTGCCATCATCAATCAGGTCACTCATTTTAGGGTCATTCACGAAGAGAAACTTTGTAATTACGTTTTATTATTACCCTTTAATAATACTGACAACAACATTCACTGAAAGCAACAGTCAGTATGTATTAAAGGAAATGTTAAATAAATACATTGTTGCATACTAATTTTGGTGAACAGGCTGACAATCGAACCGTGTTATAACTACACAAAATGGCACGTAAAATAATGTACTAGCTATCTTTCTTCCTCTCTCTCTCTCTCTCTCTCTCTCTCTCTCTCTCTCTCTCTCTCTCTCTATCTATCTTTTTCACGCTGAAGCAGCAAGTGTGTGCTTCCTTCTTTAGATAAGGGCTCAAGCTTGGCGCTAATGCCTGTCACACACCTTTTGCGTCCTTATGGGGATATCTCCATCGCTACTTTCATCCCCTAACAAATATTTTTTTATATACAACCGAAGAGGGGCAATACAAGATTTCACACATTTTGTTCTAAAATGTTTTTAATATAACGAAATATTTTCATGAAAATTTCATCCTCTCTTGCACTCCCTTAGGGGTTGAATATCCAGATACATTGAAACGCATATTTCATTATTTCTAACCAAGAAATCAAACACCAACTGTCATAGATACAGCCTTAAAAATCTCTTGCACTTGTTTAGTAATTATTTATTTTCAAAAAATTCTTTCATCCACAATTTTACCCCCTCAGTGGCTGAATTTCGAAAAACGCTGAAACACATTTTCTTTATTTTTTGACAAAAAACAAAAACCACTTTTCTTAGTTACAGCTTCAACATTCACTTTATAGTGATATACTTTCAAAAAACCTTTTGTCCCAAAAAAAACCACCCTCTTAGGGTTGAATTGTCCAAATATCGCTTCTTAAACGATGGCTAGAGTATAAGACCCCCACCTTCCCCAAATTTGGAGTTTCTATCCTTAGCGGTTTGGGCTAGGAGATGGCGAGTCAGCATGTCAGTAAGTCAGCAACTCAGGATATCGCCTTGTATTCAGACGTCTAGGGGTGACAGTCCTAGTGGACAACTTCAACAAAAGTTTCTCACTACCATTGTCACCCACAGACGTTTGATGCACAGGCTCTGGAATGCAAAGCGGTGTCCTGACTTACTGATAGGCTAAAAAATGTACGCTGACGTTCCCCGAAGACAATAATCAGCGTTTAATTGAGTCCGCCGGTCCTTGGGAGACGAAATTTCACAGACCTAGAAAGGACTGTTAATCATATGTGCTGCATACTACATGCCCCAGTAAAGTGTTAGAGTCTTCTTCAACACGAAAATCCTAGGGACGAGTGTCTCTTTGCGAATACAGATATTACAGAAACTAATAGAAATTTAATTTTTCCCTTTCACGCAGTAGCGATGACTGAATTATAGGGAACACACATTGCATACATATGTCACTGGGTGCTAACCCCGTGTCGTCTCTCAGGTGCATAATCGCTACAAGAGGATGCGTAGCATCCCATACAACAAGAGAATATGTAGTCACTGTCTATATTACTTTATAATTCAACCTATATATATATATATATATATATATATATATATATATATATATATATATATATTACGATTAATAGTGAAAACTGATGCACCAAATTACCGTAAACTGAAGCCAAAATGTTCTAGTAACTATGAGTACCAAAAATCATGGGGTAATATCTTTCATATTTCCACTCGATAACTCTTGAAACACACAATATATTTAAATCGTTTATCGTAATTAACAGTAAAAGCCGACACAGATGAGAATACAAAAGGGTAACTGAAACCAGAACGTCTTAATAATCTTGCATTCGGAAATAAACACATGTTCGCCAATACACATGTATTACAATGATCCACCACTGACTTCAGGTTGAAATATTATGTTGATCGGTACAAATTTATTTGAAATATAAATTTTTCGATTAAATTGTAATACCACAGAAGTGTGACGTGATCCTACGTGTTGTACATATGCCACCACGCCGTTTCCCGTTGACTGTGAGGTTAAGGGTAGCAGGTGATCATCTTATTGGGCCACACATTCTTCCCAGCAAACATAATGGTTCATTCCGTTTCTGGGGATAGACCACCCACAGTCACATGGGAGTGTTCTCCTTCTACAACGGTCGGTAATACTGTACATGCATGACGGCATACCGGTAGCTTTCGCTATGGAAGACATTTATAGCGCCAATATGGTCAAAGATTGAAAGGTCGAACAGGGCGGGTGACCTTGCGTGACAGATCAACAGGTCTCAACTTTCTGTATTTTATTTCTAGGGAATTCTTAAGAGTGAAGTTCATAGCATTCTCGCCAATATGACTGAAGAACTGGAAGAGTAAATCGTCAGTAGCGGCTTGTCAGGATTTACGAGACTATGCGGGGATTCAAGGATTTCGCAGCTGATGGCAGGGATCAATGCAGTATTCCATGGAAATGTGAGGACGACTCGTGGAACATCTCATGTAACAGCTACATCCACACTACGCTAGCAGTCTGACGGTGTGTGGCGGAGGGTACCTTGAGTACCTCTATCGGTTCTCCCTTCTATTCCAGTCTCGTATTGTTCGTGGAAAGAAAGACTGGCGTTATGCCTCAGTGTGGGCTCTAATCTCTCTGATTTTATCCTTTGGACTCTTCGCGAGATATACGTGGGAGGGAATCTGCCTACAGCGACTCTCTTGCAGTCTTCCACTGGAGTTTCTCATCTCCGTAACGCTTTCGCGATTACTAAATGATCCTGTAACGAAGCTCGCTGCTCTCCGTTGGAACTTCTCTATCTCTTCTATCAACCCTATCTGATACGGATCCCACACCGGTGAGCAGTATTCAAGCAGTGGGCGAACAAGTGTAATGTAACCAACTTCCTTTGTTTTCGGACTGCATTTCCTTAGGATCCTTCCAAAGACTCTCAGTCTGGCATCTGCTTTACCGACGATTAATTTTATATGGTCATTACATTTTAAATCACTCCTAATGCGTACTCCCAGATAATTTATGGAATTAACTGCTTCCAGTTGCTGACCGGCTATATTGTAGCTAAATGGTAAACGATATTTATTTCTATGTATTCGCAGCACATTACACTTGTCTACATTGAGACTCAATTGCCATTCCCTCCACCATGCGTCAATTCGTTACAGATCCTCCTGCATTTCTGTAAAATTTTCCATTGTTACAACCTCTCGATTATACAACAGCATCATCCGCAAACAGCCTCAGTGAACTTCCGATGTTATCCACAAAGTAAATTATATATATTGTGAATAGCAACGATCATACGACACTCCCCTGCAGCACACTTCGGAATACTTCTCTCCATTACGAATGACATGCTGCGTTCCGTTGTCCAGGAATTCTTCAATCCAATCACACAATTTCTCTGATAGTCCATATGCTCTTACTTTGTTCGTTAACGACTGTGGGAAACTGTATCGAACTAGCCTGCGAGCTCATAACGTGGTATTAAGGAATACACAGCTGTATGTAGAACTTCGCAAGGAATCTGCCTACAAAGCGAAATTGCTCATGAACATCTTAAAAATAGTTCACGTTAAATAAAATTTATAGGATGGAATTTTGCAATGAAATTGTAACATACCCGGCAATATAGGAAGAACGAATTGAACATAACGGTGATAAACATACACAATACCAAAAAATAATTTGTGTAGAGAAATGAAATTTCGGGAATACATTTGTCAAGGCATACATTTAACTAATTGACGTTAGAAGATCACCGGTTAATGCAAGCGCAAGATAACCCAAGCCAAGTGTGAAATAATGGTACATTAATAACCGGTGTAACCAGCACAATGTAGAATGAAAGCAAGAAACATGCAATGAATGTATTTTGCAGGTGTCGGATGTCACTTTGTGGGATGGCATTCCATGCCTGTGGCACTTGGTCGGTCAATACAGTGGCGATTAGTGCCGTTTGTGGATAAAGCTCGAGTTGTCGTCCGATGATGTTCATATGCGTTCGTTTGGATTAATATCTCGTGATCGAGAAGGCCAAGGCGACGTGTAGACACTGTGTAGAGCATGTTGGGTTACAACAGCGTAATGGAGGCGAGCGTTGTCCTGTTGGAAAGCGGGTCCTGCAATACTGTTCATAAAAACCAGCACATCAGATCCAGTCACCAGAATGGAGAACAGTTTTGCAGTCAGGATGGGTAGAACACCAAAAGAGTGCTCCTGCTGTCATACGAAATCCCACTCCAGATCATACTCTGCTGGCCATTAAAATTGCTACACCAAGAAGAAATGCAGAGATAAACGGGTATCATTGGACAGATATATTATAGTTGAACTGACATGTATTTACATTTTCACGCAATTTGGGTGCATAGATCCTGTGAAATCAGTACTGAGAACAATCACCTCTGGCCGTAATAACGGCCATGATACCCCTGAGCACTCAGTCAAGCAGAGCTTGGATGGCGTGTACAGGTACAGCTGCCCATGCTGCTTCAACACGATACCACAGTTCATCAAGAGTAGTGACTGGCGTATTGTGACGAGCCAGTTGCTCGGCCACCATTGACCAGACGTTTTCAATTTTTGAGAGGTCTGGAGAATTTGCTGGCCAGGGCAGCAGTCGAATATTTTCTGTATCCACAAAGGCCCGTAGAGGACATGCAACATGGGGTCGTGCATTATCTTGCTGAAATGTAGGGTTTCGCAGGATCGAACGAAGGGTAGAGCCACGGGTCTTAACACACCTGAAATGTAGCATCCACTGTTCAAAGTGCCGTCAATGCCAACAAGAGGTGACAGAGACGTGTAACCAATGGTACCCCATACCATCATGTCGGGTGATACGCCAGAATGTCGATGACGAATACACGCTTCCAATATGCGTTCACCGCGATGTCGTCAAACACGGATGCGACCATCATGATGCTGTAAACAGAACCTGGATTCATCAGAAAAAATACATTTTCTCATTCGTGCACCCAGGTTCGTCGTTGAGTACACCATCACAGGCGCTCCTGTGTGTGATGCAGCGTCAAGGGTAACCGCAGCCATGGTCACCGAGGTGATAGTCCATGCTGCTGCAAACGTCATCCAAGTGTTAATGCAGGGGGTTGTTGTCTTGCAAACGTCCCCATTTATTGACTCAGGGATCAAGACGTGGCTGCACGATCCGTTACAGCCATCCAGATAAGATGCCTGTCATCTAGACTGATAGTGATACAAGGCCGATGGGATCCAGCACAGCGTTCCGTATTTCCCTCCTGAACCCACCGATTCCATATTCTGCTGACAGTGATTGGATCTCGACCAACGCGAGCAGCAATGTCGCGGTACGATAAACCGCAATCGCGATAGACTACAATCCGACCTTCGTCAACGTCGGAAACGTGATGGTACGTATTTCTCCTTCTTACACGAGGCATCACATCGTTTCACCAGGCAACGCCGGTCAAGTGCTGTTTGTGTATGAGAAGTCGGTTATAAACTTTCCTCATGTAAGCACGTTGTAGGTGTCACCACCGGCGCGAACCTTGTGTGAATCCTCTAAAACGCTAATAATCTGCATATCACAGCATCGTCTTCTTGTCAGTTAAATTTCGCGTCTGTAGCACGTCATCTTCATTGCGCAGCAATTTTAATGGCCAGTAGTGTAACTTTGGTTACAGCTCCAGCTGGTCTTGCATGGTTGCATGCCCTTACCTGTCCTCCGTCTAAGCAACACAATGACGTCACTGCCATCGAGGCAGGACCAGCTTTATCGGTGTTTTTTTTTTTATTTTTTTTTGTTTTTTGTTATTTTTTTTGCTTTTTTTTTGTTTTTTTTTTTTTTTTACACTAGATCGCGTGTTAATGCACATTACGGGCGTCATGTCTAGGAGCTAGTCCTGAAAGTAACCGGTTGTGTAACAGGTGGTTGTGTCACTGTGCTGCTAACTGCTGCTCAAATTGGTGTTACAGATGCAGCTGTATGGTGCCACAGCTATACATCGAACACGATCTGGGTATTACCACATAGACGTCCGGACCTTCCCGTGACCACCGCTTCCAGGAATCATGTACATTGGCTACATTCCTGCCAAGTATTCCTGCAATATCGCAGAAAGAACATTCAGATTGTCGTAGCCCTGTTACACGATCTCGATCGAACTCCGTGAAGTGCTGATACCAGCAACTTTGTCGCCTTAATGGCATTCTCAATTAACATCAAGGCACCATTTCCAACGTCAAAGGTAACTAACGCTTACAACCGTAGTAGCCTGTATTTAAGGCAAATCTGATTTGCACCCTCTCAGCGGCACTACTAACGACAGGCACGAAATTTAAACATACATCTTTCAGATGCAGAAACAAGCATACAACTTTAGATTATCTCCCCATGGCCCTTCTTGCTGGTGCGGTTTTTTTTCCGTAAGTGAATTTTGATGCAATAATTTTTCAAATTAGTTGTTGTTGTTGTGGTCTTCAGTCCAGAGACTGGTTTGATGCACCTCTCCATGCTACTCTATTCTGTGCAAGCTTCTTCATCTCCCTGTACCTACTGCAACCTACATCCTTCTGAATCTGTTTAGCGTATTCATCTCTTTGTCCCCCTCTACGATTTTTACCCTCCACGTTCCCCTCCAGTACTAAATTGGTGATCCCTTGATGCCTCAGAATATGCCCTACCAACCGATCTCTTCTTCTAGTAAAGTTGTGCCACAAATTTCTCTTCTTTCCAATTCTATTCAATACCTGCTCATTAGTTATGTGATCTACCCATCTAATCTTCAGCATTCTTCTATAGTACCTCATTTCGAAACCTCCTACTCTCTTCTCGTCTACACTATTTATCGTCCACGTTTCACTTCCTTACATAAATTTATGTCCTTAAAATACAAGGCCCCTGATTTGTATTGCACATTCTTTACTGCGAAAAGGGCACATGTCGAGTTCAAAAAATAAAAATTAAGCTGCCGGTAAAGCAATTAGATTATGGAAAGCACCTTTTAACCATATATATTTAGAAAAAATGTATAACAGTTTCGATTTATAGGTTTTGTATAAAGCAATGTTTGTGTCTCCCCCACAAAATTTGTGAAACAGGACGTATTCTCTTTCCTCAGTTAACAGTTCATTTCCAGACCTGCGGGGAGCAGCATTAAGCTACGGTAAATATTCGACTACACTTGCTTGTGGCCTGCCTTACTAGTTGACTACGTCAACAATATACAGGATCACGTGCACGTTCATGCTTCATGTCGTCACCGACAGCGATGGCATCTCGCCGAAGTAAACGTGTCCGTCGCCTTACTGTTGTTTGAGAAGCTAGGTGATGAACTGTCGCTGGTATCTTTACAACCAAATTTGACTGATATGAACCCGGTAGAACACATCTGAGACCTTAAGGCGTGCCGGCTCTTCGCCGTCAGACCGGGAAGCAGCAATTTTCTGGAATTAAATGATCTGTGCGTACGCAACTGCTGCCACACACCTCTGAAAACGTACTGAGGACTCGTCCAATCAAGCAGAACCGGTGCTCCATCTCGTTCCAGATGTCGAGGAACTTTCTAACACGCAGGTAGCATCAGTGTATCGGCTTACTGCTGCATACACAGTATCAGCATTACCGTAAAACATTTGACATGAGTGTTTCGATAATTGCCTTCTTTTGACTACAATCGTTTGCTTCACATTGGCATTTTGCTACGGCATACTTTTTTAGGGTTATGTGCTACAGTCGGTAAAAACGAACCCTTATGAGACCGCTTTGTTACCCGTTTCTCTATGTGTCTGTCTGTCCGACAGAACGGGCAGAAGTATCTAGTTGCCATTTATATCACATTGTAAGGTGTGTGGTCACTTGGTGGTGTAAAAAATCGGTTGCTTCTAAGTCACTGCAATCAAAAGATATGCCCATTTGTCACATACTTTAATATTCGTAAACTTACTCATCAGAACCTGTAGGTTACTTATCATGAAATCTGGCAAGAAAGAAGTGAACAAAAAAATCCGAAAATTGTAAATTTGTCATTATATCACACGAAAAAAAGTTTGTCATTTGTTATCTGACCAACTTCTCGTCCGTCTCTTACGACTCCCTTTTTCCCAAAGACGGAAGACCTATCACCTTGAAATTTATGTCACATACTAAGATAATTAGACTCTTTGTAGTGTAACCAACCAAAGGCTAAGGCTACTTGGGTAACCTATTTTGATACACGCTTACTTACTCATCAAGAGTGCACTTCCTGTTCATCTACAATGATGAAATTTGACGAGGAGCAAGGTTTCAAAGTACTACCAAAGGAAAAAAGAATCTCAAAAATGTAAATATGTAATTATATCACATTAATTTTTTGTGTCATTCGAAATCAGATTTTTTTGACTGTTCGTCCATATCAAAATGTATACACACTTTGAATTGTCAGACATCTTATTTCCCGTTCTACAAGGTTAAATATCTGTGAGAAAGTAATGTTATATTTCTTCAACAGGTGGCAGCAGTGGCAAGGAAGTAACTGCAACATGGCGGACATGCGTTTGAGCTTTGAAGCGCGGAAGCAGATAATTAAGTAGTACGGGAAGTTTGAGACTGTAGCTGCGGTTCGAAGACAGTGGAGAAGTGAGTGTGGTACAGAACCACCTTCAAGGTTAACAATTACACGTCTACGAGACAAGTTAGAAATTCATGGAAAAGTGTGTGACGTGCATAAAGGTCGATCAGGGCGACCTCGTACAGCTACAAGTGATAATTCCACAACTGCGGTCTTGGAACTGTTTCAGCGTTCGCCTCAAAAATCTTCAAGCAAGCGGCACGTGAGAGTAATGTAAGTGCTAGTAGTGTGCTACGCATTCTGAAGAAAGGCAAGTTTCGATCCAGATCGAAGGTCAGAATTTTGTGAATGGGTTCAGGAGATAGACATGAACCGGGATTTGTGGGAATCACATTTTGGCCGGATGAAGCCCAATTCAAACTCAATGGAACTATGGAACTGTCAATAGGCACAATTGTGTGTACTGGGCTGAAGATAATCCTCACATTACAGTTGAAAAGGCTGTGAAAATGCCTGGTGTAAATGTGTGGTGTGGTTTGTCTGCAAGGGGACTCATTGGACCTTTCCGCTTTGAAGGTACTGTTACTGGAGAAACGTACCTAACAATGCTTGCTGACCCCATATTCCCTGCCATTCGTGCATTATACGGTAATGATGAGTTTGATTCCCAACAAGATGGCGCCCCGCCAAACTACCATAGGGACGTACGAGCATACCTGGAACACAATGTGCCAGGCCAGTGGATATGACGCAGGGGACCAATCGAGTTTCCTGCACGCTCTTCAGACCTCACGCCGCTGGATTTCTTTTTATGGGTACGGTAAAAGATGAGGTGTACCTGGACACACTTTGGAATGAGATTCAGGCGGTGTGCGCAGAAATCTCATTGGACACTTTGGTGCGATGTACGGAATCAGTGTTGACTCATACTCAGAACTTTATTGATACTGAAGGCCACCAGTTTGAAAATTAACCACATTTGCAAAGTACACTTATTTTTCCAGTTGGACTTTAAGCTTTCCATTTCCAAAAATTTAACATTGTAGAACGGGAAATAAATTTTCTATGACGCTTCAAGTATATATATATATATATATATATATATATATATATATATATATATATATATATATATCACATTAAAATTTATGTTACGTATTAAGGTCTATGGTCCCTTGCCGGTAAAGTAAACATTAGCTTCTAAGTAAAAAGGTGTGACCATTTATGTCACATATTTTGATAGTCGAAAAATCACTCATCAGAATCTGTAAGGTACGTCCCCTTCATCTACAATGATGAAATTTGGCAAGAAGTAAACTTTCTCAGTACAAGGAAAGGGAAAAAAATGCGAAAACTGTTAATTTGAAATTTTATCTCACGATAATATTTATTTCGTCATTTGTTATCTGACATCAAACTCGAAATTAGAACAATCAGTAGTTCTGCATTCAGGCCGATCGAGTCGCAACGGTGAAAGTGAAACGTCAGGCAAGCAATGAGTTAATTGCTCATATGACGCGTTCCGGAATTTATCCATCATCACATATCCAGAAGCGATTACTGCACGTAGGTATGGGGTTTCAAATTGTACGTGTAACAAACATTCGCAGACTAGTCATTCCTTCCCTGATGTGCAACTTTTACCATTGCGACCCAGTCACAACTACTGATTATTATAGAAATGGTGGTTTGCCTCCAGCATTCCTTTATGTCACATTCACGTTATAGAAATTTCTAGTACCAATGTCGATAACAGGCTGAAATGATCCACATTCTCGATTCCAGGAATGAATCAACTGTAAATACATAACTAACAGTATAGAACATGGTTGTCTCTCAGCAACCGTATGTAAGGGTCAACATAGGAATCATGCAGCCGACCGGTTGCAAGTAACTGTGTGGTACACTGACCAAGGTCTCGACACCTCTAAGGAAGTCTTTATCAGAATGAAATTTTAAGAAATCCTGTAAAATAATACACAGAAAATTAAGTTTGACAAAATTACTAACGAAGATGACCAGTGTCATGGCATACAAAGTTTACTTGCGTAAAATTACATTGCGAGATAGCAATCGTTGTAATTTCGAGAAGATATGATTAAGTCAAAAATTAAAACTATACATGTTCAATTCTTTGACACCTAAGCCTATGTAATAACATCAGACTTATCGGGCCAGTGGACAATATCGTTCGCACGATAGCCATAAAAATTTCGCCCGCTATCGGGTGCGGACAGTCTCATGTGACCATGTGACACATTTTAAAACAAATCATTGAATTAAACAACAGTTAATTATAAAAACAAAATACGAAGGGGCAGAGCTTAATGTACTTCTGAACGTACAAAAGCTTGAGCAAATGAATAATACCACAAGCATCTATTAGGCTATACAGAAATTGTCATTACGTAAAACAAACGATAGTAAGTATATACAAACAGCTACACAATCCAAAACATATCTGCACGAAGACAATTTTAGTAGTACACATCTATGACATCCGAAGAAAAAAGGTGTTTGGGAACTAGATGCTGGAAAACATAGTCGAAATTAAAGGAATGAAAATCCCGCGAATAGTGGATTAACGCTATAATAAAGTTTTTGTTACATTATTGTAACTGTTCATTGAGGATGAGACCATCGTTCTGAGAAACAGTCGTATGCTTGGAAATCTCCGGCTCTTCGAGTACATGGAGACTATGACCTTCCTTTTCCCAATGCAAGACAGAAATATCTTTAACACTTTTTGGTTTGTTACCGGAAATTAACAGATGGTCAGCAAAAGTTTAATTATGTGCTGTAGTCTCTTTTCTATAATGCATCTTCCTAGAGCCTAACACTCATCGTTCAGTTTGCCCTATGTAATAAAAGGAACACCTATCACAAGTTATTTTATAAACTCCGGAACTGTGTGTAACAGTAAATGTAGACTTGGGAGCATGAATAAGAATTTTTTGCATGTTGTTGTTAGCGGAAAACGTAACTTTGCATCCATATGTTTTTAACTAAAAGACGACGAATTATATATACGAAAGAGAGCGTAAAAATGGAATAGAAAAAAAAACTTTTTTGTACTCGTTATTGTCAGAAACAGCATTGATGCCTAAAGTAGTCACTTTAGCATCAGTTTTAACTTCGGAGAGTCTTTTCAACTAAAGACGGGCCATAACTGTTATTAACTGCAACAGTTTTTATTAAACTCGTCTCTTCATTATGCTTGTCAGGTGACACAGGTATAGAAATAGCAAGATGCACTACTGAATGGAAAAATGCGTTTTTATAGCAATAAGGATGCACTGAACTAGCTAGCACTATCTGATGTGTGTTAGTGGCTTTCCTAAAAATACTGATGAAAAATCTGTCGTTTGCAATGGCAACACTAAGGTCCAAGTAATAAAGTTGACGATCGTTATTTTCTGATCGACAGGTGAACCTGATTTTTTCATGAATACTATTAAACATTTCAAATTTAATTAGATTTACACAGAATCCTCACTGCTCGTGTTACAGTCGCCTTTGGCCAACATTTTCTTACGTCCAACTAAATTCCAGACAGGTTCTGTGTACAGCGACTGGCGTTTATCGATCCCCAGCACAGCTGGGACTTGACCCCGGCTCACGGTTCAGGGGGCAGAAGGACTGCAAAGCGGATTTGCCGCCGTGCCACTGGGTAGCTGGGTTGTTGCCTCGTGCTCGCCGGATGCAAAGTGGGGGTGGATGCTGCGAGTTGGGAACCCTACGTCCAGTGATTGGCGGCTTGCGGGGCGCCATGATCTCGCTTCGTAATAGCCTGGAGAGTTACTGAGGAGCATCTAATGCTTTCTTTCAGAAAATAAAGACGAGAAAGGTATGGTAAAGAGCAACCGGCTATGAAGAGCTCAGACGTAGACTTTGCTGATCAGTAAACCAACAACAGCAAACTTACCTCAGGTGGGAGAGGAAGAAGGGACGGTAACAGTATGTGAGGTGATGAAAGGATAGCTCAGTATACAGAATGAGGCATTTAAAACTGCTTGTCTGAATATTTGGCGAAATGCTCGTCGGATTTAGAAAAGTGGTAAGGGACGTTCTCCATGTCGAAGAGAGACATAGATTAACATAATGCTCGACCCCCTGCACTACCCCACGTGCCGAGATCGGGTTGGTAGGGAGGGGGTGACTTCGAAATCTTAAATAGGAAAATATATGTAACTTTTTTATGATATATTTCTTTCATTTCGTGATAGATGGCGCTGTAATCGGTACACATGCATATGGGGTGACAATTGTTGCAAAACGGTAATATTTCACAAAAATGCACATCCGATTAGGAAAATCAAAGTAGGCTACATTGTTTCATACTTGGGAAAATGCTACAATGTGACACCGTCTACCCTCCGGCAGTGCATTCCTACACTACATTTAGCGTTACCCAGGAACAACGACCAGGACGTAGTAGTAATCTGTTCCCTACGGGTGCTTGATTTTTCTGAGTCCTCTTGACTCTTACTATCTCGGCGTGCTTGATTACTATGAATCCTTATGCCTCTAACTGTCTCGGGGTATATTTTTGTGACATATTACAGTTTTGAACTACTGTCACCCCACATTCATCTGTGCCGATTACAGTGCCATCTATCAGGAACCAAAAGAAATGTTTTATACACAAGTTACATATTTTTTTCACGGAGGACCCTAATCTGCAACATAAATAGGGGTTCCTGCTTAAGATTTCAAAGTCACCTCCCTACCCCACAACCCCACGCCCCCACAGAGTGGCCCCGGGGATTGGTGCAGGGGGGCCAAGAGTTTTGTTAGTCAGTGTCCTCTTCGAGGTGAACAACATCTATCGTACTTTTTTTCCAATCCAATGTGTATTTCGCCAAATATTCCGACAAACAATCTTAAGTGCTAATAATCATTTCGGATTTCAACATGGTATTGGAAGAAGGAATGGAAGACAGCGTTAGGTAAGAACACGGGCCCATAGTAGCAACCAGCAAACACTCTATTCATTAAGGCCAGGTTCTCATTCAAATGAGCAAAAAATAGGCAAAACTGGGAATTACATTTGAGACAATGACAAGACATAGAAAAGATTTGTTCCAGGATTATAAGTGATCTCACTTTGAACTTAGATTTAAAAAAATGGCGCCTGCAATTAAGGTTTGATGAAGGGCCTGAGAGTTTCAATTACGTGGTGTGTAGCCCCTAAGGGGTTACCTGAAATCAAATATGGATAACATCAGTCGATACTATATTAAATTTACGGGAGCTTGTACCTATCCACAATTAAATAACTTGAAAGATATGGTGCCATCTCGAACTTGTGTTTTTTCACTATTTAGGCTCTAGAAAAAGTACTTAATGTTAACTAATTTCATGTATTACGGGTATAAGCTCCTAAGGAAAGTGTTTACTTTTCGGTGGTCAAAGGTAGAAATTAACTGGTTGAATAGTTTTTATTCCATGTTCTAAGCAGGTTTGAAAGATCGTTTCTCGACATAAACCTCTTTGAGGTTTAGGGAAAACTTTCACATGTATTACTAGTTCAATTTGAGTAAGAACTACGTGTTGTTATACAGTTTGGATGCCGATGAGCACAAATGTGAAGTTATATCTTCACAATTCAAAGTGGACAATCCTATATGCCTTACCAAAAATTATGTTTTGACAGATTTTGAGCATGCATCGACAAAAAAAGAGTTTTCTGTACTTACGTTTAGTCTGCAATTCCATGATTTATATCAACCCCTACTGCAACTCAAATTGTTCCTGGAGAGCGATTCCCTCTTTCTTCTTGGCGAGAAAAGCCTATCTAGCTGAGCTGGAGATGCTGTGTTCCACAGCCTGTACACTTTGTTCGTCAGCTTTTTAGGCGAAGTTTATACTGGAATTTAAATCACTTTGTGAACGTGGGTCACGCCACGACAAGCTTTCTGCTTGAGTCGTGTGTCTCCGGTTGAGAGCGTCCCTCGGCGGACGTGTTACTGTTTCGAACAACGGGCTGTATAAAGATTTGTAACGCACAGACCAAAAATCATTTTCGTCCTAAGATTCTAGACACATATACGTTTCAAAGGATCCAATAAAAACCAAATTTTCGATCATTTTTAATGAGAAGCTGGCCTTAAAGAATCAAACTCCCATGTGTGAGAGCGCTTCAAAAGTCTGGTTACAAATTAACTGACGTATTAAATACATGACGTTGTACATGTAAGCGAGATAAAGTTTACAAAAAAGTTTCAAACTATGCTACTCGTTTGTTGGAAATTGCTAAATAGTCTCATTACGAAACACTCGAATGCAGCTTGGGTAAATTGCGCTCCATTTTAATCAATAGCGCTTAAATGCTTATGATATCTCTCGAATTACGTGTTGTGCGGTAATTAAATGTTGCACGTACATTCAGTGTCATATGTAGATATTTTCTGCGAAGCCAGTTGCGGATATAATCACTACTAAATAAATAATGTATTAAAATGTCATGCCTCATGTTGAAGTTCTATTGTGCGCCGTATTAAGCGAAAGCTATTTTTCCACGGGTTTTACGTTTATTGCATCATATCTTCTCACCTGTGTGTCGTACTTTGAGATATTACTCCAGGTACATTCAGTGGTGTTTGTGGATACTGTCTGCATACTGTGTTGCCAGTAGAGTCGGCAGAAAAGGAGTGTTAAATTGAAAGGCCATGTCTGATGCATAATTTTTACTGCGTCAACAGTGACAATATAAAGTAGTAATACTATAACTTTTTTATTTTATTTTTATCAATCTGTGAGGGGTGTCAACAACAAATAGTTTAGTGAATCTGTTATTATAGGAACAGAATTATTTACAGTTCATTAATGAATTGTATTTACAAAGTGAAGGATTACCAATGGGATCTCCAGTGTCCGGAACCATAGCAAACATATATATGAACCATTTGGAGCAGATTGTATTTAACAAAATAGTGCCAAATAAATACAACAACCTATACTAGATTAGACATATGAATGATATCTTGTGCCTGATAGACGGACCAAACAATAAAATTGACCAGTTACTCACAGACATAAATTCTGTTCTTGATACGATACATGTTACAATAGAGAAAGAGCAAAACAGACAGTCAAATTCCAGGACATCACCATAAAGATTCAAAACAACCAACACACATTTGCCATATACCGAAAACCGACAAGGACAGACACAATAATGCATGAGACATCACAACACCACAATTCTGTAAAGCAGGCGGCTCTTACATACCTGCTCCACTGGCTTAACACATTACCGTTAGATACAGACAATTACAAAAAAGAAATGAATACTATAGTACAACTAACCGCAAAGAATGAATGCAAGGAAACAGAAAAGAACAAACATCCAACTGTCACCAATACAAGGCAAAACCACTCACAAACTAGTACGTAAAATACAAGAATAGAAACAACACAAAGTAAATAATCTATAATAACAGATGTTAACAGGTGCACCGGAAGATGGCCACACAAAAAAGGTTTAGCAAATGCTTGAAATTATGTGTAATGTTTCTTGGACGTCACTAAGTCTATCATTCTCAATTACTGGATGAATATGGTCTGCATATTTGCGCGGCGCCATTTAGACGGCCTCAAGACAAAAAGCACACAGTTCCTATCTATAAAACTTGTCTTATTGTCTTAAAATTTTCACATAAGACTATACTACTTAATGAGTAGAGAATGGTAAATTTTTAAATTACGCAAAGTAATGAATATAAATTTTATGTTGCCTCTGGAAGTCGCTAGACGTACAACGTGAATCTGGTTATGGATTCTGGGTTAGTGGTTTAGTAAAATATGTTAGTGTACAGAGAGACAAAGTAATATTCGTTACGGTCATTTCGGCGATACGGCACTCAAGCTCCCGTCGTCCGTCTGTCTAACAAAGAAACTCTTCAGTGCGAGGTCGCGAGTTCAATCTATAGTAAAGCCATTTGAAACTTTTGTGTTAAGGCTTTTGACAGGAAAAATATTAGCTGCTAATGACTCACCGTAAGCATCAGGAGAGTGTCCGGGAAGTACATGTTTCAACCATTTATGTATTACACTCCACTAAATGAACATCGTCTACATTGAAGAAATGTTCAAAACAAATCATTAAATTGCACCGTGAACACCGAATGGAAAATGGCGCACAATAGTGATCAAAGAGAACCGAAACATTAAGATCGAAGACGAGATCTTTGCTCGTTACAAAACACGCCTGACGTTCAGCTACCTATCCTTTGAGACGTAAATGTAGATAGCGTGGTATTATGTTTCACAGGCACGGAAAAAACATCCAAAGGCTGAATTTGTCCAGTGGCTTCAGAAAGTATCAAATGCAATGTTTCACACTTTTCAAAAGAGACTGTTTGCTCTAAAGGTGTGCGATTTTTGTACGCAGACCAGGAATCAAGTAAAAGAATTATGTTTTGACCAGCGATTGGTAAAAAAAAGTGCTCATCCCATAGCTGCATTTCTCTTAAGCTCGTTTTCTCACTCATATCTACTGTGACGTAAATATTCCCTACTGCCCTTGCAAGATCACGCACACGAGAAAGAATCGTAGGGGGCCTCCAACTTCTCTTAGGACAATAAATGACTTTCCAGACAACTTACCATCCAAATAAACAGTCGGCATAATCGCACAGGAATACATTAAGGCATTATTGCTAGTTGATCTTCATACAACTTTGATACCTCTCATTTCCAGGGTTCCTTTCATATAAATCCGTAACGGCCCTCTTAGGAGGAATCGTGAAATTTTCTGACAAACTGCCCCAGAACCCTAGTATTCCTGCAAAATTTACTTTCCAGAAGATGATAACAAAATGGCGATGCATGGCGATGTTCGTAATTCTAGTCATAGCCGCAAGCCTTCAGTTACACTTTGCAAAAAATTATTGCTAGTTCTAATAAATCTGTTAGGCTGCTTTTGCAATAGGCAGGTGTTGAACGTTCACAGCGTCGTTCTGCATTTAGAACCTTACGCCACAAACCTTACCGCTGTTGATGTGTTGGGACATTACTTCCAGCTAGTAAGAAGAATAGTATCAGGTGACTGCAGTGGTTGTATAGACAGACTGCAGATGGCGAATTTAACTTCACCTTTCCGCCCATGTGAATAGCCAGACTAATTGGTGCTGGTCCATCAAAAACCCACACATTTTGCATCAAATTCCTATTCACGATAAAAACAATTGTAGGCTTTTATCTTCAGGCGCTTGTGAATCATTTTCACGGTTATAAAAATGCAAGATGCAGTCCTCGTCCTTTCCAGCAAGCTGGATGTAAATCCACACGTATCTCTCGTACTCATGAAGTACACTAAGCAAAGGTCGTGGCTGCCTCGTTCGCTGCACTAGCTGCTTGTGATATTCATCCATGGAGGAGTTTAAAACGGAAAAGTGCGAAAATAACCACACGTCATAATACCAACTGAAAGTCTCATTACGTATGCCTGAAATTTGAAGGAATCGATGTTAAAAAGCATGAAGAATGAAGGTATGGCGTTATTGTCCGGGAGTGCCCAGGGCTGTTTGGCCACCTGGTACACGTCATTCTATTTGACGACACATCGGCAACTGGCCCGACTTTGTGATAAGGATGAGATGAAATGATCAGAATGACACAAACACTCAGTACTAGAATGAATAAAATCTCCGACCCTGTTGCGAATCGAATTCAAGACCGCCACGATTTAGAGGCTATAGACCAAGAGATGTGACGGATGACAATGTTAGAGTATTACGTAAAGTAGGTATGGATGTGATTTCACGAGTACAATATTACATCCAGGGCAAAAATATTCAATATATGTCGAGATTTTTAAATCGTAAATGTTTAAATTTCTTGAAGTTGTTTCCACGCTATAAATAAAATAAGGTTCTCCCTAAGTTTACCTCGGCTGTACCTGTAAAAACATCGTATCATATAAGGAGTATGCCCATTTTGGTAAATTGACTACGGGTACCGCAAAATGGGGTAAATGGAAGCAGTGGTATCGAATAGAAATGAAAGTCCCAGGAAAGTTCCATACTAGTGTGTCGAACGACATACGGGAGTATCATCCAAATAACGGGGAAATTATGAATTTCAAAGCTGTCGAAACTGTTAGTCGATACTTTTTACAATCTGTGTCCAACAGTGGATGCGTTGCTGAATTTGCCTAATTTGCACTTTATCTGTAAGTACCAATCTCAATTGTGTTGTACTCATTTACATGTTTGGTAAAAAAATGCAATTCTGTTTCATTAAAGAAGAGTTCAGTTTTAAACTGCACTTTATTCTAACTTGTGTTTCGACTAGTTTAAAATGTAGTGCTTTAGCAAGTCGTGGACTGAATAGAACCAGTAATCGTCCTCTTTCTTCGGAAGATATATAACTTTGTTGCAGTTTTATTACATTGTTTATATTTTATCTGTATGACCCTCTATATTTATAATCTATATTCCAGAGTATAGTCTGAAGACGATTCGCCTTTGGACTGAAACTGGTCACCAATAAATGTGAATTGTGCGATCTAGACTGTTTTCCGAAGTACAATTAAGAAAATTATCGCTGTTTTGTTGGAAATGTTTTCGAAAATGTGTGTCAAATCTCTGAACAAGCTCAAGAACAGATTCGGATTTTTTTGGTCTGATATGAACCCGAAAGAAATCGTGCTCCAACACGACAATGCACGGCCAAACACAAGACTCAGAACTCGGTAACATATCACTAATTTAGGTCGGACGTCATTGGCTCATCAACCCAACAGCCTAAACTTGGCGCTTTACGGCTTCAATTTGTTTGGGCCACTAGGGTTTTCTCTCCATGGTGACACTTTGAAGATGCTGAGAGCGTAATTCACACAGTGATAATTTGGTTGCGAGGACAAGACAACAACTTTTACCAAAACGGTAGAGATGCGCTTTCACAGTGCTGGCGTAAGGTCACATAAAACTGATAGAGACAATGTAGAAAAATACCACATACAAAAGTGATGGTGAAGCACACCGGCGCAAAATTATAGCTCTTAAGAGCAAATCTGTTCTCAGAAAACAAGTGGAGGAATAATATACGGAACGATGCCCGTAGATGTGGCTCAAACTGAAAACATTTTTTTGTGGGAAATATTCCACCACAGAAATACTTCCTGCTGGCGTGGCAAGCACTACGAAAGAAGGTGAGGTTAGCATGATTCGCGAGATGAAGGGAATAAAATTGGGTTTGACGTTAGGAGTGAGGCTGGCGTGTGCTTTTGGTAACAGACGGGTGTTCATGGATTGCACTGTCGCACGTCACTGCTGTTCTTGAGACTCGGACAGGAACCGTCACTGCGATATAATCCACAGAGGAGGGGGCGGCTGAGCTGCAGCCGACAGCTGAGCCGCGCTGACGCGTTTCTGCTGACATCGCGTGACGTGTGGCGTGTTTTCCCGTTGGTAGAGGAAGCAGGATATAGCGGGACACGTGACACGTGTCTGATATGCGAAATGGAAAAGAAAACGCGGAACAGGTCTGTGGCGCTGAAGGCTGGTTAGCTCTTTTTATCTGCATCTACACCCACATCGAAACTGTACAGGACACGTAAAAATTTCGCCCTACAGTTTTATCGTGTGTTTCAAATCCTGACGCTTGAAGTCTTCTCAGAAATGTTATGTGCTTTGCACGACGTTAATAACGAAGGTATGCTGAGAGAAGTCATACATGATAACCGTCGACTGTTACTGATACAAATTTTTTGTTGATTTGACCTTAAGGACTACTTAAATTGGAAGGAACACACAGAAAATGTCGTAGGGAAGGTTAGCCAAAGACTGCGCTTTATTGGCAGGACACTTAGAAAATGTAACAGATCTACTAAGGAGACTGCCTACACTACACTTGTCCGTCATCTTTGAGAATACTTAAATGCGGTGTTGAATCCTTGCCAGATAGGACTGACGGTGTACATCGAAAAAATTCAAAGAAGGGCAGCACGTTTTCTATCATCGCGAAATGTGGGAAAGAGTGTCAATGAAATGATACAGGATTTGGGCTGGACATCATTAAAAGAAAGTCGTTTTTCGTTGCAACAAAATCTTCTGACGAAATCCCAATCATCAACTTTCTCCTCCGAATGCGAAAACATTTTGTTGACACCGACCCATATAGGGAGAAACGATCACCACGATAAAATAAGGAAAATCAGATCTCGTATGGAAATATTCATGTGTTCGTTTTATCCGCGCGCTGTACGAGACTGGAATAATAGAGAATTGTGAAGGTGGTTCTTTGAACCCTCTGCCAGGCACTTAAATGCGATTTGCAGTGTATCCATGTAGATGTAGATTTTCGGGTGTCATAAAATTACGTAGAACAGTCTATGCGATACCTGGAGATGGTCATCAGACCGAAACCTACACACGAACCAACGGACAGACCAACAAATTAACTTTGTGCAGGCGCTCTCTTCATTCAACGGACCAACCCTTCGTTTGAGTTTGACCTCACAGGCATGTGATCTTCCGCCACCCCCCCCCCCCCTCTCTTCCCCCCCTACACACACACACACCCAGAAAAATTCACACAACAAATTGTACCGTGTGTAGCGCTGACGTGTCGACGACAAACCTTCATCTGTGGTCACTGCGCGTGGAGTTTAACGCCGCTCAAATATGGCTAACATTACAGAGTACGAGATGGATTAAACGTTAATGACAGCGTATCTGCCGAAATTTGATGATATTTGTGGGACTCGTCGCGCGAGGAGGAAAGCAACAGAGAAGCAAGAAGTGAAGCCCTTGTTTTAGTTTTTAAACGAATCCATAATGGTTTCACGTTCCGCACAGAGGCAGTAAAAGACATATATTTTATGAATAAAAGTGAGTCGACATTCTGGAGTTCAGTTTTTCGGTTTTCTTTCCAATAGGCCAACTTATACAAAATGAAATCTAAAAGCCAAAATAAATGGAGGAGGAGATCAGTAATGTCTTGTCGACAACGAGGTCATTAGAGGTGGAGTTGAAGCTCGGATTTGGGAGGATTGCGAAGGAAATCTGTCGTGCCCTTTTCGGAGGAACAATCCCAGCGTTTGCCTGGAGCAATTTGGAGAAACCACGGAAAATCTAATCAGAATAGCAGGACGCGGGTTTGAACCGTTGTCCACCCGACTCCACTGCTCCACTTCTCTCGATAAAGCCGTAACAGAGATAGGTTGGATCTTACATTTCGTTTCCGATACGTACCGAAAATAATCATTTTAGGTAATAATTTTGAGGATACAGCTGCACCGAATTTAAGGACCTAGAAACTTCTGCCGCCGGCCGCGGGGACCAAGCGGTTCTAGGTTCTTCAGTCCGGAACCGCGCGACTGCTACGGTCGCAGGTTCGAATCCTGCCTCGGGCATGGATGTGTGTGATGTCCTTAGGTAAGTTAGGTTTAAGTGGTTCTAAGTTATAGGGGCCTGATGACCTCAGATGTTAAGTCCCATAGTGCTCAGAGCCATTTGAACCATTTTGAAACATCTCCCATTTGCTATAAACCGTAGCGCAGTTAACAGCCTCCCACTGTACCTAACAGATTTTCCCGTGAGTGCATTCTATCATGTCAAATAGTTTTCATGATATTCCGCAGCTCCGAAAAGCATGCTTCTAGTCCATTTTCAAACAATTCTGAAAATTTTGGCTCCGAGTTCCTAAGCAACAAAGAACGGGTGAATTTCTGCCATCGCATTAACCGTTTCTTTGCTCACGGGTTTTTCTCAGATTTTCTAAATTTATAAAACAGACAAGGTAAAGCCCTGTTTTTCTTCTGTTTAAAAACAAACGTCACAACCTCAGTGAACCGGCTTAAGCAATTCTCAAACAGCTATAGGAATAGGGTGGCTCTGTAATCGCTAAGAAATGTCGGTGGGAGCACCCGTAGACTGCACATGAAATTGGTCGAGTGGTCGATTGGTTCATGTTTCCGAAGAGCCTTTACGGTATCATAAAACTAAACACAAAAATCTTCACACCTGAAAAATATCAGCCAGTATTCAAAAGTAAATAGTATATTATTTACGTACACCTCTTGACATTTTTCAAATATAACTGCTTCAAATACTTACGAGCTAAGCACTATCATCAGTACAAAATACACTACCACACAAAAGAAGTGGAGCACGTGAATTGAGATAGGGTACAAAATCAATACTCATGGTTCTCGACGATATATGATGTTCGTTATATGATAACAAAATGGAGTCAAATTACAAAGAACAAGAGGTAACAAAGTTTCAGATGGAGTTTTAGTCAGCGTTGGATTGAAACAAGAGAAAACAAAATGGGAAAAATGTCTACAGAGAACGAATGAGTAGCTCTGAGAGAGAAAATACTGCAAGCAGCATAGGATAATTTATGTGGATAAAAAGAAAAATCCTAGCAGAAATTCCTGGATACCATTGGAGACATAAAATTTGGTTACGGAAAGCAGAAAAAGTAAAAATGTGTGGCAAATGAATCAAGTAAAGGAAATACGCCACACTAAATATTTACAGAAGGTACTAAATGAGTGAGGAGTTATTGTTTGAAAAGACATGCAAGCCCGTGGAAGCATGCATGAGAAAAAAGACAGGAAAATTAAAGAGACCGTCGGAAGCAGCTGTACAGATATCAAGAGCTCTGATGTGAAGCCAGTGATAAGCGATGGAAGGGAAAGTTGAAAAGTGCAACAGAAGAGCTATAAAAGGGAACTGGAGGCTATAGAAAGCAAAGGGTAAGTAATTTAGGATTTCATTGGAGACATTCTGTGAGAAAAATTTGATAGGGCACTGAAAAACCTAAGCAGAAACAATGCCACTGGGGTTAACGATATTCAGAATTACTGAGGTCATTCCACCTGTCTTAAAGCCATTAAGAGAGAGCCAAGATACACTCAGATTTCGAGACGAGTGTAATTTATCAATTCCAAATAAGACAGGTGCTGACAGGCGTAAACGTCACAAAACTATCGTATTTATAAGCCATAGTATCAAAGTACTTACGCGAATAATCTACAGCAGAATGAAAAACGACTAGCAGATGGCCTCAGGGAAGATTAATATGCGGTTTGGAGGAACGTAGGAACACATAAGACCACAGAGATCTTTCTACTTATCTTAGACAGAAGAAAGCTAAACATACTTGGCGACTTAGAAGCAGCATTGGAAAACGTTGACAGCAATACACGGATTGAAATTTTGAAGAAGGCAAGCATAAAATACAAGGAGCGAAGTTTATTTACGAATTTGACGTACACCAAAATGCTGTTTAACCGCCGAAGGACAGCAGGAAGTAGTAGCTTACAGGTCTGTATCCCATGGATTATGTCTTCCAATCCGTTCATTGACCGAGGAGTTTATAAAACCAAGGAGAAATCTGGAAACAGGAAGATAGATTTAAAATATAGGGAGAAGATATAAAGACTTTGAGGCTTGCTGATGACTGTACAATTCTGGCAGAGACGACAAAAGACTTGGAAGAGTAATTCAATGAATGAATAGCGTCTTGGAAAGAAGTTACAAAAGCCACGATAGCAAAGGCAAAGAAAAAGAAAAAAGGCCAGTGAAGTAGTTGAAGTAATCAGTATAGAAGATGATAATCTTAAAGTAGTTTACAAGTATTTGTATTTTGCCGGCAAAATAACTGATGATGGCTGAAGTAGAGAGAATATAAAATACAGACTGTCAATAGGAAGAAAAGAATTTCTGTAGAACAAAAATCTGTTAAAATTGAGTATAATCTTAAGAAACAGTTCAGACAAGAAGGGAATGAAATCATCTGTGATGTGGTGCTCAAGAACGACGCTAAAGATTCAACGTATAGACAGAATAACTAATGAGTACGTATGCAGAGATCAGTTCATGCGTCAATTCCTGAGGCCTCATGGGATCGTTTATTTGATAAAAGAGGAACAGGTGGTGGGTGCAAAATTATGCAGCAGTAGGCCAAGAATCTAATACAGTAGCCAGATTTATATGGATTTAGGTTGCATTAGTTATGCAGAATGACTAGATTAGCGCAGACAGAAGCAGTAAATCAGTTTTTGGCTAAACATCACAACAACAACAACCTAAAACAATGTACAAAAAAAGCTCTAGACGAAAATTCCTTTTTTAATTTTTTTTCCGGCTAACTGTTTAATCAATAAGCAATGATTTCACGACTCCGTAAAGAATGTAACTCGCTCATATTAAACAGCGTTGGACGTTTGACTACTTTGCAAATTTCGTAGTGTCTTAAATGTTTAAAGTTAAATATGTATGTGAGAAGAAGTTAAAAATATTTGAAATTATGTTTAAAGTTTGTAAAGTTGCTTACTGCAGTCATTCTGAAACAATGAATGAATACAGTATGGTTAACTTACGCTCCAGTTTAAGCAAAGAAAGGTTTATCAAGGATCTCAAGTTTTCAGACTTCATACCTGCTGAACAATATGCCGTACAGCGATATAATTTTGCAGGTACTTCGGTGGTATACATGAATACTGTTTGCACGGTGTTTTGCGAACAGAGTTAGTAGCGAAGATGTAATAAATGGAAACGTCACTCCTCATGTTGAATTTTTGCTATGTACCATATAAAGCAGATGCTAAACCTTCACGGATCTAAAAGATGTCATAACTCCTTAGTTATGTGTCGTACAATGATATAATTTTGCTGGTAAATTCAGTGGTATATGTGGATACAGCCCGAATTGTGTACTGCAAATAGAGTTTTTAGTGAAGAAGTAGGCAGTGAAAATGTAGCAAGCAATATCAATCTTTTTCATTTCCTTCCTACTCTGGCGGCATCAGCGAGAGAACGTGTCGTGAATGTTTGTTGGAAGTTGGTAAGTTTTGATATTCTCAAATAGTGGATGAATAAAGCCCGCGTATTTGCGGGCTCTAGACAATTACACACTTTCCGATGGTAGTATCTTTGGTATTGTGTTAAACTCTTAACATAAGAATATACTTCTGAATGTGAATATTACGAAAGCATTTTAAATTTTTAATTTCGGTCACTACCTAACCGAAATATTGAAAATCCAATTTATGTTATGTCGTTAGGTAGGCAACGTCACATCGATGGTTCAAATGGCTCTGAGCACTATGGGACTTAACATCTAGGGTCATGAGTCCCCTAGAACTTAGAACTACTTAAACCTAACTAACCGAAGGACATCACAGAACACCCAGTCATCACGAGGCAGAGAAAATCCCTGACCTCGCCGGTAATCGAACCCGGGAACCCGGGCGTGGGAAGCGAGAACGCTACCGCACGACCACGAGATGCGGACCGTCACAGCGAGTTTCTTGTTGCAGCTTAACCGCTAAGTAATGTAGATTTATGTCCAATTGCCTTTCGCGTACAGGAACGACTGTCTGAAATCCCACGTAGCCAGAACAGATAAATGCATGTTAATACTCGGACAAACTGCAGCATAGGAGAGTTCCTGTTTTGTGACATTCGCTCGATCATGTTCGCTGGACAAAGGAACAGCATCAAATCTTTATAATGTGATAATTTTATTTATGATTGAGACAGTATTATGTTTCTCCTACTCGCCATTTTTGAACTACTACAGATCGAGGACAGCTCCATGACACATCTTTTTTATTTTAGATATAAAAAAAGAAGTAAAAAACATTTAGCTCTGAGAGGATAATCGTCATCTTGTGGCCAAAGCAAATCAAAAGTTCTCTTGACTAATTTCCATATCAGCAAACTTAAATTTGACTTTAATCTTCTTATCTTAATGAAACTGTCGAGATATGAGTGGAAGCGAATGGAGATAAATTGGTCGCCTATAGCACCTCACTGTTTATTTTTCCTGTTATCAACGTGACGTATGCTGCATGTGTGTGTTTGTGTGTGTGTGTGTGTGTGTGTGTGTGTGTGTGTGTGTGTGTGTGTCTGGCTCACTATGCATCTCGCAATATTTAAATAAAATACAGGAAGATAACTATTGCCTTCACACTTATCGTCTACCCTGTGGCCCAAACGCCTTCATGTGGGGTATTTAAAAAGAAATGTATGATTCCAGACAATTTGGGCGAATGTATGTATGTATCCATGTATGATTACAACAAAATAATAAATCGGCGACCGCAGAACACCACCGTGACTGGACGACCTACCAGGTACCAGGAAGCCCGAGTACTGGCGAAAGAATCGTGGATGCAAGAACGCAAAATAGGAAGGCGATCGAAATTATTAAGCAGCCTGACAACATCAACAGAGAAGATGGCTTCAAACTCCCGTCGTCCCGGCTGCCTTCCATCCCAGTCCAAAGGGCCGCGAGCGGTCGCGGGGCAGAAGCTACACGGGACACGGACGTATCTACTGAAACAGCTGTAGAGCAGCTGTCAGTCCACTTCCCCGCACACCATGAAAAAAACTTGACGACCCGAAACCGAACTCTGATCGGCGGATAGCAACCATTCGTTGACAACATGGACATCCAAGAATAGCCTCTTTCCTTCCATCTTCCCTTACGTCATGACTAGCCAATCATATTAGAGGGCCAAATAAAAGTTTTGCAGCAGTGACGTCAGATATTGATAATTTGTAATAAATAGAAGCACGTATCCCCATGCAAAACCAGTCGTGCCCTGAGGAAGGCCGTTGCAATTCGGTCGAAACGTCGGTTTTGGTTTATTATTGTTGTTAGTTTTTTAGCAATGACGCGGCATGATACCCAGAAGAATTTTAATCACTATGACACCGGCCGCGGAAGCCTACGTTCTTATAAGAAAAAATGTTCAAATGTGTGTCAAATCTCACGGGGCTTAACTGCAAAGGTCATTAGTTCCTAAGCTTACACACTACGTAACGTAACGACAATCACACACACACCCATGCCCGAGGGACGACTCGAACCTCCGCTGGGACCAGCCCACATTCCATGACAGCAGCGCCCAGTCCGCTCGGCTATTCCCGCGCGGCTTCTTATAACAATGCAGGCAGTCTGTAATAGACATGTTGCGTCTTGTAAGTGTTCTGCCAATGAATCGCAGTCTGTGGCTAGCCTTAAACACAGCATTTACCATATGATAGTTCCAGTTTAAGTTTGCCATCCTTTTTAGATTTTTGTGATTTATCTCGTAACCTAAACTACAATTAACAATTTACATAGTAAATTTACTTGATTTTCTACAGTTGAATGTTTCAAGGTAAATCGGTCAATGTATTTCTTTACGACTTGTGAAGATGTGTAAGCGCGTATGAAGCGGGACACTTGCTGAGTAGGGACAATTTTAGAACATTGATTGCTCAGTAGAAATGAAGTGCATATAAGACGTTGCTGCCATCTCCTGATCATCCTCTGTACTTGGTGTATTAGAAATCGCCTAACACCTGGCAATCTGGAGTCGTGTTCTGAATTTCTCCCAACAAAATACTAGTTGTTGAAGGTAAGAGTAAGAGAAACTCTTACTTACTAATATTTTCTTTCTTAAAATTTTACTAAATTAGTTAACCGAAGGCCAGCCATTGTGGCCGAGTGGTTCTAAGCGCTTCAGTGCGGAACCGAGTGACCGCTACGTTCACAGGTTCGAATCCTGCCTCGGACATGGATGTATGTGATGTTCTCAGGTTAGTTAGGTTGAAGTAGTTCTAATTTCCAGGGAACTGATGAGAAATTGTTCAAATGGCTCTGAGCACTATGCGACTTAACTTCTGACTTCATTAGTCGCCTATAACTTAGAACTAATTAAACATAACTAACCTAAGGACACCACACACATCCATGTCCGAGGCAGGATTCGAACCTGCGGCCGTAGCGGTCGTTCGGTTCCAGACTGTAGCGCCTAGAACCGCATGGCCACGCCGGTCGGTCGAACGGATGACCTCAGATGTCTCATAGTGCTCAGAGCCATTTGAACCATTTAGTTAACCGCAACTCTGATTATGTATTGGTTGTGGGTTCGGGGTCGGATTCTGAGGTTTTAAGAAAAGCTGCCTTTATCTTTGCGGATCAAAATGGAATCAGACATAACGTTTCGAAGCTACATCAAATGGCGGCAATTGACTGGATTATTGCTTTTCGTAAGCTCAATCCTGAAATAATATTCAGGAAGCCTGAGGGTGTCTCTTGAGATCGTTGCAAGGCCCTTAATAAGAATGGCGTTGAGTAATGCTTTACTTTATTGCGTAAAACAATGGAAAGTTGTCCTAAGACACTCAGCGATATCGCACCATGTCACAAATAAAACAAGAAGAAATGTTATCTCAATACTTTGCTGATTCACCTCGATGAATGGTTCAAATGGCTCTGAGCACTATGAGACTTAACATCTATGGTCATCAGTCCCCTAGAACGTAGAACTACTTAAACCTAACTAACCTAAGGACATCACACAACACCCAGCCATCACGAGGCAGAGAAAATCGCTGACCTCGCCGGGAATCTAATCCGGGAACCCGGGCGCCCCCGATGAATGTTCTGATTCATCTGTGGGAGGGAAGGAATGGGAAAAACAGACTGATCAATTCTGACAACGACATTTTACTTCTGAATAACCGGTATTTTTCATAATTTTTTGGTCTCTGTTTTACAAATAACATAGTAAAAAAAAGGAATATCGGCTAGACACAGAAGCTCTGATCCGTGTGTAGCTTGCGTTGATGCCGTTGGTGGGTTGGTATCATGTAATAGGGATGGTGGCGTCTCGTTTTCTTGTGTTTACTGGCGCCACTACATTTGCTAGCCTTGTTTGACCACGAGTGGAAGCAGCAGCGTTTATCGATATCTAGTAACCGTACTATCTTTGGAATGACGTAAAGTGTTTTTCGGGTCTGATGTGTCGGCAGTTCGGTTGAGACAGAGCAGCAGTGAGGCCCAACAGTGCGCAGACATGCCGGGACCGCTGGCGGCACGCAGGCATTGCTGGATCGAGGGGCTGTAGTTGCGAGGGCCACAACCTCGTTTCCAGCGGACCCGCGACATTGAGTTGAGCGAACATTACTCCAATAGCGAAATCTCCACTATTTGATGATCACGCCGTTTGTTGGAGCGTTGCTGCTCGCAGGGTCGCCGTGGGACGAACAGCAACATGGGGAGAGTGTCGAGTTGGTGGAATGTATTAGCCGTCCTTTGCTGTCTGTTATTAGTGTTTGACTTTTGTGTTATTACTGGTGAAGTGCAACCAGCGGAATTTTACTGGCTAGTGTCCGCTAACGCCCCAGATACCTGTCATAGAGGTTAGCGTATTTTTGCGGCAGCGTGCTTTTCCTCGTTTTGGAGACGGTATGCGGCATGACGTGTAGTTCGACAGCCTCCTTGATTGCGGTGTGGATTGTGGTTTCTTTTGTCTACGTTGGTTGTAGTGGTTCCTTCTGTCTTTCGATGTCTCAAACACCGGATTCTGAAGACACAGTGTCGTGTCACCACCAGACACCATACATGCTAGGCGGTAACCTTTATATCGCCCTTGGTCCGCTAGTACGAATTCGAAAGTAAAGTTCTATGTACTGACTTGGCAGAAAATCCTAAGAAATTTTGGTCGTGTGTCAAAGCGGTAGGTGGATCAAAACAAAATGTCCAGACACTCTGTGATCAAAATGGTACTGAAACAGAGGATGACACACTAAAGGCCGAAATACTAAATGTCTTCTTCCAAAGCTGTTTCACAGAGGAAGACTGCACTGTGCTTCCTTCTCTAGATTGTCGCACAGTTGACAAAATGGTAGATATCGGACGACAGAGGGATAGAGAAACAATTAAAATCGCTCAAAAGAGGAAAGGCCGCTGGTCCTGATGGGATACCAGTTCGATTTTACTCAGAGTACGCGAAGGAACTTGCCCCCCTTCTTGCAGCGGTGTACCGTAGGTCTCTAGAAGAGCGAAGCGTTCCAAAGGATTGGAAAAGGGCACAGGTCATCCCCGTTCTCAAGAAGGGACGTCGAAAAGATGTGCAGAACTATAGACCTATATCTCTAACGTCGATCAGTTGTAGAATTTTGGAACACGTATTATGTTCGAGTATAATGTCTTTTCTGGAGACTAGAAATCTACTCTGTAGGAAGCAGCATGGGTTTCGAAAAAGACGATCGTGTGAATCCCAGCTCGCGCTATTCGTCCACGAGACTCAGAGGGCCTTAGACACGGGTTCACAGATAGATGCCGTGTTTCTTGACTTCCGCAAGGCGTTTGACACAGTTCCCCACAGTCGTTTAATGAACAAAGTAAGAGCATACGGACTATCAGATCAATTGTGTGATTGGATTGAGGAGTTCCTAGATAACAGAACGCAGTACGTCATTCTCAATGGAGAGAAGTCTTCCGAAGTAAGAGTGATTTCAGGTGTGCCGCAGGGGAGTGTCATAGGACCGTTGCTATTCACAATATACATAAATGACCTGGTGGATGACATCGGAAGTTCACTAGGCTTTTTGCAGATGATGCTGTGGTGTATCGAGAGGTTACAACAATGGAAATTTGTACTGAAATGCAGGTGGATCTGCAGCGAATTGACGCATGGTGCACGGAATGGCAATTGAATCTCAATGTAGCGAAGTGTAATGTGATGCGAATACATAGAAAGATGGGTCCCTTATCATTTAGCTACAAAATAGCAGGTCAGCAACTGGAAGCAGTTAATTCCATAAATTATCTGGGAGTACGCATTAGGAGTGGTTTAAAATGGAATGATCATATAAAGTTGATCGTCGGTAAAGCAGATGCCAGACTGAGATTCATTGGAAGAATCCTAAGGAAATGCAATCCGACAACAAAGGAAGTAGGTTACAGTACGCTTGTTCGCCCAATGCTTGAATACTGCTCAGCAGTGTGGGATCCGCACCAGGTAGGGTTGATAGAAGAGATAGAGAAGATCCAACGGAGAGCAGCGCGCTTCGTTACAGGATCATTTAGTAATTGCGAAAGCGTTACGGAGATGATAGATAAACTCCAGTGGAAGAATCTGCAGGAGAGACGCTCAGTAGCTCGGTACGGGCTTTTGTTAAAGTTTCGAGAACATACCTTCACCGAAGAGTCAAGCAGTATATTGCTCCCTCCTACGTATATCTCGCGAAGAGACCATGAGGATAAAATCAGAGAGATTAGAGCCCACACAGAAGCATACCGACACTCCTTCTTTCCACGTACAATACGAGACTGGAATAGAAGGGAGAACCGATAGAGGTACTCAGGGTACCCTCCGCCACACACCGTCAGGTGGCTTGCGGAGTACGGATGTAGATGTAGATGTAGACCCGCGTGTCGCCACTATCAGTGATTGCAGAGCGATGGCCGCCACACGGCAGGTCTAGTTTAGAGAGACTCCCTAGCACTCGCCCCAGTTGTACAGCCGAGTTTGCTAGCGATGGTTCACTGACTACATACGCTCTGATTTGCAGAGACGACAGTTTAGCATAGCCTTCAGCGACGTCATTTTTCTACGACCTAGCAAGGCGCCATATTCCGTTACTATAATCTGAACAGATAATATTGTGAATCATGTACCGTCAAGAGCGACGTTTATCATTAATGGATTAAAGTTAAGTATCAACTAGGTACGCCCGCTTTCTGAATTCTAATTCCTTGTCATGTTCCAGACCTCACGTCAGTACGGTCCTTCCCTCCTCACGCCAGTCTGCTTGAGCTAAACGCGCTCATTTCGGCCTCCTCTAGTAACACGGTGTTGGCGCTTCTGTTAACCCAACACACAGTACTATCTGTCACTTCGTCCAAGCTTGAATTATACCGTTGTTGTACTGGTTATCACACGTCAGGTGGATTTGGTAAGAGCTTTGATCGGCATTTAAAGTGTCCTTAGTTTTAGTTGCCATCCTGTTAGGGGAGCATAATTCTTGGCTGGCTGTCTCACCGCTTACGCAGCTGTAAGGGCGTTTCTCAGGTCGATCGTTGGACCACTATCTGTGGATCACTCTCTTCTTTATTTGGTATGATTGTGTCAATTGTTTAAAAATGGGTTGTTTAAGTTGTTCTTATTGCTTGTGGCCTTCAGCCGACAAATCATTTTGAATTCTTTCATAATAAGGCCTTCAGCAGTCAGTGTAGCTTGTTTTACAATTTTTGTAATGATTGTTTTTAAAAAATTATTTAATTAAATAAAGTGTATGTGTTTACTATGCAACCAACGGTAACTAAATAGGCCTCGTTCACCGCTTTCCCAGCTTTATCTAAGTCCCACGTTCCAGAAATTCGTCTTTAAATAAACCTTTTTTTTTTAAAAAAAAACGGTGTGTTTGTTATTACAACTTGCGTTGGTTTGAAATATTGCGGTTATTGTACAAAATGAGAAAAGCGATCAGTGCTATTTTAATAATAACGCTGACACAAACGAGCAACATACACGTGCCATAAGAACTGGTGGAGCACAGCCGAGATGATAATGTCCCTGTTGGCCTGTGTCGTGGCTTAAGGTACGCGTGTGCGTGCAGCGTGTGAGACGTGCATGTCCTCGGACATGCATTGTATTGCAGAACGGCACCAACCGTATTCTGAAAACATCTTTCCGAAGTTGTGGAGCAATTACGTACGACGCTTCATTTGCTTTAAAGGCTTGAACATTTGGTATTTCTACGAAACGATTAAAGAAGAAAGGTAATTATGGTGACAGAAACACACCAAAATCTTAACAACGGTTCACTCACAGAATACAATAAAAATAGAAAGTAGCTGATTTGCTGCCTGAGTATACATAATATGCATTTATCTGCTGCTAGCTCTTGAAAATGGACAAGTTAACACTAAAAGTATGGTCGGTCTGACACACCGGTGCCAATGTGTTCTTTTTTCCATTTCCAGGAGTGTAACAGGTATAAATAACCGCTAGTGTCAGAAACCACTGAGCGATTTTAGCAGTCAGGTTAAGCTGGCGCGGAAAAAGTAGACTCAACCGAAAACCATCCCTATGGCGAGACTAAACAGGGACATGTGGTATTTAATTGTTACCTTTAATACATTTTGTGTGTGTCTGGTTACAAAAGCACTGCGCCCTGTAATTTATTCCGTAAATAGAGGAACATTCAGAAAGGAGGAACAGATTTCAAACATTTATTACTTGCAAACTATAAAAGATAGAAATGCAATCCCTACATTCCTGGAAAGACCAAAATTCAAATTTCTAGGCTCTTGATGCGAACACCGTGTGTTACACGACAAATATCAAAACGTTTGCTGATTTACTGACATACACGATGCAGCTGGTCGCTCGTAATGCCACTCACAGCTTCAGCAACGCGATTTTGCAGACTTTAAAGATTGTGAGTCATAGAGGGGATGGAAACGAGATCTTTTACGGAACCACACACATAAAAGTCACAGGGTGTGAAGTCTGGAATGACCTGAATGACACCACGTTGGGTTGGAAGAGGAGGAGAAGAAGATGAACTTCGCCGCCAGTGGCCTCCCAGATATCCAGACCTCACTCCTCGTTAGTTTTATCCGTTGGATTACATTATACATCCCGTTTTTATCCCCCATGTGCCTGTCACTGTTGAATGCCTACGACGTAGACTTCTTGAAGCTGGGAATTCGATAGCGAGAGACCAGCTACCTCGTTTGTGGTAAGAAATGAGTCACCGTTTTGATATCTGACGAGTTATATGGTTCTGACATTGTATACATAAAAATTTGAACTTTTCTCTTTCCAGGAATGTTGGAATTGTTTCTAACTTTTGTACTTTGGAAGCAACAAATGTCTGAAATATGTTCCTTCTTTTTGACTAGCCTAGGTTTATGGTAAAGACTAAAGTAGAAACTATACAGTTTCTGCCAAGAACAGATGGAGTACCATAAATTTTCAAACTGTCTACATTTGTATAGGCGTACTCTAACCTTACAGATATATTTGAATACATGTAAGATAAACAAACGTAACAACGCATATTCATCATTTTCATTTGCAGCTCCTTGTGTTGGCCGTGTTTGCCGTTAAAATCGTTGGAAGCGAGTTGCGCCAGTTATGCAAAACACCGTTTCTCTCAGCACCCAGTTACTTTTCGGCCCGACTGTGCCATCATCAGTGGCTTTCCATTTCCCTTTATTCTGTAATGTGAACATTTTTGTTAAATGATTACAAAATTATGTCCATCTTTAGTTCAAATTTTAGATAGTCTTTTATTAAATACCTTTACATTCGGTGTGCCTGAATTTTCTGGATCGCTTGTGTGTTAATTACTACCCGCAGCTTGTCATCTGCAACCAAACGATGTTGATGAGAACGATTTTTTCTGGGGGTCAACATATCTTCTAGAATGTAAGTTAGTTTGTCGCGATCATTCTCCTCGTCATGCTGAGGTGTTGTGATGCACAAGTAACTACAACAAGTATTCTCCACAAATAAAGTAGTAAAACACTTTTCACTTCACCAGAACACAGTGTGACTGTGGTTTGTTTTATGTCCCAGCCCAGTCAGTGTTCGTTTGTTCGCCAGAGAGTTCGGCGCTAAATTTGAATTTCGTTTGTATTTTGTCTTTGTGTGTGTGTGTGTGTGTGTGTGTGTGTGTGTGTGTGTATGTTTGTGTGTGTGTGTGTGTGTGTGTGTGTGTGTGTGTTCTGTGCGCCTCTTAGCTGTGTGTGTTGTCTTTCATATGGTATTCCTTTTGGGTGCAAATGGTGCGTGTTTCCCGATTTTAGTGTATCTATTTTTCGTCTGTGTGCGTGTATGCTTGTGTAGACTTGGGCTGTTTTGTATTTGCAAAGTTCCTTTAATGTGCTATATAGTGTGCCCTTGCAGAGTATTCTGTATTCGTTTATGACCTGTTTTCCGCCGGCCGCTTCAGTCTGGAACTGCGTGACCGCTACGTCGCAGGTTCGAATCCTGCCTCGGGCATGGATGTGTGTGCTGTCCTTAGGTTACTTAGGTTTAGGTAGTTCTAAGTTCTAGGGGAGTGATGACCATAGATGTTAAGTCCCATAGTGTTCAGAGCCATTTGAACCATTTCAACCAGTTTTCCTTGTGCTGTGTATGGAATATAAACGATAATGCACTTATGATGGCAACAGTGGTGCCGAACCATGTTTAGATACTGAGAGAAAACGGTGTTTTGCATAACTGGCGAACCTCGCATCCAACAGTAGTAACAATGTATGTAGGTCAGTAGGAAACGGTTCGTGATTGTCTTGGGTGAAGACAGGCTCGTTGTAGTGTAGTGGCAGCCTCAGGTGTGGAGGCGGATCCACCGTGCCCGTTGCTACCTGCTGCCTGTCCTCCGGTCTCGCCTCGAGCCGCCCCGCAGATTAGACGTCCCGGTGACCTCTGATCCGCTAACCCCCGCGCCCTGACGGTCGGAAATCGGCTTTGGTCCCCGGGGAGTATACAAGCGGCTCTGTGGCGTCCCTCTCTGCTGCGCTGCTACACTCGGCAGAGTTCTGTCCATACTCGTAGCCGGCGACAGGAGAGCAGAGTGGTGCACGTCGGCAGTACCTCCCAGTCCGCCGACAAAACGGTCAACACTTCACAAGCCGCCGCTCCCGTCTGCCTCTCGAGGGAGTCGCATCAAGTCATGTGACCGCCACTATCCTACCGATGCGCAACGCTCGTTCACCTCCCACGAAAACATTAGTCGGCTGTTCTCGTGACATCAGCTTCCTTTGTTATAAGGCAACAAATTCACCGAAGAGCCAAAGAAACTGATTCAGACATGCACATTCAAGTACAAAGACACTCCTGGAAATGGAAAAAAGAACACATTGACACCGGTGTGTCAGACCCACCATACTTGCTCCGGACACTGCGAGGGGGCTGTACAAGCAATGATCACACGCACGGCACAGCGGACACACCAGGAACCGCGGTGTTGGCCGTCGAATGGCGCTAGCTGCGCAGCATTTGTGCACCGCCGCCGTCAGTTTCAGCCAGTTTGCTGTGGCATACGGAGCTCCATCGCAGTCTTTAACACTGGTAGCATGCCGCGACAGCGTGGACGTGAACCGTATGTGCAGTTGACGGACTTTGAGCGAGGGCGTATAGTGGGCATGTGGGAGGCTGGGTGGACGTACCGCCGAATTGCTCAACACGTGGGGCGTGAGGTCTCCACAGTACATCGATGTTGTCGCCAGTGGTCGGCGGAAGGTGCACGTGCCCGTCGACCTGGGACCGGACCGCAGCGACGCACGGATGCACGCCAAGACCGTAGGATCCTACGCAGTGCCGTAGGGGACCGCACCGCCACTTCCCAGCAAATTAGGGACACTGTTGCTCCTGGGGTATCGGCGAGGATCATTCGCAACCGTCTCCATGAAGCTGGGCTACGGTCCCGCACACCGTTAGGCCGTCTTCCGCTCACGTCCCAACATCGTGCAGCCCGCCCCCAGTGGTGTCGCGACAGGCGTGAATGGAGGGACGAATGGAGACGTGTCGTCTTCAGCGATGAGAGTCGCTTCTGCTTTGGTCCCAATGATGGTCATATGCGTGTTTGGCGCCGTGCAGGTGAGCGCCACAATCAGGACTGCATACGACCGAGGCACACAGGGCCAACACCCGGCATCATGGTGTGGGGAGCGATCTCCTACACTGGCCGTACACCTCTGGTGATCGTCGAGGGGACACTGAATAGTGCACGGTACATCGAAACCGTCATTGAACCCATCGTTCTACCATTCCTAGAACGGCAAGGGAACTTGCTGTTCCAACAGGACAATGCACGTCCGCATGTATCCCGTGCCACCCAACGTGCTCTAGAAGGTGTCAGTCAACTACCCTGGCCAGCAAGATCTCCGGATCTGTCCCCAATTGAGCATGTTTGGGACTAGATGCAGCGTCGTCTCACGCGGTCTGCACGTCCAGCACGAACGCTGGTCCAACTGAGGCGCCAGGTGGAAATGGCATGGCAAGCCGTTCCACAGGACTACATCCAGCATCTCTACGATCGTCTCCATGGGAGAATAGCAGCGTGCATTGCTGCGAAAGGTGGATATACACTGTACTAGTGCCGACATTGTGCATGCTCTGTTGCCTGTGTCTATGTGCCTGTGGTTCTGTCAGTGTGATCATGTGATGTATCTGACCCCAGGAATGTGTCAATAAAGTTTCCCCTTCCTGGGACAATGAATTCACGGTGTTCTTATTTCAATTTCCAGGAGTGGATATGTAAACAGGGAGAAGATGGCAGTGTGGTGGACAACGCCTATATAAGTGAACAAGTGTCTGGCTCAGATGTTACATCGGTTACTGCTGCTGTTACAGCAGGTTATCAAGATTTAATTGAAACTGCCTGGCAGATTAAAACTGTGTGCCAGACCGAGACTCGAACTCGGGACCTTTGCCTTTCGTGGGCAAGTGGTCTACCACCTGAGCTACCCAAGCATGACTCACGCCCCGTCCTCACAGCTTTACTTCTGTCAGTACCTCGTCTCCTATTTTGCAAGTTTTACAGAAGATCTCTTGTGAAACATGCAGAACTAGCACTCCTCAAAGAAAGGAGTCCCGAGATCGAGTTTCGGTCTGGCACACAGTTTTAATCTGCCAGGAAGTTTCATATCAGCGTACACTCCGCTCCAGAGTGAAAATCTCATTCAAGATTTAAGTGAGTCTGAACGTGGTGTTTTAGTCGGCGCACGAGTGATGAGACACAGCATCTCCGAGGTAACAATGAAGTGCTGATTTTCCCGTACGAGTGTACAGTAAATATCAGGAATGTGGTAAAACATCAAGCCTCCGATATCGCTGCGGCTGGAAAAAGATCCAACAAGAACGACACCAATGACGACTGAAGAGAATCGTTCAACGTAACAGAAGTGTGACCCTTCCGCAAATTTCAATGCTGGGCCATCAACAAGTGTCAGCGTGCGAACCATTCAACGAAACATCATCGACATGGGCCTTCAACATCCCAGCGCGTCAGCAATCGTTGGTTAATATATTAAAAAACTAAAAACCTACCTCGATTTCGAAAAAAGCACCCAGGTTTCGGCGTAGATAACTACACCTTCAAAACAACAATAAAACCCATAAGGCAAATCCTATCAGCTACTCTTTGTAAAGGCTTTGTGTTATCGGTTAAGTTACGGTACTGATGTGTCATGCACAGGACTCCATACTCTGTATGAAAACTTTGATCTGATTTTCGTAAGTGTTCTCCTCTATTTTATGCAACATCTTTTGCTAAATTTATTTTATATGATGGATCGTTACATTTGTGGTTGTGACTTTACACTGTTACTTGGCACTTATGGGTTTTATTGTTGTTTTGAAGAAGGTGTAGCTATCTACGCCGAAACCTGCGTTAACACTAGGTGCTTTTTTCGCAATCGTGGCGGGTTTTTAGTTTTTTAATATCTATATGGGCTTTCGGAGTCGAAGACCCACTTGTGTACCCTTGATGATTGCATGACACAAAGATTTACGCCTCGCCTCTGCCCATCAACCCCGACATTGGACTGTTGATGACTGGAAATATGTTGCCAGGTCGGACGAGTATCATATAAAATTGTATCGAATCTATGGACGTGTACGGGTATGGAGACAACCTCATGAATCCACGGCACCTGCATGGCAGCAACGGACTGATCAAGCTAGTAGAGGCTCTGGAATGGAGTGGGGCGCTTGCAATAGGAGTGATATGGGATCCCTGATACGTCTAGATACGACTCCGACTGATGACACGTACACAAGCATAGTGTCTGATCACCTGGATCGACTCATATCCACTGTGCATTTCGACGAGCTTCGGCACTTCCAGAAGGGTAATGTGACTCCCCAAACGTCCACAAGTGTTACAGAGTGGCTCCAGGAACGATCTTCTGAGTTTAAACAATTCCGCTAGCCACCAAACTCACCAGAAATGAACATTATTGAGCATATCTGGGATACTGTTCAGAAGAGACATCCACCCCTTCGTACTTTTCCGGATATATGGACAGGCCTGGATCATTCATGGTGTCGATTCCATCCAGCTCTACTCTAGACAGTCACGTCCATGCCACGTTGTGTCAGGCGCTAGAGGTGTGTTTGCGGAGACAACCTTATGAATCCACTGGAGACCAAATCCGGATGCAGCGTCAACAATGAAATACCACACTTAGCTAATGAGAGCAGGTTTATCAGGAACATCAACGTACAGCCACAACAAAACTGACCTGTGAATAGACAATTCAGCTACTTACAGAAACAATGAATATTCCACGATGCTTGTATTTATAAAAACTTCCAATGTTCCAGAATATGAAAGCATTACAAATGGCTCAAATGGCTCTGAGTACTACGGGACTTAACATCTGAGGTGATCAGTCCCCTAGACAAGGCGGTCGGGGGCGCCTTGTCATGGTTCGCGCGGCAGCCCCCTTCGGAAGTTCGAGTCTTCCCTGGGGCATGGGCGTGTGTGTTTAAGTTAGATTAAGTAGTGTGTAAGCATAGGGACCGATCACCTCAGCAAACCATAAACATCAGAGAGACATTAAAAAGGAGATTTTTAAACCATCGAGTTGATTAGTACTTTACGTGGCTGGCCATAGCCTTATGTTGCGTATCTACACAAAATCAGAACAGGTTTAGGTGATAGCTGCGCTTGCGGCAGTGTGGACACACCAGAAGACACATTGTGGGACTGCGTGCACTATATAGAAGCAGCGAGTAATGTAGGTCACGTTTTAAGGATACTGGATCCCAAAGCAGCATTAAGGAACTACTCGATGTGGTGCATCTTCGACGATACTGCAGTCACAGTATCCAGGAAGGACAAGGAAGACTTCACGAGGCATTCAACAATAAGTCATCAAGCTGCTGTCTAGGCTAGAACAGATGCTTTGTAGATTTTGGAAGATAGGTCAGCAACCGACGAGGGAAATACTATCTCAACAATCTACTTTGCGTTGGTGTAAGTTGCCATGGAAGTGCGAACTTTAAGAAGTAACAGTGACGGGTGGAATAACTTATAACAATGGAAACATTGTTGACGTGCTGACGGACGCCCAAGGAATCCAGCAGACTGTGGCTTTTGACCGAGTTAGTACGAGGGCCAGTTCCGGGGACAACCATCAGCAAGTTAAATGCACCATAATAAATGGACAAAATCTGTGGTGTTTGTAGTAGATTAGTAGCTGGGTAACTGGTTAAGGGCTTAATGTGGTTTTGTGGTTCGTAGTTTCACTTGTTTATATATAAATATATATATATATATAACTTAAGGATCAGAAATAATTAATTAGTACGTGATTTACTACTGTGGAAGGAAATATAATTTGTATGGACAATTTTAGCTTTTCAGATAACAGCCTTAATTATGAATAACAGATAAATAAATAAAAAATCACGATCTTCTCTATTTTCGGCTCTTGATGAAGAATTGTCTGCTAATCCTTCACGGAGCTTCAGACACCCCGCTGAAAGTCTCTCCCTCATAGATCAAGCCGAGATTAGATCTTTTTAAATTATCTTCCACGAAGAGGTTTGGATAGTTTTGATCAGCTTGTATATATTCTAGCATATATGCTCAGTTTCAGATGTACACTATATGCGGGCACGTCATCTCTGTAGACAGATGGCAGGATGTCAAAGAATTTTATGTGCCTACTTTGTGTACACTGATTCCAAGGTCACATGAAATGATCATGGCATTGATTACTGCGTGTAGAATGAGACTGAACTTTCATACTACAAACAAGAATGATGTATTGACATCCATTGTGCACTTGAAAATGGCAAAGATTCGGAACAAACCAGTAGTTGCGTATGAAGTACTTATTTTTACTAACATCGTAGTTGACAGGAAGTCATTTTCTAAATTTATATTTAACAATGTTCTCATCAGCAGGGTGGAGGGTGCTGTTTATTTGGCAACTGTGTGTAAAAGGAACATTGTTAAGACAGGGTGAGCTAGGAGGAAAGTACAAGCTTTGCAGAGTGATAGTATTACTGATTCTGAAGAAAATACATCATATGAACGTATACCCATTCCGAATGGTTTCCGAGACAGAGAACATTTAACAAACGTTATCATTGTTTCAGCGTACCACATTAGTAGTATAGATGAAGTTCAGACGAAGAATTCGATACCGGACACTTGTGGTCTATCAAGTCGGGATACTCCCTCAAACCGGTGTACAACAGTTCCGGCTCATGCACGTCGCGCGAGATTTTCAATACTCTGGCGCTCTCTACGCGACAGTTGTTAGTCCTAAAGAACAATCAATAGAACCTTTCTTGCTGGAAGTTTCATGTAGTTTAATTTTGGACTGCACCACGCTTTCGTTGGTAGGTGTGGTTTTGGACTCATTCACCGAAAAGGCACGAAAGTGATGTTAAATGTATTCTGTGCTGGAAACGATTCCGGATAGCGCATATGACCTCACCAAATTTTTTGCTCGGAATCACTTATACTGCATACCTCAAAGCATGTGCCTTTCCTCCTCTGTACAAAAATTGCTTTGTAACTTAATCACAATATAAATATTTTCTCCTGTCTATCACGGTTTTGAATCTACTGCAGTGAAATGCACAAGAAAGACATCATATCAAATTAAGCGATCCTGGTGGAGTTAGAATAGGAAATGAGGTTTTGAAGTGCTAGCTGAGTTTCGATGCTCCTTCAGGAACTTACCTGTCCAGAGTGGGTGACAATAGTGAGATAATTACATCCGCAAAAGACAAATATGTTAAATTGATATGTAGAAATAACTGTTTAGAAGCTTTTCCTGAAATATTTGTCTGTAGGCGTATATGAAAGTGAGGAGGTAAACAATATAAGCAAGAAGACATCAAAAGCATGTGAAGTATTCGACTACAGAAGAGTGCAGAAAATACCGTAAGAAAAACAATGAAGCTGCATCTAGAATGCAACAAGTGATCATTGCGGCACAACTGAATGGAAAGAAGGAATCTGTTGCCTAGATAGAGACAGAGGCACCAATAAATAATCCGGAAACAGAGGAGAGTGAGTGGGATAAAAATTTGCAGAGGGAGACCAACGCCTGAGCAGTAAGCAGGTTGAAGGAAACGTAGGCTGCATTAATTATGCATGGTCTGGTACACATCCAGAAAACATGAATTTACATATTGATATGAAACGTATAATTTATTCATCTGACGGTGTCGTTTTTCTGAGCAGCTTTTCTTGGTTTATGGTGTGAGATGTCATGCCCACTGTGTTTCGTCTTTGCATCTGTCGTAAAGCGAAGGCGAAAACGAGCACTGTGCTACGGCGTGGCAGGTGCTTCCCCTAGGACGTAGGCTGCGCCGCGCAGCCACGGCTGGCTGCGTGTGAATGGCAGCTGAGGATGAGCGCGCCGGCTGAAACTTCTGCCGACCCCCACCCCCTTCACTCTCCGCAATGGGGGCGTCAGACCGTGACTCCCCCCTCCTGTCTCTTCCACCGCCTCTCTCCATCCCACTGTGGCCTGGCACCCGCCTCTATCCTGAAAGCTCCCGGCGATGGGACGATATCGTCCGCCTGACTGCACAACGATCAAAGCTCCCAGACTCCGCATTCAACTTAAGGAGGCAGTAATTCGTGCGGTATTATATGAGGGTCAGTACCTCCTAAGGGAAAGCTTTGTGACTCACTGTATGGGACCACAAAGAAGTCCCGAGACTTTTTCTCTCACAGTAAATTAATGTTGTCAGTACATATTTTCTACAAGGTAATCATCACAATGAATTACCAGAAAGATGGAATTGCACTCACAGCACGTAAAGCATCAGTTACATCAAACCCCCCTCAAGTTAATGTTGTGCTATTAAATACGAAACAGTCCCTATTTACAAAAGTCAGGAAGACTTAAGAATAATACTTCAGATATATTTAAAAAGAGCTTGACAGTAAAATTAACATAGAATGTGGATGATGGATAAAAAGAGCAAAGGTTATGAAGGATAGCAGAAAGGAGTATAACAACATGGAAATTACACACTGTTGCAAACAGTGAATGAATCCTTTCATCTAGGAAGCAAGACTATTGCAGCAGGGTTAAAGCAACGAAGATATCAGTGGTAGATTAGCTAAGCTGAAGAAAGCCTTCTTCAGGAGATCAGCTTCACTGATATCAGACATTGATACTGACAAAGGACATCGAGAAAGTTCAGAGAAGGGCAGCTCGTTTTCTACTATCGAGAAAAGGAAGCGAGAGTACAGCGGGTGTGATATGCGAATTGAGCTGGCTATTAGGCAGCAGTGATGTTTTCGATCTTCTCATGAAATTACAAACAGCAACTTTCTCCTCCAAATGCAAAATATTTTTCGCGGGCGCCCTACCTACACAGAGAGAAATGATCATCCTAATAAAATAGGAGAAGTCAGAGATCGCACGCAGAAATTTATGTGCTCGTTTTTCTCGAATGCTGTGAAATAGCGTAACAGTTGCAAGGTCGTTCGATTAACAGTCTGCTAGGCACTTACTTGAGAATTGTGGTGTAATAATGTAGACGTTCATGTAGATAAATTGAGGAGAACTTTCCTGAGTGTGCAAATCTGCAGTACAGCATTGGATATAAGTGAAACGTGGGTGGCTGGAAACACATTTAAAACGTAGTGCGCCGTCGAAGAATTCTAGAAATTAATTTTTTGAAAGACATCCTGTTCAAGCAAGTGACAGTTAAACTTTTTATTTCTACTATTGCTTTTTCGGCCGTAGGCCATTATCAAGTGCAAATGTTTTGGGTTTAAGCCATGTCTACTTTATGCAGGCTGACACATTTATATGTCTTTGTTATTTGCTTTTATATACATGTCCATATGTATGCTCGCACTAATCAGAAGCGTTACGACTGTATATACCAGCAAATGAAAACGACATATAAATGTATAAAGTTGACATGGCATAAATCCAAAACATCTGCACGTGATAATGGCCTAAGACCGAAATTGCAATAGTGGAAACAAAAAGTTTAACAGTCACTGGAGTTAACATGATGTCTTTCAAAAAATTTACATGACTGTGAATCCCAGCTATGAAATATTAATTTAGAAATAAAGTTGAGACTAAGGAGTCTGTTACAAGAAGAGAGGAGGGATTAATGGACATACAGGAATAGATAATGACGCTTAAAGGAGTTGTAGAGCAGAAAACTATTGTTATTTGTAGTATAATATTAAAAACCGTTCATTCGGTATAGTAGCTTCCAGCCAGTAGGTATAGACAAAACGGTAGGAAAACGTTGAGTGCAGCATCATGCATGTCGAAATAAAATTTAAAAAAAAATTGCTGAGATGTTTTACACTAAGCAAAGATCTGAAACAGGTAACAGTTGCTGGTAGAAGTTTCTAGACTAAAAAGTGGACCTTAAATTATCAACAGTTATCTTATTTCCAAGATCTGCTTATAAAACATAAGAGATTGTCCGCTTGGCGCATAGGTATCGTTACTATAGACGAAATTCTGTTTCCCTAATGTTAACACACGTCACAGTCTCACAATAACCCACTGTGATCTTGAACTGATAAATAGCTGAGTGACTCCTGCTTTTTAAAGTGGCAGGGCTGTGTCGTTCATTCTTGTGTGACGACGCTGGGATCACAAATTTACGTCAAACTTTGTACACCGTTAGTAGCCGATTAAAACAACATACTGTGGAAATAGTAAGGTAGAGAGGGAAGATCACATAAACTTCAAGCAACACGTGATAACGACCTATAGGACACGCTTCCGAATGACTCGATATCGACACCTATGTAAAAAATTGTTGATACGCGTCATGAGCGATTGGTGGTGGTTTTTCGGCGATGTTCTCGTTTTTTCCATTCTCTTTCATTTATTATTTTCTACCACATTTTATTCTCCCACTTGGAGCTTATCATACAATTTTACTATGGTCTACTGAAGTTTCATGATAGTACCAAATACTTCGGCAGTGGAAACAACAAGATCAGTAACTGTTAATTTTTGACGCTGCACTAATCACGACTTTCATATATACACCCTTCGGGGCAATGAGACCTAATGTGTCCACTTTCATTGCATAGGAAGTACGTTCCCACTTGGCCAGTATAAATGATACGGTCGCGGTAACTACACACTTGTAAATGTGATGGAATATTGTGTTTGGTATGCATTTCCACAGAACAAATTCCACTGCAACGTTGTAATCTATGCTGAGTAGACAAACGATCACAACCGACGCTTTCCACGTTACTATAAAGCGTCAATATGTCCTTTAGAAAAACCTCGGTCGGGAGGTGGAACACTCGAACCTTGGTATAGTCAACTTCAACATCTGCGAGTGACAACATACTAAGGGACTATCACGATTTATGAACGGCACTTGAGAACCATGCCTCGACAGTAATCCTTGAAGGAGATCCATAAATATCACGTAAAACACTACTAGTCTTCGTCAAAAGAAGCGGTGTGGACGTGATCAGAGTTGCATCGAAAGGCTAGTCAATGATTTCTAGAAACCCGGGCTGCACGTGTCGCTTTGTTTTATTGAAAGTGAAGCTCACAGTACCTTTTCGAGGAATGCACGTGGAAACCACGGTAGCCATAGCGGAGCGGCCGACGCCACTGCAAGTAGACGAACACAAACAGTGTGGCGGAGCAGAGCAGCTACGACTCACTCGGCAGACGGAACAGCACTAACGAGGAAAACTTCACACAAGCGATGCTGCGGCAAGTGAAACAAACAAGAACCTTCCCGCTCGGCGCTGGCAGTGGAACTGGCCACCAACTCCGACACCTATGGAAAGCTACGTCAGTTACAGATCGTAAAACTTCTCTTTCGATTTTTTCGGAGTTGCCATAGTGGGGCACTTTACTACTTGCACATTATGTTGTATTAATAGCCTACTACAAGTGTACAGAATATGCCGGTGTGGCCGTACGGTTCTAAGCGCTTCAGTCTGGATCCGCGTCACCGCTACGGTGGCAGGTTCGAATCCTGCCTTGGGCATGGATGTGTGTAATGTCCTTAATTTAGTTAGGTTTAAGTAGTTCTGAGTTCTAGGGGACTGATGACCTCAGAAGTTAAGTCGCATAGTGCTCAGAGCCATTTTGAACCACTTGAACCAAATCCGCGATCCATACGTCGGTGCATTCCCTTATAAGTTGAAGTTTCCTTCTGTCTAAAACATATTCTCTGCCAAAAATGCCGAATGTAAGCAAGACACTTCAGTATTTGAGTCATCATGTGATGTTACGTATTTCATCGATTACAATATGCAGTCGATATTAGTCCGCGGCTCGTGGTCGTGCGGTAGCGTTCTCGCTTCTCACGCTCGGGTTCCCGGGTTCGATTCCCGGCGGGGTCAGAAATTTTCTCTGCCTCGTGATGACTGGGTGTCGTATGATGTCCTTCGGTTAGTTAGGTTTAAGTAGTTCTAAGTTCTAGGGGACTGATGACCATAGATAGTCACATAGTGCTCAGAGCCATTTGAGTTTAAATTAAAAGTATAAACACAGTTATCAGTAAGGTGTTTCAAGTCCTCTGACCGGGGTGACTGCACTGATTCTGTTGGGAAGAGTATCATAGGGCACGTGCTGTGCCGGAGAGAGATGTGGGGGTTTTTGCGCTCTACCAGGCAGGTTTGGTACTGTACAAAAAAGAAGTAGTAAATAGTAGGATTACGGGTAGCACTGGGAGGGAAACATAAATAAATGAATATATAAGGGCGTTCAAAAAGAAACGAGCAGGAGACATAATTACAGAAACCAGTACCTGTATGTTAAAAGTATTGACCCTGGCTGTTGAGACACTTGTCCCACTATGACACAAGCCGGTGGATGGCTGTCTCATAAAATTCCACACGTTCAGCTGCATGTCGCCGTCAGAGGTGAATCGTTTCCCCCTATGCTGATGTTCTTCTTTGACCGAGATGGCCCCCTTCTGATTAACTTCCTGCTCCACGGGACCACAGTGTGTGTCCAGCGTTACTCGCAAGCCTTGACCACCTCTCGCCAAACGACCAGGCAATCTCACCCGTGGGGCCATTCTGATCCACGAAAATGTAAAGGCAACACAGTCACTTCACTCCTGCAGAAATTCAAATGGGAGGTTCTCGGCCACCCTGCATACAGTCTGGACCTCTCTCCCAGTGATTACGCAATTTTTGGGCCCCTTAAAAAGGCTCTGATCGGCAAACGACTCACCTCGTACGACTACGTCCAGCTGTACGTGCGTACCTGGTTAATAGCGAAGCCCCGGGAATTTTATCAGACAGCCATTCGTCTCCATGTGTCACAGTGTTTCAACAGCCAGGATCAATGCTTGTAACATGCAGGTATTGGCTTCCGTAATTATCCCTCGGGCTCGTTTCTTTTTGAACGCCCCTTATATAGCAGAATAAGTGGGAGCCGACGGTTTCGCTTTCTTTGTTTGTTTCTTTGGTTGTTTGTGTTTCACGTGATTAGAACCGCACGTCATTCAGTATTAGTTCATTGCCTATTCTATGCCCTTACACAGTATAGATTGCATTTCGCAAATAATAAAAATTAATTGATCTCGTACCTTCTGCACCTTTATGTGACGAAGCAATTACTTTCGGCACAAGTACAGTTTATATGCACAAACATAAGAAGATACATCATTATTGTTGTTATTTGGTACTCAATAGAACGTTCTTCAGCGTGATAAAAGGCAAGAGTTTCCTGTTATTATTGCTAAATGCGAGAAACGGAAACATATTTTATATAAGCTCGACGAAGTATTGAAGCGATGTTTGACATATTTTTGTTTTGCGTTGTTATTGTTTCAGCATTTTTAGGAAACAACATTCCCTAGCGGTATATGATAAATCTGTATTGTTTTCTTTAGTTTTACTACAAAGCCCCTCGGTTTCACGTTACAAATGACACTTACCGAGTTAAAACGGGATTAAACATTCATGATTTCAGTTTTACTGTAAATATATATTATTTTTAAGCAACACATGAGTATAAGTATGTCGAACAAAATGTTCCATAGGTTACGTGGTCCTTTATATATACTCAGTCAGTTTCTAGATGATTCACCATTTCCAATTGTTAGGGGAACCTAGTAAGCCAGTGACATCACACGTGAAGAAAGTGCTTATTACGAGGTAACGCCCAATAGGTATGCAACATATCAACATGCAGGTAACGCAGGTACAACCTTAACTGGCCGAAGCTGCTAAGAAATCTACGGTATTCTATGCTTACTTGTGCCATCACGCCATCACGCCAGGTGTAACACCATAGTGCCTCTCCAAATCACTGGATGAACAGGACTGCTGAGATCGCCAGAAGTCTCGCGAACGATGGTCAGCCGGGATGTATCAGCAGACCGCTTTGCCACGTTATTCTTCATCGATAGATGATTCCTGGTCACGGTGTCATTTAAAACGCAAAGGTCTGCATTGGGATGTTAAAAGCAGCCCACGGATGGGAAGGCAGTTCCCTAGTCAGGCAGAAGCTAATCTGCGACGAGTGATACCGGCTGACACAGAATATGCCAGGGAGTCTAGTACTTGCTGTTGGACGTCAGTGAAGGTGTTGGGGTGTGTTTAGTGCACAGTACATCGATCCTCCCTTGTGTTGCACAGACCTGAAAGACCGGAACTTCGATGATGACTATGCCTGTCCGCACATTCCCACAAACTCCAAATTCGGGCCACTGTGATTTCTGGATGCTGCACAAATCTGTATACTCCACCGTTCGACGAGCTACCCAAGTGGAGGCTGCAGTGACGCGTATTTCAAACTACGTGTCACGTGAGTATGCGGTATGTCCGTGAACTTGTCAATTATCACTCAGCTTCTGACGGTGTTCATGTCCCTTGTATATCCTACCAAGCCTTGTAACAAGACAAAATGCAAACAATACTAATCCATCATCTCTCTCTGACCATCTCCTCCTTCCTCTCTCTTTCTATATCATCCATCTCCTGTCTGTCCTCAACCCCCCTTCCTCCCCAACTCTCTATCCGTCTTCTCCTATCCCCTCTCTCTTTCCATCTGCTGTTCCCCCTCTTTCTGTCCAAGTCGTCGTACCCATTCTCTCTCTCATTCTCTCCCTTCCTCCCCTTCTGTCTGTCCATCACCGAGCGCAGTCCGGAACCGCGCGACTGCTACGGTCGCAGGTTCGAATCCTGCCTCGGACATGGATGTGTGTGATGTCCTTAGGTTAGTTAGGTTTAAGTAGTTCTAAGTTCTAGAGGACTGATGATCACAGATGTTAAGTCCCATAGTGCTCACAGCCATTTGAACCTTTTTTTTCTGTCCATCACCTCCCACCTCATTCTCTCCCCATGTTATCACCATCAGGCCAATAGGAGGCTAGTGGTTCTTACGCCACAGTATTTAAAAAATATACCAAATTTGGTTGAAATCGTTGTAGGGGTTTAGGATGAAAATTTTTACCCATGGCTTTGCCCTATACACACGTGTCAAACATACGTCATATGTATTTAACATACTTGACACATACTTGAACACATACCGCACCTGCATCAACAGAATTGGGCCCTGTAGTTTCATTTTCACACAACTCAATGTTTATGACTTTGAATGATTTGAACAATGCCTCGTTCCACTACATAATTTTGAAGATGCACCCAGTTGTATATGTGGCTACTGCATGCTAAAAGTGTTATGAACAGAGCTCGTAGTAAAGAAGTAATAAAAAGCCATGAATGATGCGGCAGTTTTTCACATGACTCAGTATTTGACATCATATCTGCTGAACCATGTCCTGTACAATGAGATAATTTTCCTAGCACTTTGAGTGGTGTATGTGAATACTGTTTGTAAAATGTGCCTCGAATACAGTTAGTAGTAAATAAGTCATAAATTACAGCGTCGTGTATTGTGTGGCATTTTGACTGCATGAACAGCAGATATGAAGCAAGCGAAAATTGTTTTTCTCTTCACCATTTCATGGGCGTTGTTTGATATCGTGAGTTGCAAGTCACTAACTGCTCTCATTCTCATATATGGGCAGTGGGAGAGTAAACTATGGGTATTCCCACACCGTGGGCTACGCTTTTCGTTTCACCCTCACTCTCATACCTTTCATAGGAAGTTTATAAAAGGAAGCCTTCGTGTTAATTCAGAGTATAAGCTATATCCATTCCAAATTTTATCCAAATCCGTACAACCATTTCAGTGTGAAGGAACACATACACACACAAAGTTTCATATTTATAACAGGATTCACCTTAGTGGTAGGGCCGTTTCAAGAATTTTTTTCCACACAAGCGATTTGTCATTTGGTGCCCCACTTTTTCCCGGTACATTTTCAGCAGTATCAAGTTACGCTAGCAGTTGTGACACACTGTGCACTAAAATCTTACAGTTCTGGCCCTCTGGCAGTCCTCTGTGCTCGGTGCCCCAGTCGGTGACATGTGTTACGTGGACCTTAAGCCAGTCCTGCTTAGTGGTAAGAAAAACACTGACTGGCAGAAAATTAGAAAAAAATTGTGATATGATCTGGTAATCAGATAATATTTGCTTTGTGTTAACAATATTTAGTCATTATGTAACACATATGTGTGTGGGGCCACTACATTTGTAGTGTGTGGTATAACTTGAAAATTTTAGTCCGAGGAGGCACGGTAGGGTAACTCACGCACTTGTAGTGAGCACAATATCTGGATTGAGCAGCAGTCAGCGCATCTGCCTAGTAAGAAGCAGACCTGAGTTTGAATCACGGAGTGGCACAAATTTCCAATTTGCTCCAATGATATAAGGCAATGCTCACTGCCAGCTAATGTCTTTAATTCCTTTGCCCCATTAAACAATAGTAGAAAACATAACACTGCAAGAAATGTTAACATCGACCTTGAATTTGTGTGTCAGAAAGCGTTTCGTAAAAGTGGTTCTCTTGACTGCTGTATTGTAATAAAGTGAAACATGTGGGATGGAGAAAAAATTCGGAAATTTGTGGTAAGAACTATGGGACCAAACTGCTGAGGTCATCGGTCCGTAGGCTTACACAGTAATTAAACTAACTTAAACTAACTTACGCTAAGGGCAACACACACACACCCATGCCCGAGGGAGGATTCGAACCTCTGACCTCTGACGGGGGGGGGGGGGGGGGGGGGGGGGGAGCCGTGACAAGACGCCTCAGACCGCACGGCTACCCCATACAGTGGGGATGGAGCTTACAGTCAAGAAGAGAGTATAATTATTTTTTAAATGTAGGGCTTTAGAAGGATATTGAAGACCACATGGATACACCAGGTAATCATTACCCCTCTATACAGGCCTATTGAATTACCTGAACATTTTGAATTTTAACAGGGTTGTAATGGCTTTCCAGCAAAATTATCCCTACCAGAGAAATAAAAACTATAACGGAGCGTTAGTGTAAAATATGCGTGTTGGTACTTGCAACTATCGGCGGGAATTTGGGGAAGTTTGAAACGTCCCCTTAGAACAATTTATACACGACTGGTCTATGTGAAACGTCCTCTTTGAACAATTATACACGAATGTGCTTAAGCTGACACACAATATTTTTTAGCGCAACGGAATCTGACTTTCAATAATCCCTACAAGAGAATGGCCCTGACTAACATTAACCTATATGTTTCACAAATCACTTACCTCACAAAAATCTTCATTGCTCGAACTACTGCAATACAGCGAGCGCCACTACTGCCAGCTAACTAAAAGATTCAAACTACGGAAGTCACTAACTACTGATAGGCACAGTTAGCAAATGAAAGATTTTAATAGAGAACAAACAATGTATTTACCTTTATAGTCATAATATATATATCAGTTCATGACACCAATTCTTACAAATTTCAAAAATCCGCCATCTCTCTCCCCACGTCCACCACCGCTGGCGGCTCACCTCCAACTGCGCAACGCTACGCGCTGTTAACATCCAGCTGCCGCAGCTCAACACTACAATGGCAGACAACAATGCAAACTAAACACAGATTGCGCACAGCACAGCCAGTGATTTTCATACAGAGCGCTACGTGTCGGCGGCGTTACCAATAAAAAATCCTAAACAGCCTACTTACAAGTTCACTGTTGTGAAGAACTTAGGAACGGAAGTATCTCTCGTATGATCATGCATAGAAACAAATGCTACGCTACAGTACGGAAGCTAAGAGAAAGAAATAGACAACGAGAGGGACAGAAATCGTAGTTTTTACAAAGCAGATAAATACACTGAACCACCATTAATGGACGTTACAAAAGGCGAGGCATGGATCTTAATAAGCTGTGTGGAAACCACGGACGACAAGCCATGCCGTGTAACACCGTCCCGTGCTGGGCAGCATGTTGGTGAGGAAATCTTGTGGTAGGGCGTTCCATCCCTACAGCAGCGCGGTTGACAATTGCTGGATCGTCGCTGGTGCATGTTGACGTGCCATAATACAAGAATTCCAAGCCTGATAGATGGGACGTAAGTCGGGGGACCGGGAAGGCCAGTCCACGAGCCGAAAATCCTCTCGTTCCAAGATTTCCTCTACCTGCGGAGCACTTTGAAACGTCACTCTCTTGGTGGCCTAGGTCTCTGAATGTGGTACAGTCATGGGTCAACGTTAATGGAAGCCCGAACCCCATTCAAAATGTTCTTTTTGTAGGCCTTTTTTAGATGTCATTTTCATGGATGACAATTCAAAGGAGTCTACTGGGACACAGTTGTATGATACGAATATTAACAAAAACTGAACTGAAATTATGTTATTATAAACGATGTGTGTCTCTCATAGGCTTTATAAACTGGATTGCTCACTGTGCACGACCACAGAGCCAAAGATACCGCTTCTGGTCTGAGTTTGTAGTGTTGAGTATGAGAGTGCGTGGCGTACAGCTGTAGGTAGCAGTCTGCGAGAAAAAGACGATGGAGCGGGCGGTAACCGTGGTGCACTCTGCGAAGCCACCAAGTGTTAGATTCATGTAGGCATGTCAGTACTGTAGAACATGGAAGCAGAAGAAGTCTTTATGCAGGCGTGATAAAGATGTTAAATAATTATGATTATCGCTTTGCCGCCACGCTTGTGTAGATGAACTGGTTGATAATTTGTAATTATTGAGTAGCTCCAGGATGTACGTAAACTGACTGATAAAAAGGCTAGTTATATACTTGACTTTTGTAATGCTTCCAAGATTTGTTATTAGAGATATGTGTAATTTGATGATCTGCATTTATGTTGGCTTACTGACGTAACACCTGCTGTAAAATTCTCATTGTTTGTGGGACAATTAGTAAATATGATGTGTTTCTGTGACCATATTCAGCTGTCAAATGTTTCAGAAAGACGAACATAACTTGTATTATAATTTCACCGAAAAAAAACAGTGTTAGTAATTCATCATAATCAGTATCGCCTTCCTGTCCAAGTCATATATTTTTCAAATAAGCTGGATTTTCTAAAATGTTCTCGTTTATCAGCCAAAAGAATTTCATGTGCATTTCATGTATTACGGCCAGCATTGTACACTGCTGAGCATGTAGCCAGCATTTTTTTTATTTTTTATGGGACCAGAATATATCGCGTCCCACCGTTGCTGCTTTAAAGGTAACACAGTTTAATTTATTTTTTATGTGCACAGTGACCAGAGTTATCAGTTTTGAACAGGGCCAGAGGATTCAGTGCCCAAGGGGCTGAATGTATTTTACAGTGACTGTATTCCTTTATTGGAATCGGGAATTACATTGCCCAATCAGTTCGTATAAAGTTTTTCCAGCAATACCAGAGAATACGCACACCATTTGCAGTTAGAACACTCAATAATTCGAGTTCAGTAGCTACTCCAAAAGTGTGGGAAGTTATTTATTTGCTACGTGCACAATTCATTCAATGTAATCAGTATAGATTCAGTATTATTTTAAGGACGTCACTCTTGTCGACAGCTCTGCCAGACGTTCGCTTTGTCAGATCTTTGATATGAAAGCAGTCAGGTAGATATATTGTTCTCTAAACCGCTCTGTAACAATAAGAGTAGTTAAATTTTTTTTGACGCAACCCAATTTACTAACTTGTACAAAATTTATTCCACAGTTCATCGGCATTCTTGTAGTCCTCCTTGTTTCCCAGTTATCTGATTGTTCAATATTATTTTTATCTCTGGCTTGAACTCTGCATGTAACGTATGATGCCACTCAGTGTTATTACGAATCAGGTGCGGAATTTGGCTGTTAACAATACTGTCATGAATAATTTCCCGTGCCGGCCGGAGTGGCCGTGCGGTTCTAGACGCTATAGTCTGGAGCCGATTGACCGCTACGGTCGTAGGTTCGAATCCTGCCTCGGGCATGGATGTGTGTGATGCCCTTAGGTTAGTTAGGTTTAATTATTTGTAAGTTGTAGGCTACTGATGACCTCAGAAGTTAAGTCGCATAGTGCTCAGAGCCATTTAATTTCCCGGTTAACGACAACAATAACTAATTTGCAGTGTTCCACAGATAATTCCGATTCTCAAAATAAGGAACAAATTCCACACGCTATAATTTGACCCACTAATGTGACTAGTAATCACACGGTAGCTTCCCGTACTGTGGATGCTGCTGTTCTATATGAGGCTGACATGCACAATTCAAAGCTTGAATGTTTACCGAGAGAGGCCAGTGATTTACCAAAATTTTCACACAGTCAGTCAGAATGCCAATAATATGTGAGACGAAGCAGTAGTGCAAAGTACTCAGCCTGTTTTTAAACATATGTCAGATTCCATTAGGATTGCAACAAACGAGACAACCATAGTTGTAGATGATCTCTCCACATCACAAAGCACAACACAGCTGACACCGGACGCATCAGTTCAAAAGAATGTGGAAGCGATGCTTCAAAATGTCATGCAAATTATGGTTAAAATAACAAAACCGATCAGTTCAATGGACGATTTAATAAAAAATGACGAACACTTTTCCAGCATACTAGAAAAACTAGATGCCACTACTGCTCAGTTCAATGAGCGATTTAATAAAAATGATGAATAGTTTTCCCGCATACGCGACCAGTTTAAACCGTACACACAAACGACCGATAACCGTTTCAAACAATCAGATACAGACATTAAGGTTGGTGAGAAAAGTCTTTGCGGTAAAATTGAAGGTACAGCCAGGCACCGCGCAGACAGTACCAAACCTTTGAGAGATGATATTAATGCTTTAAGACATCAATGTAGTGTAACCTATAAAAAGCTTGAAGATAAATTCTACTCAGTTAATGAAATAATAGATCAACAAGACACTCGGTTAGCTGCACGTCTTAAAGTTGACACAGAAAAGCGATACAAAAAAGTTTCTCCGTAAACACCGAGATAAACAATCAGTGTTTACAATCATTATCAATACAAAGGCAGGAGGTAGAACAGCTGTTGATCAATAGTCTTACAACCCATGTTGACGCTAGTATGAACTCCGTTACAGACGTTGCTATGCCGCAAACCTCACGTCCTATTAAAAAACCCATCTGAGAAATTAAGCGTGACCTTTACTAAGCGGCGTGAATTTTTCAATTTTTTCTCCGACGCTACTGTCAGCGACAGCAGTTTGATAATCTCAGAAAACATTAATGAACCCTTTGTGCCTGAAAAATCTGATAACAAAGCTAAGTTTCCCACGTCAGAAATTTCATTACATTTCATTGATACTAACGACAATACCGTCTGGAGTGACGCTAATGACCGCCCTGTTGAGCCACACATGCAGTCTGAACCCGTTAATAGTGAACTTATCAAGCCCCATATTAAGCATGATGACACTAACAGTAAAGAAGTTTTCTGTCAACTCAAAAATGTCACACACAACGCCGCCTTTTATTATGAAAACCTTCTGTTCACACCAGAGCTTTCCGCTTCATCGCGTGCAAACACTTCTGCTTCAGTCAAACTTAGTGCTCTTAAATGCTGTTGCCCACCGATCGATTTGCAGACCACATTCATAGAGCAAAATAAAACCTCAATAAATAACTTTTATTTCCTTCAGATTAATTATGCGATAATCAAACATCAGACGCCACATTCAGTCTCAACACAGAACAAGTTTGTTTCCTTCCGTGACGCATACCAGAAATATTAGACTGTCACTGCGCCACAATTTTTTGAAGAACAAGACGATTTCCATTATACTGAAATTTTGAATTGCGTAAGTAATACTGCGCAAAAGCAAGCTACGTATGCCCCTCGCAGCCCACTGACGTACTTCTGTTCGATCTACTACTGCTGCGGATTCCTGTGAAACCATGCAATTTATCACTTTTCCGTTTATCTGTTTCAAAGTAGCTACGTTTCATCATGACAAACTACACTCAGAACGCCAAATTAACTACAAGAAGACGATGTCCATTACTACAGAAAATAAAACACAGAAACTTCGTGAAAGTCACATTCAGAATTTCAGCACGTATGCAGATGTTATTTTCAGCAGAATTTTATTGTGGACGATAAGGCACCCCAGTGATGTCACAGCCCGTAAGAATGATGGTGACAACAGTTCGAATTTACTTCAACAACCCACTGCTAATTCTAACGAACAGCATATTCACTTTGATTACGTTGGAGAACTACAACTGACTGCAGCATTCATAAAAAAAATTATATTCTGCCACAGTTGACCTCACACTGTCCAGAAACTTTTGTCACATTTCAGACAAAATTTGTGAAACCGCTCAGAGTAATACTTTCAGCACCAGTACAAAGAAGCCTCGGGCCGCGAAAGAAAAGTCGTAGGAAGCATCATATTCAGATGACCAGTATATATGCAGATGTCATTCTGTGTGAACAGGATTTGACTATCTACGATCAATCAGCTTTATCTAACGCGACAGCCAGTCAGGATAATGCCAAAAACAGTTCCAAATTATTTTCGCAACAGACTACATGAGGGGAAGAAAATATTTTACATTCAATTCACCACCAATTATTTATTTAACACAAGCAAATACACAGATTCCGATACACCGACCCCGCACATTTAGAGTAACACCCCAAAGATGAAACGCTCATAGCATGGAAAGAAACAGAGCTGATACAAACAAGTGATCGGACTGAAAACCGCTCCAACAAACCACCGTATTTCACTTTTTTTTTTTATAAATGTGAAGTTGCCATATACAAGATTTCATATTACGGCTGAAACTGGTTATTTCTTAAGAAGTTTGAAGAAGTGATGGACAACAGCGCCTCCGAATTTCTTACGTGTAAACTCTTGAGGATTTTTGAATAAAACAAACTTAATTAACACTCTGCATCCTTATTCTTCATGTCCTAATATTTACTCCTCAACATAGTCATCCCAGTGAGAGACAAGTTTGTTGATGCCGTCACTGTAGATTACCTGCCTTCGTTGATGGAACCATAACCTCACCTCTGGTTACCGCTTCACCACTATGAAAGTAAAATCCTCGAAGCTGTTCTTTAAGTTTTGGAAACAGATAAAAATATGAGGGGGTCAAGTCGAAACTGTATGGGGGACGATCGTTAACAGTGAAGGCAAGGGGTCGGATTGCTGCATATGTTGCAGCGCACGTTTGTGGTCTGGCGTTGTCGTGCTTAAGCAGAAGGTGCTCCAGGTGTCGAAGAACTGCTCGATTACTGCACGCCGTTTCTCACACACCGATAAAGCTACGTTACAAACCGCCGTGTTACACGCTACAAGTCGGAGCCCTCTAGCTCTATGAAGACATGATGGATATGAATGTAGAATGTTAATAATGAAACTTCCTGGCAGATTCAAACTGTGTGCCTGACCGAGACTCGAACTCGGGACCTTTGCCTTTCGCTGGCAAGTGCTCTACCAACTTTTTTTTTAAATCTCATTTTGTTCGTTTTTGTTCGTTGTATCTGCACGGGGCGGACGTCGGAAGACACTCGTTTCAGTTAAATGTTGAACCATTAACTAATTTTTTTTTATCACAGAGGGTATTTAACCCTCTGACCGAACACGCTGAGCTACCGTGCCGGCACCATCTGAGCTACCCAAGCACGACTCACGCCCCGTCCTCACAGCTTTACTACACTCCTGGAAATGGAAAAAAGAACACATTGACACCGGTGTGTCAGGCCCACCATACTTGCTCCGGACACTGCGAGAGGGCTGTACAAGCAATGATCACACGCACGACACAGCGGACACACCAGGAACCGCGGTGTTGGCCGTCGAATGGCGCTAGCTGCGCAGCATTTGTGCACCGCCGCCGTCAGTGTCAGCCAGTTTGCCGTGGCATACGGAGCTCCATCGCAGTCTTTAACACTGGTAGCATGCCGCGACAGCGTGGACGTGAACCGTATGTGCAGTTGACGGACTTTGAGCGAGGGCGTATAGTGGGCATGCGGGAGGCCGGGTGGACGTACCGCCGAATTGCTCAACACGTGGGGCGTGAGGTCTCCACAGTACATCGATGTTGTCGCCAGTGGTCGGCGGAAGGTGCACGTGCCCGTCGACCTGGGACCGGACCGCAGCGACGCACGGATACACGCCAAGACCGTAGGATCCTACACAGTGCCGTAGGGGACCGCACCGCCACTTCCCAGCAAATTAGGGACACTGTTGCTCCTGGGGTATCGGCGAGGACCATTCGCAACCGTCTCCATGAAGCTGGGCTACAGTCCCGCACACCGTTAGGCCGTCTTCCGCTCACGCCCCAACATCGTGCAGCCCACCTCCAGTGGTGTCGCGACAGGCGTGAATGGAGGGACGAATGGAGACGTGTTGTCTTCAGCGATGAGAGTCGCTTCTGCATTGGTGCCAATGATGGTCGTATGCGCGTTTGGCGCCGTGCAGGTGAGCGCCACAATCAGGACTGCATACGACCGAGGCACACAGGGCCAACACCCGGCATGATGGTGTGGGGAGCGATCTCCTACACTGGCCGTACAGCTCTGGTGAACGTCGAGGGGACACTAAATAGTGAACGGTACATCCAAACCGTCATCGAACCCATCGTTCTACCATTCCTAGACCGGCAAGGGAACTTGCTGTTCCAACAGGACAATGCACGTCCGCATGTATCCCGTGCCACCCAACGTGCTCTAGAAGGTGTAAGTCAACTACCCTGGCCAGCAAGATCTCCGGATCTGTCCCCCATTGAGCATGTTTGGGACTGGATGAAGCGTCGTCTCACGCGGTCTGCACGTCCAGCACAAACGCTGGTCCAACTGAGGCGCCAGGTGGAAATGGCATGGCAAGCCGTTCCACAGGACTACATCCAGCATCTCTACGATCGTCTCCATGGGAGAATAGCAGCGTGCATTGCTGCGAAAGGTGGATATACACTGTACTAGTGCCGACATTGTGCATGCTCTGTTGCCTGTGTCTATGTGCCTGTGGTTCTGTCAGTGTGATCATGTGATGCACCTGACCCCAGGAATGTGTCAATAAAGTTTCCCCTTCCTGGGAAAATGAATTCACGGTGTTCTTATTTCAATTTCCAGGAGTGTATAAGCGCGCGTCTGCTGTTGCGCTGTCCTAGCACCGAGCCAAGAGGCTTGCGTAACCAACCGGCTGGGCGCCCAGCGGGCAGTGCGGCACTATGCTTTGTTAATTTTTTTCAAATTGTTGCATCTTTGAGCCCCCGATTACCATATGTACTTATAGCGGTTCTCTGATGACGCCCCCGGTTACAAGAGTCAAGAATAACACTCTATTAATAATTGTAATACAAAGTAATATCACCAGTTACAGTTACATTCTCAGCAAGAACACCAAGTCCTTTAATCCATACATGTATTCTCTCATCATTAGAAACTTTTATAGATGAGCGGGTATAAAGAGTAAAAGGCTTATTACTATAAAAAAAAACTAGGTCTTCTTGGCGTCTTCGGGTCGATTCCACAGTGCCAGGTCTTGTTGGCAGAAGATTCTAGTCCAGGTAGCGAAGCTGTGAGGACGGGCCGTGAGAAGTGCTTGGGTAGCTGAGCACTTGCCCGCGAAAGGCAAAGGTCCCGAGTTCGAGTCACGGTCCGGCACACAGTTTTAATCTGCCAGGAAGTTCCATATCAGCGCACACTCCGCTGCAGAGTGAAAATATCAGTCTGAATGTTAATAATGTTTGTTTCGTTTAAAGAGCTTTAAGGATTTTCACAAATCAAATTCGGGGCAGTGTGAAACAAGACGTATCGGAACAAATGACTATATTACACTGCTCCATTGTCCAGATGTCATGGCTTCGATACCACGTTTTTCTGTGTTGGTCATTTGTAACACTGATGAGTGGTTTTGGAATCCCAGCTCGCCATGCAATTTCCTGATTCTGGAGCTCCCTTCGGGTTATCTTGGTGCTGACGGGGTTCGAGAGAGCTACAAGCAGTTTGCAGGTGTCGTCATTTTATTTTTCGCGACAGTCCTCTCAAGTGAACATCTGTCACGATGCTCTTAACAAACGCTTCCGTCTGAGTTCTGACTTAGCGAATGATGTTTTTCCTGTTTCCCTGTTGGTTGGTTGGTTTGAGGAGAAGGGACTAAACAGCGAGGTCATAGGTCCCATCGGATTAGGAAAGGAAGTCGGCCGTGCTCTCTCAAAGGAACCGTCCCGGCTCGCGAATGCGAGTCCAGTGTGCTAACCACTGCGCCACCCCGCTCAGTCCGGTTTCCCTGTATGCAGTATAAATGTTCGATGCGGTGCCTCTTGAAACGCCGAGCACTTCAGCTCCCTTTGATACGGAACCTATCACCATACGAGCACCAACATTTTGCTGACGTTCGAATTCATTTAACTCGTCATGACGCCCTCACAACTACACAGGACGCTGTTCTGACCATACCCGACACTTGGAACGTGTTCAGGACACTGCACAGATGCAGTCCGTACGAAAATGCAAAAGCGTAAACTGCAGGCTTGAAGAGCATCTGATGTATGCCGAGCAGTGTTTTCATATTACTGTCCAATCCTTGCGTGAGACCTGCACAGGTAACGGTGACCTTTGGGAACGAGCAAATAGCTGTTGTGATACAACTGTTGTTGCAGTGGTGAAATAATTAGAGCCAGTAGTGTGACAAATGGTTAAGGGGTCGATAGTAGTTTAATTCCTTTCCTTTTCATTTCTTCTTGCATTTTCTTAAATTTTTGTAAAAGCAGGTTGGATTTATTCACGTTCAAAAAATGGCTCTGAGCGCAATGGGACTTAACATCTATGGTCATCAGTCTCCTAGAACTTAGAAATACTTAAACCTAACTTACCTAAGGACATCACACAACACCCAGCCATCACGAGGCAGAGAAAATACCTGACCCCGCCGGGAATCGAACCCGGGAACCCGGGCGTGGGAAGCGAGAACGCTACGCACGACCACGAGATGTTGACGATTTATTCAGGATGCCTACGAACAGCATTACATCCCACACTTGTGATTGCGAAACCCTATTTTTCAACGTAATCTCCGTTCAATTTGAGCGCATTACGCCTCTTTACTGGTACCACTCTTCTGGTCGACGTCGGAACCAACATCTTGCTGCATCAATAACATCCCCATAATCCATGTACTGCTTCCCGTGGAGTGCATCCTTCATTGGGACCGAGACAGGCAGCGCAGTATGAGATTTTCACTCTGCAGCGGAGTGTGCACTGATATGAAACTTCCTGGCAGATTATAACTGTGTGGCGGGCCGAGACTTGAACTCGGGACCTTCACCTTTCACGGGCAAAGTTTGAAAGGTAGGAGACGAGGTACTACCAGAAGTAAAGTTGCGAGGACGGGGCGTGAGTCGTGCTTGGGTAGCTCAATGGTAGAGCACTTTCCCGCGAAAGATAAAGGTCCCGAGTTCGAGTCTCGGTCCGGCACACAGTTTTAATCTGCCACGAAGTTTCAGGCATACTGAACTCATATTCGGCAGCACTGCATCTCAAACCCGCGTCGGGCCATTCCCATTTACATCATCCATGATTTCCCTAAATCGCTTAAGGCCAATGCCAATATGGTTCCTTTGAATGGGCAGGGCTGATTTCCTACTCCATCCTTCTCTAATCCGGGCTCGTGTTCGATCACTAATGGCCAAGTTGCCGACGGAAAGTAAAATGTATGACTCTTCCTCATCGTCCACCTCCTCCTGCTCCTCCTGCTTCATTGGGCCAAACGGATGGAAGTCAGAAGGTTCGAAATCCGGGATGCACGGTGGATAAGAAAGAACAGACCAATGAAGTTATGTGAGGCCCTCTCAGGTGTGCAGACCTATGCGAGGCTTAATGGCTCTACCTTAGTACTTCCACCTCAGGGTTGGCAATCCAGCATTTTCTGCCTCATTTTTTGTACCTCAGTGTATTATACCTTGTTGTTTCTACGTAATTATATTACGTCTCAGTGTTTATACTTCGGAGTTTCATAAGTCTCTATTTATACATCAGCGTTAATACCCCAGTATTTATATCTTGGTTTACAATAGCTGTTTGTTTATGCCTCAGAATTTATTCTTGAAGGTTTATAACTCAGACCACATTGTCTCTACCTCGCTGATTCTACTTCAGTCTATCGCACCTCTGTGCTTATAGCTCAGCGTATTGTATCTGAGTGTACGTATTTCATAGTATTATTTTTCTTTATTCATTCTTCAGTGTTGTACGTCAGTGTCTGTCACCTAGTGTTCTGTAGCTGTGTGTTTATATCCCAGTATATTTATCTAGTACTGGTTGCACCTGGGCGTTTCTACCTATTTGTTTTACCTCATCTCAGTATACTGTGCCTGAGTTCTGAAAAGGTCGCATCTACAGTTATTGGATAAAGATTGCTCTATTTTGATCTCTACTAATGCATTAAGTTAAGCACATCTCTTATTTTATTTCATTGACGTTTGATGTACAGGGCCTGTACCCAGCGCCGTATTACTTAACTGATAAAGAGTAACACAGATTTTTCTTAAGTCTCTACAGTGGATGTACAATTAAGTCAATGCATAGCAACATGGACAAATAGAGATGGCGGTAGTATCGCGTACATAAGATATGCAAGGGCAGTGCACTGTCGAAGCTGTCATTTGCACACAGGTTATACAAGTGAAAAGATTTTCGACGTGATCATGGCTGCAAGGCGGGAATTAACAGCCTATGAGGGCGGAATGGCAGTTGCAGCTAGCCGACGGAATATTGCTTTCGTCATCACTTACGTAGTTCAATATTCCGAGATCCTGAGTGTCAAGAGTGTGCTGAGAATACCAACCACGGACAACCCAATGGCCGACGACCTTCACTTAACGGCCGAGAGCAGTGGCGTTTACATAGAGTTGTCAGTGCCAACAGACAAATAACACTGCTTGAAATAACTGCAGAAATCAATGTGCGAGTACCACGAACGTATCCGTTAGGTGAGTGTAGACAAATTTGGCGTTAATAGGCTGTGAAGAATGAAGTGAGCGTCTGGCGTTATTGGCCGGGAGGCCCCTTACAGGGCACCTCCGGCCACCAGGGTGCAGGTCTTACTACATTCCACACCACATTGGGCAACCTGCGCGCCGGATGGGAATTAAATTATGATGAAGACAACACCCAGGCCCTGAGTTCAGAAAATCCCCGACCCAGCCGGGAATCAAACCCGGGCCCATTAGGACGGCAGTCCGTCACGCTGATCATTCAACTATCGGGGCGGACGTTAATAGGCGGTGATAGCAGACGAGCGACTCGAGTGCCTTTGCTAACGGCACGACATAGCCTGGAGCTCCTCTCCTGGGCTCGTGACCCTATCGGTTGGACGACTGGGAAACCGTGGCGTGGAGAGATGTTAAGAGCTGATGATAGGGTTCGAGTTTGGGACAGACGCCATGGAGCTATGGGCCAAAGTTATCGACAAGACACTTTCCAAGCGCCGGCCGTGGTGGCCGAGCGTTTCTAGGCCCTCAGTCCGGAACCAGTCCGGTCGCAGGTTCGAATCCTGCCTCGGGCATGGATGTGTGTGATGTACTTAGGTTAGTTAGGTTTAAGTAGTTCTAGGTTCTAGGGGACTGATGACCACAGCTGTTAAGTCCCATAGTGCTCAGAGCCATTTGAACCATTTTTGAACTTTCCAAGCTGGTGGTGGGTTCCACAATGATGTGGGCTGTGTACATATGGATTGTGACTGGGACCTATGCTTCAACTCAACCGTTCATTTTCTGGCTACTTGGAGTCCATTTACTGCCATTCGTGGACTTCATGTTCCCAAACAACGGAGTTGTTCGTGACTTGTTTGAAGAACATTCTGCACAGTTCGAACGAATGATTTGGCCGCCTAATTCGCCCAACATTTATGGGACATAATCGAGAGATCAGTTCGTGCACAAGATTCTCCACCTGCAATACTTCTGCAGTTACGGACTGCTATAGAGGCAGCGTGGCTCGGTACTTCTGCAGGGGGCTTCCAGCAACTTGCTGAGGCCACTACCCGACGCAGGAGGAGGTCTGAGATGATATGAGAAGGTATCCCATGACTTGACGCCTCAGTGTACTAGTAGATTTTTATTTTATTTAATCGTATAGGTAAGGCCCCTTCATCGTGCAGACCGTTCGCCGGATGCCGGCCTTTCAGTTTGACGTCAATTCGGTGATCTGCAGTCGATGAGGGTGATATGATGATGATGACAGCAAAACACACAGTCCCTGGGTGGAGAAAATTCGCCGACCCAGCCGGGAATCGAAGTCGGACCCAGAGGATTGACAATGCGTCACGCTGACCATTCAGCTACCGGGGGCGGACTACTAGCAGATGATAGGTCGTAGTACCTAAATAGGAGGAAAAAAATACTGATGAAATGTAAAGGTTAAAATGCACAAACATACCAATCTGTAAGGAATAATTTCTTACTTCTGTAGCGTGGAGGGTAGCACGTATGTTCAAGTTGGAACCCTCGTTTTCTTCCCAATACGTTTACTGCTAGCTACAATCGTCACTTGCTGCTACAGGTATGAGAAAGGCCGCAGCTGCTCCCTGGGTCGGTGTCAAGGAACGGAATAGCTGGAGGTCAGTTGCGGTGAGCGACGTAACTGCGCTTCAGTAGCCCACGTCTGACAGAAATGTCAGAGGTCGAGCAATGCGCGAGCCCGGCGCGGCCATGTAAACGCGTCTGTGCGCTGTGTGATGAGGTTACCCGCAGCGGCCAGTCCCGACTCACACACACTCTCCAACACACTGACACGTGTACGCCCACGCGCAACAGGTAGCTAGCCTCACCAGCTCCGCAATCGCTTCCTCCGTCTGTCAGCTTAAAAGTCACTCACGTGCCTAGTCCCTCTCATTTCTTCTATCAATTCATTAACCTTACGAGTGCCTTGATGATGCTGTCTGACTTATACTACCTGACTCCAAATTTTCTCATCTGCCCGTAACTACGGCACTACCACTGATTTGCTACTCTTCCAATTGTGGTCGGCCGTTACTGTTTCTCTCCTCCCTGCGGAAAATTAGCCTACTACCAAACTCAGTCTTCTCATTTCTTATATCAATTCGCCATTCTCACTGTGATGTCAAGGTCCTACTACCTGGTGCCAAATCTCTTCATCGCAACGCAGCTACATCACACATGATGCCCTGTGATTTTATTACTAATATTACAATTTTGGTCTGCGAATACTGCTTCACTCCATCCAGCGACAAGTTGGGCCCTCCCGGATTCCAAGCAAATGGGCACCTAAGTTATTAGCTAGGATTCATAAAACATGCGAGCCCGTTTACCTACGACAAGAACACGATGTGGAGCTAGAAGAAGTAATACTTCCAAGTGTACAGGATTCCAGGAACAATGAGAAGGAATGGCCGACAACAGAGAAAGTTTTACTTCCTTTCACTGGTTACTGACGGTTCCGGGAAGGTTGTGGTCGAGCATTGGGTGGAAATGATATGCTTACTATGAAAGTAGACGAATTCCTTAAATGAGTAGAGAATTTACGTAATTTATTGGCAATTGCTGGTTTGTACCACTTTCCGTACAATAGTGGCATAGTGCATACAATGTGCAGAAAAACAGATACTAACATCCGGTTAGTCTAAAATGAAAGGAACTGTAGTCGAACGTGCTTTTCAAAAGAAAACAATGAAATAAACTTCAGTAACATCAGCTATTTGACCAAGACTGTGTGTGTTAGTGCATAGAGATCACTAAAATTTATGAACTGCGAAATTAAGTTGATATGAAACAAGAGAAAGTTAAAATGAATAAAAAGAAGGTGCCAAATTTATTTTCACTCGAGATCACCATCGCCTACCAAAGATAATCACGCCCTTGTCGTCATACGAAGTACGGTGCTTCCCTCTACACAAATTACAAACCTTCTGAAACTTCACTACACAGTGTTATTAAGCATTTCCGTGCGTGGTCTACAGACCTCTCTTAGTGGAATACCACATTTGTGGTTCTTATTTTCGCCAGAATGATCCCCATTTCGGCTCTGCTCTGCTTAGATATACTATGTGATGACCTGCCTGAAAATGACACACAAGTTCGTGGTGCCCTCCACCGATAATGCTGGAATTTAATATGGGGTTGGCCCACCCTTGGTCTTGATGACAGCTTCCACTGCCGCAAGCATACTTTCGATCAGGTGCTGGAAGGTTTCTTGTGGAATGTCAGACCATTCTTCACAGACTGCTGCACTGAGGAGAGGTATCTATGTCGGTCGGCGAAGCCTGGCCCGAAGTCGGCGTTCCAAAACATATAAAAGATGTTCTATAGGATTCAGGTAAGGATTCTGTGCTAGAGAGTCCATTCGAGGGATGTTATTGTAGTGTAGCCACTCCGCCACAGGCCGTGCACTATGGACAGTTGCTCGATCGCGTTGAAAGATGCAAAGATGCAATCGCCATCACCTAATTGCTCTTCAACAGTAAAACGCAAGAAGGTGCTTAAAACATCAATCTAGGCCTGTGCTATAATAGTGCCAAGTCAAACAATAAGGGTTGTAAGCCCCTTACATTAAAAACACGACCACACCCCAACACCATCGCCTCCGAATTTTACTGTTGGTACTACGCACGCTGGCAGATGAAGTTCATCGGGAATTCTACATACCCACACCCTGCCTTCGAGCCGGCCTGTGGCTGAGCGGTTCTAGGCGCTACAGTCTGGAACCGCGCGACCGCTGCGGTCGCAGGTTCGAATCCTGCCTCGGGCACGGATGTGTGTGATGGTCTTAGGTTAGTTAGGTTTTAGTAGTTCTAAGTTCTGGGGCACTGATGACCTCAGATGTTAAGTCCCATAGTGCTCAGAGCCATTTTGAACCCTGCCTTCGGTTGGCCACATTGTGTATCGTGTTTCGTCCTCTACACAACATTTTCTACTGTTAAATGTTTACGCTCCTTACACCAAACAAGGCGTTGTTTGGCATTTACCAGCGTGATACGAGGCTTGACGATGAAACCCAAGTTTTTCTCACCTCCCGCCTACCTGTCATAGTATTTGCAGTGGACTCTGATGCAGTTTGAAATTCGTGTATGATGGTCTGGATAGACGTCTGCCTATTACACATTACGACCCTCTTCAACTTCCAGCTCTCTCTGCCAGTCAACACACGAGGTCGCCCTGAGCTGTACGTGTGGCTTCACGTTTCCACTTCACTATCAAAACGGAGACAGTGAAGCTAGGGATGTTTAGGAAAGTGTAAATCGCCAGACCAAGTTCGAAGCCGTGAGTTCCGCGAAACTCCCATTCGGCTCTCTCGCGATGTCTAATGACTACTGAGGTCGCTGATATGGAGTATCTGACGGTAGGTGCAACAATGGCAGGTTATCAATACTTAAGTGAGTGTTAATGTGGTGTTATAATCGCCGCACGAGCGATGCGACACAGCGTCTCCGAGGTAGAGATGAAGTGGGAATTTTTCCGTTAGAGCCATTTGACCAGTGTACCGTAAATATCAGGAATCCGGTAAAATATCAAGTCTCCCACGTCTCTAAGGTCGGAAAAAGGTCCTGCAAGAACGGGAGCAACACCGACTGAATAGAATCGTTGAAGGTGACAGAACTGCAATCCTTCCGCAAATTGCTGCAGGTTTCAACACGGGGCCATCAACAAGTATTAGCATGCGAACCATTCACCGAAACATCATCGATATGGGCTTTCGGAACAGAAGGCCCATTCGTGTATCCCGGACGACCCAAAGCTTTACGCCTCGCCTGGGCCTGTCAACGCCGACATTGGACTGTTGATGCCTGGAGACATGTTGCCTGATCGGACGAGTCTCGCTTCAAATTGTATTTAGCGGATGGAAGTGTACGGGTATACAGTCAACCTCATGAATCTGTGGACCCTGCATGTCAGTATGGGACTGTCCAAGCTGGTGGGGGCTCTGTAATGGTGTAATGGTATGCGCATGTGCACGCGGGATACGAATCTGAGAGGTGACACGTACGTAAACATTTCTGTCTGATCACCTACATCCATTCATCTCCATTGTGCATTGTGACGGACTTGGGTAATTCCGGCACGACAATGCTACACACCCCCTCGTACTCTTACGGCTTTATGAACAGCCCTGCAGGATTCACTGTGTCCTGTCCAGCACTACTTCTGACATTAGTCGAGTCCATGCCACGTCGTGTTGCGGCACTTCTGCGTGCTCGCGGTGGCCCTACACAATATTAGGCAAGTATAGCTGTTTCTTTGGCTCTTCAGTTTATCACGGCAGAAAGAAGTGTCTGAAGATGTAACATACTTACCACCGGCCCGTGATTGTGCGCTTACTGTAGGAGATGTCCGGTTTGTGATTGATTTCGCGGCGTCTGCATAGTAGAAGAAATGCAAATGGACAGCCTTCTACACTGTGAACGTGACATTGCCGATGTCGATTTTAACTGAGGCGATATTAACTGTGTCACTGAGGCAAGGACCAGCACTCACACTTTGTCTCCTGGCCGGCACTACAAGCGCTAGTCAAGGACTTTGCCCTGCACACATAGGAACTGAAACACTGTTACCGCTATGGGTACATCACGAACCATTTGGCTAGTCACTTAGAGAAAATTTATGTGACTTTGGGGCCGTGTGTGAGAGGCCCTTAATGTCCCACACTTACGGGAAGACAAGTGGCAACGATGTGTACGACGTTGAACAGCGTGCGGTTAGACACTAAGGTGGTGGCTCCACTGTGTAAAGCCGGCTTCGCTGCGGCTTTCCTTAGATATGTCCGCCTGCTTTGCTGGGTGGTAACGTGCCGGGTTCAATTCCCAGCCGGGTTGGAGATTTTCTCCCCTCATGGACTGGGTTTTGTGTTGTCCTAATCATCATTTCATTCTCATCACCGGCGCCCAGGTCGCCCAATGTGGCGTCGAATGAAATAATACCTGCACTTGGCGGCCGAACATCCTCGAATAGGGGCCTCCCGGCGAACGATGCCATATACTCATTTCATTTTTCCTTAGATATGGCCGCGAGAAGTCACAATGGAATCGGACGACCACCAGATTTTACTTCTCAGCTCTACGCGAGTCGGCAATGCAGCCCTCCATCCTCCCCCACGTCGAATAAGTCTTCACTAATGGCTCAACTGCTGCCGTTTACGACTATCAAGAGATGTGCGACACTGCTCAATGGGTTTCCCAGTGAACGACCATCGTTGCACTACATCCTAAGGTGGCAGCGTAGTCGAGCACTTATTAGGGAAATTGAAAGGGACGAAAGTGTACAGATCACATGACAGTTGGACATTTTACGTGCTTTTTCAGACCATTGTCGCGGTTTCTAAATGCAGAGCCAGTTGGACAGTCCGGGAATGGCAGACGTACTCCGCGACATCCTGATCACCGACTTCCCCACTGATGCGGACGACCTCTTCTAGGAAATGACGTAGGGTGATATGGAGGCCGTGATAACGTGCGGGGCTTAAAGCAATATACCCAGACCAGTCGGACTACTTATTCTAGCGAGTCTTTGCTTCTCTGATGAAACCGAGGTGGGTACACATATACAACGAACTGTTGCAACCTACATACTACGCTGAAGAACCAGAGAAACTGGTATACCTGCCTAATGTCGTCTAGGACCCCGGAGAGCACGCAGAAGTGCCGCAACACGACATCGCATCGTGTTTATTACTGGCGTCCTATGATCTACAGAACAGCTGTTGATGTTGAGACTGATTATAATATGATCTTTGATCCTACCAAGACAATCGATGTTCGACAACGACAATCAGTTTTCTGTGGTGGACGTGTCGATTTTGCATGACTAACGTCGCTGTCGGAGTCGGACAAGGGTGGCTTACCCTTATTATTCTTCGCATCGACTCTGCAATACGCCCTCTCGCCACTATTACGCAGTGACGTAATCCCTAATGTCTGAACTAGTGCTGGAGGAAATTGAAACCATGAATCCTACAAGGCTGTCCATAAATGAGTGAGAGTACGAAGGGGTGAAGATCTCTTCTGAACAGCAAGTTGCAAGGCATCCCAGATACGCTCAAGGATGTTAGTATCTGTGCAGCGGAAGAGTTTAAACTCAGAAGAGTGTTCCTGGAGCCACTATGTAGCAATTCTGGAGGTGTGGGTATCGCATTGTCTTGCTGGAATTGCCGAAGACCGTCAGAACGCACAAAGGAGATGAATGGATGCAGGTGGTCAGACAGGATACTTACGTACGTGTCATCTTGCAAAGTTGTATCTAGACGTATCAGGGGTTCCATATCATTCCAACTACGTACGCCCCACACGATTACAGAGCCTCCACCAGCTTGAACAGTCCACTACTGACATGCAGAGTCTATGGGTTTATGAGGTGGTCTCTATACACGTCCGCATATATCCCCTCGATACAAATTTAAACGAGACTCGTCCAACCACGCAACATGTCTACAGTCATCAATAGCACAGTGTCGGTATTGATGGGCCCAGACGAGTCGTAAAGCTTTGGGTTGTCCAGTCATCAAGAGCACACGAGTGGGCCTTCGGCTCAGAAGCCCAATACCAATAATGTTGAATCTTTAGCACGCTGACACTTGTTGATGGCCCAGCACTGAATTCCGCAACAGTTTGCGGAATGGTTGCACTTCCGTCACGTTGATCGATTCTCTTTAGTCGTTGTTGGTCCCGCTCTTCCGGCCGCAGCGATGCCGGAGATTTGATGTTTTACCGGATTCTTGATATTGACGGTAGTGTTGTGAAATGGTCGTACGGGCAAAATCCTCACTTCATCGCCACCCCGGAGAATCTGTGTCCCATTACTAGTGCGCCGACAATAACACCACGTTCAAACTCACATAAATCTTGATAACCTGCGATTGAAGCAGCAGTAACCCATCTAACAGTTGCTCCAGACTCTAGTTGTCTTATATAGGCGTTGCCGACCGCAGTGCCGTATTCCGTCTGTTCACGAGTTTCTGTATTCAAATACGCATACATATAATGCATATACCAGTTTCTTTGGAGCGTCAGTGTAATTCTCCTTCGAGTCCACGGAGGGCTTTAGTACCCCATTCACAAGACATGTGTCGGACGCTGACCACAATGCTATCGGCCTCCGACTCCGTCCAAAGCCGATTGCATAGTGGAGGTCGCTTCCACTCGGTGATATCAGAGAAGACACACACACGGCGCTGAGAGTGTATAGAGTAGAGATGTCGTAGAACTGAAGTCAGCTTGCTGACTGCGAAGCTACTTGTTGGCAACAGATTCCGACCACGTCCTTGGCTGGGTGGACCACGTTTTCCTTGGTGCCATCATGAAACGGATAGGAATCCCCCCCCCCCCTCTCCAGTTCATTGATGTGACCTTGAAACTGTTTCATTGCCCTATCCTTGAGACTTTTTGGATGCTACTAGCTTTTGAAAGTTCCACACCCGTCAGGAAGGGGTACCACCATGGACGCCAGTAACTTTCACCAAGCCGACACATCCAAAATTTTTGGGAGTAGCGTTTCACAGCATACAACATACAGTGGCAGGCAATTAGCGACGGTTGCTCCGACCGGTTCGTGCTTTAGTGTGGTAATTTGTTCTGAGTGCCTCGGATACACTACAGGGAGTACGTTACGTCACTTTCTATTTGTCTGAAAAAAGTAGGTCACCCCGCACACTTAGTGCTCCAGTCCACTACGATCGCCCGAAGTTACAACTATCTTTCGAAAATTTTGTGTGTACCATTCGATACACTGACGCTGCCACCATAGGAATGGAGCATCGGAGTTGTCGAGGTAAGGGGCAGAGCAACGGCGATGTATCTTAGCTCAATGTATCGATTTTGGAGGCGCGGTTGCGTCACTTTAATGAGCACAGTGTTAGCCGAAGACGCCCCCTATCGATTCGTCCACCAGTTAATGTCGTCGCTCGCCCGCGTCCGGCGCTTCCCTGTTGATTACAGTTACCTTCGAGGAGCGGCATCTGTGAAGGATTATGAGGAATTTTTCTTTCTTTTCCCTCTGTTTTATCTCTGCTGCATTTACTCTGATAGCTTATAATATTTGTTATTTTCTTCTACAGTATGAAATATAACTGTTTTCTTTTGCTTTCTTAATATTGCTACATGAATCTCGTTTAATTGAGTATGCGAAGGTTCAGTGTATGTATGATCTCCTTCGTGAGGCTTTTGCGAAATGTGCTCTGTAAAATCAAAATAAAACCAAATATAAATGCGGCACTGTTGTATGAACTGCGAAAGCTATATCGAAAACGGTTCAAATGGCTCTAAGCACTATAGGACTTAACATCTGAGGTCATCGGTCCCCTAAAACTTAGATCTACTTAAACCTAACTAAGGACCGTAGCGGTAGCGCGGTTCCAGACTGGAGCGCGTATAACCGCTCGGCCACAACCGCCGGCGCGAAAGCTATATCGATAGCTGGCAGTGGACGATTACAGAGGATTCTACATGTCCGTGGCGTACGAGCCCGTGTTTTGTGTAATCGTGATAGACACGAAAATCTGCAATCTTGTTCTTATTTTATCGGTCGCAGTATAAACTAAATTCCGACAAAATGTCAGACAGTGAACAGTGTTAAGTTTCACTGAGTACGATAAACAGTAGTGACTATCCTAACGCAAATAGACTGTGAGTGTCATGGTTATAACAGAACTGTTTTACGAGTAACAGAGCTGCATGAACTGATGGACTTGTAAGTTATTATCTTGTATTAAACTTAATAAGCTGTAGTGTATTTCGCCGGCCGGTATGGCCGTGCGGTTCTAGGAGCTTCAGTCTGGAACCGCGTGACCATTACGGTCGCAGGTTCGAATGCTGCTTCGGGCATGGATGTGTGTGATGTCACTAGGTTAGTTAGGTGTAAATAGTTCTAAGTTCTAGGGGACTGATGACCTCACATGTTGAGTCCCATAGTGCTCAGAGTCATTTGAACCATTTTTGTAGTGTATTTCGCCAGAAATCTGATTGCAGTGTCGTGATTGCCAGGAAAGCAGACGGACTTCGCGATGGGCGAGTAAGGGTGCATCGTATAGTGACTTGAAACTGTATCCGGGACGCTATAACCGAAGACGAGCGTATGTGTGTGTGTGTGTGTTTGTAATTCAGTAATCGCACATATATGTTACTGAATCCACGCTAAAACGATTACGTCCAACCAGCCAGGGGCTAAAGGAAGTCAACGTAAGATAAAAATACCACCAGGAGAATCATTTATTAAGCAAGGAAATGTGTCAGTTGCTGTTTCATGGCTGGTGGAGATACTTTAATTACGCCGCCAGTACCGGCGAGCCACCAACGACGTCACAACGTACAGACCACGCTGAGAGAAGCTGCAATGGCAAACTCCATCCCCTGTCCCCACCCTGTAAAAATTTGAAGCACCTCATGAAGTTTCAGTGTTAATTTCTCTCTCTTTTGGAACAAGCCTTTCTCAGCATTTGCTATTCTTTTAAAATTACATACAATTTATATAAAGCGTTTTCGCAATAGTATTGACATTTTTTAGTCCACCCTTAACAATAGTTATTACTATTTACATTCTCCCTCTTATTCATATGTACTGATATAATTGTTATTGGATATGTTTTACATATTCTTCATCTACATCTACATTACACGCAGCAAGCCACCTAATGGTCTGGCACGGAGGGTAATTTCGGTTTCATTATCTGGTCCCTCCAATCCTGTTCCACTTGCATGGGAAGAATAATTGTAGGTGAGCCTCTGTATTGGCTCCAATTTCTCGAATTCTCTCTTTGCGGTCAATACGCGAGATGTATGTGGATGGGGGGGAAAGTGGGGGGGGGGGGGGGGAGTCATATGTTGTCCGACTCCTCCTGAAAAGTACTGTAGCAAAATTTCAATAGGAACCCTCAGCGGGATGCAAAACGCCTGTCTTGTAACGTCTGCCACTGGAGTTTGTTTAGCACATCCGTAACGATTTCTCACCGGTGAAATGAGCCAGTGACGAATCGTGCCGCTCTTCTTTGGATCTTCTCTGTCTCCCCTGCCAGTCCCACCTATGGGGATCCCAGATAGATGAACAATACTCAAGAATCGGGCGAACAAGCTTCTTATAAGCCGCTTCTTTCGTGGATGAGTTAGATTTCCAAAAGATTCTGCTGATGAGTCTGAGTCTAGTATGTGATTTGCCCACGAGATTCTTCATGTATGATATATCCAGCTGAAGCCAATGTACAATGAGCTGACAGAATTCATGGAATATTGACATGCACACACACACACACATGGCGGTAGAAGGTATAAAAGAGCAGTTCATTGGCAGAGCTGTAATGTGTACTCAGGTGATTGATGTGAGAAGGTGTCCCAAGAGGTTGTGACCGCACGACGGGAGTTAACTGACTTTGATCCCTGATTGCTAGTTGGAGGTAGACGAATGGTATCTTCCATTTGGGAGATAGTTAAGGAATTCAGTATTCCGAGATCCACGCTGCCAAGAGTGTGACGCATTTCAGGCCTTAACGACAGAGAGCAGCGGCGTTTCCATGTTGTTGTTGTTATTGTTGTTGTTGTTGTGGTCTTCAGTCCTGAGACTGGTTTGATGCAGCTCTCCATGCTACTCTACCCTGTGCAAGCTTCTTCATCTCCTAGTACTTACTGCAACCTACATCCTTCTGAATCGGCTTAGTGTATTCATCTCTTGGTCTCCCTCTTCGATTTTTTCCCTCCACCCTGCCCTCCAATACTAAATTGGTGATCCCTTAATGCCTCAGATCATGTCCTACCAACCGATCCCTTCTTCTAGCCAAGTTGTGCCACAAATTTCTCTTCTCCCCAATCCTATTCAATACCTCCTCATTAGTTATGTGATGTACTCATCTAATCTTCAGCATTCTTCTGTAGCACCACATTTCGAAAGCTTCTATTCTCTTCTTGCTTAAACTAGTTATCGTCCATGTTTCACTTCCATACAAGGCTACATTCCACAGAAATACTTTCAGAAACGACTTCCTAACACTAAAATAAATACTCGATGTTAACAAAATTCTCTTCTTCAGAAACACTTTCCTTGCCATTGTCAGTCTACATGTTATATCCTCTCTACTTCGACCATCATCAGTTATTTTGCTCCCCAAATAGCAAAACTCCTTTACTACTTTAAGTGTCTCATTTCCTAATCTAATTCTCCCAGCATCACCCGATTAATTCGACTACATTCTATTATCCTCGTTTTGCTTTTGTTGATGTTCATCTTATATCCTCCTTTCAAGACACTATCCATTACGTTCAACTGCTCTGCCAAGTCCTTTGCTGTCTCAGACAGAATTACAATGTCATCGGCGAACCTCAAAGTTTTTATTTGTTCTCCATGGATTTTAATACCTACTCCGAATTTTTCTTTTGTTTCCTTCACTGCTTGGTCAATATACAGTTTGAATAACATCGAGGAGAGGCTGCAACCCTGTCTCACTCCCTTCCCAACCACTGCTTCCCTTCTGTGTCCCTCGACTATTATAACTGCCAACTGGTTTCTGTACAAATTGTAAATAGCATTTCGCTCCCTGTATTTTACCCCTGCCATCTTCAGAATTTGAAAGAGAGTATTCCAGTCAACATTGTCAAAAGCTTTCTCCAAGTCTACAAATGATAGAAACGTAGGTTTGCTTTTCCTTAATCTACTTTCTAAGATAAGTCGTAGGGTCAGTATTGCCTCACGTGTTCCAGTATTTCTACGGAATCCAAACTGATCTTCCCCAAGGTCGGCTTCTACTAGTTTACATAGGGTTGTCAATTCTAACAGACAGGCAACAATGCGTGACGTGACTACAGAAATCAATGTGCGACGGACGTCCGCTGTGGCCGAGCGGCTCTAGGCGCTTCAGTCTGGAAACGCGCTGCAGCTACGGTCGCAGTTTCGAATCCTGCCTCGGGCATGTTCTTAGGTTAGTTACGTTTATGTAGTTCTAAATCTAGGGGACTGATGACCTCTGTGTTAAGTCCCATAGTGCTTAGAGCCATTAATGTGGAACGTACGACGATCGTATCCGTTAGGACAGCACAGCGAAATTCGGCGTTAATGGGCTATAGTTGCAGACGACTGGCTCGTGTCCCTTTGCTAACAGCACGACATCTCCTCGGGCTCCTCTCCTAGGCTCGTGAACATAACGGTTGGGCCATAGAGGATTGCACAACCGTGGGCTGGCCAGATGACTCCTGATTTCAACTGGATAGAGCTCATGGTAGGAATCGAGTGTAGCGCAGACCCCAAGAAACCATGGACCCAAGTTGTCAACAAGGCACTGTGCAAGCTGGTGGTGGCTCCATAATGGTGTGGGCTGCGTTTACATGGAATGGACAGGTTCTTCTGATCCAGATGAACAGATCGAGTGTTTTATGTGGTCATTCCACTTAAGGTCGCTATGGATAGTTACGCCTAGATATTCTATGGCGGGCGCAGTCTCCAACTGTTTGCTATCAGTAGTGTAGCTGTACAGTAGTGGATTTCTTTTGTTATACATGCTCAATATGTTAGACTTATTTACTTCCAGAGTCAACTGCCAGATCCTGCAACATTCGTCAATTCCCTGCAGGTCGTTCTAAAAATTCTTACTATCTTCTGGCGTTGCTACTTTGGTGTAGACAACTGCATCATCTGAGAATAGCTTAAAGAGCATCCGACACTTTCTGCTAGATCACTTACATAGATTGTAAACAGCGAACCACACTTCCCTGTGGTACTCCGGATATTACCTTTACATCTGTCGATTTTGTTTCGTTAAGAGCAACTTGTTGAGTTTTATCGGCAAGACAGTATTGAGTCTAATCGCAATTCTATTCCGATACTCCGTAAGCTCGTATTTTTTTCATTAAACGTTAATGCGGTATGATGTCAAATGAGTTATGGAAATCAATGAAGAAGACATCAACCTGAGCGCCGTTGTCCACTGTGTAGGAAAGCAGCCTACTCACACCGTATAAAATTCACATCAGTCTTTCCATTGTGTGCCAGCCAGCAGTCATAAATGTTGCGGGATACTTTAAAAATCAATAACCTGAAACATTTCTAGCATGTCAGGAGTAATACTAAACCAATATGTGGTGAATATCAGTTCAATAATTTTAAATTTTCTAAATTTGGACGTTTTTCTGTAAAAATCATTGGCGCAACAGAAAAGAGCTAGAAACTTAAAAAATTATATTTAGATTCCTTTTACATAATAATTTAGTAGTAACACTATTCTGGATCTCAGAAATCAAAATTTTAGTTGAAATTCATGATTTTCTGCTTTTTATCTTAAAAATTAAGGAAGCAAGTTAGATTAAGTAGGCGAATAAATAAAGCTAGGATGCTTACATTTCAGTAGAAGGGAGATCCGCTATAATCATAAAGATGTGAGAAGTTTCAACCGAATATCTATAAAACTTTAGCGATAGCGTACCTCCAAAGGGCTAGTTCAGAGCTCGTCTACTGCGTGTAGTGTAATTAAATTAATTATCTCGCCCAAAATATTTGACTTAGCCACGTCAGACTTTTATTGTGATTACTTACCTATGTGCTGATTGCACATTTACATTGAGAGCTTCATCGGCCATCAGCAAAGGAAGCAATGATTTATTCGATAACTTAAAGTGGTGCATTATTAGCCCAGTGGCTAGTCGGGAGAGCAGATTTGATCAGGCATTCCCTTAGCCGCCCGCACCACGGCTTTATAAGTATAGGGTGTTTCAAAAATGACCGGTATATTTGAAACGGCAATACAAATTAAACTAGCAGCGATAGAAATACATGGTTTGTTGCAATATGCTTGGGACAACAGTACATTTTCAGGCATACAAACTTTCGAAATTACATTAGTTACAATTGTCAACAACAGATGGCGCTGCGGTCTGGGAAACTCTATAGTACGATATTTTCCACATATCCACCATGCGTAGCAATAACATGGCGTAGTCTCTGAATGAAATTACCCGAAACCTTTGACAACGTGTCTGGCGGAATGGCTTCACATGCAGATGAGATGTACTGCTTCAGCTGTTCAATTGTTTCTGGATTCTGGCGGTACACCTGGTCTTTCAAGTGTCCCCACAGAAAGAAGTCACAGAGGTTTATGTCTGGCGAATAGGGAGGCCAATCCACGCCGTCTCCTGTATGTTTCGGATAGCCCAAAGCAATCACACGATCATCGAAATATTCATTCAGGAAATTAAAGACGTCGGCCGTGCGATGTGGCCGCGCACCATCTTGCATAAACCACGAGGTGTTCGCAGTCTCGTCTAAGGCAGTTTGTACCGCCACAAATTCACGAAGAATGTCCAGATAGCGCGATGCAGTAATCGTTTCGGATCTGAAAAATGGGCCAATTATTCCTTTGGAAGAAGTGGCGGCCCAGACCAGTACTTTTTGAGGATGCAGGGACAATGGGACTGCAACATGGGGCTTTTCGGTTCCCCATATGCGCCAGTTCTGTTTATTGACGAAGCCGTCCAGGTAAAAATAAGCTTCGTCAGTAAACCAAATGCTTCCCACATGCATATCGCCGTCATCAATCCTGTGCACTATATCGTTAGCGAATGTCTCTCGCACAGCAATGGTAGCGGCGCTGAGGGGTTGCCACGTTTGAATTTTGTATGGATAGAGGTGTACAGTCTGGCGCATGAGACGATACGTGGACGTTGGCGTCATTTGGACTGCAGCTGCAACACGGCGAACGGAAACCCGAGGCCGCTGTTGGATCACCTGCTGCACTAGCTGGGCGTTGCCCTCTGTGGTTGCCGTACGCGGTGGCCCTACCTTTCCAGCACGTTCATCCGTCACGTTCCCAGTCCGTTGAAATTTTTCAAACAGATTCTTTATGGTATCGCTTTTCGGTCCTTTGGTTACATTAAACCTCCGTTGAAAACTTCGTCTTGTTGCAACAACACTGCGTTCTAGACGGTGGGATTCCAACACCAGAAAAATCCTCTATTCTAAGGAATAAACCATGTTGTCCACAGCACACTTGCACGTTGTGAACAGCACACGCTTACAGCAGAAAGACGACGTACAGAATGGCGCACTCACAGACTGCGTTGTCTTCTATATCTTTCACATCACTTGCAGCGCCATCTGTTGTTGAAAATTGTAACTACTGTAATTTCGAAAGTTTGTCCGCTTGAAAATGTACTGTTGTCCCAAGCATATTGCAACAAACGATGTATTTCTATCGCTGCTCGTTTAGTTTTTACTGCCGTTTCAAATATACCGGTCATTTTTGAAATACCCTGTAAGAACGCTGCGTGAGGAGGAAGGCCCCAGTTCTCTCCAGACGCTGATTAGTACACCACCTGTGCCGGGAATCGCGTCGCGTCGCTATCGTTGATATAAACAGCCTCGGATGCAGTAATAAGTTACTCGGGATACGCGTACCTATGAAATCGTTTTCGAGTGAATTGTTAATTTTGGGATGACGTTAATGATCCATCTTTAGTTTGCGTATGTCGTATTTTTACGTGTCGCCGCAGGACAAACATTCTACCATTATTAGCGTGGCGTTTGATGAACATTATCATCAAATTATGGCGAGCATTCACTTAAACATTTAATGTGAACAGTTACAGTTGCGTCAGCGCATTAGACTCTGAACTCCTCTGGTAGTTGGATTGTGTGGATTCTTTTTGGTCCGTGACTTTCAGAATATAGTGAACATTTTAGAGAGAATGGTTTTTGACTATGAATCCTAGACAATCTCATAACTCGTCAGAACTATAAGCTGTAGCTGTAAATGTATTTCTCAGATGAAGTGGGCACTAGGAATTCTAATTACAGGCTTCACGTTTTGCTAATCACGTTCTGGTTGGCAATATTGTGGAGAGCCAGTGTTGAGAACGGCAAACAACAGCATTAAATAAATAATAAGAACTGAGGTTTACAATTATTCCACCCGCCGCCCCATAACTGCGCTGTGTGTTTTCACGCATGTGTGTGGTGTTTTCAACAGCAGCATTGCAAATGTGTGTGAAGTCTTAAGGGATCAAACTGATGAGGTCAGGCCTACACGCTACTTAACCTAACTTAAACTAACTTCCGATAAGGACAACACACACACCCATGGAGGGAGGACTCGAATCTCCGACGGGTGGAGCCGCGCTAACCGTCGCATGACGCCTAAGGCTGCATCTACGTAGGTTGTTGCGGTATGTTGTGGTATACCGCCTAAGTTTTGGCGTCCGCCATTATGTTCTGAGAGTCGACCAATCACGGTTAGGTGGCTCGGCAGCTATTACTACTAAGCGCGCTGTAGGTGATCATTTTCAATCTGACAGTTGTCGTCTACGTAAACTACACTTATGTTCAGGTTACGCTCCATTCAGAAGGATGTTCCATGCTGCGACTGTTATATTGGTTTGTAAATAGTAGATTTCAGCTATCAGTCGTTCTTCTGAAATTTTTTTGGCAGACGTTTATGTTGAGTAAGACGTCGTATTACGACATACTCATGACCAAGTTTACTTTATTTGACTCTTACAGATACAATTGAACAGAATTATAGCCATTAATTATTCACGAATTGATTTAGAGGAGTTTACGTGATTTTTGTTATGTTCGTGTTTATTGTCAAACCCTGACGTGATAACTCTCGTTAAGTCAGGAAATAAAACGGTTTCTTCTGAGTTTAATTAATCGAAATTTAGTATCAAAATTGTCCAAAGTAGATCTCTGACAGACGTTTTCTTCACACAGTCCAGAGCGGAGGACGTTCATCGTTTCTTTCTCCGACACCGCCCACGCTATGTGGCTGAACGGAGATACCAAGCGGTACGGTGGAGGAGCCTCTGGCGTACTATTCAACACTGCTCTCTTCCTACGGCGCTGCGGGCTCTGTCGTGTACCGTCAAGAACGGAAAATTCCCGAACCGCCAACGACTGCAGATCTTTCACCTGGTAGACACTCCATTCTGCGCCCACTGTGCGGTCACCGACTCTGACAACATCGTCTGTTTTGTGCCATAGCGAATGACTGTTGCCTTTAAAGTCGAAAATGTTAGCTCTGTTATTGCGTACCACGCGTACAGCAATTAGTGCCACTTCCCTCAGTGCGGCTGGTCCCGGCGGAGGTTCGAGTCCTCCCTCGGGCATGGGTGTGAGTGTTTGCCCTTAGGATCATTTAGGTTAAGCAGTGTGTAAGCCGAGGGACTGATGACCTCAGCAGTAAAGTCGCATAAGATTTCACACACATTTTGTACGTAGGCTGTTTAGGTTTTTATATTGGTAACGCCACGTAGCGCTCTGTATGAAAATCACTGGCTCTGCTGTGTGTGCAGTCTGTGGCTGGGTGGCATTGTTGTAATATTCGCTATTGTAGTGTTGGGCAGTTGGCTGTTAACAGCGCGTAGCGTTGCGCAGTTGGTGAGCCGCCAGCAGTAGTGGATGTGAGGAGAGAGATCAGCCAGTAGTGGTCGATGTGAAGAGAAAGATAGTGGAATTTTGAGAGCGGACGATCTGGACGTGTGTCCATCAGAGAAAGTAACTTTGTAATATTGGATATCATGGACTGATATACACTCCTGGAAATGGAAAAAAGAACACATTGACACCGGTGTGTGAGACGCAACATACTTGCTCCGGACACTGCGAGAGGGCTGTACAAGCAATGATCACACGCACGGTACAGTGGACACACCAGGAACCGCGGTGTTGGCCGTCGAATGGCGCTAGCTGCGCAGCATTTGTGCACCGCCGCCGTCAGTGTCAGCCAGTTTGCCGTGGCATACGGAGCTCCATCGCAGTCTTTAACACTGGTAGCATGCCGCGACAGCGTGGACGTGAACCGTATGTGCAGTTGACGGACTTTGAGCGAGGGCGTATAGTGGGCATGCGGGAGGCCGGGTGGACGTACCGCCGAATTGCTCAACACGTGGGGCGTGAGGTCTCCACAGTACATCGATGTTGTCGCCAGTGGTCGGCGGAAGGTGCACGTGCCCGTCGATCTGGGACCGGACCGCAGCGACGCACGGATGCACGCCAAGACCGTAGGATCCTACGCAGTGCCGTAGGGGACCGCACCGCCACTTCCCAGCAAATTAGGGACTCTGTTGCTCCTGGGGTATCGGCGAGGACCATTCGCAACCGTCTCCATGAAGCTGAGCTACGGTCCCTTACACCGTTAGGCCGTCTTCCGCTCACGCCCCATCATCGTGCAGCCCGCCTCCAGTGGTGTCGCGATAGGCGTGAATGGAGGGACGAATGGAGACGTGTCGTCTTCAGCGATGAGAGTCGCTTCTGCCTTGGTGCCAATGATGGTCGTATGCGTGTTTGGCGCAGTGCAGGTGAGCGCCACAATCAGGACTGCATACGACCGAGGCACACAGGGCCAACACCCGGCATCATGGTGTGGGGAGCGATCTCCTACACTGGCCGTACACCTCTGGTGATCGTCGAGGGGACACTGAATAGTGCACGGTACATCCAAACCGTCATCGAGCCCATCGTTCTACCATTCCTAGACCGGCAAGGGAACTTGCTGTTCCAACAGGACAATGCACGTCCGTATGTATCCCGTGCCACCCAACGTGCTCTAGAAGGTGTAAGTCAACTACCCTGGCCAGCAAGATCTCCGGATCTGTCCCCCATTGAGCATGTTTGGGACTGGATGAAGCGTCGTCTCACGCGGTCTGCACGTCCAGCACGAACGCTGGTCCAACTGAGGGGCCAGGTGGAAATGGCATGGCAAGCCGTTCCACAGGACTACATCCAGCATCTCTACGATCGTCTCCATGGGAGAATAGCAGCCTGCATTGCTGCGAAAGGTGGATATACACTGTACTAGTGCCGACATTGTGCATGCTATGTTGCCTGTGTCTATGTGCCTGTGGTTCTGTCAGTGTGATCATGTGATGTATCTGACCCCAGTAATGTGTCAATAAAGTTTCCCCTTCCTGGGACAATGAATTCACGGTGTTCTTATTTCAATTTCCAGGAGTGTATATATTATGACTTTTGAACACTATTAAGGTTAATACATTGCTTGTTCTCTATCAAAATCTTTCATTTGATAACTATGCCTATCAGTAGTTGCTTCAGTGCCTTCAGTAGTTTGAATCTTTTATTTAGCTGGCACTAGTGGCGCTCTCTGTATTGCAGTACTTCGAGTAGCGAAGATTTTTGTGAGATAAGTGATTTGTGAAACGTATAGGTTAATTTAGTCAGGGTCATTCTCTTGTAGGGATTATTGAAAGTCAGATTGCGTTGCGCTAAAACAAATACTGTGTGTCAGTTTAGTGTTGATCAGAATAGGTAAAGAGCGAAATGTCTGAGTACGTTTAGTTTTGCTCAGCTGTTTGAAAATCAAATAATGTAAGAGATTTATCAGCGCAGTAATTCAATAATTTTTCTAAGGGGACTTTTCAATTTGAACATTTTTTGACACTACCCTACTTTTCCCACAAGAGATCTATTTCCTCCATAGCAGGACAAATCCCTTAAACTGGGTAAACAGGATGGTCCCGCAGCACTTTTATCGAGAAGGTGGTAAAGATGCCTTAGAATTTTGGTATATACTACAGTACAAGGGAGACATAAGATTGTACAGCGACACGAAAAAGATTCGTTTGTTACTTATTCGCAGAGTCTCTGGACAATTTGAGTGTATGAAAATACTGCTCTGTCAGAAAGCTACCTTCGCGCTTGAGGTACTCAGAGGACTATTTACTAAACAGACAATTTGGGTTCATACACTGACTCGTTGCAGGGCCCTGTTTTTCGTGCGCTTCCTACACAAGGTGGAGAAGGACGCCTTGTTTCACTCCATATCTACCTTCGTTTAGATTACTTGAAGGAATGTTTGTAACCATGTAATTGTGCACAATAAAGTGCTACAATGAATCTGGAAAATAAGTGTTTCAGAAGTTGCACTCGAAATGTTTTATTTTTTTTTATTTTTTGCTTTACGCGCTTTTTCAAATAAGAGATGCAAAGGTGCAAGAGTGGCGAACAGTTTTGGTTTTTTGATTTTTTCCTTGTGAATTCTCACATTTTCCTACAAGGCAGTTATTATATCGCGAAGGTATAAGCAGTCTAGACTCAAAACCGGACAACTCACAAAATTTACAGAGAAATGTGGTAAACTGCATCCCGGGAAACCGAGAAGTCGCGGGGTTGGATATCAGTCAGATTAAAAACTTCTCACTCCTCGTCTTAACCTAGACATCGCCTCTCAACGATGTGAGGAGTCCCCAAAAACAATACGTCGATCGAATTCCGCGTTAAACTATAGGTCCCTTTTCTACGGTTGGGTAACTGGGGTAGGCTAGGTACACACAAATCGTCGAAGGGGCGTCGGTAGAAAAACTTGTACTAGGCCACTGAATTATCATTACAATCTGCATACATACTTAAGTTCAGACGGAAACCTAACCGATATGGCCACGAACGCAGGAGAGGCGCTGCAGACAAAGTCGTGCTGCTAGCAAAGGCAAGCGCATCGGTCGACTGCGCCATAGCCCATTAACGTCAAATTTCGGTGCAATGTTCTAACAGATACTGTCGTCGTACGTCCCACATCGTTTTCTGCGGATGTCTCACGCACTGTTGCTTTCCTGTTAGTACCGATAGCTCCATGCAACAGCCACTGCTAATGGTCGTTAAGTAAAGGCCGTCGGCCACTGCGTTGTCGGTGGTAAGAGGCTGCAAATTCTTCAAATGACTCTGAGCACTATGGTACTTAACATCTGTTCCCTACACTTACAACTATTTAAACCTAACAGACCTAAGGACATTTGACACATTCATGCCCGAGGCAGGATTCGAACCTGCGATCGTAGCAGCTGCGCGGTTCCGGACTGAAGCGCCTACAGCCGCTCGGCCACAGTAGCCGACGGTGAGAGGTAATTGAAATTTTTGTATTCCCACCACACTCTTGAGACTGTGGATCTTAGAAAATACACTAACGATTTCCGAAATTGTGTATGTCATGCCTCTAGCTCTAACTACCGTACGGATTTCAAAGTATGTTCATTGTCGTCATTCGGCTATAATCAATTCGGAATCATTTTCACATGAACAGCTGGGTACAAATGGCAACTCTGACAATATACTGGACTTTATAGCGTGGGTACGCTATACTAGTGCCATATCTACACTACTGGCCATTAAAATTGCTACACCAAGAAGAAATGCATATGAATAACAGGTTTTCCTTGGACAAATATATTATAGTAGAACTGACATGTGATTACATTTTCACGCAATTTGGGTGCATAGATCCTGAGAAATCAGTGCCCAGAGCAATCACCTCTGGTCGTAATAACGGCCTTGATACGCCTTGGCGTGTACAGGTACAGCTGCCCATGCAGCTTCAACACAAATACCACAGTTCATCAAGAGTAGTGGCTGGCGTATTGTGACGAACCAGTTACTCGGCCACCATTGACCAGACGTTTTCAGTTGGTTAGAGATCTGGAGAATGTGCTGGCCAGGGCAGCAGTCGAACATTTGCTGTATCCAGAAAGTCCCGTACACGACCTGCAACATGCGGTCGTTCATTGTCCTGCTGAAATGTAGGGTTTCGCAGGATCGAATGAAGGGTAGAGACACGGGTCGTAACACATCTGAAATGTAACGTCCACCGTTCAAAGTGTCGTCAATGTGAACAAGAGGTGACCGAGACGTGTAACCAATGGCACCCCATACCATCACGCCGGGTGATACGCCAGTATGGCGATGACGAATAGACGCTTCCAATGCGTGTTCACCACGATGTCGCCAAACACGGATGCGACTATCACGATGCTGTAAACAGAACCTGGATTCATGCGAAACAATGACGTTTTGAATTCGTGCACTCAGATTCGTCGCTGAGTACACCATCGCAGGCGCTCATGTCTGTGATGCAGCGTCAAGGGTAACCGCAGCCACGGTCTCCGAGCTGCAAACGTCGTCGAACTGTTGGTGCAGATGGTTGTTGTCTTGCAAACGTCACCATCTGTTCACTCAGGAATAGAGACGTGGCTGCACGATCCGTTACAGCCATGCAAATAAGATGCCTGTCATCTCGACTGCTAGTGATACGAGGCCGTTGGGATCCAGCACGGCGCTCCTTATTACCCTCCTGAACCCACCGATTATATATTCTGCGAACAGTCATTGGATCTCGACCAACGCGAGCAGTAATGTCGCGATACGATAAATCGCAATCGCGATATCCTACAATCCGACCTTTATCAAAGTCGGAAACATGATGGCACGCATTTCTCCTCCTTATACGAGGCATCACAAAAACGTTTCACCAGGGCACGCCGGTCAACTGTTGTTTGCGTATGAGAAATCATTTGGAAACTTTCCTCATGTCAGCACGTTGTAGGTGTCGCCACCGGCGCCAACTGTGTGTGAATGAAAAGCTAATCATTTGAATATCACAGCATCTTCTTCCTGTCGGTTAAATTTCGCGACTGTAGCACGCCATCTTCGTGGTGTAGCAATTTTAATGGCCTGTAGTGTATTTGTGCTTATCGCTATCCCGTGACTTTTGTGTATATCTACACGTAAATGTCCGCTGATATCGCTGCGGAGTCACTTACGAAACTACTTTTGCAACGCTGATTTCAGGAAACGACTTCCCCATATCGGTGTAAACCAGACTTTACTCTCACGCCATAACATCTGTAAACGACTTTCCACTCACAAGGAGACGGCATGACCGTGGGGTCCGGGATTTGTCCGAAATTTTGTGTGCTGAAAGAGGACCCCTAACACCTCACGTGGTTAAAATATTAGGACGCACTACTCGGAAAATCCCGAGAAAAATCAATCCAAAGTTTCTTAGGTGCCCTATGAGTATAAAATGTTGTTTAATTGCCGAGTCGTCGTCTGGACAACATGTTTGGTTAGCTGTCGGACCCTTACGCTAGAGGTATCGTCTTCAATTCCTGCTCCAGCACTTTTTTTCTGTTGCTTGCAAAACTGCAGCGCATTGTTACAGGAAAATCGTGAAATTAATTCGCGGGAAGAGTGTATAAAAATTCATTCTATAATTCACCATCAGTTATCGTCACCAATACTTCGACATATGATTCAATATGCCTGGTGTGCCTCAAAGTTATCAGAAACTCAAAACATTTTCGTAAATGTTAATGGGACATATTTTTGTACAGATTTATCGCAAATGCCCTGTGATTGTAAAAAATCCGCTTTTATGTGTTGCGCAAGACGTCGCAAAAATTATTGCTTTGTTTGTTTTTATGATAATTACCACTGCAGTTCTTGTTTATAATTATTATATGTATAAAATTGAATGTTTCCCAATCCTTATATACTTTACAATGAAAAATGGAAATCCCACCGCCATGAATTGTGTTGTTGGACAAAAAGAAAATAATTTTTCTTCGATAATGTAGCTAATTTGTTAAAGATAATGTAGGTTTAGGAAACTTTCGGAATAATTGGTGGAATAACAAAAGAAAATTAATCAGAAGAAAAAAAAATGCGAGGGGAGGAATAGATCCCGAGATCTCTGGCGTAAGAGTCTCAGGCCTAAACATCTAGGCCAGGCCGCGGTTCGGCCATGGATTAACATTTTATACTCATACGACACCTAAGATACTTTAGATCGATTTTTTCAGTGATATTACGGGTAGTGCGTCCTAATATTTTAACCAGGTGAGGTGTCGCGGGTCCTCTTTCACCTCACAAAATTTCGGACAAATCCGGCACCCCACCGTCGGCTGTCTCCTTGTCATTGTATGTTGCGACGGATTTGAGTTCTGCGATGTGAGCACTCACTGTATAGACATGCCCGCCCCTATAGCTACTCCAGTGAGTGCGGGCGCAGAGCGCAAAGGATATGATTTAGAACGGCGTTGTTGCCCGTATGCGCGCACACACCCGGCGAGCGGCCATCAATATTCATATGGTCAGCCGGCTAGAGCAGCGTTTGTTAATGAAATGGCCGGACACGACGCCCGCCGCCCATCCAGCCCGGCGCCGCACAATCCCCGCCACACACAGTAAAGGCTACGCGCAAACCTCCCCACCCCTGCATACCCATCTCCCGCGGCCGGCTTAAGTGGCCGTAAAAAATAAAACAAAGGCCCCGGAGGGGGTGGGGGGGCGCAGGGGGGGGGGGGGGGGCGTTAATGGCTGGCTGACCGTCTCGCAGCCGATGCTTTATGTCCGCAGTAAACGGCCGGCAACGACCCCACATCAGTCCGCTACCCTCGCACCTCGTTACGCACTTAAGCGCAAGAGGGGGAAAAAACTGTACCAGCAGACATGAAGCTAATACCGTGTAGTATCACCTGTAGGCTTGATAATAGCGTCATATCGGGGTGGAAGAGAGTGCACGAGATTCTTCATGTCTGCCACATCCAGCTAAAGCCAGTCTACACTGAGCTGACAGAAGTCATGGGATAGTGACATACACAAATGGTTCAAATGGCTCTGAGTACTACGGGATTTAACTGCTGAGATCATCAGTCCACTAGAACTTAGAACTACTTAAACCTAACTAACCTAAGGACATCACACACATCCATGCCCGAGGCAGGATTCGAACCTGCGACCGTTGCGGTCGCGAGGTTCCAGGCTGTAGCGCCTAGAACCGTTCGGCCACCACGGCCGGCTAGTGACATACACACACACACACACACACACACACACACACACACACACACACACACATTGCGGTAGAAGGTATACAAGGGCAGTTCTACATCTACATTTAAATGGTTACTCTGCAGTTCACACTTAAATCATACCATGAGGACTTTTACGACCGGATGGTACTGTTGTTGATAATTCTTCCGGGTTATATGGCAGTGGTCCATGGAATACTTCTATTCCTAACGTTTCGTCCAATACTACGTTGGACATCCTCAGAGGTATGGCTGGTCCTGTTGAATCGGAAGAATTATGAACACCACACTTAAGTGCCTGGCAGAGGGTTCATCGAACCATTTTCACACTACTCCACTACCATTTCACTCTCGAGTGGCGCGTGAGATAAAGGAACACCTCGATCTTTTCGTTCGAGCTCTGATTTTTCTTACTTTATTATTATGAACATTTGTCACTACGTAGGTGTGTGTCAACAAAATATTTTCGTATTCCGAAGAGAAAGTTGGTGATTGAAATTTCGAAGATAGGTCTCGCCTCAAAGAAAAGCGCCTTTGTTTCAGTGACTGCCACCCGAATTCCCGTAATCAGTGATACTCTCAGCCCTATTGCGCGATAAAACGAAACGAGCCGCCCCTTCTTTGCACTTTTTCGATGTCTTCTGTCAATCACACCTGGTATGCATCCCACACCGCGCAGCAGAGGATGACAAGTGTAATGTGAGCTGTCTCTTTAGTGGGTTTGTCGTATCTTCTAAGTGTTCTGCCAACAAACAGCAGTCTTTGTTTCTCCTGCCCCACAGTGTTATCCCAGTGGTCTTTCCAATTTAAGTTTCTCGTAATTGTAGTTCCTATGTATTTAGTCCAATTGACAGCCATTACATTTATCGTATAGCCGCAATTTATCGCCTTTCTTTTAGTACCCATGTGGATGACCTCGCACTTTTCTTTGTTTAGTGCCAATTGCCACTTTTCACACCATATAGAAATTCGCTCTAGATCATTATGTAATTGGAATTGATCTTCTGATGGTTTTACTAGATGATAAATTACAGCGTCTTCTGCAAACAATCTAAGGGGTGTGCTCAGATTATCACCTGCATCATTTATGTAAAACAGGAACAGAAGAGAGCGTATGACACTACCTTGCTGAACGCCAGATATCACTACGAACTGTGACCTCTCTGACAGGACATCGCCGGCCGGGGTCGCCGAGTACGCGCTGCAGTCTGGAACCGCGCGCCGCTACGGTCGCAGATTCGAATCCTGCCTCTGGCATGGACGTGTCTGATGTCCTTAAAGTTAGTTAGATTTAAGTAGTTCTAAGTTCTAGGGGACTGATGACCTCAGAAGTTAAGTACCGTAGAGATCAGAGCGATTTGAACCATTTGAGAGAAAATCGCGAATACAGTCACACAACTGAGACGATACTCCATAAGACGCAATTTGATAAATAGTCACTTGTCAGGAATGGTATCAAAAGCCTTCTGGGAATCTGGGAATATGGAATCGATCTGAGATCGCTTGGCGACAGCAATGATTACTTAATAGGAATTGGCGGAGCTGTAGTTTGTACGCAGGTGATTGATATAAGAAGATGTCCTAAGCGGTTGCGGGAATTAACTGACTTTGAACGCCGATTGCTAGTTGGAGCTAGATGCATGGTATCTTCAATTTCGGAAATAGTTATGGAATTCAGTATTCCACAGTGCCAAGAGTAGGCCGAGAATATTGTATTTTAGGCAGTCATCTCACCGCACACAATGCAGTGGCCAACGGCCTTCACTTGACCGAGAACAGCCGCGGCTGTATACGGTTGTCAGTCCTAACAGACAAGCAACAATGGGGTGCAATAACCGAAGAAATCAATATATATGTACGACGATCGTATCCGTTAGGACAGTACAGCGAAATTCGGCGTTGATGTGGTATGGCAGCAGACAACCGACTCAAGTGCCTTTGTTAACAGCACAACATCGGCTGGAGCTCCTCCTCTCCTGGGATCATGACAATAACTGTTGGGCCATAGACTATTGCCAAAACCGTGGGCTGGCCAGATGACCCCCGACTTCAGTTGCATAGAGCTCACGGTAAGTATCGAGTATGGCGCAGACCCCAAGAACCCGAGGAACCAAGTTGTCCACAAGCCACTGTGCCAGCTGTTGGTAGGTCGATAATGGTGTGGGGTGTGTTAACACGGAATGGACTGGTTCCTCTGATCCAACTGAACAGATCAAGTGTTACATTTGGCTACTTGGAGACGATTTGCACCCCTGTGTGCACTTCATGTTCTGAATCAACAAAGGAATTCTTATATTACTACACCACAATTGCTTTCGTCAGATCATCCACAAAATCCAGCACCAGGAACACTTTTAAAATTATGGACTCCTGTAGGATCCTATTGCTCAGTATTTCTTCAGGGGGCTTCCAATGTTAAGTACATGCCAGTCCAGCTGTTGCACGACGCCTGGCAAGTGGAGGTCCGACATGGTATTAAATGATATCGCATGAATTTGTCACCTCATTGTACATCTACATGACTTCTATGCAGTCCATACTTTAGTGTCTTGCAGAGAGTTAATAGAAACGCATGTAGGCTGTCGCTAACACCTCACTTGACAATATTCGGCGTTCAGCGTTTTGGTTGTTGACGGTGTGGTAGGACCCGACCGATCGCCGTGTCCTCCTCTGCCAAATGGCGTCGAAGGATGCAGCATGGAGGTTCATGTGGTCAACACACCGTTCTCTCCTGCCGGATCAGGTTCCTCTTAATTTGTTACTATGATCACTCTTCCCTATGTAGATTTGCGTCAACAACACACGTTCGCCTTTCGAGCAGAAACATATAACTTCAGCAAGAAACGCCTTTTGTTTTAATGGTTGCCACCAGAACTTGCCCTTCATACTCGTGACACAATCTCCCGTTTCTCACAAATACAAGACAAGCAGCCCATCCTTGAATTTTTTCGATATTCTCCGTCAGCGATATCTAGCAAAGATCCCATAATGCATAGCAGTACTCCAGAATATGACGGGACAGGAGCGTATTGTAGGCACACTGGTCAGTAGATCTGTCGCGTCCTCTATGTGCTCTGCCAAGGAAACTCGGATACTGGTTCGTCTTCCCCACAGCATTTAGTACAAAATAATTCCAATTTAAGCTGTTTGTAATTGTAGTTGCTGGCTAGGTAACTGAATTCACAGCGGCTACATTTGTGACTTATCGTGTAACCTAATACTTTTCGTTATTTACAGTCAATTGCGACTTTTTCCAACGTGCAGATGTTCTGTCTAAATTATTTTTCAATTGTTTTTGATCTCCTGATGAGTTTCTAAACATTCATGGTGGTGTCTGTTTGTTCTATATCGTGTCTTCCTACCACTTTCGCGCAACGACGCTCTGAGCGTGTTTTTTAGGGAATTGACTAGTTTGAACCTGGGACGTGTTGCTGGTAAGGAGACGCCAGACCACACATGACATGTAGAATTCAGAAGAGTTCAGTGAGACTAGCGATAATATAATCAAATACCTAATCATCTCAGCGTCAGCTCCACGGCACTCCCTGTAAAAGAATCTTAATACTAACTAAATTTAGTGGAAGGGGTTCAAGGCTTTCCTATTTTTAGTTAGCTGGTAAAATAACGTCGAAAAAGCAGTTTAGTTTACCATTGGAAATTTTATTCTACTCACAAAACATTGTTTATAAATTGCACTATTGACAAAAGGAAGTATTTTGATGCAGGATGGTAAAAACCAACTGCGTTCAACAAAAATGTGAACGAATATTCCCTGAATGGGTTTACAAGTTCTACAATGGATCGAAGGATGGCCTACGCCATATCACATCTATAACCTAGGTTTAAATTCAGTTTCACAAAAGAGAAAACTATGAAAATGGTCTACAGTGACCCTCAGTTATCTTTAATTACTTATCTAACTTGTCGTAAATTACAGTGGCTGATGTGGCTTCTCAATAACTATATAACAGAAAAATCATCGCGTTTCAGATTTTTACTTCAAGTGGCAAATGTGAACACCATGAGCTTTAATTGACGATCGACACTAGTATTAGGCAAAAAAGGGTTGTAACAGATGAGACTTCTGCAGTTCTGAGTGAAGCCTTATGCGCTCAAAAATGCGGCATCGCGTGCGTTCATTACCTTGTCGGTGTTTGTCAGGGGCGGCGGCCGTCGCAGCTCCGCTCACCTCGCCGTCTCGGAAGCAACTCTCATCTCCTAGCTTCTACTGACTACAATTTACCGAAGTTAGTTTAAAAAAACTATCTGGCTATATTTTCATTTTACCAATTAGGGTCTCAATGTTAACCTTAAGTTCCGCCTACAAAAATTCTGTCTATCCAATGAGAAACGTTATACTTTTCGTGGTGGGGCAATGTTTTTAAAGTTTGCAACATAAAAAAGACGCGAAAAAGTCGCACGCTAAAACCTGCAGCTGGTGTGGTCCTTTTAGCGTTATCGTAAGATCTATACTGTTCTTCTGGAGGGATCTATCTTTTAACACAGGCTGCAGGGGGGGAGGGGGGTCCTTGACGTAACAGAGACGCGAAAAAGTCTCACGCTAAAACGTGCGGGTGGTAGTCTTAGAGGTAGGCTGGCGACGTGGGTGTCCGTCCCTTATCGTAGGGCCTTCTAGCTTAACACGGTTCTGCTCTCGGCTTCTGTTCTCGTTTCTCCCTTCGGAACTGCGTCGGTCTCACGGTGGGCAGGTACGACATGCATTTAGGCATTCTTATGATAATCTGTGGTATTCCATTTGCTCACTCGTTACTCGTATTACTTTGGTTAATTTAATTTCACGATTTATTCGGAGCTATGTGACATACTACTGGATTTGCTTATCATGTCAGGGTTTTCATGGAAGGTGTTGGATTTGCCTGACACCTTACAAGTTCACAAGAAGGTAAACGAAAGAATCGTCTGTAAACAATTTAAGATGGCTGCTCATATTGTCTCGTAAAGTGCTTGTATAGACTGCGAACAGAAGGAACAGAAGACTTTTTTTTTGTTATGGTTTTAGGGCGCAAAACTGCTACAGTTATAAGCGTGCGAACAGCAGAGGAGGAAACTACTCGTTATGAGAAGGCAAGATATCGTTTGTTTTACTCAATGCACTCCGTCTTCAGGTCACGAGTGGCCTACCGCGACCATCCAACCGCCGTGTCATATTCCGTGGAGGATGCGGATAGGATGGGCGTTTGGTCAGCACACCGCTCTCCCTGCCGTTATGATGGTATTCTTGACCGAAGCCGCTACAATTCGGTCGAGTAGTTCCTCAATTGGCATCATGAGGCTGATTAAACCCTCAAAAATGACAACAGCGCATGGCGGCCGGGATGGTCACCCATCCAAGTGCCGACCACTCCCGACAGCGCTTAACTTCGGTGATCTTACGAGAACCGGTGTAACCACTGCTTCAAGGCCGTTGCCTTTTACTCAATAACTTTCCGTAAAACACTACTAATTATGACCTTTATAATAGAAATCTGGAATCCGGTAACATAACTCCGACATACGCCATAAGCTCGTAATCGCTGTTGAGGATCGATGTGGAAAGTCTTCTGGAAATTTAGAATCATAGATATTCTGATCCCCTTTAGATAGTACTCATTTCTTCGTGTGGACGAAGAGCTATAGTTATATTTGACTGGAACAATGCTAACTATGAGTCAGCAAATTGTTTTAATCGAATTAATTCATAATTGTCGTACACGGTATATGTCCTAAAATCATACTGCAAACCGACGTCAGTGATATGGATCTGCAATTCAGGAGATTAATTCTATTTCCTCACAGCAGAAGATACCGTCGCCGCTCAAAACAAACTGTTTACAAAACCATTGAAAACGTAGAGTTCGCTACAACAGCAGGAGACAAGAAGAATCGCATTCCAGTTAAGTCTGTTGCTGCTCAAGCGCTGTTGGACGGAACTTCATTTTCTGTGGATGGCGACTTAATTTTAGTTTAGATATTAATGATTCATTTGGCCATGAGAATGGATGGTTCACTGTAGCCACTGTTCGCGGCGGTACAGGAGTACCTAGTGTTGGTGGACTTGAAAATTTTGTTGGTAGAGACGTTATTGCTTTTCGCACTTACCACATGGCCGAACTTGCAAATAAAGACTTTGGTAAATCTGCCTACATGTCTACTTCTGCTTTGTGTTTGTATACTCGTAACAGGAGGAAAATATCTCTAAATGAGTCTGTATTCATTTGGGTAAAAGGTAAAGGAGTATGTGATTATGTAAAGTTCTGTCCAACTTTAAAGTGCTTATGTACCTTTTTACGTCAAGCAATATACATTATACATGGTCGTACTATATCAGTAAAATCCGAAAGAAAACTATCGGAGCGGAAGACATGCTTTTATTAAGAGATCTAAGTTACTTCGGTACACCGAGGAAACCTACAGCCACTCAATGGTGACTGGATTCCGTAGAGGTACCAAATCACTGGCATGTTGATTGCTTCATTTTGCTCCCTGCGATTACGATCAGATAATTTAGCGGGCCGGTCATGCTGCGATAGCATGCCCGGGTGTTCGACAAACCACGTGTGTATGCTGGCTAGCCCCTTACCATTGCTGTCGCAGTATTCAAAGAAGCGAGAGTGAGCAGCACACTCATCATAAAAAAAATCTGTACCAGCGGAAAACTGCTCCTATCGGTGCACTACAAATACCGAATACGTTCTTCTTTAATATTTGCATGCCAAAAATTTTGGTGAGGACAGCGAAAGACGACTGACGCAGCTGTTTCATTACTTTTCTGAAAGATTTCTGTTGACTGTAGCAGAGGACACATAGCAGCCCCTAGTGGCTTGCACCTCGGTTGCATTTTATTGTAATTCTGACTATCTGAAGCTGCCTGGTATGACCGTAGTTTTCGTAATTTTTAGTACGTTATGCTGTAATATTTAATTTTGTCTGAAGAAAGTGTCCCTCGTGACGCCGAAACCTAGGTCAAAAATTAATTGTGTTCCCGACTGAGGGCTGTGTTTTTCAACATTTGCTTTCTGAAAGAATCTTTTAAACAAAAAAAATGTTGGCTTATTTTGTGCTCCGACAGGTGGATTTTTCCACCTTTTCCCTGCTACAGCCGACTGCTACGGTCGCAGATTCGAATCCTACCTCGGGCATGGATGTGTGTGATGTCCTTAGGTCAGTTAGGTTTAAGTAGTTCTAAGTTCTAGGATACTGATAACCTCAGATGTTAAGTCCCATTGTGCTCAGAGCTATTTGAACCATTTTGGAACCCTGCTACAGCGAGCCGTGTTGCTTATGTAGAACGAATTCTATAGGTCAGTAACCTTTTGACGGTTTATTTATATACTTCGACACATTCATACACTTTAAAACATAAAACCAACAGGTAAGTACTGATAACACAAGGTTAATACAAACTCTTCTGGATACTTAGATCATCGATCGCAATTCATCGAAATCGCTCGGCTTATGATCTGTATCTTGAAAGATTTCAAGTGTCTTACTGAATCCACAATCATCCCGCTATTACATATTTTTTCACAGACATTGTAGTTCTTTTCAGGCATTTTAAGATAATTAGTGGCCCGTTTTTGTCACAATAGCACCACTGTGAGCACATTTACATGTGCGTGATGTGCCAGTTACACAGGAATAGTGCGTCATAAGGCTTTATTTGTGAAATGTATGTCTGCAGGCTTTCGTGGCCCTTGTCACTGAAGTTACAATCTTCTGCGTTATTAGGCCGCGTCATGTTTCTTCTAAAATGATCGACGTTTCGACCCCTCTGCTGGGATCTCCCTCAGGATCTTCTGGTATCAACTACTGCTAGAACATTTGTGAAATGCTTGCTGCCGGCTGAAGTGGCCGAGCGGTTTTAGGCGCTACAGCCCGGAACCGCGCGACCGCTACTGTCGCATGTTCGATTCCTGCCTCGGGCATGGATGTGTGTGATGTCCTTGGGTTAGTTAGGTTTAAGTAGTTCTTAGTTCTAGGGGACTGATGACATCAGATGTAAAGTTCCATAGTGCTGAGAGCCATTTGAACCAAATGCTTGATAAAAACATAGTTTGGTAATCTCAGAACCAATGCGTAGGCCTTAGGATCCTTGCCACGTAGTCGATACGCCATTTACAACTTCATTTACGCGGCAGACCGTATACTACGCGCATAACGTTTTACGCACATGAGTACGGTAACTCCCAAGCTCCGGATCACGGGAGGGGATAACGGTAACCGTCATAATACTATCACAAGATTATAAACTCCTGCCGAAAAGGTATCGAAAGTCCCAACGATACCGACCGATCATCGTGCCATCCTCACCCAGTTGGCGTTACTGGATACGAATACGAAGGGCCATGTGTTCAGCACACCGGCCTCCCGGCCGTTGTCAATTTTCATGACCGCAGCCGCTACTCCTCAATCGAGTGACTCCTCAATTTCGTTCACAAGAGCTGAGTGCAACGGGCTTGCCGACACCCCTCGGCAGAGCGGATGGTCACTCATCCAAGCACTAGCCAAGCCCAATAACGCTTAGCTTCGGTGATCTAACGAGAAGCGATGTTACCACTGCGGCAAGGCGGTTGGCTGTCTCAGGACCATATGGTAAAGGTTTCAGCTATCTGCGTGAGTAGAAATTATAGAATTGACGAACGACATATTGTACTTCTTGTACCTAAAAGCCATGGTTTTCCGGGGTTTCCTCAGGAGCTTCCCATGTACAAATGGTGCTGTTTAAAGCGCCCAAGGTCGACCCTAGACCACGCCTAATGGAAAAAAAACAAGGGATTTTCTCAGTTTGCCTGGGCTGGAGCGAGTGTGTAACGTTTCAGTTTTGAGCATATGCTATAGGATAGCTACCGTGAGCTCGTCGTTCCGACAGGTGTACAAATGGTCCCTAGACCAGGGGCTACCCAAAGCACGTGACTCCTTACTCTTATGATCAACAGAAGCCGAGATTTGAGTCCCTAAAAAATCGGATTTTTTCGCGGCTCTTTGGAACACATTGGTACCGTGCACAACTCATGTGTGTTATTATTTATAAACTATACGTGTACTGCTAAAACATGGTCCCAGTTTCAAGTTGCCCATCTAACAGTACTTGATTCTGATTTTCAGTACTTCACATAGTTTGTGACAGAAATTAAAATGTTACAGTGCTGTCATAATGTATGCAATACGAGGTGTAATATTAGGTTACAGTCTTCACACAATGTTGGGGCAGAAACTGTGTAAAGATTGTATTCACCCAGGATTTGAGAATGAGAGAACTTAGCGATTTCCTGCTACCTTTACACACAATTTCAAGCCTTTTCTAAACATTTTATCGATATCTTCCAGTCCATGTTGGTATACAGCAAACCAGTGATCAACAGTATTGGTTAAAAACAAATTATTGCCTCATTTTAGTTTTTTGTTTTTCAACTACGCGTTTCGCCTAAATAAGGCAACCAAGACTATTTTTAACTAAAACATTTTATCGTTGGCAGTTTGACAAATTAATGAAAGAAAATTTGTTCGTGAATGGGTTACCATTCTTTCGGTTTAGACTTTTTCATTTTTATAAGTGTATAATACGCAGCTAATAAAGCAACATAATTGCTGTTTCGAGTATTCAGTCATAAAAATTTTACATATTTAACACAGTGACTCGTCTGTAAACTCCTTTTCGAGCTTTTTTATGCATGGATCTCCACTGTTCAGTGAATTGGGAGTGCGGGATTAAGTAATGTATAAGGATGGACAGGCTTCACTACGCTGACAGTTGAAACGCAAATCCTGGTTTATGTTACCGCTAACCTGAGCACCTGGTGTTGAGTCATGATAAGCAGTACAACCGCCTCCTCTCTGAAGCGCGCGCTCAGTAATGCTGTGGACCGAACGCCTCACTGAGCCTTCGGTGCTCTCGAGAGCAGTGCGTTTGGGAACAGGCCCAATCGCGTCTCGGCACACGAAATTACTGCCTCAAGTCAGATATTCTCCAGCTTCTGTGTTACCTGGGACACTGGGGACAAGCCTGATTTGCCTTTGTTACCAAAAGTTTCTTTCGTGTGGAACATCCGAATCTAAATTTTCAGTGCAGGCAGCTGCGTTTGCAGTGTCAGCTCGGAGACTCGTTTAGATGGAGCTGCAGACGCTGATAGCTGGAGATGTCGTCAGACTGGAGAGCAGCTCTCACTGTCAGGGCTCAGGCCTAACACTCGTCTCTGACTACTGGCAGTTCTTTTAACGAACGTGGTTGTTACGCTGTGTCACATGGCTGCGTGTGACGCAGCACTCCTTGTAGACACATCAGACTGTCAAGATTGCTCACAAGCAGAGCGGGAAACTACGATGACGATGTAGATCTGGGTACGTTGAAACGAAGTAATTTTCTTGCCTTCCTGCCACGTCTCCACGTCGGGCCATCTACTGCGGGGCTCTCACGATAACGCCACGCCACTAATGCGAGTAACGTCAGACTGTTAGCTTCCTCTGCACAATAAAACGTTATTCTATGCACGGCCTCATATGTTAGAAGACAGTATTTGAAAATAGTTCCGTTTAGCGACTATTATTATTTGTAGCTAGGCAAAAATAAGGTCGCCAGTTCAAATGGGACATATTATTATGAAATAAGTGGTAGTGAGTTTTAGAATTTGGCAATTCTTTAGGTAAAATGCAACATTCCAGAATTTATATCAGCTTTGGACAGATTTGAAAATTTTATAAACATGAAGAGGCTCGGTTCCGAGAGTTCCGCAACCTGTACTACAAACTGGAATAGAGATCAACATAAACATCATTTCCGCACTTTTTATTGTTAATGAAAACTACACTTTGCGTGTTGTACCACAATGCAGCAAGACGTTCAGAGGTGGTGGTACAGATTGCTGTACACACCGGTACCTCTAATACTCAGTAGCACGTCCTCTTGCATTGATGCATAACTGTATTCGTCCTGGCATACTATCCAAAAGTCACTGCTGGTCCAGATTGTCCCACTCCTCAACGGCGATTCTGCGTAGATCCCTCAGAGTGGTTGGTGGTCCCGTCGTCCATGAACAGCCCTTTTCAGTCTATCACAGGAATGTTCGACAGGGTTCATGTCTGGAGAACACGCTGGTCACTCTAGTTGGGCGTTGTCGTTATCCTGAAGGAAGCCATTTACAATATGTGCACGATGGCGGCCCCATTTGTCTTCCATAAAGCAAAAGAAAGCTATATACTGCCTATTAACCGCTGTATAGATGCCTTGTGTAGTGGTTCACAAATATCGCGTTATCCGTTACGTTCAAATTCGGTTGATTAAAACCTTCCGCAAGAAATTATTAATACCCGGCAATAACTTGCATGGACCATTAATTTCGAGGACCACAAGAATTTAGGGAACCATTTGCTACAGGCGGTAGCGTTCAGGAGCTGTAAGACATGACAAAGGACTGTAATCTTCTTACTTAGTAGAGTTATACTACCACCAGTAGTGAAAGATTACGTTGCAACATGACAGCATGATACTAGTTCTACACGATCTATCGCACCCCGAAGTAATCAGGAAGCTTTTTAAATGAGTTGACTAATAATCTGTCTGTAGAGATTATTTTTGTGCGCATCCGTCAAGCCTTCTAGGCATTATAACCTGCTGCGAGCTTTATTAAGTGCATGTCTGCTAAATCCTGCAACGAGCAGCTGCAAAGAAGACGACGATGTGTTAGTTTCTTTGACGTGATCTGTATCACACAATCTGATGAAATTTCACGAACTCTTCGTCGCCCATTAACTTGGTTTCCGGAGAGACTTAAATGGCCTCCGCGACAAACCCGAAACCGCTGGAGCAGACGTCAGCAGGGAGACGTGAGCCCCGGGCAGGTAACCCGACACGCCGACTTCGGCGCGGCTGTCAGGAACAACAGCGTCGCGGCCAGTAATTGGACGAGAGCTCAGGCGGACGGAGACGTCACAGGCGGACGCGGCTGATCCCCGGCCTGTGATTGGCCAGGTGGGTCTGAGCAGCCGCTCGCTGCCTCCAGTCCGAGGAGCTTCTCTGCTGAGCCGGCTGACCTGCAGCCACTGCGAAAATTGCGTTTTAATTTAATTCCATTCTTCATCACGGCGTGAAGAGCTCATCTCAGAAGGAAGAAACTAGGGTGAGTTCCAAGAGCAGAGCCAGCTTCGAGACTTGAAAGGTTTTATTTACTGGGTTCCCACTTATTCACCTTTTATGGGTTATGTGCTGCAATTACATTTATATCTGTTTTGGAAAAATCTCAGCTAAAGTTGTCTGAAACTGCATTCATTATAATAAATCGTGATAAAATTATGAAAGCAATAGTAAACAGGCATTGGCCTAGCGGTTAGCGTCACTGCCTATAGATCACAGTGTCTCGGTTTTCATTTCTGATCCGGTCAGAAATTTTCTTCATTCATGGAGTGGATGTTTCTTTCGTTCTAATTTGATATCTCAGCTTCATAGACTCACAGGTAACCACAGTGGCGCCAGTTACGAAAGGCGTTACATACTGATTTTCACTTTCATTCTGTTAATCATTTTGCGCCGGTCGACCCAACATTACAGTTGAAAGTAAGTAGTACCTTCGTCTTGCCATACGTGGTAGGACAATGACTACAAGTGCAATCCCTAAACTGTACAGCACATTTTCGTTGTCATTACTGATCGGCCAACATGGAGTGCGATCATTAGGGACAGTGGAAGGAGGTCGTAAATACCGCGGATATTCACAGGGGATCGCTGGAAGTGTCTGGTGAATGCGCACCGTTACGCAAAGGGAACTTGCAACACGGCAACGCTAGTCCCCATCCGAATCGGAAGGCATCAGCTGTCATTGTTACGAGGTGATTGACGGATCACAGTCAAACACCTCGCTGCTCAACTCGCTGTCGCATCCGTGGCAGCACCAATTATAATTATTGATATTAATAACAAGTAAATGTTTTAATGTCTTAAAACGGGACAAGTAAGTGCCATATTAAAATTTCAGTCTGGGTCGAAAATGTAAGCAAACAGCATAATAAAACTGGTCTGCAAAACATTTAATGTACCTTAAGATAGAGTCGCATCCGTAGCAGCAACAATTATAATTATTGATATTAATAATAAGTAAATGTTTTAATATCTTAAGACGGGACAAGCAAGTGCCATTTTAAAATTGCAGTCTCGGTCGAAAATGTAGGCAAAGAGCATATAGAGCTTGGGCATGGTAAAACTGGTCTGCAAAATATTTCATGCACCTTTAGACAGGCAATCCCGCTTACATCCTCTCTCCCCGAATAAGGATGACGTATGTATGATTGTCTGTCTGAACCTCTGGACTACTATCGGGACGTAAGTGTCCCACAACAGGTCATCAGAGAACCCACGGGAATTTATTGCATGTTATTACCGTATAATAATTTCCCACTGGTAAAGAGAAGCCTGTTAATGGTTTGCAGAATAGCATCCGTTGGCTGTTCAATCTCACGTTAGCCCTCGTCTCAGTATTGTAGCATCGAATTAGTGCATCCCTGGAGATGGGCAACCCAATTCTCAGATTTTCAAAGCGTGCTGCGGTCGCAGCTTCAGGAACACATCGTGTCAACGAGTTGCACGTACATATCAACGTTGAAAGATATGCACATCATGAGAAACGTTTGTAAAAAAAATTTATTATAGTGAGAAATATCAGATTGTTTGGAATGTTCGCCACTATGAACATCATTGCACGCCTGAACACAAGAGTGACATATTCTTTGACTGCCATAAACTGTATCATTGAGTAGAATTCGGGAAAGTGAAGGAAGTGATAGTTGAGTTACAACTAACAGCGGTAGGAGTCGAATTTTGAGCCATGGAGCTATCTCATGGTTCAGCAAGAAGCTTGAAATAGAGGGTGATTTATGAAGATATGCAAATATATTAATAAGTAGTTATATAAGTAAAAGTAAAGAACAAAATTCATACATACATACGTCCGCAAATATTTAGTTACGGAGTTTCGGCTAATAAAAAATTTTGCCTGAAATTTAGCAGCTCCGATAATATGAACCCATCGCAAAACTGTACGAGGTTAAAATAAAGCACGATCTCCGTTTATTTTGTTGTTATTGATCTGGTGAATCTAATGAAACATATCCCAGACGTGTATCTGCAGTAGTTTTCCAGAACATCCAGAGGAGCAAACACTAATATACAAATAAATTTGTTTACTTTTCATTACGAATATAGAAACCTTTACGTCATTGTTGGCAACCATTAGTGAGTTGTGTCACTTGTTGTTTCCTAATCTAAAAACGGGTTAGTTTTCTGTATTGTCAAATTATATGTACACTGTACAACCTCCTTAACATTCACTTTTTTTCCTGTTTAACATGCATTAATGTCTGCCGCAGTAATTATGAAAAGCAATTTATCTGACACATTCATACAGTTTAGCTTTCCTTTATTACCATGATTTTTCCAGAAATAAATGGCGTACAACTTCTGTTGAAAACTTTGTGCAATTGCCTGGAATTTAAAAAACAAATTGGGCCAAGTAGTTAAAAAAATAAAAATTTTAAGAAATTACTTCTTTGTTTTCTCTGGATGTTCCGGGAAACAACTGGAGATATACCTCTGGGACACATTTTTTAGATTCACCAGACCAATAACAACAAAATAAAAGGAAATACTGCTTTACTTCAACCTCGTACAGTTTTGCGACGGCTTCTTATTAGCGAAGTTTGCTAAATTTCAGGCAAAATTTTTTATTAGGCGTAACTCCCTAACTAAACATCTGTGGACCTATGACTACCTGAACTTTTTCTGTAGTTTTACTTCCAGAATAACATATTAAAATATTGGCATATCTTCGTGAATCACCTGCATATTTACATGAAGCTTAAGCCAATTGATAGATGAAATGTAATTTGGTAAAACGTGCACTACCACGCATTTCATTATTGCGTCGACAATGAATCATATTTTCAGAAAGAGAAAAAGTTTTTAATTTACTTCAACACTACAAAACAAAATAAGAGAAGAAGGCAGACTTTTCGGATTCACCTGTTTGCAGTGCAGACAGAGCAGAGCGAAGTCATCCGTTTCAAAGATAATAAACAATTGTAGTGCCTAAATTATCATTTTGAGCGACAATTAAGATCAGTTTTCATTTACAACATTCCATTTAATAAAGCGGAGTTGTATTCTAGCAGGCCAGAAGTTTTCCTTGCATAATAATTAGTCACTGTGTGTCAATTTTTCATGATTAAGTGGTTTAGAGTATTGTTGTGACCATTCCTTGATATACAATGAAATTTACATACAGTCAATGCGTTTCAGATTAATCAAAGTCACATAACGAGAAAGTAATTTGTACAGATCTCCTTGTGTTCAAAAGTAGGATGGCAAAAGAGATTCTAGGTCAGACATTGTAATCCGAATTTAAATGCCTTGCTTTCACATTGCTAGCGAGAGGTCAGTTACGCACACATTTTGGCTGTTACTAAGTTAAAGCATACAACTTTCAACGTTTACAGTATCACAAGCGGCCGGCCGATGAGGACGAGTGGTTCTAGGCGCTTCAGTCTGGCACCACGCGACCTCTACGGTCGCAGGTTCGAATCCTGTCTCGGGCATGGATGTGTGTGATGTCCTTAGGTTACTCAGGTTTAAGTAATTCTAAGTTCTGTGTGACTGATGTCCTCAGATGTTGAGTCCCATAGTGCTCAAAGTCATTTGAACCATTTTTTGAAGTATCACAAACGAAGTCCATTAAGTGCACTTCTGATAAAAACTTGGAGACATGCTGTATATACTGGGTGTTCGGAAATTCCCATTGTAAGCTTCTAGGACATGCAGAGGTTAGTGAGTAGACAATATTTTGATTTGAAACTCACGGTCGGTGACATTTGAAAACATGTTGCTAATTCTGCCACTTTTAAAAGTAATTGATTAGTTGTGATCCAGTACATCACTAGTACCATTTCACTCATTAATAGAAAAAGAAATGGCATCACTTTGAGGAGAAACCATCTTCTATGGAGTACATACTCTTGATGAAAGCTAGCCCGCGTGTGCTAGTAACAAGGATCCCACACTAAATGCACCAAGAAAATCAAATACTCTTTTGGCATTGATGGGGGCTGAGCATAGCGTTAATGTGCCGCCGAAAATAGCCTTGGGATAGAGTAAAGACGTTCTCAAATGGTTCAAATGGCTCTGAGCACTGTGGGACTTAACATCTGAGGTCGTCAGTCCCCTAGAACTTAGAACTACTTAACCCTAACTAACCTAAGGACATCACACACATCGATGCCCTATGCAGGATTCGAACCTGCGACCGTAGCAAAGACATTCTCAATATGCAGCTATGGCGGTATTTTTTCTCATGTGTATAATCAGCTGAAATTCCTCGTCTTCCAGTAAGATCGACATTCATAAACTGGACAGTCAATTGCTTTTCTGACAAAGACGTGTTATAACGGTACTTCGCGGGCAGGCGAGTCAATTAGCTTCATATTAATTAAAATGGGGGAGAAATAGACTTTATTTTGAAAGAATTAAAAAGGGGAAAGTAATACGAAACTTTAATAACAGCACTGTATTACTAAGAAGCAATATAATGAAAAGCAATAAAAAGCAAAGTAGCAAAGACCAAGCGGGACAGAAAGATTTGTTTTTCAAATACACGTAAAAGAACATGTAACACATTATTGATCTCTCTACCTTCAGTTATCGCGATCGGGCTAGTCGATGAAAGTGGTACGTGACTGCGTAATTCGTTATGCAGATTATTTAAAGACTCTTCAAGCATGTTTAAAATACATTACGTGTGACGAAGTGATCAGAGACTTTTGTTGTCGGGTGAAGTGAACTTTGTGTTAGCTGGGAAAAATACTCTTGGGAAACTATTACGGTTGAGGAGCCCACTAAAGCTGTACGCGACGGAAAGCTATAGTTTATGTAATTCTGCATTTTATGAAATTCTGAAACAAGTATCCGAGGAACATTAAGAGAATCTTATCCTTGGACGGTTGCGGGGGTAATTGATACAAACAACGAGCCAGCATAAAAATAGTTCGCTTATTAACTACCAGATATTAATTAACGGGGATGTAAAATACTAAAAACAGTGCATTAAATTGAACCCTGGGTGTGAAAGACAATCACATCGAACATTTCCAGAGCGAAGAATAGACATTTAAGTGCCGATTTGAGGGCCTGGGTCGTGTCGATATTTGGAAACTATATGACACGCGTTATTCAGAACACGTTATCGACCATTCTAATAATGAAAAGAAGGATAAGATCATCACCTCCTATCCCGATTCATATTTCACATTTAGTTAGTGAAAAGAAAAGTGTTAATAAACAAACTACATTTCAAGTTTATCCACGATTTTGGCTTCATTACGTAGTCTTGACTACATGATAAACAATATCTGTGGATATCGTATACAACGTATCGTCATAATATTTAGCCAACCAATGTTGTGGGACACCAAAAATGTAAATGCGTGAAATTGTTCTTACAGCGGATGTATAATGCGTGAGTGCGACGAACTATATTGTGATAATGAACATCCATTACGTACTTGCAAGTTTATCTGCGAAAATGGTTCAAATGGCTCTGAGCACTATGGGACTTAACATCTGAGGTCATCAGTTCCCTAGATCTTAGAACCATTTAAACCTAACTAACCTAAGGACATCACACACATCTATAGCCCAGGCAGAATTCGAAACTGCGATCGTAGCCGTCACGTGGTTCCAGACTGAAGCGCCTAGAACCGCACGGTCCTTGTCGGTACATCAGCATAGAGTTCGAATAGAATCGTTGGAACATTGCAAAACATTCAGATTAATCGAACATCTAAATGCGCATAATGCTGGTACCATCAGGATGTGTTCTTTCTCCTCACCCCCGTGGCAGTAATTGAATTAAGAATCAGCCGGGAATAACATTTAAATCAATCTACGACCATTGAGCTAGCGTCATTTACTTTCAAACGTCCAGTGCCATGTATGAAGGCGAGTGACACCACGAGTGCTAACGTCGATTGAGGGGTGTCGTCGTGATCGTTTTGTAAATGAACGACACCTCGATTTTCGTGGATTGTTAACAACAGATCATGCAACGAATCCACCGAGAAAGGCTTTCCGTCTATAGAGTATTTGGTTGTGAGAGCGTGGTGCAGGACCCTGTTAATGTCCGGACTAGCTGCTATTACCCAGACGTAGGATCGGCCGCCGCAGTGCAGCGAGCAGGCCGCTAACAGATATTAATGGCGCCAGGCTGCAGTATTTATAGCGGCGGCAGCCGCTCCTGCCCTTCCTTGCCCTTCCTGGCCCTTGCTGGACCTGGGCGGACTCATTTCCTGCGAATTAATTCGGCCGCCCAAGTTGGCGGTGCGCGCGGTACGGCGAGGCTAATTATATTACCACCAGTATCCGGCTTCCCGTGTCCAACTTCCGCGTCGCCCTGCTCTATGGAATGCTAACCACACTGCGGCGAAAAGTGCTTCCCGTCCCAGCTCTCAACAGTCTGCTGCTGCTGATCTAAGCAGAGAAATTGCTCAGCTCCTAAATAAATTCGTGGAATGAAGACAATAGATAAGAAATACACAGTGCGGCCAAACATCTCAGGAAAAGTCACTGGGGTTTAACTCATGTGGGGATTTCTCGTAACAATCTCATGATTCACTGCCACGCCACTTGGAGCGCTGCAAGTTTATCAGTCATCATCTCGCTTTTTTTCTGGCTGATTTATAGTCTTCCAGTGTTTTTGTGACACATGCATTTGGCAAAGTTTGAACGTTTTCATCGCGCGGAGTCGGATGTTATATCTCGACGTTCTGTGATAAATCTCACAGAGAAATCTTTTGACGACGCAACCTTCTCCGTGCTAGGGAAGGGTTTAAATTTTGCACCGACTCCGAAGAGTGTGCCGGTAATTGATTTTATTAGTTCAATTGAACAGACAGTTTGTAAACTACCTCCTGATGCTGCAGAGGAGGTTAGGAGGGAGGCATGCCGTGTTTTGACTAGGGCGCGTCCACCCAAGAGTAATGTAATAGCAGGGGAGACGGCTGCTCTCTCAAAGTTGATCCTGATACTGTTATTTTACCTGCGGACAAGGGCATTGCCACCGTTGTTTTAAATTAACATGATTTTGTACAGAAGATGCTGCGTTTACTATCTGACTCAGCGTATCGCAGAATCGATGCTGACCCCATGAAGAAAAGTGGTTTGTCGCAGGACGCTATCAAGAGTCTTAACCTGTAGTGCTGTTCCCCCTAGGTTATATGGCCTTCCGAAGGTTCATAAGGAAGGGGTTCCTTTCCGTCCTATAGTAACATCGGCGCTCCGACATATCGTGTAGCCAAGCATCTTGTTTCTCTTTTGAGTCCACAAGTAGGAACTCAGCTGATTTTTTACGTCGTTTGGGGGACTGCGGTTGAATAGCTCTGATATTTTAGTGAGTTTCGATGTGGTCTCTCTCTTCACTCGTGTTCTTCTGTCTGATTCGTTGCGGTTAACTGAGGCCAGGTTTGGTACTGAATTAACTAATCTCTTTCGGCATGTGTTGACATCTACTTTTTATTTAATGACCAGTATTACGATCAGACAGATGAAGTTGCCATGGGTAGTCAGTTGTCTCCTGTGATCGCAAATTTGTTTATGGAAGACTTCGAGGAGCGTGCATTGGAGTCGGCGCCTTTGAAACTCGCCTGTTTCTTTAGATACGTTGACGATACTTTCGTTGTTTGGCCTCATAGTAGGGAGAATTTGAATGTCTTTCTGGAACATCTGAACTCGATCCACCCGAACATTCGTTTTACGATGGAGGTGGAAGATGATGGTTGCCTTCCCTTTCTTGACGTGTTGGTTAGGAGGAAGGAAGATGGATCATTGCGACATGCAGTCTACAGGAAACGTACTCACACCGACCTGTACTTACAGGCTAATAGTTGTCACCATCCGGCTCAGCGTGAAGGAGTACTTCGTACCTTGGTACACGGGGCACATGTCGTTTCTGACGCTGAGACTTTGCCAGCTGAGCTGTCCCATCTTGAAGCTACATTTCGTCAAAATGGTTGTAGTGATAGAGAGATTCGTCCGTTGCGCTATCGACCAACCGTAGATCGGGTGATTGATGATAATTCTGAGTCAACACCTGCCTTTTTGCCTTACGTAGGAAACACGTCCAACAAGATCGATCGTATTTTACGGAAATACGATGTGAAATGTGTTTTCCGACCTCCATCTAAAATTAGAGAACTTTTGAGTTCCGTTAAGGACGACCTTGGACTGCGTAAGGCGGGTGTATATCGTATTCCTTGTAGCTGCGGCATGACATATATTGACCAAACTATCAGAACAGTGGAGGTCCGATGTACTGAGCATAAACGGCACACACGATTACAGCAGCCAAGCAGATCTGCTATTGCCGAACATTGCTTGGATACTGGCCACCCCACGTTATATAATAACACCGAGATATTGGCATGCACGTCCAGCTATTGGGAGAGTGTTATGAGGGAGGCAGTTGAGATTAAAATAGCGAGCAACCTCGTTAGCAGGGATGGAGGTTTCTGTTTTGAACTCTGTTTGGAATCCGGCTCTCTCCCTTGTCAAAAAACAGAGGGATAGAGTCAATGCTACCTCACCGCCGAATTCACAGTTCAAATACACTACTGGAAATTGAAATAAGAACACCGTGAATTCATTGTCCCAGGAAGGGGAAACTTTATTGACACATTCCTGGGGTCTGATACATCACAAGATCGCACTGACAGAACCACAGGCACATAGACACAGGCAACAGAGCATGCACAATGTCGGCACTAGTACAGTGTATATCCACCTTCCGCAGGAATGCAGGCTGCTATTCTCCCATGGAGACGATCGTAGAGATGCTGGATGTAGTCCTGTGGAACGGCTTGCCATGCCATTTCCACCTGGCGCCTCAGTTGGACCAGCGTTCGTGCTGGAATTGCAGACCGCGTGAGACGACGCTTCATCCAGTCCCAAACATGCTCAATGGGGGACAGATCCGGAGATCTTGCTAGCCAGGGTAGTTGACATACACCTTCTAGAGCACGTTGGGTGGCACGGGATACATGCGGACGTGCATTGTCCTGTTGGAACAGCAACTTCCCTTGCCGGTCTAGGAATGGTAGAACGATGGGTTCGATGACGGTTTGGATGTACCGTGCACCATTCAGTGTCCCCTTGACGATCACCAGAGGTGTACGGCCAGTGTAGGAGATCGCTCCCCACACCATGATGCCGGGTGTTGGCCCTGTGTGCCTCGGTCGTATGCAGTCCTGATTGTGGCCTGCACGGCGCCAAACACGCATACGACCATCATTGGCACCAAGGCAGAAGCGACTCTCATCGCTGAAGACGACACGTATCCATTCGTCCCTACATTCACGCCTGTCGCGACACCACTGGAGGCGGGATGCACGATGTTGGGGCGTGAGCGGAAGACGGCCTAACGGTGTGCGGGACCGTAGCCCAGCTTCATGGAGACGGTTGCGAATGGTCCTCGCCGATACCCCTAATTTGCTGGGAAGTGGCGGTGCGGTCCCCTACGGCACTGCGTAGGATCCTACGGTCTTGGCGTGCATACGTGCGTCGCTGCGGTCCGGTCCCAGGTCGACGGACACGTGCACCTTCCGCCGACCACTGGCGACAACATCGATGTACTGTGGAGACCTCACGCCCCACGAGCAATTCGGCGGTACGTCCACCCGGCCTCCCGCATGCCCACTATACGCCCTCGCTCAAAGTCCGTCAACTGCACATACGGTTCACGTCGACGCTGTTGCGGCATGCTACCAGTGTTAGGAAAGACTGCGATGGAGTTCCGTATGCCACGGCAAACTGGCTGACACTGACGGCAGCGGTTCACAAATGCTGCGCAGCTAGCGCCATTCGACGGCCAACACCGCGGTTCCTGGTGTGGCCGCTGTGCCGTGCGTATGACCATTGCTTGTACAGCCCTCTCGCAGTGTCCGGAGCAAGTATGGTGGGTCTGACACACCGGTGTCAATGTGTTCTTTTTTCCATTTCCAGGAGTGTAGTTCAAATGACTCTGAGCACTATGGGACTTAAAATCTCAGGTCATCAGTCCCCTAAAACTTACATCACACACGTCCATGCCTGAGGCAGGATTCGAACCTGCGACCGTAGCGGTCGCGCGGTTCCAGACTAAAGCGCCTAGAACCGCTCGGCCAGCAACGGCCGGCGGAATTCATAGTCTCCCTATCGATATCTCTGACTTTGACCATCTTTGGTGGCACTAGTGCCCAGTGTGTTAGTGTTATCTTTCCTGCTTCAGTCCGAAAACCGTGGTTTAAATTTTTATGTACGCCGCCTGTCCGTTGCAGTTTGCCTTGAAAATGGCGGGGGTGTTCTCCCGCCGAAATATCGGCGGTCGCTGAAGATGTTACCTGGCTGAATTCCCGGAAGTTATTTTCCAGTGTTTTTGTTTCATAGTTAACGAAAGCTGATTATGACTTCCACTCTTCGAACTGTCTTGCAAATGTGTTACTAGTATTGTGATTGCGTTTCTCTCATATCCGTAATACTGAATGGGGTAAACGATTCCATAATTGTTTCTGTTTAATACAAAATACAAGCTGCTTTCGTTGCATGATGTTTTGCAAACTTACGGGTGTCTGTTGTTGCTTACAAATCTCAGTGCGAATTTCTCGATTTAAATGCATTGTATGTACACTTTTCATTTGAATTCCTTTTCAGTTGTTCCTCGCCTTTAATGCGATGTGGACTACTTGGTGACTACAGCATTCTTTCTTGCAAATCCTAAACAGCCACAGTAGTTACGCAAATGTTTTCACACGTTACTCAAATGGTTCAAATGGATCTGAGCACTATGCGACTTAACTTCTATGGTCATCAGTCACCTAAAACTTAGAACTAATTAAACCTAACTAACCTAAGGATATCACACACATCCATGCCCGAGGCAGGATTCGAACCTGCGACTGCAGCGCCCAGAACCGCACGGCCACTCCGACCGGCCACACGTTATTAACAGGTACTACAGACACTACATTATAACAGAAATCTATGAAAATTTAGGCAGCCTTCATTAAATGCTTGTGTTTGAAAAACAGATAGTACCAAAAATAACGTAAAATACGAGCAACATGCTTACAGATTTAAATAGAGCAGTTAACACAAGAGTTAGGAAGCAGTTACAAACAGACATGAGTCCAAAGAATGCAATATGACGAAACCAGTTTCTATTTCGCATGAAACAAGAACAAATACAGAAATTATTTACCCCAACCAATACCACGGATGAGAGCAAAAACTGAGGAGAGTAGGAGCGACATATTTACGTTGCACTTCAAAGAGTTTAACACCGACAAGATGATCGTAATCAGAACATGACTATAGCCACACGGTCGAAACTGCAATATTCGGTTTTATGAAGAAATACTCTTTATCATGAGACTACCAGATCGACCCACGAAATACAAAAAGGAAAATAGTATCGTCTACTATTAGTACTTAGAGGGAGAAAAAAATCAATTTCCGCGCCATATCTCTCGCATTCAAAGTTCGCTTCTTAGCCACTTGTAGCTCTGCTGTCGTCCTCTGTTTCCGCGTTGTAACACGGGCCTTGCACTTCCGATATTTTGGTATTCCGTGGAAAAATACTTTGCTGTGCGTTTCTACACCGTAAAATATGTAAGTAATAACTTCATTGTTTTTTTAAAATTTCCCTGTTATTCTTGACATTGACATCTGGCAAGCGCTCAAACGCAACGATCTTTGTCAGCGTAAACGTAATTGTTGTGAACAACTCATACAACATTCATGATGGATTTCAGTACAGACATTCCATCTAACGTGCAGCTGTACACTGTAAACCGTAATAAGCAAACAACAGGAAAACATATTATTTGTTCTGTAAATATAAAGTTGGTCCAGTGTGATAACACGAAGAACATGACGCAATGACGACATGACACTCATCGTTACAATTTACGCTAGTGTAGTTGCTGTCCTTGTCGTGGTGTTCAGTCCGAGACAATCCATGATGCATTTCAATCTGCTTTCTGTATTCATCCCCTCCTCTTCTAAAAATTTTACCACGCGTACTTCCCTCAACTAACGAACTGGCGATTCCCTGATGTCTCAGATGTGCTCTATCGAACTCTCTCTGCTTTTAGTCAAGTTGCACTATAACTTATCCTCCCCTCCCCTCACTGCAACTCAGTTCATCATTTTAAGTTAATCGATCTACCTATCTACTTTCCAGCATTCTCCTGCAGCAGAACACTTGAAAAGATTCTATTCTCTTCTTGCCTGAAGTACGTATCATCTGTGTTACACTTTCGCAGAAGGCCACACTCAGAAAAGACTTCCTGACTCTTCTGTTCATATTCGGTGCTAACAAATTTCTCTTGCGTAGAAATGTTTTTCTTGCTGTTTCCGGTCTGTGTTTTATATCATTCCTGTTTGACCCTCGTCAGTTATTTATCTTCTCGATAACTAGATTAATGGGCTAGTTTCACTGTCTCATTTCCTAATCTAATTCCCTCACCATCGCTTCGTTTAATTCGCCACGATGCCATTACCCTCATTTTATTTATATTTACGTTCACTTAATGCTTTCTTTACAAGACACTGTATTGTTCTATTAGTTTGTGGGTAGCAGTGATTGCTGATTTGCGTCACTTGGTACTCGAGAGAACTTCAGTTAAAGTGGTCCAGTGTCATTGGCAAGCCTCAATTTTTTTTTTTATATCTTCTCCCTGAAATTTAATTTTCTTTTCAAATATATGCTTGGTTTTCTTCACGGGAAGATAATTGTACAACTTGAATAACGGCGGGGTCGGCTACCACCGCGTCTCACACTAAATGTCCTTCAACTTGAATAAATTCAGTTTCCTTCTGCACAAGTTGTACGCGATTCACTCCTGCAACTACCATCTCTATGCCGACGACATCCAACTGTACATAAGCGCCAGCCCCAAAAACATTGCTGAAGCAGTACCGAGTATGAACGCAGATCTTTGCTCTGTTTCTCGATGGGCACAGAACCTAGGTCTGAAACTAAACCCCAAGAAATCCCAGGTCATACTTATATCTCATCCAAAGTTAATCAGCCAGTACTTTCGCGAAACAGTTCCTCAAATACTCCTCAATGGTACCCAACTACCATACCAAAAAACAGTAAAAGACCTTGGAATAATCTTGGATGAGCAAACAGTCACAGCTTGCCGGATATCGCTCTCCTCCCTACATGCAATTCAAAAATTTAGAAAATTTTCCCAACCCATGTTAAACAAAAATTAGTCCAGACACTAGTCTTGCCTAATTTTTACTACTGTGATGTAGTTCAACACGGCACAAATAGTGAAAATTCTAGATGCCTCGAGCTAGTGATGAATGCTTGCGTTAGATACGTATGCAATATTCGGTTGTATGATCATATCAGTCCTTCATACTCTCAGTTAGGTTGGATACGCCTACATAAGGCATGCGATCTCCACACGATGTGCTTACTTCATCGATTTCTTAGCCACTGGTGCCCGCAATACTTATCTTCTCACATCAAACACCTATCATCATTCCACAATCGCAATACCAGATCGGATACGTCTAGCATCATGGCTGTACCTTTACATAACACAAAATCTTTCTCCGTGTCATTGTCCATCTCAGTCATACGACTATGGAACGCGCTCCCTTGTGATCTGCGTCTTATTCAGAACCACTCAACATTCAAGAGGGAACTCAAAACTTACACTTAGGGACGGTATAGCCACCATTGTTGTGCCCCTCTCATCTCTTTCTTTCTCCTCTCCATCACAGCTTCGAATTTTCCCATTATATTTCTCTTCCTCTAACCTATCTACCTCTTACATATCTCTTTTACCTCATTCTATCGTCTTATGTCTCTGCTCGATGAGAATAACTCACAAGCTGCAAGAACATAACGAAAAAATTCCCAACTAACAATAGGACTGACATTCACAAAAGAAAAGTATGTTTACTTTCATATACATAGTCATTACTATTATTATTATTATTATTATCATTATTATTCTTGATTGTTATAATTATTTTTTATTGTTATAGTTATCATTGTACTACTGTTATAATCTCTATTTTTCTTCTTTAACATCAATACTGCATAATACATCATATGTCGTTAATGTTCTGTAGAAACTGTAACTCGTTCAATCTGAGTATGCCTGGTTAAGTGTAAGAGAGGGCCTGAAGGTTTTAATCTTGCCACGTAAATTAAATGCATAAATAAATAAATAACTTTCACTTCTTGCACTCTCCATCTGCTATCTCGTAAATTTCAAAAAGTAAATATTGTCAAAATGTTCCGCTAAATCTAGAATTGCTGTTACTTACGCCGTGCTTCAGTTATAAAATTACATCATCATACCAAGTGCGAAAGTATTTTTTGCTGTTCATTCGAGTGACACTATGTTCACAAATGTTAGCACTGCATCGAAATATTAATTTATGTTAGTGTAAATCATTCTGTGCGATGTATAAGCTTAATGATATCTATACTTAGTTGCTTTAGCAATATATTTTTGCGTGATAGTCGAAGCGGAAGAAGGAACACAACAAATTCACTTCAAAATTTCGGTTGAAGCGAAAACTCTTCAAGTTCTCGAATAATACTGCAGTTAAGAATCTAGATAGTTTTTGTTCAAGCATACTTACGTCATGACACATGTCATGTCATTCAGTGTTTAGTAACGTAACTGTTGCTATTCAGATTTTCTATAGGATATTCTTGTATGAGGTAATCAGTAACTATCTTTTGCATTAATGGATAAAGACTTCCTGCCTCTCTAACAGTAGTGCAACATCAACAGAAATAATAGAAATTAATGCATTACTATCTGTCATAGACTACCATGTACTCTGCATGCAACATGCAAGTAATAATATCAAAGACAGCATTTTATTATTGAACACATATCATGATCTGGAGATCGACAGCAGCATTTCGGAACGTATTTTGCACACCTAGCAAAAAGTCTTACCGCATCTCACGTGAGTCTGCAATCGATAAGTGGTATGCAAGTAACGACAGCTGAAGATCACTTCTTCCAGGAGACACCCTGCGTGGTAGTAACTAAAGGACAATAATCATGACAAAAGCTCAACAGTTATTTTATAAACGTCATAAATGACAACAATGAATTCCATGTATAATAATCGAAATGCGTGTATTGACTAAAATGGTTAACCTGTCCTTCGTTTCGGTTTCCCGAGGATTATTTTCCGAGTTCGCTTATCCTCCAGAGCACCACTCGCAGAGATTTTCTGCGCGGCCATCCTGGTTCCTCCAGAAGCGCCCGCGGTGACTCCATCGTTTTCTGGAGCAACGCAGACGGGAGCGTGGAGTTCTGGTGACGGGAGAGGGGGGGGGGGGGGGGGGAGGGGGTGGGGAAGTGTGAGGGAGGACGACTTCACGGCATTCAGAGTGTGGCCAGCGGTGTAGCGTGTGATTCTATTTGCTCCATGCCGTATGTTTTAGTATGTTGACGACTTCTGCGGGTTGCGCGTTTTACAATTCTTTGTTTCTCCCGCGGATTTTGACGATCATAGTCTTCTCCCTTTCTATATTCTACCGACACCACTAGCTGTGTTTTAATTTTCATGACGTTAATTCTGCAATGTTTTGTGCTCATAGATTTTATCCTAGCATACGAGGACTGTCATGTGCTGTCCGGCCTCGTCTTTTGACTTTGTTTTGGAAATGTGTTAGTGACCATGCATGGTTCGGGCCGGATGTGCATCTGCCGTTTCTTCCAAGGTTTCAACGACAAATGAAATGTTTTTCGTGCACTTGTAATTCGTGGCACATGAAGTATTAATTTTTGTAAGTACATCGCTTCACTGTCTACTTTGTTGGGTAGGTTATGTTCACTGTTAGTGATTTTACTTATATTGCCTCGTTCTATATGCAAGTATGACCTTGACTTGAAGATATACCTCCACGGTATGAAACTAGCCATACAATAGACAGCTATTGCGGGTGTGGAAATTCACTCAGTTCTAGTATATTTTGCCACAACTGTTAGATTGTCCTTCACATTGTGTACAGTTTTAGTTTTCATGTTCGGTTGTACACTGAAAACTTATATGCGCCAGTCCAGGCTTGTATTGAACGCTGAACATAACTGAATTTACAGAAAATTAATGATGTATTTGACGACACTAAGCCGATTCAACACTACACTCGACATACGTTATAGAAGTTCTATGGCACTGTGATTTGTAAAGTGGTGTTGGATGAGATATATACGCTCTGTTTCAAGACTGCTTGTGCCGCAGTCATACGGTATTCGACACTTTGCATTGTTAAGGCTGTTAGGAAGGAGTTGAACTTTGTGATGTCTGAAGACGGGTGTACTTCCGAAACGCGTAACATGGTATAATAAAAGATTCAATCGAACATCTAATGACTTTATTGCGATTGTATGGCATTGGTTGGCAATTATTGAGTTGATGTTATTTGGGAGTCACTCTTTATTTGAGTTTAATTTGAACAGTTTATTCAGTTTTGAGTGTTGATAATTAGGTGGCTCTTGCCGTGCTTTTTAATCTCTCTCTGGATTTAGCTTTTATCAACTTTGAGTTGTTATGATCTTTAACTTAAGGCCAAAGCCTTTAGATGGACACCTTTAATAGAGCTTTACGACCTATTAATCCTTATGGCTTAAGCTCCTTCAGTTCACGTTGCACTCCGTCTAGGTCTTACAATCATTACAGATCCAGGTTCGGGAAGGTGCGCAATGAACTGGCTACTAACACCGATTATGGTGTTCATTCTGCCAACAGGCTATCTCGGCTGATTTGATTAAAATTACTAAAATTTTTGTCTCACTGTTAATTAAACAACGAAAACCAACTGCGAAAATGCTGTACCTAGTGACGTAACGCCTGAAGGTGGACACCCTTGGTATGTCTCAGCCTTTCCATGGCTGTTGTAGCCTTGGAGCAGCTGCGAGCTCTTTGTGGCAGAGAACACGGCAGCCACTTGTGCGCATGCGCGAGCCAGCGGCTCATATCCGGCCGCATATTGGCTTGGCCTCCCTCGCTGCCTGTCACAACCTCTGCGGGGGCGGAGGCAGGCGACCTGGGCCCACACACGATGAATGAAAAAAAAAAAGAAAGAAAACGCTCCGTGCAGCCGGCCAGCTAGCGTCTGCCATTAGAGGGGACAGCACCACTGGTCTGTTTAATATTTACCACCCAATCAGCGTGAAGAGCTCATAGGTGCCCGGAAGGAGGGGGAGGGAGGGGGAAGGTAGGGATAGGCTGCTCGAATCAGAGCTACACTCATTATACGTAGAATTTACGCACTCATAAAAATAAATATGTCTAGAAAGAGGGGTTGTATCACATTCATTAGATTGTCCGCCACGAGAGACTACCACAGACATTAGCAACAACAATCTAAGACGCCAATGTAACGGGTAAAGGTCACATGAGGATGGCAGTACTGCGCATCTCATTGCTTCGTAGACATAGCGTTTCACTCACAGCAACGAGTTCTCATTATTGAGTAGTATTTAGCAAGTCCTCTATATGATAGCGTCGTCAATGCGTTTTGTGGGAAAAATCAACTTGGCGCAGTGCCGGAGTGTGCGCTGATATAGAAAATCCTAACAGATTAAAACTGGTAGAGCTCTCAAAGGCAAATGTCCCAAGTTCGTGTCACGGTTCTGCACGCAGTTTTAATCTTCCACGAAGTTACAGAAACTAGATGGTCAGTTTCAGGGAATGCATTTCAGTTGTACACGAGAACAGAAGCAGGAGAGCGAACATCTTGACAGACACCAAACTGGCTGATATGCGGAATGGGATGCCGCAATGGCCTTGAAAATGTTTGTGTATACCAGGTTCCCAGTCTCGTATTTCATACGATAGTAGTCATATAGTAATGAGGAAGTTGAAACTTAATGCACACCATTTTCGTAGGGTGCAGAAATTCAAGGTGCTAGATAAAGAGAAACGCCTAGCGTGGTCCACATAGTTTCGGCGAATTCTCCGTGGAATCGCAGAAATTAGTCGTTTTTATTTGACGCGTCAGGCGTGGTTTCTTCTTATTCGACAAATTAACTGTGAAAATAAAACTTTGGGCCAATTAAAATCTAAGTGTCTTCCTTGATAAAATCTTGCACAGTCAGGAAATTGGAGTATGGTGTACCGAATGGAACGATGAGCCCTATTGCCTTTCAAAATACACTGAACAGCGTTTCGTAGCATGACTTGATTTCACAGTTCATTTCGGTTTTTGGGGTAGATTAAGGTTGTTGGTGTTTCTAGAAATAGGGTGCCACTTATCACACATGTAGCACAACAAGTCATACCTTAAGCGAATTTTTTGTGACCGGATAATCTCTAAAAGATTATGGCCTCAACGTTTGCCAATTTCGTTGATCCAGACTTTCTCTTTTCGGCTTCCTTCAAAGCGTCTATAAAACACTTAAGTTCCGCAGTGTGTGCTTCATATTAACATGACAACGGAGATTAATAACAGTGTCAAAGTGCTCCGAATGTATGTGCAATCAATGTAAAACGATGTGTGACATCCTGGCATATTAAAACTGCTTGCTTGACTGGGGCACAAATCACGGACTGTTTCGTGGGCAAATGCTCTAGCCGAACACGACTCAGCACACATCCTGACACCTTTCCTTCAGCCATTACCGCATCTCACGCTTCGCAGTAATTAATCTTCCAGGATTCCGGTCTCGCATATTTTGCAGAAGAAATTCTGTGAAGATCGGAAGATGGGGGATGACGTACTGCTGGAAGTGACGTTGTGATGATGGGTGGTCAGGCCCGCTCCGGTACATCAAAAATTACTTCCGAATGGCCAAAGTCTTGTGTTCGAGTCCCGGTCCACCGTACAGTTTTAATGTGCCACAAGGGTTTTCATACCAGAGCACACTCGTCTGCAAAGTGAAAATTCGTCCTGTCCGTCAGGACTCTGTGTCGAAATTTGGCTTTAATGGACAGTGGCAGCAGACGACCGAAGTAAGTGCCTTTGGTAACAGCATGGCATCGCCTACAGCGCCTCTCCTAGGCTCGTGACCATATCAGTTGGATCCTACACGTCTGGATAACCATAGCCTGATTACGTAAATGCAGATTTCAGTTGGTAAGAATTTATGGTAGGTTTCGAGTGTGGCACACACCAACGAAGCCATGCACCCAAGTTGTCAACAAGCCACTCTGCAAGTTGGTGGCGGCTCTACAATGGCATGGGATGTCTTTACATGTATTACACCGGATCCTCTGGTCCTACTACATTTATTTTTGATTGGGAATAGCTATGATCCACTCCTTGGTGAGCATTTGCAGTCATTCGCGGACTTCGTGTTCTCAAACAACGATGTCATGTCACCGTGCGACAACTGTTCGCAATTAGTTTGAAGAACGTTGTGGACAATTGGAGTGAATGAGTTGGCCACCCAGGTCTCCAGATATGAATATTTCCGATGGTTATGGGACGTAATGGAGAGGTCAGATTGTGCGCAAAATCCTGCACCGGCAACACATTCGCAGTTGTGGATGGCCATAGAGGTGGCATGACTGAAAATTTTTGCAGGGGCCTTCCTATGGTTCGTAGAGCCCATGCGATATCGAGTTGCTGCACTTTTTTTTTCTTCAGTTTTCGGCCCACCACGAACCCCTGTCCTGTGCCAACCTCTTCGAGTACCACTTACAACCTACGTGCCCAATTATTTGCTGGACGTATTCCAATATCTTCCTTCCTCTACAGTTTCTGCCCTCTACAGCTCCTTCTAGTGCCATAGAAGTCCGTAACAGATGTCGTCTCATCCTGTCCCATCTTATCAGTGTTTTTCACGTAATCCTTCCTTTCCGATTCTGCGCAGAACCTCCTCATTCCTGGCCTTATCTCAAATGATTTGATTCTCTTCTGTTCCGGTTTTCCCACAGTCCATTTTTCACTACCATACACTGCTGCACTCCAGACGTGCGTGTTCAGAAAATTCTTCCTTAAAATTGAGGACTATGTTTGATACTAGTAGACATCTCTGGGCTGTGAATGCCCTTTTTGGCAGCTTTTGATGTCTTCCTTGCACCGTCCGGCACAGGTTATTTTACTGCCTAGGTAGCAGAATTTCTTATCTTCATCTACCTCGTGACCATCAATACTGATGTTCAGTCTCTCGCCGTCCTCCTTTCTGCTACTTCTCATTGCTTTCGTCTTTATTCTATGTAATATCAATCCATATTCTGCGCTCATTACACGGTTCCTTCCAATCAGCAGATCATGTAATTCTTCTTCACTTTCACTCAGGATAGCAATGTCATCAGCGAATCGTATCAATGGTACCCTTTCACCTTGAATTTTAATTCCACTCCTGAAACTTGCTTTTATTTCCATCATTGCTTCTTCAACGTACCAATTGAACAGAAGGGGCGAAAGACTACATTCCTGTCTTACACGATTTTTAATTCGAGCATTTAGTTGTTGGTCGTCCACTCTTTATTATTCCCTCTTCGTTCGTGTACTACTTGTATATTACCCGTCTCTCCATACAGCTTACCCCTGTTTTTCTCGTAATTTCGAACATCTTCCACCATTTTAAATTGTCGAACGCTTTTCCCAGCTCAACAAATCCTTTGAACGTGTGTTGATATTTCTTTAGTCTTGCTTCCATTATCAACCGTAACGTCAGCATTGCCTCTCTCGTGCTATTACCTGTTCTAAAGCCAAACTGATCCTCATCAAGCACATCCTAAATTTTCTTTTCCGTTTTTCTGTATATTATTCTTGTCAGCAACTTGGAAGCATGAACCGTTAAACTGATTGTGCGATAGCCTGTCGGAGTGGCCGCGCGGTTCTAAGCGCTAGAATCTGGAGCCGAGCGACCGCTACAGTCGCAGGTTCGAATCCTGCCTCTGACATGGATTTGTGTGATGTCCTTAGCTTACTTAGGTTTCATTAGTTCTAAGTTCTAGGCGATTGATGACCTCAGAAGTTAAGTCGCATAGTGCTCAGAGCCATTTGAATCATTTGATTGTGCGATAATTCTCGCACCTGTCAGGTCTTGCACTCTTCGTAATTGTGTGGATGATATTTTTCCGAAAGTCAGATGGTATAACGCCACACTCGAATCGTACCATCAGCTCTTACCGACTAACATCGAGACTCATCTGACCAGGACAAAGTTTGCCAGTCGTTCAGGGTAACGAGGCCAAGAGAGGCGCTGCACACGATGTCCTGTTAGAAGAAGGCACTCGTGTCGGACGTCTGTTGCTATAGTCTACTAATACCGAATTTCGTCACACTGTCTTCACAGATACGTTCATCGTACGCTCCACACACATTTCTGCTGTTATTTCCCGCGGTGTTGCTTACCTATTAGCACTGAGTACTCTACGTGAACGCCGCTGCTCTCGGTCATCGACCACTGCGATGTCCGTGACGAGAGCTAATGCCTGAAATTTGGTATACTCGACACGCTCTTGACATTGGGGATCTCGGGATACTGAACTCCCTAACGATTTCCGAAATCGAGTGTCTTACGCGTTTACCATTTCGCGTTATAATTTTGTTAATTTCCGTTGTGCGGCCACGTTCAGTCTAAATTCATTTTACATTAATCACATGAGTTGAAATTGGAAATTTGTGGTAAGTTGGTATGGGACCAAACTGCTGTCATCGGTCCCTAGGCTTACACACTACTTAATCTAACTGAAGCTAAGGACAACACACTCTCCCATGCCCGAGTGTCCTCACCAACGTTGATAGTCGTTTCGCTGCACTGTGCCGGAAAAAAGAGATCCGACATTATATTAGGAGGTATCCGAAGACTTTTGTCACCTCTGTGTAAGATAAACAGCAGTCTGGCCATGAATCTCTCTGTTCGAAACCAATAATAGTGAGTTAAAAGAAATTGTTTTAATTATAGTCACTGTTTGCTGCTTTTAGTTTTTGCAACGGTTAATGTGCATATGTGAATGAATGAGTAAGAACAGAATGTAATTTCCTTTAAGTCGAAACTGTTACAAGGAGGGAAGTAGATCGTGTTGTTAGCAACGTTAAGTGGCAGGAAACGTACTCGGTGCTCGTGGGCTAGCGGGTGTACCGCAGGACTCTATTGTGTGTCCCGCGCTGCAGTAACTCGGCCGACACGTGTCAGAAAGGCGTGTCCCTGGGGACAAAGTGTGGCGGCCGGCAGACCACACGTTCAGAGGGCGTGACAGTTGTTCGCCACGGCGAAACCCCTGCGCGACCTGGCGGGTGACGGAATCAAAGCCTTTCATGTCGCAGGCGCCCGGGTGGCGTACGGAGTTGGTCGGCCAAAGCCATTGAGGGCAAGCTGTGGGTGCGGCCAGCGGAATGGCACTTGTGGCTGCCGGAACGGCGGACTTGGATTGTCAACTACTGCCGCGCTTTGATAACCGAATCACTGCGCCGAGTTGCTGGCCTGTGTATAGTTCAGCGCGTTTTAGACTGCATCTGTACCAGCAGTGCTACGCCACATGTTCGGAAATGTGTTACTCGGTCAATACGTTGAGCAGGCAGTAAAGAAAACGAAGAAGAATTCAGTAAACTAAATTAAATTTCGGGGAGAAGAAGTGTAAACTTTCAAGTCTGACGAACAAATTTTAATTTTGTCGTGGACGGAAGAGAACTTGTAAGATTAATTGAACTTTATGCGTTGTATCTTGGAAAGAGGTTGTAAGATGAATATTAGCAAAAGTAAAAAAAAAAGAGTAATTGAATTTAGGCAAATGAAATCAGGGAATTCTTAGCGAACTAAACAGTAAAGAATAAAGGGGACAAATCGGTTTTGCTATTTGGCAGGTAAAATAACTGATGATGTTGAAATTAGAGCGAAAATACAATGTAAACTGCCAACAGCAAGAAAAAAAAACTGTTTCTGAAAAAGAGTAATTTGTTAACATGGAACACAAATTTAGATCTTAGCAAGTACTTTCTCGATACTGTCTAGACTGCACTTTAGAACGGAAGTCAAACATTAACGGTACACATTTCAGAAAAAATAGAAAAAATATTTTTGAATATGACGCTACAGAGAAGTGCTGAAGGTAAGGTAGGTAGGTAGGAATTCTGTTGATGGGATATCAAGCGTTGATCAGTTTGGTAATTAGTGCAAGTGGTGGGATAAAAACTGTAGAGCGAGGCGCAGATTTAACTACAGTGATCAGTTTCAGGTGGATGTAGGCTACAATAGTCAATCAGAGATAAGGGGGCTGACCTAATCGGTTGGGCTTGGTTTATTTGGTTGGTTGGTTGATTTGCAGGAGGGGACCAAACAGTGAGGTTATCGGTCCTATCGGATTAGCGAAGGAAAGGGAAGGAAGTCAGCCATCCGCTTTCAAAGGAACCATCCCGGCACTTGCCTGAAGAGATTTAGGGAAATCACGAAAAACCTAAATCAGGATGGCGAGACGTGGGTTTGTACCGTCACGCTCCCGAATGCTTGTATAGTACCGACTAGCGTGTAGAACTTAAGCAAACGACTCTCTGAACTGAAATCCATGTAACGCTATTACCGACATTACCTGCGTCTGTATTAGCTAAATTCTGAATCTGTTTTTAAATAACGGGACTTCTGTATAACCATCTCATTGATGTAACACCTATGTAAATGTTTTATTCAATTTTTATGACCATTCATGTAATTGTATTTAATTTACGGATGAAATTTCAAAATAATGTGCTGTAAAAGAATGGAAATGTTAAAATTTTACTTGTAATACTGGTTAATACCTATGGAAAGTATGTTTTCAATCATGTACACTTAGGGGTAAATCCTTCAGCAACAAAAGTGGTTTGGTGGTAATAGGAAAAGTGGAGCTGGCGGTCGAATTGCAAGTGTCCTTTGTGGCTAGCCACCAACAGGGGAAAAGCAATGGATAGCGACATGCACTATACAGATGGCGGTAGTTACGCGCAAACGAGGTGTAAACGGGCAATTCGATGGCGGGGCTGTAATTTCTACTCAGCCGCGCGTTGTAGCTGCGTGGTTTGAGGCGCCTTGTCATGGTTCGGGAAGACCTCCCCCCCAAACCACCCCCCTCCAACCCCCCTCCTGTCGGAGGTTCGAGTCCGCCCTCGGGCATGGGAGAGTGTGTTGTCCTTAGCTTAAGTTAGATTAAGTAGTGTGTAAGCCTAGGGACCGATGACAGCAGTTTGGTCCCATACCAACTTACCACAAATTTCCAATTTCAACTCATGTGATTAATGTAAAATGAATTTAGACTGGTCGTGGCCGCACAACGGAAATTAACAAAATTACAACGCGAAATGGTAAACGCGTAAGACACTCGATTTCGGAAATCGTTAGGGAGTTCAGTATCCCGAGATCCCCAATGTCAAGAGCGTGTCGAGTGTACCAAATTTCAGGCATTAGCTCTCGTCACGGACATCGCAGTGGTCGATGACCGAGAGCAGCGGCGTTGACGTCGAGTACTCAGTGCTAATAGGTAAGCAACACCGCGGGAAATAACAGCAGAAATGTGTGTGGAGCGTACGATGAACGTACCTGTGAAGACAGTGTGACGAAATTCGGTATTAGTAGACTATAGCAACAGACAACCGACACGAGTGCCTTTGGCTAACAGCACATCGTGTGCAGCGCCTCTCTTGGCCTCGTTACCCTGAACGACTGACAAACTTTCTCCTTGTCAGATGAGTCTCGATATCAGTCGTTAAGAGCTGATGGTACGATTAGAGTGTGGCGCTTATAATCGAAGCTATGGACCCAAGTTGTTAACAAGGCGCTGTGCAAGCTCGCAGTGGCTCTACAATGTTCTGGGCTGTGTTTATATGGAATATACTTGACCCCCTGACTGGAAAAGGTTATTTTCGGGTATATTGAGACCATTTGCAACCATTCAAGATGTTCCCAAAGAACGAAGGGGGATTTTACAGATAAAAATGCGCCATAACACAGGGCCACTATTGTTCATGATTAGTTTGAAGGATATTGCGGACAATTCGAGCGAACGATGTGGCCACCCAACTCCCCCAATATAAATGTGTCATAGAAAATTTATGGGACATAATCAAGAGATATGTTCGTCCACAAAATCCTGCGCCGGCAACACTTTCGCAAATATGTACGGCTATAGTGGTATCACGGGTGAATATTTCTTCAGGAGACATACAACGACTTCTTCAGTCCACGGCATGTCGAGTTTCTGGTCTACGTCAGTTAAAAGGAGGTCCAACACGATGTTAGGAGGTATCCCATGATATTTGTATCCCGATTTTCGAATTTCCCTCGACTACCTACGGAAGACTAAGTATTTCTTACTACTACAACACAGTATATTTTATCGACGGCAGCTGATCCACAAAAACGAAAGTAACATCGGATATTTTCGAAGGATACCTATTAGAAACTGTAATATTCTCAAAATTCATACACGACTTTCTAGACAGTGACAGCGTAAATATAAAGTTGTTCGGCTACTACGCTGTTGCCTACGAGAAATTACCGTCGTGTTACGGTGGTAAGTGAATGCAAATGGACTTGATGCATTGAGTGCCACCTCTGTTTAAACTGGGGTAAATGGGGATTTATGCACATGATAACGAAAAATAATTCAAATAGTTTTCAGTTTCATGATCAATGTTGAACGTCTATAGCATGTTACATTACGTAAATCGTTCAAATGGTTCTGAACACTATGGGACTCAACATCGGAGGTCATCAGTCCCCTAGAACGTAGAACTACTTAAACCTACCTAACCTAAGGACATCACACACATCCATGCTCGAGGCAGGATTCGAACCTGCGACAGTAGCAGTCGCTCGGTTCCAGACTGAAGAGCGTAGAACCGCCCGGCCACAACGGCCGGCATTACGTAAATAGCCAAGTCAAAATGGTAATAGAGGACATTAAATGCAACGATCGCATGAAATCAGTATCAGAGAAGACAAATGGAAGGCTTAGATTTCTGAGAAGGGAACGGCATTCAAGATGCTATTGTGGTCAATTCGGGAATACGTACGAGTGATAGCATACAACAGCGCCGCATTTTTCTGACTTCATATTTCATAGGAATGAAGTTTTGGCGGATTTCATATACCGACATTCGTCAGTCATTCATAGCATCTGAGGGCATGAAGGCATGCAGCCATACTGTATGGTTAAAAGATGATGGCGTCCTCTTGGGTAAAATATTCCGGAAGTAAAATAGTCCCCCATTCGGATCTCAGGGGGGTGACTACTCAAGAGGATGTCGTTATCAGGAGAAGGAAAACTGGCGTTCTACGAATAGGAGCGTGGAATGTCAGATCCCTTAATTGGGCAGGTAGGTTAGAAAATTTAAAAAGGGAAATGGGTAGGTTAAAGTTAGATATAGTGGTAATTAGTGAAGTTCGGTGGAAGGACGAACAAGACTTCTGGTCAGATGACTACAGGGTTATAAACACAAAATCAAATAGGGGTAATGCAGGAGTAGGTTTAATAATCAATAGGAAAATAGGAATGTGGGTAAGCTACTACAAACAGCATAGTGAACGTATTATTGGGGCCAAGATAGATACGAAGCCCACACCTGCTACAGTAGTACACGTTTATATGCCAACTAGCTCTGCAGACGACGAGCAAATTGAAGAAATGTATGATGAAATAAAAGAAATTATTCAGATTGTGAAGGGAGACGAAAATTTAATAGTCACGTGTGGCAGGAATTCGGCAGTAGGAAAAGGGAGACAAGGAAACGTAGTAGGTGAATATGGATTGGGGTTAAGAAATGAAAGAGGAAGCCGCCTGGTAGAATTTTGCACTGAGCACAACTTACTCATAGCTAACACTTGGTTCAAGAATCATGAAAGAAGGTTGTATACATGGAAGAAGCCTGGAGATACTGACGGGTTTCAGATAGATTATATAATGGTAAGACAAAGATTTAGGAACCAGGTTTTAAATTGTAAGACATTTCCAGGGGCAGATGTGGATCCTGACCACAATCTATTGGTTATGACCTGTAGATTAAAATTGAAGAAACTGCAAAAAGGTGGGAATTTAAGGAGATGGGACGTGGATAAACTGACTAAACTAGAGGTTGTCCAGAGATTCAGGAGAGCACAAGGGAACAATTGACAGTAGAAGAAAAATGGGTAGCTTTGAGGGATGAAGTAGTCAAGACAGCAGAAGATCGAGTACGTAAAAAGACGAGGGCTAGTAAAAATCCTTGGGTAACAGACGAAATACTGAATTTAATTGATGAAAGGAGATAATATAAAAATGCAGTAAATGAAGCAGACAACAAGGGCTACAAACGTCTCAAAACTGAGATCGACAGGAAGTACAAAATGGCTAAGCAGTCATGGCTAGAGGACAAATGTAAGGATGTAAAGGCTTATCTCACTCGGGGTAAGATAGATACAGCCTACTGGAAAATTAAAGAGACCTTTGGGGAAAAGAGAACCATTTGTATGAATATCAAAAGTTCAGTTGGAAACCCAGTTCTAAGCAAAGAAGAGAAAGCAGAAAGGTGGAAGGAGTATATAGAGGGTCTATACAAGGGCGATGTACTTGAGGACAGTATTATGGAAGTGGAAGAGGAGAAGATGAAATGGGAGATATAATACTGCGTGAGGAGTTTGACAGAGCACTGAAAGACCTGAGCCGAAACAAGGCCCCAGGAGTGGACAACATTCCATTAGAACTACTGACAGCCTTTAGAGAGCAGGTCCTGACGAAACTCTATCATCTGGTGAGCAAGATGTATGAAACAGGCGAAATACCCTCAGATTTCAAGAAGAATATAATAATTCTAATCCCAAAGAAAGCAGGTGTTCACAAATGTGGAAATTACTGAACTATCAGTTTAATAAGTCACAGCTGCAAAATACTAACGCGGATTCTTTACAGACGAATGGAAAAAGTAGTAGAAGCCGACCTCGGGAGAGATCAGTTTGGATTCCGTAGATATGTTGGAACACGACTTATCTTAGAAACTAGATTAAGAAAAGGCAAACCCACGTTTCTAGCATTCGTAGACTTAGAGAAATCTTTTGACAATGTTGACTGGAATACGCTCTTTCAAATTCTAAAGATGGCAGGGGTAAAATACAGGGAGCGAAAGGCTATTTACAATGTGTACAGAAACCAGATGGCAGTTATAAGAGTCAAGGGACATGAAAGAGAAGCAGTGGTTGGGAGGGGAGTGAGACAGGGTTGTAGCCTCTCCCCGATGTTGTTCAATCTGTATATTGAGCAAGCAGTGAAAGAAACAAAAGAAAAATTCGGAGTAAGTATTAAAATCCATGGAGAAGAAATAAAAACTTTGAGGTTCGCCGATGACATTGTAATTCTGTCAGAGGCAGCTAAGGAGTTGGAAGAGCAGTTGAACGGAATGGATAGTGTGTTGAAAGGAGGGTATAAGATGAACATCAACAAAAGGAAAACAAGGATAATGGAATGTAGTCGAATCAAGTCGGGTGATGCTGAGGGAATTAGATTAGGAAATGAGACACTTGAAGTAGTAAAGGAATTTTGCTATTTGGGGAGCTAAATAACTGATGATGGTCGAAGTAGAGAGGATATAAAATGTAGACTGGAAATGGCGAGGAAAGCGTTTCTGAAGAAGAGAAATTTGTTAACATCGAGTATAGATTTAAGCGTCAGGAAGTCATTTCTGAAAGTATTTGTATGGAGTGTAGCCATGTATGGAAGTGAAGCATGGACGATAAATAGTTTGGGCAAGAAGAGAATAGAAGCTTTTGAAATGTGGTGCTACAGAAGAATGCTGAAGATTAGATGGGTAGATCACATAACTAATGAGGAGATATTGAATAGGATTGGGGAGAAGAGACGTTTGTGGCACAACTTGACTGGAAGAAAGGATCGGTTGGTAGGACATGATCTGAGGCATCAAGGGATCACCAATTTAGTATTGTAGGGCAGTGTGGAGGGTAAAAATCGTAGAGGGAGACCAAGAGATGAATACACTAAGCAAATTCAGAAGGATGTCGGTTGCAGTAGGTACTGGGAGATGACGAAGCTTGCACAGGATAGAGTAGCATGGAAAGCTGCATGAAACCAGTCTCAGGACTGAAGACAACAACAACAACAACAACGAGTACACGATCTAGTTCTTAGCATTTTAATAAAATGATTTCTGAGAGACTCATGGACTACTGGTGTTGAACGGAAACTTATGTCTTGTATTGCTTTTTCGTTTATGTGGCCTGTACTGTATGTTCGCTCCATGCCATATTAGCTTCACCGGAATCACAAAAAAATAATACTGATTCACTATAGGTTGGAAATCACGGCTCAATATTGTATAGGAAACAGAGATATGCATCGCCAGTATTTTACAGCAGATTTGGATTTGTGGTAGATGGAGTGACTTTACTGAATAGATTACTTATTGTGCTGGCTGTATTTGAAGTTTAATACTTATCACTTGCATTCGCTTTGTGGGATAAAATATTTGCATGAAAGTAGCTATCTCTTTACTCTTCGAAAGAATTGACTGTGTAAGCTACGCATTTAGTAGCCATGATGATTCGAACAACACCAACACCGAGAACGAATTCAGATAATTGGAAAAAAAATATCGAGTGATAATCAACTGAGAAGGCTTTCCGTAGCGTCTGCTTCGACCGATGATTCTAACTACATGCATCCAACTTGCGAGGGGCATTCATTCAGCAATGTAACACATTTTCTTACTCAATTTCGATTGGAAAAGGCAGATTTTGTTGTAGCAGATGGTGGATTGTTCTCCCTTTAGCTTCTATACTTTCGTGACGTTCCGATAGTTGCCGGCGCTACACGTAGCGCCGGCCGCTGTGGCCGAGCGGTTCTAGGCGCTTCAGTCTGGAACCGCGCGACCGCTGCAGCTGCAGGTTCGAATCCTGCCTCGGGTATGGATGTGTGTGATGTACTTAGGTTACTTAGATCTAAGCAGTTCTAACATCTATGAGACTGATGATCTCAGATGTTAAGTCCCATAGTAGTCTGAGCCATTTGATCCATTTGAGCTACACGTAGCCTTCAAAATGGTACCTGTAACGGAGGTGTATTTCAAGCAGAGAGCTGTCGTTGAGTTTCTCTTGGCGGAAAACCAGATGTTCATAGATATTCGTAGGCGCTTGCGGAGTCCTATGGAGATCTGGAAGTGAACAAAAGCACGGCGAGTCGTAGGGCGAGGTGTCTGTCAGCATGGCAAGGAGGTCGCGCGGAACGCTCCGCTCTCCCGCGGGCCGTCGTAAACAAACGACTCCAGCATGTTCGTCGCCACCAAAAGGCAAACGAAATTTTGCTTGTCCACGACAACGCAAAGCGTCACACAAGTGTGTGCGCCCGAGAGAAACAAAACTTCATGGGACTGATATTCCCTACAGCCCGAATCTCGCATCTTCCCGCTACCATCTGTTTGACAGAATCAAGGGTGCACTCCGTGGGAAGCAATACGTGGATGATGTGGAGGTCATTAATGCAGCAATATGCTGGTTGCTACATCGACCGACTGAGTGGTACCATGTTGTCATATAGGGCCTGCCAGTCAGATGGCCGTCACTTTGAATAGAGATTATGTTGACAAGTAGGGTTTTGTAGCGAAAAGAGTGGGGAATAATATGATGGACTGGAATCCTGAGTAGAACGTTTTCTGAAAAAACATATGTAGCATTACTTTCTGAACGCCCCTCGCATGGGCTGTTGGTGAACTAACCATCCAGGAAAAATCAGAGCTCGTCGATAGAAAGTACGCGCCGCGCTGGATTAGCCGAGCGGTCTCAGGCGCTGCAGTCATGGACAGTGCGGCTGATCTCAGCGGAGGTTCGAGTCCTCCCTCGGGCATGGGTGTGTGTGTTTGTCCTTAAGATAATTTAGTTTAAGTAGTGTGTAAGCTCAGGGACTGATGACCTTAGCAGTTAAGTCCCATAAGATTTCACACACATTTGAACATTTGAAGAGAGTACACGTCAAGGTTCTTGTAAAAACTATTATGTGTGGATATCACGTGATCTTACGATCCTTCGAACACAACTACACCGGCAGGAATACTCATTTAAGTATTTTTCCACAGTTGCGATAAAATCATCGTACTTTGATTAAAGTGAGTTTTTAGCAATTCAGATTTGCATAATTTTAATCGTTTCGTACTCTAAATAATGTTTGACGATTATGAAAGCAGCACCAAGCGAATTCGACCCTGAATTCTTTCACCGGCCTGAAGGAACAACTCATTAAAAGTTTTCACGAAGCATTACGCAGCCGGTAGCCGTTTGAAAACAAACCTTATGAATACTAATTCACTGGGAAATTGTAGCGAAGCCCCTGCTAAAACCTCCAGCCGTCTGAATAAACCGATTATTGCTTTAGGGCCTCTGTCAACTCGTAAGCGCACTCAGAGTTCTCTGAGACGGTGCACTAGTATTACTGTTACGAACAGTGGACTGGGCGCAAGAAACTGACCTCGGCTAGGTGACATGAGTGGATATAAGGTAATAGCTGAACCGTTTAAGAGCGCTTGGGCATCTTATGACGTCTGCAATAGCCGAGTTTGACTTTCATGGACACGAAATTCTCATTCTTTATCTAGTATCAATGAAGTTATAATACAGTAACGAAACATACTGTGAGGACATAAAACAGGGAAACAGTAACTGAAAGCAGATTTCTTCTTTCAAGCCGCTCGTAATAGTAAGTTCATTTCTTTAAGTACATATCCTTGCGGCATTGCTTAATACTCCGACTATTATTTCGTTTACATTTTACTTTTACGAAAAACTAATTTAAGGTATCTGCGAAACGCAGTCATTCTTTCCTCATTATATGTAATACAGACAGATAAATGATTGCCGCGAGGATCGGCCGCGCGGTTTGAGGCGTCATGTCATGGACTGCGGTGCTCCTCCCGCCGGAGGTTCGTGTCCTCCGTCGGGCATAGGTGTGTATGTTGATCCTAGTATAAGTTAGTTTAAGTAGTGTGTAAGTCTATGGACCGATGATCTAAGCAGTTAGGTCCCTTTGGAATTCACATACTTTTGAACATTTGAGTTAGATGACTATAAAGAAAAACGTCTCTCGGACCGTTGTAACTTACATGTATATACATGGTCTTTTAGTATGACGTATTACTCTAGCTAGTGTTGTAGCTGTGCAGCTTTCCTATACGTAACTGGTACAACGTACTCATTATTAACACACTTCTGGCATCCGTCAAATACGAGGGTCACCTGGAACCCTCATCGGCTAACACCAAGTGGTTTTTGTATGGAGGAAGACACATATTCATTTGCAAATCGCTCTTAGTACATCTGACTTTAGAGCTATGCTCTAAAATCGACGAAGTTCGGGGCAGAGGACACTTCTTATTGCGCTATATATATCATCTCCACTGCCATTTGGGGACGGAGCGCGCGAAGAATGAGTGCTGGTACGCCCTTGTGCAAGCTCTTGTTAGTCCAGTTTCACGTCCACAACCTCTTCCTTCTATATCAGTTCTCAAGGACTCTGTGGCACTAGTTCGCTAGACAGAACAAGCCTGTGACTATTCACACAGTCCGCGTTTTTATTCTCCCGTTATGTCCTGGTAGCCCTACTTTATATGAGTACCACATGGAATCAAGTACGAGTCGTTCAGGTTTTTTGTGTTCAGTCTCTTTTGTAGTGTCTCAACAAGCTGCCAATGAATCGTGTCATGCATGTCATTTCCTTTACTCATTACCGAAAGTATGTGGTCGGTATAGTTTACGTTTGCAGAAACATGTCAGGACAGCATACTTCAGTTACACACAAAAATGGCACAGAGTAAGTCGCTTTCAATAAGTAACTACCCCCAGTTCATTTCTCAGATCATGTTTAATCTTAAGAGTTAAAATTTGGTGACAATATTGTCGCTAAGAGGTCAAGAATGTTTTCATAACCATTTACATTGCACTTCGAGTGGGCTCCTGAACTATTTGTACGAAACAATTTTCTGAGTAGACATTCAGTACGGATTCGGAGAAGTTTTATCAATACCACCAACTTCAGATATGTATTTTCGCCAACATATCGAGGGTAGATTGAAGTCGTCGCCAACTATAATTGTATGAGTTGGGTACCTTTTTAAATGGTTCAAATGGCTCTGAGCACTATGGGACTTAACATCTGAGGTCATCAGCTCCTAGAACTTAGAACTACTTAAACCTAACTAACCTAAAGACATCACACACATCCATGCCCGAGGCAGGACTCCAACCTGCGACTGTAACGGTCGCGCGGTTCCAGACTGAAGAGTCTAGAACCCCTCGGCCACACCGACCGGTTGGGTACCTGTTTCAAATGACAGTTTCGCCTGTATGATCTGAAACGACGGGGCCAGTAAAATGAACAAATTACTAATTTATTCCTGTTTTCAACTATAGCCTGTACCAACACTAACTCGAGGGAACCATTTACTTCAATCTCACCACAAGGTAAGTTACTTGTGACTGCAGTACATACTCCACCACCAACTGTATTTAATTTATCCTTTCTGAATATGGTCAGGTCCTTTGCAAAAACTTCGGCTGAACTTATGTCCGCCTTTAGCCAAATTTCTGTGCCTGTAACGATTTGATATTCAGTGCTTTCAATTATCATCTGGATCTTTCATTCCTTTCCAGCACAATATATTGATTTTTGCTGCCGGCCACGGTGTCCGAGCGGTTCTAGGGGCTTCAGTCAGGAACCGCGCGACTGCTACGGTCGCAGGTTCGAATCCTTCCTCGGGCATGGATGTGTGTGATGTCCTTAGGTCAGTTAGGTTTAAGTACACTCCTGGAAATTGAAATAAGAACACCATGAATTCATTGTCCCAGGAAGGGGAAACTTTATTGACACATTCCTGGCGTCAGATACATCACATGATCACACTGACAGAACCACAGGCACATAGACACAGGCAACAGAGCATGCACAATGTCGGCACTAGTACAGTGTATATCCACCTTTCGCAGCAATGCAGGCTGCTATTCTCCCATGGAGACGATCGTTGAGATGCTGGATGTAGTCCTGTGGAACGGCTTGCCATGCCATTTCCACCTGGCGCCTCAGTTGGACCAGTAAGACGACGCTTCATCCAGTCCCAAACATGCTCAATGGGGGACAGATCCGGAGATCTTGCTGGCCAGGGTAGTTGACTTACACCTTCTAGAGCACGTTGGGTGGCACGGGATACATGCGGACGTGCATTGTTCTGTTGGAACAGCAAGTTCCCTAGTCGGTGTAGGAATGGTAGAACGATGGGTTCGATGACGGTTTGGATGTACAGTGCACTATTCAGCGTCCCCTCGACGATCACCAGAGGTGTACGGCCAGTGTAGGAGATCGCTCCCTACACAATGATGCCGGGTGTTGGCCCTGTGTGCCTCGGTCGTGTGCAGTTCTGATTGAGGCGCTCACCTGCACGGCGCCAAACACGAATACGACCATCATTGGCACCAAGGCAGAAGCGACTCTCATCGCTGAAGACGACACGTCTCCATTCGTCCCTCCATTCACGCCTGTCGCGACACCACTGGAGGCGGGCTGCACGATGTTGGGGCGTGAGCGGAAGACGGCCTAACGATGTGCGGGACCGTAGCCCAGCTTCATGGAGACGGTTGCGAATGGTCCTCGCCGATACCCCAGGAGCAACAGTGTCCCTAATTTGCTGGGAAGTGGCGGTGCGGTCCCCTACGGCACTGCGTAGGATGCTACGGTCTTGGCGTGCATCCGTGCGTCGCTGCGGTCCAGTCCCAGGTCGACGGGCACGTGCACCTTCCGCCGACCTCTGGCGACAACATCGATGTACTGTGGAGACCTCACGCCCCACGTGTTGAGCAATTCGGCGGTACGTCCACACGGCCTCCCGCATGCCCACTATACGCCCTCGCTCAAAGTCCGTCAACTGCACATACGGTTCACGTCCACGCTGTCGCGGCATGCTACCAGTGTTAAAGACTGCGATGGAGCTCCGTATGCCACGGCAAACTGGCTGAAACTGACGGCGGCGGTGCACAAATGCTGCGCAGCTAGCGCCATTCGACGGCCAACACCGCGGTTCCTGGTGTGTCCGCTGTGCCGTGCGTGTGATCATTGCTTGTACAGCCCTCTCGCAGTGTCCGGAACAAGTATGGTGGGTCTGACACACCAGTGTCAATGTGTTCTTTTTTCCATTTCCAGGAGTGTAGTTCTAAGTTCTACGGGACTGATTACCTAAGATGTTAAGTCCCATAGTGCTCAGAGCCATTTGAACCATTTGATTTTTGCTATATCTACCCTCTTCCAGTGTTCATCGTGTACCCTTGGAAACTGAAGCCCGTTCTGCATTTTCCGCAAGACCCTCTAATTTAATAAACCGCCCATCCACCACTATCACCTGCAACCCCCGTAGCCGCTTCATGCGCGTAGTGGACTCCTGACCTATTCAGCGGATCCCAGAAACCCGAACACCCTATGCTCTAGTAGTGGTATCTGCAGCCTGCACGGTCGCAGAAACGTCTGATTCAGACCCTCCACATAGCCCTGCAGCAAAGGACCACGGCTGGCTCTTCCGACGGTACTCCTCATGACGTGCTCCACCTTCGACCCACAAGCATGACTGACTCTCCATACCGCTTCAGCTAGCCGCCCGAAACCAGAGAGAATCTCTTCCGATCCAAATTGGCACGCGTAGTTACACCAACACGAGTATCTAGAGGCTGCAGTGGGGAGGAGAGAGCGAGTTAACCAAATGGTACGCTAGGAACTTTAAAAGCTGTACTTTCAGGAGGCCCCAACTGCGTACTATCGGACGTACGTGTGAAATTTTCCGACGGGATCGATTCTGGGTCTGCTGTCTTGTAACTGTGCCCTTTCACCCTTAAAATATGAAGTCAACTTTGTTGTGATTCCCTAATTCTACAGCAGATAAGGCTGTGACAGGACGTCCTCAACGTGGCCGATCACGGATTAAGTTTCCACACTTCCTCATTCCCTTTACGTGTCCCTTATCAGTACTCCTGTCAACTACATCATCGCCATACATTGCACACAAATGTTTATACATATCCACAGCGATTTCTTTTTCCACATACAAGACTTCATTTGCAGCACGTTGCCTGAGTGTCTTCCGTAGACGCCACTTTAAGTGTTCATTACAAATTTGTCACCTCTAGGTAGTATTCGGAAATTTAAACAGCTGCAAATAAATATTTAAGCAAATAAATAAACCAAAATAAATTCATGCGAAACACCTGTGGTCTATGACGCACATTTATTATTTCGTATTTGTTGTTGTGGTCTTCAGTCCATAGTCTGGTTTGATGACGCTCTGCATGCTACTCTATCCTGCGCAAGTCCCTTCATCTCCTCTGAATCTGCTTAGTGTATTCATCTCTTTGTCTCCCTCTACGAATTTTACCCTCCACGCTTCCGTCGAATACTATATTTGTGATTCCTTCGTGCCTCATAACGTGTCTTACCAACCGATCCCTTCTTCTAGTCAAGTTATGCCACAAACTGCTCTTCTCCCCAATTATATTCTTCTCTAGCACCACATTTCGAAAGATTCTATTCTCGTCCTGTCTAAACTATTTATTGTCCATGTTTCACTTCTATACATTGCTACACTCCATACAAATACTTTCAGAAACGCCTTCCTGACACTTAAATCTAAACTCGATGTTAAAAAATTTCTCTTCTTCAGAAACGCTTTCCTTAAGATAGCAATTCTATATTTTATATCCTTTCTATTTCGATTATCATCAGTTATTATGCTTCCCAGATAGCAAAACTCATTTACTACTTTAAGTGCCTCGTTTTGCTAATGTAATGCCCTCAGCATCACATGATTTATTACGACTACATTCTATTATTCTCATTTTTCTCTTGTTGATGTTCATCTTATATACTGAAGACGCTGTCCAGTCCATTCAGCTGCTCTTCGAGGTCCTGATGTTCCACCATTTCGTTGGCAATCCTCAAAGTTTTCGTTTCTTCTCCATGGATTTTAATTCCCACTCCAAATTTTCACTACACAGATTGAATAACACCGAGAATAGGCTACAACCCCGCCTCACTCCGTTCTCCATCACTGCTTCCCTTTCGTAACCCACCGTTCTTATAACTGTCATTTGGTTTCCGTACATATTGTGAATAGCCTTTAGCTCTCTGTATTTTACCTCTGCCACCTTTAGAATTTGGAAAAGAGTATTCCAGCCAACATTGTCAAAAGCTTTCTGTAAGTCTACAAGTGCTAGAAACGCACGTTTCCTGTCTGCTAGGTTAAGTCATAGGGTCAGTACTGCCTCGCGTGTTCCAACATTTCTACGGCATCCAAATTGATCCTCCCCGAGGTCGGCCTCTAGCAGCTTACCCATACATTGTTAATTTAAACATTTGCGTGAGGATAATTAACGAAAATAGACTTTCGTAAACGTTGCACAAAAAATAATTACGTATATATACAGACTGAAGCGCTGGCTGAAAATTTTTACCAATCCGGAAATTCGATTCTGGGTCTGTTAATCACCAGGCATATGCCACGCTGGCAAAGTGGCTTCCCACAACATCATTAATAACCCTAGCACGCCTTCTTCCTCAATTAAAATTCCGATTCCTGTGCAATGCTGTTTGAGTTTAGACGGTATACCAAGTGTGGTGAGGTGTGAATGGGATTGAGGAGGGCGTCGTGCTAGGGTATGCCACTGTGCCAGGTTGGCGTAGTGGTTAGCGCGTTTCCATAATGAATAGAAGACCTTGGTTCGAATACCAATGCTGTAAATTTTCATCAGACGATTCAGTCTGCATATGTACATCATAGATGTTTGAGATTTGAAAAGATCTCTGGAACCATATAGTTTCATCTGAAAAATTAATTATGTTTACTGTGCGATATATCTTTACCTTTACTAGCAAAATATTCTCGTAGTAAGTTGGCCAGAAACAACAACGGTTAAACTGTTACTTTTATGCTTTTAAAATTAAAAATGCTGTGAGGTAAAATTTACGCAAACAACTCTTTGCAGTTTGAAAATGCAAGAACAAAGTATCTAATATTGTAGGATGATTTAGGCGAGAAAAAGAAATGACCTTCTGGCGGTCGAGAACTACTGAGAGGATACTGAAAACGTCGCGCGCCGCGCATGCATCGTAGCGTCGCTGAGTTCCCAGGAGTAATTTGAAATTAATTCCTGGCCTGATTCATAACATGTAACTGGTATCAAATTGTTTGTCTCATCTTCCCCTGCACCACTATGTTGCGTTGTAAACAGTTACCGTTTAAACCCTGCGTATTAAGGGGTGTAAGAAAATGGTCTATTACTTACTAAACGACCGTCGAAACATGATCGCAAATTAACGAATGAAGGAAGTTTGAAACTAGTTTTATCAATGGACATGTCTCTAATTTTGCTCCATCGTTGCAGTTCTTGTGGTGACAGATTTTTGTGACACAGTAATCTCACTAATGAAATGCCTTTAAATCAGACCAATAAGCTATTTTCCTTCGTTGTGGTTCGAGACGTTGTTATTAAGTGCGATTAAAACATTCAAATCGTATTTATGTTTTTTTCACAAAATGTATCTTATTTTTACGTAATGAAAGCTTAAAAATCATTAAATATCAAGATTTGGTGACGTAATAGAAAATGATTTCTTACTGGCTGAAGTTCTGGTGTCGTCATAGACTAGGAGTAAGGTGAAGCTATACGTGAGTTACGAAAGTGTTAGCTGAAGTTACTAGGCTTTCCCATACTTTTTCTAAAAATGATTAAACTATTTAGTGATGGAAAACTTATTTACAACTTTTAGGTAACAATAGGAAGGGATTTTGTGATCTCTTCTAGTGGAAACATCACGAAAATTGATGCGTTTATGCTCCACTCATTTAGAGCAGCGATATGTGCAAGGGCGGACATTCTTTTCACTGCTCACTGAAACATCATGAAACACGCAGAAAAGTAAAGAATTTTGGAAATTTGCAAATGGTTCCGTATCTTATCTCTAGATTGTATACTGTCTGTCATGAAATACGACCCATCGCACAATCAAATTATTCTAAGCGAATCTTAATACTGATATCCGCTACATAAGATACTCACAGGAAAAAGCGCTAGGAACATACGCTCTGTGGCACAACAGATAGTGCGTATGACTACGGAACAACTGAACATCTGGAACGGTAATAAATTTTTAAAAGTTTTACACGAATATGAAAATAATATCTACACACAATTTTTATGGCACTTTAACTGATAATGTCATGTATGACAATGTGTGCATAAACTACACTGCAGTTGCAAGAGTCGAAGGATGTGTAACGGAAGCAGTAATTTAGAGGGGAGTGAGACAGGATCGTACCAAGCGCGTAATGTACATTACGTAAAGAAATCAAGTAGAAATCTACAAAGGTAACTACAGTTCCGGAAGAGGAAACAAAAAAAATTGCGATATGCTGATGACATCTGTAATTCGCTAAGAGACAGCAAGGAATAGCAAGATGAGTTGAATCAATACTATTTCGCTAACGTTTTAAATCTCAGAACAAGTAAACAATAGGTAATCAAATGTCCTAGAGCTAAATAATGCAATGTTCAGCAAATTACTTTAGGATTTGAAATGAGTTACATTATTTAGACAGCAATAATCTGATTATGGCCGAAGCAGAGTACATATAAATTGCAGACTGCCAGTAGCAAGAAAAGTATTTCTGACGTAATAAACGTTAATTGACTTCCGGCATAGACTGAAATATGACTAACAGGGGATCATTCCCAAGTATCTACAAACTATCATGATAAACTTTGTTGGTGCGTACTGGGATTAAAATAATGCAAGACGCATATTTGTTTGTGCCCAGTTTCACTTTTAAGGGGTAAAATAGATCCCCAAACGTAGTCTCGGGTATTAGGTTTGGGGGGAATACTTCGATACGAAGATATATTAAATGATTTTATCACATAAAAGTTGATATGTAATTAGCATTCTTGAAAACTGTATTATCGAATTTTCCAAAATTTGACAATTTATAAAATGCCTTAACACCATTAATCAATTTTGAAATACGTTAACGTTTGGTCTTCACCAAGTACATTACGTGAAGAAATGATGTTGATTTTACGTGCATGATGTAAAAAATAGTTAAGTTTTAAGCACCTATTTAGAGATTATCATTACTGTAATAATTTTACATCGTAATAATGAGTTGCTTATAACTTTAAGTTAATTACATACAAGTATCTGAAACAGAAAATTAAAAAACAAGAAAACCGTGAATGTAAAATAACAATTCAAATCATGTTGTTGCTGTTCTGGTCTTCAGTCCAGAGACTGGTTTGGTGCAGCCCTCCATGCTACTCTATCCTGTGCAAGCTTCTTCATCTTCCAGTAACTATCATAAAAGAAATGTAATTAATATAAATAATTATAACAATAATGAACGTTTAGATATTTTAATAAGTTATGTTGGAAGTACTCTGACAGCATATTGTCTACACCTTATATTCCAAAAAAGGCATTTCAGACACCAGCTTTATTACACAGCTTGAATGCTTCTTTAATATGAGTTGTAACAAAAGTTTTTAAAATTAATTAATCGTGGTGAGGTATTATGCAAAATTTCAGATTATTAAAAAGTCCATTACACAGCTTTCAAGAACGTTAACTGATTACCAACTTTTACAGGAGAAATTTTCTTATATATAACCGTTTCCAAGATATTCCTTCCAGAAATAATGAACGAAATTACCTTTTGGGGTGTGTTTACCCCTTAAAAGTGAAATTGAGCATAAACGAAAGAATACTTATTGTTTTATTTTGTCGCCACATAACAACCGCCAAGTCTGATTAAGAACGTTTAGTGACACTTAGGAATGGTCTGTAGCAAGTTTCCACTTAATTTATTTATCTGGAATTCAGCCTGAACACGAACGTGAAACGATGACTAACGATACGCAGATGATAAACAGTTAGGACAAAGAGAGAAAGAAAGCTTCTGGAATGTGACGTTGCATGATATTGCTGAACATTTAACGGGTACGTTGGATAATTACTGAACCGAAATGGGCTACACAGAATTTTTTGGTAGAACTTGTATAAAAGAAGGAATCACTTGATAGAGCAGAGCCCGAGGCATCAAACATCGTCTGTAATGAACTAAGAGACTATCAGTTTGTTAAGATTATAGAGTCCCTATTACAATATAGACAATTTTTTGTTGTCCTCAATGAGAAAAAGTGCAGATGGAGAAACCAGAAAATTGGACTGGCGCAAGGAAGCATTTTGGCGCCGTCCCTAGTTAATCTGTACACCAACGACCAAGCATACAAAACATTTTCTGTACGCGGATGACGTGGAAATTATAGTACAGGGGACGCCGAAGAAAGCTCTTAGAGAAATGCCGGAGTATTATTAAAACGACTTTCTTAAGCCAAACTCGCCCAAAAAACAAGTCAGCGCCTTCCACCTTCGATCCTGGCAAGTTAACCGTAGAATTAACGTCTCTTTGAATAATAACACACTGGAGCGTACCAACAAACCAACTTATCTGGGCGTGGTGCTCGATAGATCTCTTACATACAAGTACCATTGCGAAAAGACGTGACAAAAGCTAACTGCCATAAATAATATTCTGCGGAATCTAGCTAACAGCAAATGGGGTGCTGAACCTTCCATATTACGACCCACTCCACAAGCCTTGTGCTTCTCTATAGCCGAATATGCCTGTCCAGTATGGTCCAAATCAACCCAGGCAAAGGAGTCGACATAAGTCTTAATGAAACATCTCGATTAATAATGGGATGGATGAAACCTGCTCCCCTACCAAAACTGTGTAGAGATGTCGGGCTTGCGAATCTCAGCTCTCCATTACATGAATTCACAGAGAGATCGGCATCCCTTTTTTGGCAGTGAGTGTAAACCTAGGCAACTGAAATCCCGTAAAAGGTTCTTAGCCACGATAATAGAAGAACCACCAGTTGATTACTTAACTACACAGGAAGTGCCCTGCAGATTCAGCACAAACAGGAAGACATCGAGGACACTGAATCGAATAAGGATAGGGATTGCCCCAGTGAACACTATTATTGGGTGAGGTCTTGGAACGACGGATTGTGGCGCTGTGCAGGATATGGAGCATCTGGTCGGCTACCCAAACTGCCCTTATAGGTGCAACCCCGACGATTTATGGCTGGACAAGAAAGAAACCTTGGACGTGGCCTTATACTGGGCTGAAAGATTGTGACCTTGTTTCCGGGCACTAAAAAGTCATTCTGGTAATCGAGGGAAGTGTGGGAGTTAAAAACTGTATATGGGGACCAGGTCTGGGTTGCAGTAAGTAGGTTCAAACGGATGTTTCAGTTGTTGCTAAGATCTCCAGTGTGATGCGGCTCTCCCTGCTACTCAGTCCTGTGCAACCGTCTTCATCCACAAATAACTACTGCAGCTACTGCATCTGAACGCGCTTACTTTATTCATATCTTGGTCTTTCTCTACAACTTTTACCATTCACATCTCCGTCCACTCTCAAACTGAAGTGTCCTCTTAAGCGATCACTTCTTTTAGTCATGTTGTGTCTCAGATTTCTGTATTCCTCTATTCAACTCTGTACCCCTTCATTAGTTTCTACGCGTCAAATCTTCGACACTCTCCTGCAATACCACATTTCAGAAGCTTGTATATTCTTCTTGTCTGAGCTATTTATCATTCATCCAGATTTCACTCCCTTGCACGTGTGCATTCCAAATGAATATTTTCATCAAAAAAAAGTTTCCAATATATACATTTATTTTCGATGATAAAATACTTTCTCATGTTGAGGAGCGTTTTACTTGTAATTTTTAGTCTTAGGCTAGCACCTGTTATTTTACTGGCGAAACGGCAGAATGTCTACTTCTTTAGTGGCTCATTGCGTACTACAATTACGTCAGCATTACCTGATTTAATTCGACTACATTCTGTTATTCCTGTTTTACTTTTATTGATATTCACCTTATAACTTATTTCAAGCACACTCTCTACTCCAACATCTCTTCCAGGTACCTTGTCACCTATCACAGAATTGCTATGTCATTATTGATATTCAAAGTTTTTATTTCTCCTGCCTGAACTTTATTTCCTTTTCCGGAATTGCTTCTATGTTTTAGTAACTGTGCACAATTTATAACAGCGTGATGAGTTGTATAAAACACGTCTTCGGGCTAAAGACCACCTATCAAAGCATGGGGGACACAATTCATATGTTTTTAAAGTAATTAAGTGACACACACACACACACACACACACACACACACACACACACACACACATACACACAATGAAATAGGTTATTGGCAAGATGTATTCGACTGCACCACTTTCAAATTTTATTGTTCCAAAGTTGTTTCAGATGGAACATATTCGGAAGAACTGTACTTTACCACAGCAATTTTTCAGAGAAAGATGGCAGTACACATAAAATAAATGGTATCATTTCAAAATGGAATCAGAAAATATACTGAACCTCTGCTAAGGACTTACAAGAGGTAAAGTTGTGGAAAGTGTTGCAAGGTACAAGATCTTCGTGAATTCTACGTTCCGAGACAGAGTACCAATTACAACAATATGCTATTGTGGGTCGTTTTGATGCAAAATACTTTTGTTAATTTTTTATTTATTCCGCCAAACTAGTTTCAGTCACACATATCGTCATCACCAGTGGGTTCTTTGATTCTAAAACATTATTATATGTGTACTGTTTTGTTCCAAATATTATTTCTGTGAATAATTTCATCATACCTTGTTTATTATACGTCACAGTTAGGATTTTACAATTGTTGCTGCTGTTTTCGGCATATTTTCTGCGTTTCTTTCTTGCCGTTTTCCTCGGCCTACTTCATGTCATCTGCAACTGTATGAGTGGCTGCTAGTTAACAAATGCAAAAACATGAACTTATAGGTCACCGTTACACACTTGGGATTGCGGTGTGTTATGGATACAGTTTTGGTGTGCACTAGATTGTTAGGTATTCTATCATATCACGTTCGTTGGACGAGTTGCAGCTAATTTTGGACAGAGAGAAACATAACTTTCGCACCTTGTTCGAGATCCAAAACATTACGCCACCTTCCTGTTAGCTAGTGTCGCGAGAAATATATATCATATTGTGGGAAATGTATCACATATTGCGAGAAAATTGTAGCTGGAATTTCGAAGGCCTCTGTTCCTTATTCGTCTCACAGTGCGTGATGGGGGAGTGATTTTGTGTACGTGTATGTGTTGCCGAAATCAGCGACAACATTTGTAAAATCGTGTTGTGATATATGGTAAGTAAAATGCTATGAAATTCTTCAGAAAAACAATATTTGGAAGAAAACAGTATACACATAACAATGTTTTATAAGTACGTTATTTCTGCACCTTTTAGAACCAAAGAAACCACTGATGCTGGTGATATTTGGTGGTGGAATTAGTTTGGACGGATCAATAAATTACGACAGTGTTTTGCGTCAGGACAGAACCATGATAACATATTGCTGTTTTTGTTCGTAAACACGGACCAATGAAAAAATTTCGAGACGAAATTAAACTATCAATACGATGACATCGTCACTGGAGTGTACCGATCACAGTTCTGTTGGTAAAATAAATTTTTTCTCTCGCGGTCGTAAGTTATTTTTAACAAGATGTCACCGGTTTCAGTGTAAATGGAGCAACATTATGCATAAAATGTTTGATCACGAATTTCACGTCGTATTCAACGGCATTATTGAATGTGGCAGCTTACTATTTGCCTACATGTATAATTTGACGTTGATACCTACATCAGAATATTATATTATTTGAAGATGGCAGTAGCCGAAACCGGTAATCGAGAAGTGTAAAAGTTTGTGTGATCAAGACCGACCTGTAAAATAAAGTGCCGAAATATAGTCACGGATGTCTTCAATTGAGAAGTGGCAGCGTCGGTACTTGTGTGCGTAATGTCAGAACGTCACTACACGTACCGCGTTCTCCCTCCCGCTCCCTACACCTATCATTTTTCCGAGCCACCTGTTGGTACCCGCGCACGTAAACTTCCGCTATTACTCGCCTCAGAGCTTCGGCAAATCGTTACCGCCCGGCATTAAGCATTTCTCCAGGGAGTCCCCAGCTTCGGCGTGGCTGGCCGCAACTTGGCGAGCTGCAACTCGCCGATTACCTGTTAGCCCTTGATCTCTGTTCCAGCCCGTCGCAGCGTAAGCTCTTGCTAATTAGTTGATGAGAAGTTCGGAGTCAGCTTAATCATGAACTCCAGTAGCTTAATGCTTACTGACGTTCGACATTGCAACTGGATATTGTACATTCAGAACCAAGATCGATTACAATTTTCATTCCTCCTTGCTCTCTTTATATTCCCTAGGGTTTATTCCGACTGGACCGGGGTCCGCTTTTTCAGGATTTAGCATGTCGTGTTGTAACAAACCATGAGTTATTGTCACGTCCTAAATCAACATCAGTTTGCGATACCACCTTCGTTTGAGTGATATTTGCAAGGATATTCGGCTATAGAGTATGACATTCACTTTCTTCTCATAATTACGCTATACACTGGTGCAATTACCAAATTTTATACGTTTTCAAAATTGTCCATCACGTAATAAATTTTTGTGTGTTCCTGAGAGATAATCTTGTGCTACGAAAATTACCTCTCCTACAAATTACACAGTACAATGAAATAATTCAAAACAGAGTATATCCCTATGCAACCGTAGTCCGGTTTTTTTTTTCTATTGATATCATTCTTACCAACTTTACTTGTGTACTATTACTTTCCATATTTAAATATGTGATATGTGGCAAGGCTTTGTTACTTGCTAGACAATGAATAATTTTCAAATTCAAGTGTCATGGTTGATTTAATCAGAATTATTTTAACTTGATGTAAAGACTACATACACTACTGGCCATTAAATGTTGCACCACGAAGATGACATGCTACAGACGCGAAATTTAACCGACAGGAAGAAGATGATACAAATGATTAGCTTTTCAGAGCATTCACACAAGGCTGGCGCCGGTGGCCACACCTACAACGTGCTGACATGAGGAAAGTTTCCAACCGATTTCTCATACAGAAACAGCAGTTGACCGGCGTTGCCTGGTGAAACGTTGTAGTGATGCCTCGTGTAAGGAGGAGAAATGCGTACCATCACGTTTCCGACTTTGATAAAGGTCGGATTGTAGCCTATCGAGATTGCTGTTTATCGTATCATGACATTGCTGCTCGCGTTGGTCGAGATCCTATGACTGTTAGCAGAATATGGCATCGGTGGATTCAGGAGAGTAATACGGAACGCCGTGCTGGATCACAACTGCCTCCTATCACTAGCAGTCGAGATGACAGGCATCTTATCCGCATGGCTGTAACGTATCGTGCAGCCACGTCTCGATCCCTGAGTCAACAGATGGGGACGTTTGCAAGACAACGACCATCAGCACAAACGGTTCGACGACGTTTACAGCGGCATGGACTATCAGCTCGGAGACCATGGCTGCGGTTACCCTTGACGCTGCATCATTGACAGGAGCGCCTGCGATGGTGTACTCAACGACGAACCTGGTTGCCGAATGGCAAAACTCAATTTTTTCAGATGAATCCAGGTTCTACTTACAGCATAATGATGGTCGCATCCGTGTTTGGCGACATCGCTGTGAACGCACATTGGAAGCATGTATTCGTCACCGCCATACTGGCGTATCACCCGGCGTGATATGATGAGGTGCCATTGGTTACACGTCTCGGTCACCTCTTGTACCAGAAGTGGTAGTTCTCTGCACTGATTTCTCAGGACCCTTGCACCCAAACTGCGTGAAAATGTAATCAAATGTCAGTTCTAGTGTAATATATTTGTCCAATCAATACCCGTTTATCATGTGCACTTCTTCTTGGTGTAGCAATTTTAATGAGCAGTGGTGTATGTACTGTATTTAAGACGTGACACAACCAGTAATTTCAAAAATATATTTCTTGCCCATAGAAATTATGTATGTTACTGATATTGAATTTTCATCTTTGTAAACATCAAACTACGCATTTTGTTTTATATTGTTCGTTATACCAGAGAGTGTAGATATCAATATCATTAAATTGAAGAAGACATATTCTGGAACATCCTGGAATATACAAATACGACGTATCATATGGAAAAAAGTTTCTATGTTAAGAGTTAATATTAGTAAACTAGATATCTGAATGTTCTATTACTGGCTACATCTTCGCAACACTTCTTGCGTGGACGGTGTCAATTTTGTATTTTATTTTCAAGTTGAAACTCCAAATTTGTTATTGCATATCCGGATTCTACGCCATAAAATGCGTAGAATTTACTCAAACCATTGTTTCCCACTCGTGGTAGATAGCACTATAATCGACTAATACCACGTGTGTTTGTTTATGCAATTAAGAACAATCGCTTTCAAGTCTACATATCATTTGCGATCTAAATGTAAACTTCTGTTCTGCAACGGTTGGTATTTGTGTTCGAAATTTTCTTTAATGTTGCAAAATGGACTGTACAGTATAGTCACTTTTGCAAGACTCAAGCAACGTTTAATCGCCAATACCAAACCGCAGAACACAAAAGGTTCACATTTACATAGTAACTGACATGTCGAATCAAATGCGTCGGTCCTGAATTGCAAAAACAAGCACACTTGATATTTATCGATTAAACCGCCATCAACCACGAATGGTAAATAATTCTTTGAACAAACTGTCAGTATTTTATTGGAGTAGAATCCGATAAATGCACCGAAAATTTGGAGGTTCTCATTTTAAAACTGAATGTGGATCCCACCCACGTCGGACTGGTTAGCATTGATGTTAGCCCATCAGACCGTTGAGCGCCCACATTCAAGCAGCCTGCCAGAGACAAATAGGGTCAGAAGTTCTCGTAGCGTAGATGACAGCACACGAGGCGGCTCAGTTTTCGGCTCGGGGTTCCATCCTTAATATTATTCCAGGTCCAATGTTTGTGTCGCTCTCTTGTTCGTTTTAAGGAAACCAAACGAAGAACACGTTCGGCGACACGGGGCTGCGTGAAGTTTCGCGCGCAACGGACTGATTAGCTAACTCCAGCTCTAATTAAATTAGCAACGGCCCGACAAAAGATTTTTTTGCTTAATAGTTATTTCTGGACACAGCCTACCATGCGACACCCTTACAAGCTTTTCAGACTGTTTCTAAGCAGCGTGTATTTACATTTCCAGCTGCGCTACAAGTGTCTGTTCCTTGTCTCAGTTCTTTTCAATCCCGCGAACGAAACACCGGATTTCTTTTGCTACTATGAAAAAAGGCGCAGAGGATCTCTCTCTCGTGCTAAAAGATGAATAGTAGAGCTGTTTATAGTTGTCATATATGTGGAATAAATCTTGTGCGGTGGTAGCGGAAAGCAGTGTTTTCACTTAGGTAATTAAGACCCAGATCCCCTCATCTACTTCTAGTGAATACGATGGAACTTAATTACGAGCAACTTAAAAGTTGAGTAGAACATCTGGTAATATTATTTTGCACTCAACCCCTGGCTAATGTTGACTCTTTCCTAACAGAGCAAACATCTACTGGAATAGCAGCGACAAACGCTAGAAGAGTACATAAAAAATGTATCAAACTCGAAAAATGATTTTAATGTAATTTTGGAAAGAATGACATTACGGTGTGCACCATTTGTCTATGATTGTGTAGGCTCAATGTGTTACCTATTTTAACTGATTTCGTATAGTACTGTCTGAGACGGAAATTGAGGGTCACGCCAGCATGTGCCTCCAGCAGTGTGGGAAGCCAACTGAAAACCATACATAGTTATTGGAACAAGATTTTCGGTAAATGATAGAAGACGGAAATGAAAGTGATCTCTATAACTCTTGTGCAAGCAAGGGACTGAAATTAGTATGTCTTTCTTCATGTAACTATGCACTTGAACCAACAATATTGGAAATCTTTTAGCTATACGAGTACAGCGATATAACATTTTTAATGTTCTCGTCGAAACTTTTCGAAAAAATTTCGGTAAAAAGCCTTCCGATTGATTATTTATTTGTTTATCCATTCATTTATCCCCCGATTATCTTACATTGATACAGACTTTGGATCACGATACATTAAACATAAATAACTCAAAAATATACATACCTACAGAAAACACATTTTTTTTCTTGGAAGAGTCGCCAGACGTGTTTTCTCTGGTGCTTCGGCAGATTTGTTCGATTTCGTTTTTGTAAACTGTAGTTTTAATCAACCCAAACAAATAGGGCCGACGCAGAGCGTCAGTTTGTTTCCCTTCGTTTGGAAACAAAACGATTTTTAATGTTGAATTTTTCATGCCCAGTCGATAGACATGCCCCAAATTGGTCTAGAGTAGCGATATTCGATTAAACAACGTGTGTTAACAGGGACAGCAACACACGAGGAATACCCAGTATTCCAGCGGCGATGGTACCGCTCAGATCCACACTGACTGCTTCAGCCATGCAGCACTGCTGCTCAGTCGCTGCTGTAGTACCGGTTATACTTCGTGTTTCACTGTCCCTGTTAACACATGTTGATTAAACAAATATCGCTAGATTAGATTAATTTGGGACCGCTCTATTGACTGCTCATGTAAAATTCCACTTTAAAGATCATTTTGCTTGTATAGGGAAACAAACTGACGCCTTCCGTGGACACTGACTGTCGCATGAGAGTTTCATGGGCAGTATTTGTCTGGGCTGACCCCAGCTACACGCAGCAAAACCGCAATAAAAAAATCTGCCGAAACACCAGAGAAAGTTCGTCTGATGACTTTTACCAGAGACCGCCCGTATAAGTATCCGTAAAGAAATGCGACAGGTGGTCTGCTGTGCCATTGCTGAGGAAATCGTCTCAGTATTTTCCTGAAGTAACTTAGCAAATATAAGGTCAGCGACTCAACACCTACGCTGCCTCATTCGATCGGTCACTACGTACAGTGTTGTCTAGTATAAACACTGATGCTCTTCTTACCACTACACACCTGAGGGACCCTAGTATAAACACTGATGCTCTTCTTACCACTACACACCTCAGGGACCCAAAATTGATTCTATATCTATTTCACTGACCCAGTCCGTTCATAAAACTGACTCCATAGCCGGTCGGCGAAGCCGAGCGGTTCTAGGCGCTACAGTCTGGAACCGCGCGATCACTACAGTGGCAGGTTCGAATACTGCCTCGGGCATGGACTTGTTTGATGCCCTTAGGTTAGTTAGGTTTAAGTAGTTCCAAGTTCTAGGGGGCTGATGACCTCAAATGTTAAGTATCAAAGTCAGAGCCATTTCAATCATTTTTTAACCACTCCATTCTGCAAACAGACTTATTTTCACAAAAGTTATGCCCTTAAACATGAAGACCGCTCAGACATTTGGAATATTTTTCGAAATTCTCTTCTGATACGGTACGAGCTGTAATACATTTTTATTCTGTAGGAGCAGCACCGTTTAGGATAGGGAAAGTTAATTTTGTGCAATATTCTGAGCACAAATTACAGCCAGGTGGGGGCCAGATTGCAGTGAGTTATGCATACCAACAGTTGCAAAGTAGAATAGAGGCCCCAGGGACATCACATTTCTGAAAGAGTACAGACAGCAGTTTTGCAGGTTGCAAATCGCAGGCAGAAGGGGCCAACTGCCCAATGTAGCGTGTTATGAGTACATGAAGTGGAGCAGCATTTATGGCAAAACAAAGGTGCACAGCCACGTATAAATAGGTGCACGTTTCTAACGAGATTCTTTCAAGTGTGGCAGCTCTTCTGGATGGTGGGGCGTATCGCACCACCAGCTACGCGCAGTGACAGATGGGGCGCTAGCGTTCCAGTCGCACGCATCTGGACGCCTGCGACTCACATCGAGCCGCGCTGAGTCAGCAAGGATGCAGATCACTGAGTCAACTGCCGGCATCCTGATGACGCCGCAACTCCGCTGCTGTCCAAGGCTGACTCACAGCTACGCACGCACAGGTCACCTGTAGCCGTGTCACCGACAGCAAAGTGGTATCCTCAGCATTGCGGGATCTGGTGACGCAGACCGAGGGGAACACCGCACTGTAGTTGGAAACAATAAATCACTTGCAATGCTTGAACGAGTCTTAATACGCTGCCTTTTAGCTCTCCCTGCTACATTTGGTGTTGCTGATACATTTGGTGGCATAAGTTGCCACTACAATTCGCAGTTTTCATAGCTGATCCTGTATCTATCTCATACAAAGTAGAACCAAGAGGAGATACATTTACTTCGGCAACGCAGGCCCATCTTCATGTTGCGTACAATGACACAACCTGGTGATGTTTACAGAGCGATATTCATATATTGACGCCTTGACCTACTTTAGCACGTTTCTAGGATACTGTTACAAAAGGTTTCAACTGCCAACATTAATGAGAATTATATCAACATACTCATCCTTTCTAAACCTTTCAAAGTCTTTGAAAGGTATATCGTTCAGTTAAAAAGAAGACAGTACAGCCTACCAATGTATATTGCCGTACCTAGCAAAATGAATCCACGGAATTGTGAGTCATAATTTAACCCTGTGTAACCACTGAAGGTTTCCCTGACACGATAAACAGTCACTTATGATATTCCACAGCCCTTAATCACAGGTCCACTATTCTTTCTCACATATCTAAACTACCTCCCATGTAATATACCACAAGCACTATAAGTTCTTTTGCTGATGTATTTTGCAGAAGTACTGGAATCAGTCTACACATGCGTACAGCTACAGAAGGAATAATAAGTAATGTGCTTAAAAGTATTATTCAGTAGTTTTCTACCAATGGTCCCACTCTCAACTTAGAATGTAATCTACCCTTCCCTGACATCATTTGTTGATTGTCACTGACTTCATAATTAGTTCATTTAATAAGCTTCAGGTGGAGTAAGAAATACGGTAAACTTTTTACTTTTCTTCTTTTCTCATAGTTGGCTCCAGTTCTTCACGTCTAGGGGCTGATTATTGAAGGTGAAAATTTTAACATTGTAGGTTCTCTTGGTTCCAATTGACGTAAAAACTTCTAAAAACATTGCTTGAGCAGTTAATTTAATTCTCTCGCATTTTTCTGTATCACACAGTCCTTACAATTTCCACTCAAAGACCGAAAATTACGATGTTATTGCAATAAATAAATAAATAAATAAATACAATAAAATAAAATAAAGAACGCGTCTCATCATATTAGAGGCACACCGACAATTAATCATCCATTCTGCAGTACTAACAATATTGAAAACTGTTTACAAATTTTCTTGACAAATGGATCTCCACCAATTTATATCATTATTTTATAATTGTATCCAGTAGTCAACATAATAAATATCGTCTAATTGCACAATTATTAATAGGAATTTTATGTGTGCCAGGTATTTCGTAATTTCAATTATTTCTAAAAAAAAAAGTGATATTAACTGTGCATTTAAAGCTAGCACATGTCGATTGTAACAACGAAAATACTTTCTACTTATTGATTATAGCTTGAAATACAGCACATAGTATACAAAATCATATGAAATTCCTTTAGAAAAACAGCTGAGATAATATTAACAAGTTTAAAAAGTTGTAATTATTTTTGATATCGACTACTTCTGTTGAGGGAAAGTAATGCTAGAGGAAGGTGTCCCTTTACAAGAAACGTAAAGCGTATTCAGTTCTCCGTATGTAGTGGTACTCTACCAGTGATAACTTTAATAAATGGTGAGGAAATAGTAATCAGTTTTAAGCGTCTGTCTTGGCGAAATTTAAAAAAAAAATGTTGAATCCTTAAAACAACTCAGTCCAACGACATTAGCACTTGGAGAGAGGTAAATCACTAAGTTACCATATTTTGTATATATTCATTCCATAACATCCTATGGTATGATGTTATGGAGCAGGTAATCGTAAGGATGGAATGTTTTCATTGATAAAAAAACTATGTATACGGATAACGTGTATTGCTCACCAGCCATCAACTTATAGACATCTGTTTCAGGATTTAGACATACTGACCACTGCTTCACAGTATACGTATCCCAACATGAAGTGTATTCTAAGCAACACCCTACAGCTCAAACGGTACAATTGTGTACATAATTACAGTACCAGAGAAAAAAAGTGACCATCCTTAATGCACACTGAAGTTCTCATCGGGTGACAAAGGGGTGCACAATGATATAACAAAAAATTTTGAAGACATATCGAGTGATATAAAGCGACGGATGACAGAGAATTCAAATCTGAAAACAAAATGAAAAGATTTCTCCGTTGAGAACTCCTATCCCGTACAATAAATCCTATTTACGTAATTTTCAGAAAAGAGATGTTATAATACACTCCTGGAAATTGAAATAAGAACACCGTGAATTCATTGTCCCAGGAAGGAGAAACTTTATTGACACATACCTGGGGTCAGATACATCACATGATCACACTGACAGAACCAGAGGCACAGAGACACAGGCAACAGAGCATGCACAATGTCGGCACTAGTACAGTGTATATTCACCTTTCGCAGCAATGCACGCTGCTATTCTCCTATGGAGACGATCGTAGAGATGCTGGATGTAGTCCTGTGGAACGGCTTGCCATGCCATTTCCACCTGGCGCCTCAGTTGGACCAGCGTTCGTGCTGGACGTGCAGACCGCGTGAGACGACGCTTCATCCAGTCCCAAACATGCTCAATGGGGGACAGATCCGGAGATCTTGCTGGCCAGGGTAGTTGACTTACACCTTCTAGAGCACGTTGGGTGGCACGGGATACATGCGGACTTGCATTGTCCTGTTGGAACAGCAAGTTCCCTTGCCGGTCTAGGAATGGTAGTACGATGGGTTCGATGACGGTTTGGATGTACCGTGCACTATTCAGTGTCCCCTCGACGATCACCAGAGGTGTACGGCCAGTGTAGGAGATCACTCCCCACACCATGATGCCGGATGTTGGCCCTGTGTGCCTCGGTCGTATGCAGTCCTGATTGTGGCACTCACCTGCACGGCGCCAAACACGCATACGACCATCATTGGCACCAAGGCAGAAGTGACTCTCATCGCTGAAGACGACACGTCTCCATTCGTCCCTCCATTCACGCCTGTCGCGACACCACTGGAGGCGGGCTGCACGATGTTGGGGCGTGAGCGGAAGACGGCCTAACGGTGTGCGGGACCGTAGCCCAGCTTCATGGACACGGTTGCGAATGGTCCTCGCCGATACCCCAGGAGCAACAGTGTCCCTAATTTGCTGGGAAGTGGCGGTGCGGTCCCCTACGGCACTGCGTAGGATCCTACGGTCTTGGCGTGCATCCGTGCGTCGCTGCGGTCCGGTCCCAGGTCGACGGGCACGTGCACCTTCCGCCGATCACTGGCGACAACATCGATGTACTGTGGAGACCTCACGCCCCACGTGTTGAGCAATTCGGCGGTACGTCCACCCGGCCTCCCGCATGCCCACTATACGCCCTCGATCAAAGTCCGTCAACTGCACATACGGTTCACGTCCACGCTGTCAAGGCATGCTACCAGTGTTAAAGACTACGATGGAGCTCCGTATGCCACGGCAAACTGGCTGACACTGACGGTGGCGGTGCACAAATGCTGCGCAGCTAGCGCCATTCGACGGCCAACACCGCGGTTCCTGGTGTGTCCGCTGTGCCGTGCGTGTGATCATTGCTTGTACAGCCCTCTCGCAGTGTCCGGAGCAAGTATGGTGGGTCTGACACACCGGTCAATGTGTTCTTTTTTCCATTTCCAGGAGTGTATGTCTTCCATTCGAAGAAAAACCACAGCACTACAATGATTGGCGCTGTCAGCTGTACGTAACGTAAGAGAAACACTGCCACTTGAGATGCATCTTGAGTCATATTGTATGGAAACCGAGTATTGGAAATCAGTGTTTACTTCAGGCAACACTGTCAGTTAAATGTTTAAACTAAATTACAAGGGATGTCGTATAAAGAAAAGCAGTCAATAATTCATTTAAATACATGACTAAGAAAACAAGTTTGAAAACACCGTAAAATGATTGGTGAAACTATTTTTCTGAAAGTAAGGAATAAAACAGAGTCAACGAAAAATTGATGGAGCTTTTAATGATGCTCCAAAACAGAGGTCTGCTACCCCGCACGGTCTAGGGCGTCTTGTCACGGTCTGAGGCGCCTTGTCACGGTGCGAGCGGCTCCTACCGTCGGAGGTTCGAGTTCTCCCTCGGGCATGGGTGTGTGTGTTGTCCTTAGCTGAGGTACCCATAAATGTTCATAAATTTCACATCTTTTCAACTTTCTTTCCTTTCGAGTTTTGTTCAGAAAGAGTGAAACATAACATATTTAAATATCGATCGGTTTTCTGTTATTATTGTGAGTGTATAGATCAATAGAAAATAGTGAAGTTTCAATTTATGGTGTGATTTGATAATTTGTGAACTTCATTCCCATAAGTGTTCGTAAAATACTTACATCTTCCCTCCATCACTAATTATGCCTTTCTTAACTTCCCTGATTTCTTTGAAGCCAAATTGGATTTCTTACTGGTCATTTTTGTACCGCATCTGTCCATTTTTGGACCTTAGATTTTCCTTAATTCACTAGGTAAGCTTTTCAGATTTACCCAGATTTCTTTCAAAAAAGTGACATCTGACTTTCCAAAACTGTACCTCACGCTGGTCAGTTCGGTTGCCCATTTGTCCATTTCGCGCTCTTCGTTTCGGTACGAAAATTCGGTAAGTTATCTCCAGGGAATCTTGTTTTCAGTTCACTCAGACCTGTGACCAGAAAATTAACGTACATATGTGTGGCTGTGGGAAAGAAGACACAGATACTCTTGCTGCCTGAAAACAAACTCAACTTACCGTGTATTAGATGTGACATCCATTACATGGTATTTGTTCACCGCTTCGATGGTGGGGTACACTAAATTATCCATGGGTGGCGTATTTTCGTATATTTATTTACGTTTAAGTATTTTCCACTTCTTGCTGCCCTAATATCGTTCTGTTCATCGATTTTTCCTCTTGTGATCGTCAGGAGACTCTCCTTTAGACAATATACTAATAGAACTCCAGTTACTGTTTGACACTGAAGAGACAGAGGATTTAGAGTGTGGGAAGAAGGGGGGAGGAGGGCCGAATCAACAGGTGGCTACTCCGGGTGCAAGGGGAGATGCGATCAGGGTGGGCTACGTTGGCGCAAATGCACTTCCTGCGGCTGACGTCGGTCGAAGTGGCAAGTGGGATGAAGAGGAAAGTGAAAACTTCAACCTCTGTAGCAGATGGCGAGCTGAAGAGCATGAGTGACGATATTCAAAGTTTCGCAGCTCAGAAGCTTTTTCTCCTACCGTCCATAATTCTCCCTATCAAAGCTTCCAGTTGACGAAGACAGCTAACCCGATCTCATCGCAGATGGCAGCTGTTTTGAAATTCCAGAGAGGTCGTACTATCCCCAGAAATAGGTAACATACAGTACGTACAGGAATCAAGAGGGATCAATAAGAACGGAAGAGCAAGAGAAAACCTTCGGAGCCGAATGGTAGAATGGCAGGGCTGCACCCTTCCTCCCTTGATACAAGTCCCACAAAGATGACGCAATGTTAGAAATAAATGAAAGATTCAGGAGCGGCTCTAAAACTCAGGGTGAATATAAACCCAACCAAGATACATTCGCAGACGACAGTCCTTCCTGTCTGAAAGTGAGGAAGAACTCAATGACACGTTAAGTGGAAAGGGGCACTGTTATAAGCACAGTGGATTCAGCGAAACTGTAAAAAGATGAAAGCAATGAGAAGCAGCATATGAGATTAGTGACAAACATCTAATTTGACGACCACGAAATAATGGATGTGCAGCAAAAACACACCATGTATGGAGCAAGAAGGACATATAAAGCAGACTAGAACAGGCAAAGAGGGGTATAACGTGCCCTTTAGTTGTACCTTTTTTGGGTATGATAAGCCGAATATTATACACCTACTTGTAATTGTCTAAACGGGTGTTTGTCCGTAATGGAATTGATATGTCTCTCACAATTACTGAATTTGACTCCGGTCTCGAATGGAATCTGACTGCAAACAGAGTCTGTGGCAAGCAGGTTACACCGATATTCCCATTTCTTTATCTTGAAAAGTTGCCTTCTTCGCCTGCAGAACTATGCTGCAGCTCGTGCAATGAAATCATTTCTTTATTACCATAAGATGAGACTCAGCTGCAGTGGAGTGTATCGATCCTTTCTTGAAGTATGTTTGTGGGCAAATTATTTATTGCAATAAGAAAGACGTACACCTATTCCTTCAGCTATATCACTTATTATTTCCATTGCTACATTGCGTCACCAGCTGTCACTAGACACTGTTGTTACCTACTGTACTACTAGTTGTCACTACGTTCGACATTGTGAAACAGAATCTTTTTAAAATATTTTCGTATTCAGTATTTAACACATTCTTCTGAACTCCATGTTATGTCTTAAAAATATTAACTATCTCACTGTTTCTTCGCGTAATTAGGCCTCACCCACATTCTATATTGCTGTCCCTCTAGGTGTCAGTCTAGGGATATATCTTCACGGCTGATGTTAGGGGCTAACGTCCATGCGTTATGTATGATGATTTCCAATCATATTCTTTGGCATGTTTTAATGATGAATGTATCTCTCATTCAACAGTTTCGTTTTCTGTGTGGTACTTTCTTCTAATCAAACTGCTTTATGCTCCTGGTTTGGAGTTCAGGATTAATTTCCATTTTACTTCACATGTATAAATTTTAGTTGTTCATTACTGAATAAAATGCAAGGTGACATCGAAGGTTTCCACAGCTATGATAACCTCACACTGGTACTCTGTAACAGTAGTCACTTGGATCACTGCATTGTGTAGAAAAGAACCATGCTCTGTGGAGAAACTGGGGAAGAAGAGAAGCAAGCGAAACGCAGTGTTTCAGAAATACGTTCTAAATTATGTGGACCGTTAATAGAATAAGTGAGAAGATCATTCTAAGAACTCGCCAGTAAAGGCGATAACACTAGCGGACAGAATGTTGGGATGGATGTTAAGTCATCTGGGAGTGACTTCCTGGTACTGGAGAGAGGTATAGAGGTAAAAAACTAGGCAACACTGAGACTGGAGTACATGTAACAAATGACTGTGGGCTTTTGTGGTGCTGCTGTTCTGAGTAGAAGAGGTTGGCACGTGACAGAAATTTGTGATGGGCTGCATGAGGCCACACAAAAATCGTTTCTTAATATAGCCCTCAAACATTTAAAGTCTGTGATCTGCCCTAACCGTGTAGGACAAATTCTATAATCAGGTACTATCGGATCATTTTTGTTTCCTCTTTTCCTCGACAGTTATTTCCAAAATAGCTGTACAATCTGATTAATAATCCAAATTTCAGATTATAGGCGAAGCAAGAGAGTGTGCAAGCAATGATTGTGAATATAATTAGTACTTCTACGTTTCATTTCTATATCGTGCTGAAAGATATGTGCCATTTTTCTGTAAGGTGAGTCCATTAGCTGACGTGAAGGCAACGGCCTCAGGTGTAGAATCGCAACCGGGTCGTAAAACAGTTGATTCGCTGAAAGGCACGGCGGCTAGCAGCTACTCTCTGGGCGATGGACGTTCTTCGTGATGGTGACGGCGACCCAGGAGAGTGCAGACCGCAATCGGAAAATGGTAAAACTTTTTTGTAAGCTGCTGTCGACAGAACACTTTCTAAAAAGGCATAGATCTGGTAGGGAATGGGAAAATTTAACACACATAATTTGTTTGTATATCTCCGTTATCAGAGAATCTTTTAGAGTTACAATTCTCAAGACTTATAATTATAAAATATTTCAGATCAAGGTAAATCTGCTGGATGTAAAGAAAATCAGCAGAAAGTGATGCAAAAATTTTTTATGTGACACAGGCTTGGCTCATTAAAATTATTTTTATAGCAGGAAGAAAATTCACTAGTGCCTCTGTGCAGCTGCTACCATTGGCAACAACATGAAATTAAATGAAACAACAAGTATACTTTTACCAGTCACTGTTTATTTATCTCCACGACGACTTTCACAAGTTTAAACCTCCATCATCAGGTGGATTTACATTTGTTAATATGACATTTGTGTGTGTGTGTGTGTGTGTGTGTGTGTGTGTGTGTGTGTGTTGTGTTACGATGTTTTTGAGGAGCTTGTATCACTGTCTCCAGTGGTCACAGGTTCCTTTCACTGTCTTAACATATCACATGTACACTGTCATATTTTTAAACAAATATGACACTATACGTCTGATTTGTTACGACAGTGAAAGGAACCTGTGGCCACTGGAATAAATTATGACAGTATACATGTAATGTGTTACGACAGTGAAAGGAACTTGTGACCACTGGAGACAGTGCCACAAGTCCCTCCAAAATATCGTAACACAACACACGCACACAAATGTCATATTAAAAAATGTAAATCAACCTGATGATGGAGGTTTAAACCTTTGACACGCGTCGTGGAGATAAATAAACAATGACTGGTAACAGTAAACTTGTTGTTTCATTTATGTCAATAACAGTCACGGTAAAGCCTAATCTAAAATGTTCCCATTTAAACAACATGAAACAAAACTCATAGCTTTCTATCACCATTGTAGGAGCGAAATGAGTACTACTGGTTAGTCATTGCAGTTTCTGTAAGAGGAGGAAGAGTGCTAGGAATTTTGTGGATTTTTCATTGGGCAGAACTCAGAAGGTCCACAGCGATTGGCTGATGACAGTCTGGTATCAACAGTGCCAGCAGAATGTTTAGTAGGCGAGGACTGACACACCTGAACGTAGAGGAACATAGAAGGAACACCTGATCTTAGAGTTCCAGTGAAGGAACAGCGGGTCTGTGTCTCATCTCCAGCAGACAGCGTTTCGGCTAATGGTTGTATGGTGATTGTCTCAGACCCGATCACTGATGACGGGGCCGAATTTGAAATTTTCAGCTACCGTTCCAGCCATTCTCTGCATCTGAGTTTTACAACGATGGTAACCTCATGCAGCATTTACACATGACAAAGCTACGTGTTTCAAGTTAGAGCTTTGCTTATCTGGATTAATTTTCAATTAATCGTACTTCTGTGGTTCTTACGTTTAATCTGTTAAGTAACTCAGCAGTAATTGACGGTTTACGTGGACATAGAAAGGATTTGCTTATAATATCGTATAATTTGCGAATTCCACCCCATTCTGTCAAGCTGCTATCGTGTATGTTAATCGATTTTAACCACTGTACCCTTAATTATTACTTGCACTATCCCTCCAATGTTGGGAGTCAAGTGCATGCGTTTTAGCAACAAATATGACCTACAATTTCATTCGACAGTTCGATGAAACCTATGCTCAGTATTTCTATGCGTGCTATGACACCCATATTTGTCTAATTGTCCCCCACTCATGTTGGTGTTAAAATGTTCGATAATATCTGTTGCGCGACTTTGTCTTAATTTTCCCCAAGACATCAGGTGGAGCGGTTTCGTTCACTGTATAGGTCACTGGGTTCACACCTTCTGAGCATTACAGAGCGATGCTTAAAACTCAGCTGTACTCTCGCAGTATGAGCTTTGCATTTAATTTTTTTAGTCTTTTTATGAGGACTGTTACAACATAAAAGATGGATCCGTGATGGTGTTATAGACTCTCAGGGTTTATTGAGAAGAGTAAATGCATTACTTTAAGATGAGGGACCCTCGACCACAAATGATCGATTCGAAAGTTATATGCGAAAATCCTACTGGTATCTATGACAGCGGGCTTCTTCTAATGCAAGATCTTTGCTTTCCATATTTTGAGAGGATTTAGTATGGACCACAACAAGAGAAAGACCTGCAGTAAATGTGGGTTCTAAAGCAGATACCTTAAGGACTATGAGCAGTAGTTCATCTTTGCTTCCATGAAACACATCATGTGAACAAGTGCTCATAGCTCTTAAGGTATCCAGTTTTAAGCCCATATTTTTTGGACATATTTTTCTTGATTTGGCTCACGCTACCTCATTCTGAAATATGGGAATCAGAGAGCATGCAGTAGTAGAGATCCATTGACAGGTAGCAGAACGATTTTCTCTTATAACCGTCCACTCCGTCGTTTCCAGATGTGAGTTAAGGAGCATTTCACTCTCATTTAAGTATATGGCCGAAAGAGACAGCCTTCCAGGAATTGTGAAACGCATCTGTTGTCCAGGACCGTGAGGCACGAAGAGCGCAGATTTGCCATGACGTGGGGAAATTCACAGACATCTATTGCGTTGAATGAGGTCAGGCTGATGAGGCGTAAGTGCTGTAGTGTGCCAGCGAGACAGACGAGAAAGTGCGTCATAGGGAAACCCCGTAGGAGCTGTTTGTGCCCAGGGAGACGTAGCAGTTTAAATATGGCGGATGTAAGATCGGCCATAAAGGGAACTATTTACGAAAACTATTTAATTCTGTAGTAATCAGGGAATGAATTCGCAGTAATTTTATCTACCATCTTTCCTAAATTTTCATGGTGATCTCAATAACACTTTAATATTGACGATATCTATAATAGTTTAGGATTTACTGTTGAAGTGAAATTAATAAGTTTTGTAAGAAAGACCTGAATGCTAAAATGTGAACGCTTTGGTCGGTCTTAGCGATCGACATTTCATACAAGAGCACATAAGTAAAATGACAAATGTTGTAAATATCAACTCCGTAACTTAATTTCTTTAAAATATATAGTGACTTATCAATATTTTCAGTTAAGCATCAGATCATTACATCCTCCACACAAAACACATTGAATGTGGACAGCATGACACCTTATTTAATCATTAGGCCGAGTGGTTCTAGGCGCTACAGTTTGGAACCGCGCGACCGCTACGGACGCAGGTTCGAATCCTGCCTCAAGCATGGCTGTATGTGATGTCCTTAGGTTAGTTATATTTAAGTAGTTCTAAGTACTAGGTGGTTGAGTACCTCAGATGTTGTCCCATAGCGATCAGAGCCATTTAAACTAATATTTGTTGTAAAGTTTAGTGTATGCTAGTTACTTCTGTTCTTAATTTTTTATCAGTAAGCACATTGGTGGAAGGCTACTGGCCGTCACATTCAAAATTAAGAAGGCAGTTGTATGTAAAAGAATTTCACGTTTATGTGATGGATATTATTACTGGCCGGCCTGAGTGGACGTGCGGTTCTAGGCGCTACACTTTGAAACCGCGTGACCGCTACGGTCGCAGGTTTGAATCCTGCCTCGGGCATGGATGTGTGCGATGTCCTTTGGTTAGTTAGGTTTCAGTAGTTCTAAGTTCTAGGTGACTGATGACCTCAGATGTTAAGTCTCATAGTGCTCAGAGCCATTTTTGATATTATTGTTACTTTATTTAGAACCTGAAAGTAGTCCACCTTTGATTATTTAAGTATGTTGAAATGTAAAATAGTGTAGAATAAGCTGTACCCAATCAGATGGACGGCTTCAGGGAGCAGCCACTCGCCTGGTGTGAGCTCTAACCCTTCGTGTAGATAACGAAGTGGAGTATCGGACTACTATTTAAGGACGAGATTGTGAACGATCGAACTGTGTCAAATGGATATGTGCTCGAGTATAGCCGTACCTCGAAATGCGACCACTTTCGTTATTAGTTTGCTTTCTGAATAAGCATTATTCTAACAAAACCGCAGTTGTGTGGCCTACACCATTTATTGGTAGTTAATTTAGTTTCCGAAACTATTATTACTGTTATTATACGTAATATTAACTTTGTATTTCACAAACTTGGCATTAGCCAGACGATTTAACCAAAGGGTCACAAGTGTCTAATTCAGGGCGTGTAATGCGACACATGCGGTTCAACCCTTAGACAAGTCTGAGCCAAGACACCTAGACAAATAGGAACCGCATGTGAGCACGAACATCTCCGGGATGTAAGCTCGCACAGACGGGTGTGGCTTACCTCAGATTCATACCTTTACCCTTCCTCATGAAACCAGGCAGTTTATACCATCATTACGGACCCTGTATATCGCGTATACACTTTTGCCTCCCATTACCCACGTGGAAAAGACCGTCATAGTTCTACCTGTAGCTGCTATCCTCCTTAAAATGTCGTACCTCAACCGGTGAAAATTGAACCCTTACAGGAGCATTTCGTTTCCCGTCCATCTGTCTGTGTCTCTGTCTCTCTCTCTCTCTTTCTCACACTCTTTTTCTCTCTGTCTGCCCGACTGTTGAAAACAATTTTTCTCTGGAAAACGTATCAAGTTCAAACTAATGTCAAATATTAACGTCTATGGACCCTTGGCAGAGTGAAGATTTTAACTTCTAAGTCACTTCAGTCAAAAGATACGGCCATTTTATCAGATATTTTGGTACTTGTAGACCAATCCTCTTACGTACAAAATTATTACGAGATAACATTTGTTGCAGTGAGATACACACACGTGGGGCCGGTGACTGAAAGGTGGCTGCAGAATTGTGTGTTAGCGATGACTCGCAGCACAGCTGTCGCTACGATCCAGCGTGAGTATGGGCTACCGTGTCATCTAGTACGAAACTATATTCATACCCTCTCAATATAGTAAATATTATCCAATTGGTTTTAAACTTGGTATTCTCCTTTTTGTTATTCAGTAGAAGATCTCATCAAAATTTCAGCTTTTTATCTGTTATAGTTTCGGAAATTGAAATAAATTACTTTAAAGTCATAAACCGACACTCAGTTTAAAAACTTTGTTAGGAATAATTACAGTTGGTATTTTGTTATCATTTTAAATTATTAGCAGTATTTTCAGTCTATAAAATAATGTGATGGGATTTTTTTCAATTCAAAATCTTTAAGTACATTGCAATTTCTAGTATAAAATTCATGAAAAATTAATCTTTGTTTATAATGTTGTTGTGTGAATAAATGGGAACGAATGAGAGTATGTATGTGGGACATATGTTAAAATTTAATATTATTTTCTGTAAATCGTGTCGAAATTGGACTCTGGGAAAGATGTATTGCACCCACGTTACTGATGACGTATGTCGAGTTGTGTGTGCTTTAGTAAAAGAGCAGCAAGAGTATCAGTTCGAAGTATAATCGGTTTCTAAATTCATTTCAAGATTAATTTTCATTTCGAACTTTTTTATTAAGTATTATATTAATATTTGCGTCTTGAAATGACGTAAATAACTTTCTGAAGAGTGATTGGCCCAGGCAAGTTTTGCAATGAGAATGGTCTAGAAGAATCAATCTGATTGGTCAGTCAGACTAATCAGCCAATCAGAATTGAGAGGTTCCCACGTACTGAAAGTAGATAGGCAGAGAGTGGGGGTAGCATCGAGAGAGTCGCTTGCCAGCCATCGGACGTTAGATGTGACGGTGAAAATTATGAGTAAAATGAAGAATTGCTGAGTTCGTTGCGTTTAGCACTAGATTTCAGTTACGAACAATTTGAGTATAGTTTGGTGTGTTTGAGTCTACTGGTCGAGGAGTTATGAGCGTGTGAGATTTCGGCCTATATTGAAAATTCCGCTTGGTATATTCTGCATTTCATTATGGAATATTTGGCGAGCATTTCTTTTATAAAAGCCCACTGATAAGACCGAATGTGAAACTCACTCACAATAGTGTGGGGTCGCGTATTCAATCGGGTCGGACTGATATAGAATCTGGCTGCTTTTGCGTGTGAAACCTGTAGCTGTGACTGTTAATTGTCACTGATAGAGTCGTATATCACTAAATAATCCTTCTGTTTTTTAAGCAATAAACATACTAGTCTTGGAATTTTCTGACGCTTATTTTAGTCAAAAATACACCATATTACCGTCAGAAATCTTGATAAATATGAGCTTTCAGGAACTGTTTTTCACTACTAGAGTTACGCGGCCTGAGCAGGGTAGGTATTAGGTGGCATTGCTTTCAACGCTGCTTTTTGGGTCCCTAGTGAGTACCTACGAGTGCAGAGTGAAGGGTCGTCGAGCGAAAACCGTACTGAGGTAGGTGGACATTATAATACGATACGTATGAGGGTCGAAGCGCCCCGACGCGCCGCAAACTCATCAAAACAAACAGGGTACTTTCCGTTGACACATAATCATGAAATTTGACAATATTTCACGCTGAAACCATAGGAAAAAAAATCTGAAAATTGTGAATCAATAATTATTTATAATTATATCACACAAAGACGTTTTGCCATTTGTTATCTGCCTGTCTGCCTGTCCGTTATTATGTTAAGCTCCATTTTTCTGAGGAATGGATTGGCGCATTAATTTGAAGTTTATGTCACGTACTAAAGTCTATGGTCCCTTGGTGTTATTATAAACGTTGGCTTCTAAGTCAATGCAGTCAAAAGATACGCCCCTTTATGTCTCATATTCTGATACTCGGCAACTCACTAACACTCATAGGGTACATACTCTTGAGGTAGAATCATGAAATTTTGAAAAAGAAAATTTCACAGTACAAGTAAAGAAAGGGAAAAAAGAAAATTATTAATTTGTAGTTGTATGACACAACCTTTTTTCTCTTTTTTTACCTGTTGTCCGACCTCACTTGAAATTAAAACATTCTCGAAAATCTTGAAATCCATGGTTCCGGGAATTAGCCAGTATCAATATAAATAACAGGCAAACATCATTGAAATTCTCGGTTCTCGGAATGGATAAACCGTCTGTATATGTAATTACGTTTGTACGGAACCCTCAGAGACCGAGTCCTACTTGCACTTGGACTTTTATTTTTTATTTTTGTTATTTTTTGTTTGCAAAACAATGTGACGCAATCAGTCCCACTGTGTGGTATGTAAAGAGCGCGTTTTCGCTTTACTGTTGCAGTGGCGTATCGATTAGCTTTTCTATGGCCATTACCGGCCTTTTTACTTTCTTTTTGTTATTTCTAAGTTCCATTAGGATATTTGTCGGCGTAACACACGAAGCTGGGGCACAGGACTTAATATCACATGTAGTCACTGCAAAGTATCACTACGTATCGATCTTTGCTATGAAAGATTTCATGGATCTCCACACGTAAATAAATTATATTGACACAATATTACTGCTTACGTACACTTTTTACAAGTCCCCCCCCCCCCCCTCACCCCTTTGTTGAGAAAATAGACCGCAAAACGTATTCAGTCTTGCGTCCAGTAGATCAGATGTATCGTACACAAAATAATAATGGAAATGTAAATCAGTTGCAGAACATAACAAACGTAGCTTTTACTCACTAATGTATTCACGCAATATGTCAAAAATTTAACTGACCAAAAATAAAAATGTGTTGGGATAAAAATGTGATGTCATACACTTCCAATTGCTGAATATAAAACTCACCATAAAACTGATCAAGTATCTTTTGCTTGGAAGATAAAATAACATAAATTTTTTTACCAAATCCACATTTTTTGTTTGGGGATAACTTTGTTTTTGTAGTTCTTACACGTGTTTAACGGCAAAACTCAGCGATCTCCACCTGTTTTATCCAGCTGCGACTCATAATGTTTGTGTACTATATGATACAGAAATCAAGAAATGTGTACATTCACTGAATAATCTTTTGTTGCTTGCGGGTACTGCTGGTCTGTGTGTGGGGATGCTAAAGAACTGACTGACAAGAGGCAACAAACTGCCAGGCATTTTTGCGTAAATTTAGAATTCACAGAGCCGAAGTGTCAATTAAATAATGTCAAATGGACTTTCTGTGTTATCATATGTAATTAAAATGTAGCTTTGTCTCTTAATCGGTTAAAATCAAACATTTTCATCCACCCTTTACCACAGAAACAAAAGACATAGATTTTTGTAACATATTCATTTTTGTCAAATCAAAATAAGTGAAATTTTAGCGAAGGTATCAATAAACTATTTTCTTGGCCAGCGTTATGAGAACTATGCTGAATATGTAAATTAATTTTGTCCTGTAAGTGTTCATTGCAGCATAAGTAAATTTCAGGTTGTCTCTCTTCATCCTCTACAATCAGCTAGAAAACTTCTCTGTAGACAGTAACATTGTCAGTGGCCAATCTAGTAATCATATCTTAATTCCGGTTTTAATTTTATAGGAATTGTTTATGCTTTACATCGTATTTAGCGATCTTTTTCACTGATTTTTAACACGCTCTTGGTAGCAGGGTTTAATTTCCGCGATGGAATGTGTTTCAGGTTGAGTATCGCTCCGAAGTCGATAAGATCTCTTTGCGTGTTTCCTGATTCGCGTGTGACTAAACGCTCTCCACTTCACCGCTGGTCACGCAACGTTGCTGTTCTGACGAGGTGATTATGAAAGTCAAAAGTCTCCTGAATGCAGACGAGGAAAAGAGATTATGCTGCGCGCACTGGCGCAGCCTCTCGGTTGCGCTGGGAATGTCATGAAGGCAACCTATATGCGAGTACATGGTATCATAGAGAGATGAGTTAATAGTTTTCGCAAGATTCCAACATATAAACAAATAGTTGATATTCTTAAATTCGTATAGTGGTTGCACGTCTCTTTTTGAAAGGGTTCTATACCTACAACGATAGAAACGGAACATCTTTATGAACAGTTTGGTGTTCGTCTGTCCGTCATTTTGTCCGACTGCTAAGACTCCTTTTTTTCTCAGGCTGCACTTTCAGTTTTTTAAGTCAATAAAATCAGAAGATAGCACAATTTTTTCTGCTCGAAAACTCACTCATCAAAACACATAGGAAACTTCCTGTTAACCTAGAACCATGAAATTTGACAGGAAGCAAGGTTTAACAGTACAAGTACCGATAATGAGATTTTTTTCAATTATAAACTTACACTGCGTTTGTAATCGGTAAAAAGTCTCAGAAAATAGCTTAGGGATTTTGCACGTGTCTCATTACACGCCCTAAACTAGACACTTGTGACCTTTTGGTTAAATTCTCTGGCTGGTGGCAAGTTTGTGAAATACAAAGTAACATATAATAACAAAAATGATAACATCGGGAGGTAAGTTAAGGACCCATAAATTATGTAGGCCACACAGTTCCGAGTTGGTTAGAATAATGTTTAGTCAGAAAGCAACCTAATAGCAAAAGTGGTCGTGTTCAGAATTACTATTAGACTCGAGCGCACATCCATTAGACACAGTTCTATCATTCACAATGTCATCGCGAATTAAAAGTTCGATATTCCACCTCTAAACTATGCGAAAAGTTAAGAGTTCACACCAGGCGCACAGCTGCTCACCGCTCAGAGACTAAGTCCCGCGATACTTCACAGTAAATATTCTATTACCTAATGATTCAATGGAAATGGAAGAGGATATAGATGAAGATGAAATGGGAGATACGATACTGCGTGAAGAGTTTGACAGAGCACTGAAAGACCTGAGTCGAAACAAGACCCCAGGAGTAGACATTCCATCAGAACTACTGACGGCCTTAGGAGAGCCCGTCCTGACAAAACTCTACAATCTGGTGAGCAAGATGTACGAGACAGGCAAAATACCCTCAGACTTCAAGAAGAACATAATAATTCCAATCCCAAAGAAAGCAGGTGTTGACAGATGTGAAAATTACCGAACTATCAATTTAATAAGTCACAGCTGCAAAATACTAACGCGAATTATTTACAGACGAGTGGAAAAACTGGCAGAAGCCGAACTCGGGGAAGATCAGTTTGGATTCCGTAGAAATGTTGGAACACGTGAGGCAATACTGACCTTACGACTAATCTTAGAATAAAGATTAAGGAAAGGCAAACCTACGTTTCTAGCATTTGTAGACTTGGAGAAAGCTTTTGTCAATGTTGACTGGAATACCCTCTTTCAGATTCTAAAGGTGGTAGGGGTAAAATACAGGGAGCGAAAGGCTATATACAGAAACCAGATGGCAGTTATACGAGTCGAAAGTTAAGCAGTGGTTGGGAAGGGAGTGAGACAGGGATGTAGCCCCTCCCCGATGTTATTCAATCTGTATATTGAGCAAGCAGTAAAGGAAACAAAAGAAAAATTCAGAGTAGGTATTAAAATCCATGGAGAAGAAATAAAACTTTGAGGTTCGCTGATGACATCGTAATTCTGTCAGAGACAGCAAAGGACTTGGAAGAGCAGTTGAACGGAATGGACAGTGTCTTGAAAGGAGGATATAAGATGAACATCAACAAAAGTAAAACGAGGATAATGGAATGTAGTCTATATAAATCGGGTGATGCTGAGGGAATTAGATTCGGAAATGAGACACTTAAAGTAGTAAAGGAATTTTGCTATTTGGGGAGCAAAATAACTGATGATGGTCGAAGTAGAGAGGATATAAAATGTAGATTGGCAATGGCAAGGAAAGCGTTTCTGAAGAAGAGAAATTTGTTAACATCGAGTATAGATTTAAGTGTGAGGAAGTCGTTTCTTAAAGTATTTGTATGGAGTGTAGCCATGTATGGAAGTGAAACATGGACAATAAATAGTTTGGACAAGAAGAGAATAGAAGCTTTCGAAATGTGGTGCTACAGAAGAATGCTGAAGATTAGATGGGTAGATCACATAACTAATGAAGAGGTACTGAATAGGGTTGGGGAGAAGAGAAATTTGTGGCACAACTTGACTAGAAGAAGGGATCGGTTGGTAGGACATGTCCTGAGGCATCAAGGGATCACAAATTTAGCATTGGAGGGGAGCGTGGAGGGTAAAAATCGTAGAGGGAGACTAAGAGATGAATACACTAAGCAGATTCAGAAGGATGCATGTAGCAGTAGGTACTGGGAGATGAAGGAGCTTGCACAGGATAGATTAGCGTGGAGAGCTGCATCAAACCAGTCTGAGGACTGAAGACCCCAACAACAACAACAATGATTCAATAAGGTTTCATGCTGTCTACTTCAGTGTGTTTTGTGTGGAGGAAATTATCATCTGGTGCTTAACTGAAAATACTGATAACTTAAATTTACTATATGTTTTAAACAAATAAAGTTACAGAGTTGATATATACAACGTTTCTGATTTTAATGGTGCGCTTCTATTTGAAATGTCGATCGTTAAGATCGACCAAAGCGTTCAGATTTTAGCATTCAGGTCTTTGTTACATAATTTGTCAATTTCACTTCAACAGTAAATTCTAACTATTATAGATATGATCATTATTCAAGTTTCATTGGGATCACCATGAAACTTTATGGAGTATGGCAGATTAAAATTACTGTTGCTTGATTCCCTGCGCTACTACAGAATTAAATAGTCTTCGTAACTTGTTTCTGTTTATGGCCGATCTTAGGTCTGCCATATTTATCACTGCCTCGTCTGCTTGGCCACAAAAGCGTTCTGCTGGGTTTCCCTATGACGTAGGTTCTCGTCTGTCTCACTCCCACACTACAGCGCTTGGGCCTCAATAGACAATTGAAACCTTTCATTTTCCCCACATCGTGGTGAATCTGCGTCCGTTGTGGCATCTGGTTCTGGACGACAGGGCTCGGTTCACAATTCCTCTAGGCTGACTCTTTACGCCATATATTTAAATGAGAGCGCAATGCTCGTTAAAACAGTATTGAATTCCAACATTACTGATGGAGGGCGCCACGGACTTGTAGGTCATTTTCAGTCAGTTGTCCGGATACTTTAGTGTATATATGGTGTCTTTGCTTTCGGGCATGTAATTAAGGCGAGCGCGGCCAAGGATTTCTTCAGTGCGGACGTTCGCCTTGCTCAAACTTTTACGGGGATCGACGAAATGACGCCAATAATGAGGAGAGTGTGCAAGTGTCACTACATTCGTAGTGTGAGGATAGGCTGAGAACTCGGATCTGAGGGAAGACGTGGTAATAGTTGCGCAGTTGCGAAAACCAGGAAGAAAATTTAACCAAAAGGTCACAAGTGTCTAATTTAGGGCGTGTAATGCGACACGTGCAAAGTCACTAAGCTATTTCCTGAGACTTTTTACCGATTACAAATGCAATGTAAGTTCATAATTGAAAAAATGCCATTATCGGTACTTGAAATGTTAAACCTTGCTTCTTGTCAAATTTCATGGTTCTAGGTTAACAGAAAAATGCGACCCATACGCGGATTTTGTCACCGTGCTGGGATAGAACACATGCACATATATCCTGACACGGTGACGTAATCCGCGGAAGAGTCATATTTTTCCGTATATACACATTAACATACACGCTGGCACGTTCACAAAATCCCTGTAAAGGTTCTCATATTTTCGTTTCTACATACCGACTTCACCTGTGGGACCCTCGGTTCGATAACCAAGCCACTATTAACGACGTCATCACAACTCGCTTCCTCCACATAGATGTGTGGAGTACACGATGCTATACGCTTGCATTTCTTTACTGTGATAAAAAACAGAGGTTGCTTGATAACGGCCAAAAGCGGCGAAAACAGCTAATAAGTAAATATGACACTCAGTCAGTAAACAAAACCACCCTGAAGAAGGTCCCTTGCAACAGCGACCGAAACGACTGTAGTTTGATACATATTAACAACGCGGCCACAAATCTAGAAAAATTCTATTGATTGTGACAATGGCCGCGATAGCCTACGTTTAAATGAAACACAGTGTCTATTTCAGAAACAAGCAACATGAGCAGGAAAATGCTTCCATCAGAAAATTCACAGCAGATGTGGAACCATACGTACAACAAACCACCTGTGTACTAAAGTTTTCCTCCTGTACAGCACCAAGTACAGTTCCCTCAGAATCGCCTGATTTGATTTGATTACCTTCCGACTTAGAGAAAGCTTTTGACAATGTTGACTGGAATACTCTCTTTCAAATTCTCAATGTGGTAGTGGTAAAATATAGGGAGCGAAAGGCTGTTTACAATTTATATAGAAATCAGATGGCAGTTATAAGAGTCGAGGGACACGAAAGGGAAGCCGTGGTTGGGAAGGGAGTGCGACAGAGTTCGGAGTAGGTATTAAAATCCATGGAGAAGAAATAAAAACTTTGAGGTTCGCCGATGACATTGTAGTTCTGTCAGAGACAGCAAAAGACTTGGAAGAGAAGTTGAAAGGAATGAATAATGTCTTGAAAGGAGGATATAAGAAGGACATCAACAAAGCAAAACGAGGATAATGGAGTGTAGTCGAATTAAGTCGGGTGATGCTAAGGGAATTAGATTAGGAAGTGAGACACCTAAAGTAGTGAAGGAGTTTTGCTATTAGGGAAGCAAAGTAACTGCAGATGGTCGAAGTAGAGAGGATATAAAATGTAGACTGGCAATGGCAAGGAAAGCGTTTCTGAAGAAGAGAAATTTGTTAACATCGAGTATAGATTTAAGTGTCAGGAAGTCGTTTCTGAAAGTATTTCTATGGAGTGTAACCATGTATGGAAGTGAAACGTGGATGGTAAATAGTTTAGTCCAGAAGAAAATAGAAGCTTTTGAAATCTGGTGCTACAGATGAATGCTGAAGATTAGATGGGTAGATCGCATAACTAATGAGGAAGTATTGAATAGGATTGGGGAGAAGAGACGTTTGTGGCAGAACTTGACCAGAAGAAGGGATCGGTTGGTAGGACATGATCTGAGGCGTCAAGGGATCACCAATTTAGTACTGGAGGGCAGCGTGGAGGGTAAAAATGGTAGAGGGAGACCAAGAGATGTATACACTAAGCAGATTCAGAAGGATGTAGGCTGCAGTAGTTACTGGGAGATGAAGAAGCTTGCACAGGAAAGAGTAGCATGGAGAGCTGCATCAAACCAGTCTCAGGACTGAAGACCACAACAACAACAACATACCTTCCGTAATCTTTGTTTCACTTTCGTTGGTTTTCACATCACACCCTCGTCTTCAAGCCACTGCCCTCATCTTTCTTTTAGATTTTGTATCGATATTGGAGACTGAGGACACTCGGAAAGACTTTCCAGATTTCCTAATTTCGCTTTGCGGCTTCTCTCGCTAGGCTCCTTCCATTCTTGCGTATGTCGCAGTGGATACTGCTGGGGTCAGGCCTCCTTATCCCTCCGACCCATCTCTTGCACGCGGTCAGGAGGTCAGGCGAAGCACTGGAGTGTAGTGAGGGTGTGTAGCGAGTGTGAGAGTGTGTAGTGAGTGTGTGGCTATCGACTGGCCTCACACCGGCCAGTCCCTCGTCGGCAGCGAATTACGGTGATGGCCGCGCGGCTCCCAGGTCCCAGCTTCTACCGACACAGCACGGCACAGCAAAGCGCCTCAGCCCAGATACCTGCGTCTGCGTCGCTGAGGCAGTAGCAGCAGAAATGACCGCAGATTCTCGGTTGCCTTCCTCCAGCACTACAATCAGTATTAATACTCTTAGTTCAAGTGATCGGCAATTATGAGATATTGTTAGCTTAGCTGGGCTCGCAGATACGGAACTAATAATACAGGGCGATTCAAAAGTCCTTGGACACCTTCATAAATTGGAAGATCAAAGGGAAAATTGAAATGTTAAGATAAGAACATAGGTTTTACGTCTGTCTGCAATTTTTGGAGTGAATGTCATTCATGGCCGCCACCTTGAAATCCACCATTTTCGATTCATTTTTTTTAAATGTGAAGGGGGTGTAATTCACATGAAATAAGTCGCCTGAGCTCTGAAAAGGAGTGGTGTAATTTGTTTTTGTCTGTCTTGTACAGTTTAGAAGTAATTATTGTTATTAACGCCCCTTGATTTTTATCTATGGGGACATCTTAAGCAGATAGTGTATGCTGACAGCATCCGTGATTTAGGACACCTGGAGGAACGCTTAAAACACGCCAAGATAGACAAAAACAAATTACACTACTAAATTCCTCAGTTCAAGCGAGGTTTATCTGATGTGTCATACACCCCCTAACTACTTAAAAACATGAATTGAATCCAAAATGGCGGATTTCAAGATGGCTTCCATGATTGACATTTACTCCCAATGTTGCGACCCAACTTCAGACCTACGTTCCTATCATCACATTTCAATTTTCCCTTTAATCTTCCAACATATGAAGGTGTCGAAGGACTTTTGACTCACCCTGTATATCCTCCTTCTAGCTATGCTAGAAGTTGCGATTGTCGCTACCTGATTAGAGCTTATAATCCGCCCCGTCTAAAACCCCTGCCCCAACCCAAAATTCCTTAAAGGATCGTACTCAAATTTTTAAAACATTTTCAGACGTTCGATTACTTTACATGTGAGTTAATGTGTTAAATACACTACAATCCATTAAAATTGCTACACCACGAAGATGACGTGCTACAGACGCGAAATTTAACCGACCGGAAGAAGATGCTGTTATATGCAAATGATTAGCTTTTCAGAGCATTCACACAAGGTTGGCTTCGGTGGCGACACCTACAACGTGCTCACATGAGGAAAGTTTCCAACCCATTTCTCATGCACAAACAGCAGTGGACCGGCTTTGCCTTGTGAAACGTTGTTGTGATGCCTCGTGTAAGGAGGGGAAATACGTACCATCACGTTTCCGACTTCGGTAAAGATCGGATTGTAGTCTATCGCGATTGCGGCTTATCGTACCGATACATTGCTGCTAGCGTTGGTCGAGATCCGATCACTGTTAGCAGAATATGGAATTGGTGGGTTCAGGAGGGTAATACAGAATGCCGTGCAAGATCCCAACGGCCTCGTATCACTAGCAGTCGAGATGACATGCATCTTATCCGCATGGCTGTAACGAACCGTACAGCCACGTCTGGATCCGTGAGTCAACAGATGGGGACGTTTGCAAGGCAACAACCATCTGCACGAACAGTTCGGCGACATTTGTAGCAGCATGGACTATCTGCTCGGAGACCATGGCTGTGGTTACCCTTGACGCTGCGTCACAGACAGGAGCGATGGTGTACTCAACGACGAACCTGGTTGTAGGAATGGCAAAACGCCATTTTTTCGGATGAATCCAGGTTCTGTTTACAGCATCATGATGGTCGCATCCGTGTATGGCGACATCGCGGTGATCGCACATTCGAAGCGTGTATTCGTCATCACCCGGCGTGATGGTATGGCGTGCCAGTGATTACACGTCTCTGTCACCTCTTGTTCGCATTGACGTCACTTTGAACAGTGGACGTTACATTTCAGTTGTGTTACGACCCCTGGCTCTACCCTTCATTCGATCGCTGCGAAATCCTACATTTCAGCAAGATAATGCACTAGTGCATGTTGCAGGTCCGGTACGGGCCTTTCTGGATACAGAAAATGCTCGACTGCAGCCCTTGCCAGCACATTCTCAAGATCTCTCACCAACTGAAAACCTCTGGTCAATGGTGGCCGAGCAACTGGCTCGTCACAATACGCCAGTCACTACTCTTGATGAACTGTGGTATCGTGTTGAAGGTGCATTGGCAGCTGTACCTGTACACGCCGTCCAAGCTCTGTTTTACACAATGCCCAGGCGTATCAAGGCCGTTATTACCGCCAGAAGTGGTTGTTCTGGGTACTGATTTCTCAGGATCTATGCACCCAAATTGAGTCAAAATTTAATCACACGTCAGTTCTAGTATAATATATTTGTCCAATGAATACCAATTTATCATCTGCAATTCTTTTTGGTGTAGCAATTTTAAGGGCCAGTAGTGTATTTGTAGTATCTAAAAACCCTTGGGGTTGATAACTCGAATCCCTTATACTGTGTTGTTTGTATTCTTTACTAGCGTAAAAGCTTAAATCAACACTGATAAAGAAACGAAGTAAATAAAAACTGTTTTTATAGGCTTCAGCCTAGTACAAGTAAGTTATAAAAGTTCAGAAAACGTGTGAAGTGGGATCTAAAAATGGTTCAAATGGCTCTGACCACTATGGGACGTAACTTCTGAGGTCATCAGTCCCCTAGAACTTAGAACTACTTAAACCTAACTAACCTAAGGACATCACACACATCCATGCCCGAGGCAGGATTCGAACCTACGACCGTAGCGGTCACGCGGTTCCAGACTGAAGCGCCTAGAGCCGCTCGGCTACTCCGGCCGGCCAAAGTGGGATTTAAGTCGCTAAGTATCGGAAAGTTGACGGCAACAGACTGGGTAATTTGCGCTGCGTCTCAATAAATTATAGTTCTGTTCTCTTCTTATCCAAAGTGTTTATCGTCGACTTTTCATTTACATTCCACGTAAATGCATGCAGAAAAAACTTCCTAACTCATAAATCTCCTTCAGAAACACGTTTCTTGTCATTGCCTGCCTACACTTTATATAGCTTCTACTTCGACCATCGTCATTTATTTTACTGCCTAATTTTGGTGTCTCGTTTCCTCCCTCAGCATCACCTGATTTAATCTGAATTTATTACGATACCCTTCCTTTGCTTTTGTTAATGTTTGTATTATAACCTCCTTTCAAGATACTGTTAATTCTGTTCACCTAATCTTCCAAGCCTATGCTGTCTCTGAAAGGATTACAATGTCATTAGCAAGTCACAACGATTTTATCTTTTCTCCTTCAACTTTAATTCATTTGCAAAATTTTTCTTTTCTTTCCTTTAGCGCTTTGTTGATGCGCAAATTGAATAACATAGGTTACAGCCCTTACCCACTCCCGTTCCAACCACAGCTTCCTTTCTATGCCCCTCCACTTTTACATCTGCCGTCTGGTTTCTGTACGAGCTGTAAATAGCCTTTCGCTTGCTGTATTTTACCCCTGATACCGTCAGACTTTCAAAGACTGTACTCCAGTCATTATTGTTATAAGGTTTCTCTAAATCTACAAATCCCATAAAGGTAGGTCTGTCTTTCACTACAGTTACTATGCACAAGCCTTTAGTAGTGCATTCTTCACGCCTTGTTAAAACCGAAAGAACATGAAGTAGGAAACGATATAGATAAATTTAGAAGGAAGGTCAGCATTGGCCGTAAATTTGATGATTTATTGACAGCAAAATCGATTTTTGGTCACATAATGATTATGTTCAGTGCTTTAGCGTACGAATTAAAGCTCTTAGGCACTGGTGTCTAGTTATTAGCAGTAACCGAAGCTATGAAACGATCGCAATAACAGTTGAGTTATTGTGAGTCATTCTGATCATTTCATAGCTTCTGTTACTGCTTATAACTAGACACCAGTGCCTACGAGCTTTAATTTGAACGCTAAAGCACTGAACATGATCACTATGTGGTCGAAAATCGATTGCGCTGTTAATAAATCATCCAAATTACGGCCAATGCTGGCATTACTTGAAATTTTATTTATCATATGGTCGCTGTGCACTCAGCACTCTATGGAGTAGCCAATCATACGATATAGATGATTTCATTGAAAAATTTAAAGAAAAATGGGTCAGCACCTTCCTATTAATGTGTGAACTGCTGGTAGACTAATGAAAGAATCTGGAGAGAAAAGCAATCTTCCGCGAATGTAAATCCACAGTGTTTATATACATTTTTATCTCAGTTAGCTCGCTATCTGTGACTGAGGCACGTAACAGGTATCCGTTTCAACCTCTTTTTTTTTCGTAAAACACAGGCGGTCCTTTCGCCGTGTGGCAGTTAAGTGTTGACACCCGTGTGCCGTCAGAAAACCAATTAGCTCGCTAACGCCGAGGCAGAGGCCTGTCCGGACCATCCGGGCCCTTGCGTGCCGATGGTATCGGAGACTCCCTGGAAACAGAGCGGTTGGGGAGAGCGAGAGAGCGGAGTGCAGCAGAGGCGATGGAGATCCCATTTAGATATCGGCGCCCCTCGCGCACAGGCTATTAGCTGCTCCCTCTGCCGCCGGACAATGGAGCGCCTCTGGATCCGACTGTTTGCTGGATCCGTCCGCGAGACTGCGCTAGTGCTGCTCCTACAATGGCGGTCCGCCGCCTGTGTCCAGGGACAATGCAGACCGACTGCAGTACAGGCGTATACACGATGGCCTCTGTGGTCATTGGTTGCTACTGGTAGAGGCTGCCATGTACGTCCTTTGACCACCGAATCACACTAAGAGGTTCACAATACATTCCCTCTACGACTATTATCAAATCCGTGGTTCCTACTTATTCATCGTAGACAACCGATGCTATTTGCATAAGACGGCCCTTTCCCTCACAATGGTCTTGATACGTTTTGGTAGATATACAGGGCGAGTATAATTACAAGAAAGAAAATTATTTCCACGTAACTCCGCTAGATGTAGTTCGTTTCCAGAGCTGAGTGGTCAGTTGCAATTGAGCAGCGACAAGAGTTGGACGTGTTTACTCCTTATTTCCGCCGTAGCGCTTCGAGTGTAGCAGTTAGCTCTTACTGTTGAACGATTTAATATGTGAGCATAGTTGAGTAAAAGTGTCGAACTTGTGGTAGTTTGTTTAGCGATGTATTCGTCTGCTTTTCTTGTGTCTATCGTGTTCAGGATGAGTCTGTGTAAAGGTATTGTTAGTTTAGCATTTGACAAGCCCACACATAATGTACAGCCAAATTCCATCAAAAATAATGATTATTTAGTGGAAAGGTTAGCTAATACTTCAGATTACGTGCATACCGCATACTTTGACACTGAGCTTAATGTCCTCTTTGTAAAATTTGTAAACCCCTCCAAGCAGACTGGTTGTTACTTAAATATGGCAATACGTTTTTTTTTTTTTTTTTTTTTTTTTTTTTTACAATAAGAATGGGTCGGTTAGTGTTGTCTTCCTTGCCAATGCTAACGATGAATGCATAAAATAAAAAAATAATTATGACAATTTGTAATAATTATTATTAATGTTCTTTGCTTGGAAAAGTAACTGAGAAATCAAAGTATGTTTCGCCTCTAAGACTGGAACTGAATTTCGTAATGTTTCATAAAATCTTACGTAGCATTGTTCATTGAGGTCATACAACAAAGTAAATTCAATTTACGCCGTCAGTTTATCGAACTTCCGAAGATGTACGGAATGTAGCCAGGGCGCGTTATGTATTTTTTGTAGACAAAGTCTGATATCTGACCTCAGCTTCAATCGTGACAATGGCAGTATAAAACTACTAAAACAGAGGAAAGCATATGATTAAGTAAAACATATATTCATTTCAACATATGCATTACGATATGAAAATTCTATGTAAATAATTGCAGATAATTCACAAATGAGAGCGACTTATTAATTCTGCGCCTCTTTTCTGCAAATAAGTATCATTATGGCTAACTGTGGAGCCACACAAAATATTACATCCTTCTAGGACACCATGCGCACGAGAAGAGTCCAATTCATGGGGCATTTAGAAAGACTGGACTCAAACAGGTTGTTGTTGTTGTTGTTGTGGTCTTCAGTCCTGAGGGTGGTTTGATGCAGCTCTCCATGATACTCTATCCTGTGCAAGCTGCTTCATCTTCCAGTACCTACTGCAACCTACATCCTTCTGAATCTGCTTTGTGTATTCATCTCTTGGTCTCCCCCTACGATTTTTACCCTCCACGCTGCCCTCCAATGCTAAATTGGTGATCCCTTGATGCCTCAGAACATGTCCTACCAACCGATCCCTTCTTCTGGTCAAGTTGTGCCACAAACTTCTCTTTTCCCCAATCCTATTCAGTACCTCCTCATTAGTTATGTGATCTACCCATCTAATCTTCAGCATTCTTCTGTAGCACCACATTTCGAAAGCTTCTATTCTCTTCTTGTCCAAACTATTTATCGCCCATGTTTCACTTCCATACATGGCTACACTCCATACAAATACTTTCAGAAAAAACTTCCTGACATTTAAATCTATACTCGATGTTAACAAATTTCTCTTCTTCAGGAACGCTTTCCTTGCCATTGCCAGTCTACATTTTATATCCTCTCTACTTCGACCATCGTCAGATATTTTGCCCCCCAAATACCAAAACTCATTTAATACTTCAAGTGTCTCATTTCCTAATCTAATTCCCTCAGCATCACCCGACTTAATTCTACTACATTACATTATGCTGGTTTCGCTTTTGTTTATGTTCATCTTATATACTCCTGTCAAGACACTGTCCATTCCATTCAACTGCTCTTGCAAGTCCTTTGCTGTCTCTGACAGGATTACAATGTCATCGGCGAACCTCAAAGTTTTTATTTCTTCTCAACGGATTTTAATACCTACTCCGAATTTTTCTTTTGTTTCCTTTACTGTTGCTCAATATACAGATTGAATAACATCGGGGAGAGGGTACAACCCTGTGTCACTCCCTTCCCAACCACTGCTTCCCGTTCATGTCCATCGACTCATAACTGCCATCTGTTTCTGTACAAATTGTAAATAGCCTTACGCTCCCTGTATTTTACCCCTGCCACCTTTAGAATTTGAAAGAGAGTATTCCAGTCAACATTGTCAAAAGCTTTCTCTAAGTGTACAAATGCTAGAAACGTAGATTTGCCTTTCCTTAATCTTTCTTCTAAGATAGGTCGTAAGGTCAGCATTGCGTCACGTGTTCCAGTATTTCTAAGGAATCCAAACTGATCTTCCCCGAGGTCAGCTCCTACTAGTTTTTCCATTTGTCTGTAAAGAATTCGTGTTAGTATTTTGCAGCTATGGCAAACAGGTTAACGCACAAAATCCATACATTTTTAAAGCACGAAACTACAAGACGGAACTGGTACAAACAGACAGAAAAAGACCTGAGAGAATTAGGGTCTCCAAACCTACACGACAGAAATGAAATCAGAAAAATCACAAACACATGGGGTTTTGAGGAAGAAGAGAGAGAAACTAACCGACGTACGTGGTCTATGCAACGAAAGCTAGCCCATTCGTTGCTTATGAAGGAATACTGGTCGAAAAGGAAGGCCAACAAATGTTGATTGCGCGTGGTCCTAAGTTATCCATCCGCGAAGAAGAAGAAACACTAAAACAAATCTTGGAAATAAAGGCTGTAAAGTGCATAGCTTAAGAGATCTGAGCACTTGTTCATCTTCAACACAATGAAACACATCTTTTCTGCTATATTCTGTTTGCTTTTCTGCTCTTTGCAAGAGGTGTTGTGGACCAAAACAAGAATACAAAATCTAGCAAACATTGGCTCAAAAACGCATACCTGAAAAGCTCTGCGCTCTTGCTGAACAGAAGATGTGTGTTTCCAACTAGAGCAGATGAGCTAGTGCTCATATCGCCTGATGTGTGCATTCTGACGGTGCTCGATATATTGCAGTTCATCCGCACGTTAGCTTCCTCGCAGTCATACGAGGAAGTGGCACGAGTCAAGCAAGTGTCCTACGCACTCTCCATTGACATAGGTTCCATCACTATCACATCTCTCTCCATTAAGAGCTGCAAGAAATCTTTTGTAGTGTGTTTCCTACGCACAGGCATTAAGACAGGGTACCCCAGATGTATCATGTGCCTTGTTTAGTTATGAAGCCACATTTTCCATTCGCGGCCAGGTAAACCGCCGAAACGTGGACTATTGGTCTCTTTACAACCAGTGTTGGCTTGTCAGGCGGAACATCAGCGTCCATGAGTTCTATAAACGTGGTATGGGGTAGCGAACCATCAGCCGACAGGCTCGCTTTTCATAGACAGAAAACCGATAGCTCACGAGTGTCCAAGACTCCTAACAGATCTTCCACAAATGCTAGAAGACGTTTTTCAGTAGAGGAGAAGAAACCTATGGTACCAACATGATGACTGCTCAATGCACAACGCATGAAGTACTACACCATGTGTCCACTAATCCAAAAACGTGGATTAGACACGGAGGAACTGTACCTTGGCCGACCCGTTCCCCGGATTTGGCACCTGCAGACTGTTTTCCTTAGGGAAAAAAATGGTTCAAATGGCTCTAAGCACTATGGGACTTAACATCTGAGGTCATCAGTCCCCTAGACTTAGAACTTCTTAAATCTAATCTAATCTTAAAGACATCACACACATCCATGCCCGAGGCAGGATTCGAACCTGCTACCGTAGCAGCAGCGCGGTTCCGGACTGAAGCGCCTAGAACCGCTCTGTGGGGAAAGCTGAAACACACTGTCTGTAAGGTCATACCAACCACAGCATAGGATATGCAACGACATATCACTGCATTCTGCTCGGAGACCTCCGCTGAAATTCTAGCACTGTGCCATAGTCGTTCCAAAACGGATTAGAAGAGTGTATTGCCTCTGCCGTTGTCATTTTTAACGTAACCTATGATGGGCTATCATCTCATTACTAGTCAGAATCCACATAACTAGTCCACGAACTTACTTTGTACTTTTATGTGTGTTACTGCAACTATCGTACAAATGTCGGTGTAGGAACTATTACATGTAGACATCTCCTAAATTACTCCCACTAGTGTCATGCAACGAACACCACTGACATCCTAAGTTATCCTACTTTTAATATTTTTAACCTCAACAGGCATTGTCCCATTAAAAAAGTGTATATTTAAGCAAAAAATACACTTTCTAAGTATTATTATAATCTTTTTACTGGCTGACAATAGAATCCCTGACTACAAATACGTTGTGTGAAAATCACACAGCAATATTAATTTATATTTCCGCAATATTTAAGATGAAGGTTTTGGGCAGTTCGCTCTATACAGGTAGGGGCCATTGATAGTGACCGGGCCCAATATCTCAAGAAATAAGCGTCAAACAAAAAACTGCAAACAACGGAACTCGTCTAGCTTGAAAGGGGAAACCAGATGGCGCTATGGTTGGCCCACTAGATGGCGCTGACATAGGTCAACTGCGTTTTTTTCAAATAGGAACCCCCATTTTTTACTAAATATTCGTGTAGTACGTAAAGAAATATGAGTATTTTAGTTGGACCACTTTTTTCGCTTTGTGATAGATGCCGCTGTAACAGTCACAAACGTATAAGTACGTGGTATCGCGTAACATTCCGCCAGTGCCGACGGTATTTGCTTCGTGATACATTACCCGCGTTAAAGTGGACCGTTTATCAATTTCGGAAAAGGTCGATATCGTGTTGATGTATGGCTATTGTGATCAAAATGCCCAACGGGCGGGTGCTATGAGTGCTGCTTGGTATCCTGGACGACATCATCCAAGTCTCCGGAACGTTCGACGGATAGTTACGTTATTTAGGGAAACAGGAAGTGTTAAGCCACATGTGAAACGTCAACCACGACCTGCAACAAATGATGCCCAAGTAGGTGTTTTAGCTCCTGTCGCGGCTAATCCGCACATCAGTAGCAGAATAATTGCGCGAGAATCGGGAATTTCAAAAACGTCATTGTTGAGAATGCTACATAAACATCGATTGCACCCGTACCGTGTTTCTATGCACCAGGAATTTCATGGCGACGACTTTGAACGTCGTGTACAGTTCTGCCACTGGACACAAGAGAAATTACGGGACGATGACAGATTTTTTGCACGTGTTCTATTTAGCGACGAAGCGTCATTCATCAACAGCGGTAACGTAAATCGGCATAATATTCACTATGGCTGCAACAAGTAGAACATCAGTGACCTTGGCGGATTAATGTATGGTGCGGAATTATGGGAGGAAGGACAATTGGCCCCCATTTTATCGATGGCAATGTAATTGGTGCAACGTATGCTGATTTCCGACGTAATGTTCTACCGATGTTACTACAAGACGTTTCACTACATGACAGAATGGCGATGTACTCCCAACATGATGGTTGTCTCGCACATAGAACGCCTGCGGTTGAAGCGGTACTGAATAAGGTATTTCATGACAGGTGTATTGGTCGCACGTTCACCGGATCTGCCGTCCCCGGATTTCTTTCTGTGGGGAAAGTTGAAGGATATTTTCTATCGTGATCCACCGACAACGCCTGACAACATTCGTCAGCGCATTGTCAATGCATGTGCGAACATTACGGAAGGCGAACTACTTGCTGTTGAGAGAAATGTTGTTACACGTATTGCCAAATGCATTGAGGTTTACGGACATCATTTTGAGCATTTATTGCATTAATGTGGTATTTACCGGTAATCACGCTGTAACAGCATGCGTTCTCAGAAATGATATGTTTACAAAGGTACATGTATCACATTGGAACAACCGAAATAAAATGTTCAAACGTATCTACATTCTGTATTTCAATTTAAAAAACCTATATGCTACCAACTGTTCGTCTAAAATTGTGAGCCATATTTTTGTGACTATTACAGCGTCATCTAACACAAAGCGAAAAACGCGGCCCAACTAAAGCATTCATATTTCCTTATGTACTACACGAAAATGTAATAAAAATGGGGGTTCATATTAAAAAAAAAAGTTGTTGATATCCGTTTGACCTATGGCAGCGCCATCTAGCGGGCCAAACATAGCGCTATCTGGTTTCCCCCTTCAAGCTAGACAAGTTTCGTTCTTTGTAGTTTTATCGTTTGATGCTTATACCACCCTGTATATATCACTATTATGCAAATAAATGTGGTTGCAGCTGTGGTGTTTACCATCTGTGCGTCTCGATGTGTGCTCCGAACGTGTAGGGCTCTGTCTGTAGCGTCACAGTGTAAAAACTGAATTTCCCTCGACGCGGGCCTAATTCACGCACCGTTTACGCTCCAGGAATTAACAACATTCGCGTTAGCTAGAAACGCTGCCAGCGCTCGATCGCCGACAAAGAGGGGCCATTAAAAAATTTAATGGACGCGAAAGCTGTGCTGCTGGCAAAGCACCGAGCGACCGATGAAATTTCAGTATTTCGTGAAAGTGCGATAACGAAACATAATTCTCGCTTCATTAATGTTTTTCAAATATCAGAGGCAAAATCTGTTTTATTTCGTTACTATTCAGCCACATATGTAAATGTTTTATGTCGTCCTTTAGTCAAAAAACAGCCGAACTCCGTTCTGTTCGACTCTCCGTCTCCCAACGCTTCATTCAAAGTTTTAATTAATTGCGGCCGTACACCTCAAACGAAATAGTAAATCAACGAAAATTAGCAGCAAAACAAAGCAACTATTTTCAAAGCTATTTCGACAGTGTGAAGATAAAATAGTCTCCCCACCAAAAATTGTGGTACATTAAGTGAAAGTTATTCTTTACGAATGCATGGACCATTTACGTTATTTGATATATATTAGTGTGTCTTCCAGTCGTCCATTCCTTTTAATGAGTCACATTTTAAGCGCGGTGATGCATCTTGGTGAAAGCCTTTCAGCAGACATCGTTAACGCATAGAAAAAGTATATACAGAAGAACGTGGTTTAATGCAGTTCATCTCAAACACAGGGTATAGCACTCACAAACGGAGGACCAAACGAAATTAAACTTAACGTGCCGAGAGAATAGGTGATGTTTCTTCAGTGATCAACACATTTGAGTTCATTTTACGAAAAACAACTTGCCAGTATGAGGCCCCTGCTGGCTACTGGAATACCTCACCATCATGCTAACATCTCACAGAAAAACTGACACCTGGACGAGCATTGTCCTCTAGAAAAATTACAATATGATACTGTCCCTTGTAAATAACTCGAGTTTCGCTCTGAAAAAACTAACATTCGGTCAAAAAAATTGCTCGAAATACCATGGGACTTAACATCTGAGGTCATCGGTTCCCTACACTTAGAGCTACTTAAACCGAACTAACGTAAGGACCTCACACACATCCAAGCCCGAGGCAGGATTCGAACCTGAGACCTTAGCAGCAGCGTGGTTCCAGACTGAAGCGCCTAGAACTGCTCGGCCACAGATGGTTTGGTGATTTCCGATATTATATAACATAGTAAGTGACTGGACTATCTGTAGTGTTGGCAGCATCGGTAGGGAAAGAAACATAAATGAATGTGTGAGAAAGAAACTGGGAGTCAACCATTTCTCGTTTTTAGAACGGCACGTTGCTAAGTGTTAGTCCATTGTGTACTCTGTACCCCTACAAAATACAAATGGCATTTTGCATGTAACAAAATTAGTTGACTGTGTAACATCTGTGCTGCTGCATAACTAAAACAATTACTTTTGATAGAAGTATAGCTTACATGCAGAACATGAAAGTATCTGTACTATTATTGTTCTTTTTGTACTCTATAAAACGTTCTCCATCATTATCAAAATATAGAGTTTTCTGCTATTATTGATAAGTGTGGAAATAGTTTCTGAAAAACAGAAATGTGCTGGCGTCAGCTGTTGCCAGCACACCAGAGGTCAAAGAGGTTGAAAGTAGATCGACGGAGGCCAAAGACAGACTCGCAAGAAACCCACTGCCAACGCCCTCTCGGCCAGCAGTATTTAGATTGCCACCATGGACGGGAGGGCCAGTCAGTCAGTCAGCCAGTGAGTCGACGAGTCAAGTCATCGCATCCCAGTCACATGCAGATAGCCACAGACACAATCAGCCTCTTAGTCTCAGGCAGCAGAGTGTGCATAGCGGGACGTGTACTTCACCAACAGTGAGGCTAACGTGGACTGTAACACAAGAGATTGTACCACATGGGCTAGCTCCAGACAAGTAACTTCTCGTTCGGGTTAATAAAGAACCGTGTTACTATACGAGCGCAGTTGTGTTAAAGTAAGAGGATACTGGCCACCAAGTAACATCCTCTCCTTGCTTCCCATGGTACAAGCATACAGTGTCAATAAGACGACACAGAAAGAAACATGTTTTATGTAGATTCGATACAGTTTCAAGCGATGTTTGATACGTTCAGCTTTTCAGTTCTTTTTATTTCATCTTTTGTTGAGGAAGTTGTTTTCTAGCGCTGTATGATAAATCCTTATCGTATTCGTCATATTTAGTAGAATATCCTTCTGTTTCACATTACATATCAAACATTTTCAACTAAAATAAGAAACAAACATTGACAGTTCCAGTTTTGCTCAAATTCCGTTAACAGACAGAAAGATAATGAAGTATATGAAGAATGTTCCGTAGCTTACTTGGCCCTTTATACGAGCATAAGTCAATTATTATCTGCAATTTAGTTATATTTTTGTTTGTTTTGGTAGTACTGTCGTTTTACGTTGATGGCGCATGCTTTGATTATTTGTTGTTATATCTTCGCAATTTTCAAGCTGCTAGGTTAGTTTCGTTATCGCTGCAATGTTTTTTGTGGTCGGAAGGCGTTTCAGGGACCATAATTCATCGAAGATTTTCGGTACAGCCCGGGTACAGTGTTTTGCCACAACGGAGTGCCTACGAATGGACTGAAAAAACCTGTAATACAATAGAAAGTAAAACAGCCCTCTGCCACTATTTTTAACAGTTTAACCTGGTTTCGACATTGCTAAGAGTGTCTTCTTCACAATTTAAAACAAAGAGTGGTCTGTATTCTGTATCATGGTCGCAGAATTATGACTAAAAACGTATGATAGGGTATAAGTACGGAATAATCGTACAAGACTGAGATATAAATACTGTCAGTCTTTTACGATGATTCCGTGCTTATATCCTATCATACCTTTTTAGTCATAATTCTGTGACCATGTTATAGAAATACAGACCACTCTTTGTTTTAAATTGTGAAGAAGACACTCTTGGCACTGATGAAACCAGGTTAATTTGTTAAAAATAGTGACCGAGGGCTGTTTTTCTTTCAATTGCAACCATTCACGGTCTCTGAACATGCAGCAATGTACAACATTTTGCTATATCTAATAGCCTGCCTCACCCACACAACTGCTAAACTGCGCAATCTGAGATAATGTTCATAGGAAACGTTTTGAGTGAGTCCATCATACCTTGAGCTCGCTGTACAGCATCCATTGCGTACTACTTTTAGAGTGGGGCAGAGTTACCTGGGACGCTGAGAGAAAGCATTTATTTAAACGTGTGTGCGTACACAGCTCAGTCTGTTACAAAGAGGCAAAATTGCTTTTGTGGGAGCGAAACAAGTATGCGAAGTGTGGGCGAGATAAGTAACAACACGTACGAATCAATCTATACTGAATGGAAAAAGCACAATTGATAGCTTCCGCCTTTGTTCAGATACGTTCAGTGAAATACAGACACTGAAATATGGGTAATGAACCAAACGAAATGCAGTTACGATGTAACAAGCCAACGGAACCCGGATATGCGTTAGAACGAAGTCCTCAGGAAACATACAAGACGAACCTCCGAAATTTTTGCAGTAGACTGTATACAGTGCAACACATAAATGACTAATTTATGCGGGAGCTAATGATACCATAGTATCACAAATGTGGAATCCGACCCATATTGTACCTGAAATGGCAATATGCTCCAAAACATTGATGATTTATTTTGCTTAAGGTGTCCGCCGCTGTGTCGACCGGGCTACATGTGCCACTTGGCTTTTCTTTCACTGCTATGGATGTATGTATACGTCCTAAGTCGAGACCTCTCGCTGCTGCGGAGCAGCTACTTTCATATCTCGAAGAATAAAATTGTTACGAGTATTCATCATACGACACATTTCCCTCCTTACTTGTCATCATTTACAAAAACCTTTTGTCGGTATCTTGATTCGTTTACGAGATATGACTGCATAAGCGCGTCGCGCACGACTTTTCGTCGGATATAAAACCCAGTACCTAGAGAACAAAATGAGAGATCGTTCAGCTCTCAATTTTAAATGAAATATCTATACACTTTATACCATTCACGAGAATGTATGAGTTAAAATCAATCATGCCCGAAGTTTACGAATTACGTTTTTCTACTGCAAACTCTTTAAAATTTCATGTAATATTTTACCTTATTTGATACAGCGCAGTACGTATGACCGACAACGAAAGGAAATCCGATTCATTCTTGAGCAAAGATATCAGTCTATAAGATGTCAAAAAAAATTTTTCAGCTAATGTTTCTTCAAAGTCCGACGATAATTCTAATGATTTTTTTATTCCAGTCTTTGATCACAATATCAATTCTTTTGATTATGACCGGTGTCAGTCAGTAATGACTATCCTCAGATCTTTTCCTTCACCATGTCCTAAAGTTATAAGGCCGTAATGGCATCGTCAAAACACATAAATATATCCAGCACACCATCGTCACATAGATCTAAAAATAGGTGTAGAATAGACCACACCGTCCACATAGTCATTTTTGCCTGACTGAATGGACGACATGGTCTATTCTACACCTATTTTTAGATCTATGAGACGATGCTGTGCTGGATACATTTATGTGTTTTGACGATGCCATTACGGCCTTATAACTTTAGGACATGGTGAAGGAAAAGATCTGAGGATAGTCATTACTGACTGACACCGGTCATAATCAAAAGATATTGTGATCAAAGACTGCAATAAAGGACATTTGACAGTATTGGATCGCTATTCATATACGCGACTATGTCGCAGCTGGTCGGATGATAAGTATTTCATATCGGCTTCAACGCCGTCTCTATTTGGCGAATAGTACAGCCACAACAATAGCTGTCTTCGTCACGGAATGCAGAGACCACATCTGTAGCAGTGAAATGGATTAGTAGTGCAAACCATATCACATCCATCATAGTAACCATACTGTGGTAATTGCATCTCCGAAAATGTATTTAGAACGGGCAGTATCGTTCTGCTGTCGTTCCTGTTGCTCACATTCTCCTTAGCAGACACCAGTAGGTGGCAGCATTTTGTTCAGCGACTCTGGTTTGTACACATAGTATATACAATTGCAGCATCAGCTAGGCTGCCAACTTGGACAGCTGCACTTGAAGAGTTTCAAAAAATTATATTAAAACAAAGGACAGAAGCTTTCTCAGCGAATGTCAGTGACAAAATCTTCTCGTGGTATCTGCAGCGTCATGCCGTCGCAACGTTTCGATACTTTGTACTTATCTTCATGCGAACTGTCGAATTTGTGTCTAGTTGGTTAATTTATAGTCACAGGCCCCTGTGCCGACGGCCCAACTGATTGGCCTTCGGAAGAGATGTAGAGGCCCAAGTATGAGGGTGGGGGAAGGGGGGAGGGGAGGAAGGGAGAGGAGAATGTGGAGGAGGAGGGGGGAGTCCAAGCGTCGAATCCTGGTACTGCTTGTCTGTTCCGCTTGCTGTCGGGCACATGTTTCCTTTTGAACAGAGAAAGTTGCGGTGCCGGGAGTTTCGCCGTGAAAAATGCTCTAGAAATACAGGTAGATGAGGATGTTGTCAACCGGGGCGGTTTCTGCCAACCGATTAGTACACGAGAAGTGGCTGTAGTTAAAAGTATGTTAGGTACGCTCTTAAATGAAAACGGGTGGAGGCAAACCGCGGAAAACATAGTCACAGCACTAGCACTCGTTGCCCCAACCACCCCTCCGCTTCTCTGGGTGTGTTGTTTGTGGTTTTAGGGCGCACAACTACAGTGGTCATTAGCGCCCAGACCAAGTTAGGAATGCACTGCAAGGCAAAATATTAAAACAGCAAGTTTAAAGGACAACACTATAAAAGGCACATTACCAGGCAAAGGATTGAACGAAAACAGCATAATCAAATGTCCTTAGACAGGTTTGTCAAGTGGATAAAACGATGAACGCGAGCCGCTGCTCCTGGGTCATCCGCTAAAATGGCATCCAGAGTACATGGCAGGCCAAAATCAACGCGCAGTGTATTAAAATTCGGACAGGAAGGTAAAATGTGACGTACCGTCAGCAATTGCCGACATGGGCAAAACGGCGCCGGCGCAGCCGTCAGCAGATGGCGATGACTGAACCGGCAGTGTCCAATTCGTAACTGGGCCAAAATAACCTCCTCCCGCCGAGAACAGCGTGAAGAGGTCCTCTAAGCCGTGGGAAGAGGTTTCAAGGCCCGAAGCTTATTTTCAGTAAGTGTAGCCCAATCGGCATGCCACAGCGATAAAATGCGCTGACAAATGACCCTGCTAAAATCAGATGAAGGCACACAACAAGAAGCTGTGCGAGGCTGGAGGACTGCAGCCTTGGCCGCGGCATCTGCAGTTTCGTTCCTAGGGATACCGACATGGCCAGGAACCCACATAAAGGTAACCGGAGAACCGACGTCCGCCAGCTGCTGAAGAGAGCGTTGGATCCGGTGCACGAAACTGTGAACCGGATACGGATCACTGAGGCTCTGGATGGCGCTCAGGGATTCAGAGCCGATGACATAAGCAGATTGTACGGTGGTGGCGGATGTGAAGAACAGCCTGGTATAAGGAGAATAGCTCATCTGTGAACAATGGCCATGGAGCCGGTATTTGAAACTGTGTTCCGCGACAATAAAAAAAACACCCGACACCGTCATTGGTCTTAGAGTCATCTATATAGTATAATAAGTTCGAAAAATCGCGAGCGGTATACCGAAGCTGGGGTAACCTTTGGGAGCGAGCTGAGGTCAAGGTGTCACCACCTACCTCCACCAGTAGTAACATGTCCTCCGGAAGCATGCAACTGACCCATCCATTGGGCCCTAGGTAACTGAGTCTACGGCTCTTAAGTAAAAATGGAGATGAATCTGACACTTCAGCTGAAGCTTACGAACAGGAAACTAGTCGAAACATTGCAATAACACGACGACATGACTCATATCATAACCCGAGAAGACTTCATCAACATTAACGGCTCTGAGAATTTCGCTACAATTGTAGGTGACAAGAAGTAGCTTCTACAAGCTACCCACACAGCTACTAGATACTGGTGGTTGGTGTGACTTACCTTCTGCTCCAGTAACCAGTGTCCTCCAGAGCAGGTGGCGGCGGACGCTCGGTGCTACGACAGAGAACACTCACTCACCTGCAAGGAGAATAACAGACACACTCGTGAGAACACCAGAACAAGTAAACAGGAACAACAGTTCTCCCTGTAGGTCACTGCCTCTGTATCAGGAAACTGTGGGAAGGTTCTCATACACATAGAGACATTCCTGGAAAGAAAACAATACAGACCTGGCTGTACCTGTGTAGTATCCCCTGAAAAAGCGACGTTACCTCAGAAAAAAGTTATGTCCTACTTGATATACAATTTGCTTCAACAACTGAGTGCTCAAAATGATGATGTAGAGTATGAGGCACGTATCATTTGGCGTCATTGCCATTTAGCTTCTCAAAGGAATTAAAAGTAACTTTTACGAAAAAATATGGTCACAGGAGTTACAAATATAATGATCTACATATATTTTCCATCTTACAATACTCCTTCTTAAAGCAGTAACATTCGTGTGATATGTTCATATTTCACTCAGAGCTACCACCATACGTGTTTTGCTGGCTAACCAATTTAGGGGCTGAGTCATTTTCATAACCTATAAGACTGTGTATACTTTGTGTAGACAACGGTATTTGTGTCTCTGCAAGTCAGGCGTAGGATCCGAACACGGTTGCAGAGGCAACGGAAAAAGCGTGCGAAGTTCAGAAGAACGCGAAATCCCGAAGATTGGCTAAAATTTACAGACGCGCGAAATTTGCCACGGACTTCAATGCGAGATGCCTTTAATAGGCTCCACAACGAAACATTGTCTCGAAGTTTGGTTCAAAATCCGAAGAAATTTTGGTCGTATGTAAAGTACACAAGCGGCAAGACGCAGTCAATACCTTCGCTGCGCAGTGCCGATGGTACTGTTATCGACGACTGTGCCGCTAAAGCGGAATTATTGAACGCAGTTTTCCGAAATTCCTTCACCAGGGAAGACGAATGGAATATTCCAGAATTTGAAACACGAACAACTGCTAGCATGAGTTAGTTAGAAGTAGATACTTTAGGGGTTGCGAAGCAATTCAAATCGCTTGATACAGGGCAAGTCTTCAGGTTCAGATTGTATACCGATTAGGTTCCTTTCAGATTACGCTGATACAATAGCTCCCTACTTAGCAATCATATACAACCGCTCGCTCACCGATAGATCTGTACCTCCAGATTGGAAAATTGCGAGGGGTCGCAATCATTGACGTCGGTTTGTAGTAGCGTTTTGGAGCATATATTGTATTCAAAAATTATGAATCACCTCGAAGGGAACGATGTATTGATACGTATCAGTATGGTTTCAGAAAACATCGTTCTTATTCGCACGAAGTAATGGCCAGTAGCGACAGGGGATCTCAAGTTGATTCCGTATGTATAGATTTCCGAAAAGCTTTTGACACCATTCCTCATAAGCGACTTCTAATCAAGCTGTGGGCCTATGGGGTATCGTCTCAGTTGTGCGACTGGATTCGTGATTTTCTGTCAGGAAGGTCGTAGTTTGAAGTAATAGACTGCAAATCATCGAGAAAATCTGAAGTGATATCAGGTGTTCCCACAGGGAAGCGTCCTGGGACCTCTGCTGTTCCTGATCTATGTAAATGACCTGGGTGACAATCTGAGCAGTTCTCTTAGGTTGTTCGCAGATTATGCTGTAATTTACCGTGTAGTAAGGTCACCCGAAGACCAGTATCAGTTGCAAAGCGATTTAGAAAAGATTGCTGTATTGTGTGGCAGCTAAATAACGAAAACTGCGAGGTGATCCACATGAGTTCCAAAAGAAATCCGTTGGAATTCGATTACTCGATAAATAGTACAATTCTCAAGGCTGTCAATTCAACTAAGTACCTTGGTGTAAACTTCAGTTGGTAATACTATATAGATAATACTGTGGGGAAGGCGAGCCGAAGGTTGCGTTTCATTGGCAGGAAAATTAGAAGATGCAAGATGTTCACTAAAGAGACAGCTTACACTACACTCGTTCGTCCTCTGTTAGAATATTGCTGCGCGGTGTGGGATCCTTACCAGGTGGGATTGACGGACGACATCGAAAGGGTGCAAAAAAGGACAGCTCGTTTTGTATTATCACGTAATAGGGGAGAGAGTGTGGCAGATATGATACTCGAGTTGGGATGGAAGTCATTAAAGCAAAGACGTTTTTCGTCGCGGCGGGATCTATTTACGAAATTTCAGTCACCAACTTTCTCTTCCGAATGCAAAAATGTTTTGTTGAGCCCAACATACATAGGTAGGAATGATCATCAAAATAAAATAAGAGAAATCAGAGCTCGAACACAAAGGTTTGGGTGTTCGTTTTTCCCGCGCGCTGTTCGGGAGTGGAATGGTAGAGAAATAGTAGGATTGTGGTTCGATGAACGCTCTACCAAGCACTTAAATGTGAAATTCAGAGTAGTCATGTAGATGAAGTTTGGCATTATTTAATTCATTTGAGTAAACACAAATGGTAAGGGTGCATACAGCATATTTCTTAAACATAACATACGGGGTGGGCAGAAAGACATTACCCGTCGTAACGCATTGAAAACATTGAGGTGTGAAATGAAATGATCGTATGGCATTGTTGGCCGGGAGGTCCCATACGGTGAAGTTCGGCCGCCGTATCGCAAGTTCTTTTTAGTTGACACCACTTCGACGACTTGCGAGTCAACGAGGATGATGAAATGATGATGAACGACACACAGCACCCAGTCACCACGAGCCAGAGAAAATCCCTAGTCCCGCCGGGAATCGAACCCGTGACCCCGTGCGCAGGAAGCGAGAACGCTACCGCAAGACCACGAGCTGTGGACATTCTGGTAATATTGCCTATATGTGATAATTATAGATACAAACACCAGAGAGCACCGTTATAACTTTTTCAGACAGTTATTAATGCAAATACCACAGTGAACAGCTATTGAATAAAACATCTCTGACGTTGTTCATTGTTGATTCTAACCTGTTGTGAATATGTTTAATGGCGAATGAGTTTTTTCCTCTACAAATGTGGTATGAAATTGGTTATAATTAAATAATAAATGGGTGGAATAATGATTTCAACGATGATACAATAAAAGAAAGTCCTGGCTACAATTAAAGATGGGTCAACAGCGGTTTGCCTCAGGAAAGGTACGCCATCGATAAGGGATGCAACTAAACTTAAAGTCTTACAAGCGGTTTCCACAGCCCTGAATAGTGTACTCGTAGGATATCTTTCGAACAGGGTTTTTTAGAGCTTCTGTGCCTAGAATTTTACGTAAGGCCAAATTAAAACATTGGATATCTCGTCACCTAAATGGGCTATTCGAAGACGACCTGATCGTAGGGTCCATTTTCGCGAGTAATGAATTAAGAGAAGGTGATAATGAGTTGGTTTCAGAGATAATTTTGATTGGTTAGGCAACTTTCGAATTTTCACTCCATGTCAACAGATCCGACTGTTCCTAATGGTACACAGAAAATCATAGAACTGTTTTTGAGAGGCACTTAAATCGGCAATAGTGTTACCGTTTGTGGCGATGTCTCATGTCGTGGAGTAATAGGGCCTTGGTTGCTTGATGCAACAGTAACTGGGAAGAATGTTGAGAACCTCCGCCATTCTGGGACTACAACCTACAACGACTTCAACTCACTTTACTTTCACAGTGATGGAGCCCCAACTGCGCGATTCTACGTTAACGAGGCATTTATTTGAAAAATTATTCGCCAACGAAACGCAATAAAAATGGCAGTCAGTTCTCCTAAGCTTACACCAATTGATTTCTTCTTTTTGGGTTATGTTAAAGATAAAGTGTACCCAAACAACTGAGGACTTGAAAGAATGACAACCCTTTTGAAGACTGTGTAAACAAATTAAGCGCCCCATGTCGTGTAACGAAATGTTGCAAAAAATATGAAGAATCGTTTGGGAAAGAAAGTTATAAATAATCGTGTAGCTTCAGGGGAGTGTTCAGTTACATCAGAATTCCAGTTGTTTGTTTTGTATTCAATTACACTACATGAGCAATGAATTTTGGTCTCATATTTCAGCCTCAGTTCACTCAAATAATATTACCAGTATCGACATAAGTCGTCATCTGTTACAGAGCACCTCGACAGCTGAAAAGACCCATAGATATTCTCGCATTGTACACACGAATGTGTTCTAATTGTTGTTCCAGATACGTTCACATTTTCAGGGCCCCTCTGGTAGTCTTCAGTTTATAAGTTTACTGTCGGACGTACTTAAAAAAGTATCATTTCAATAACTTTCTAAGGCAGTATCTGATCAAATTTATGAGTTTTAGGTAGAGAACCCTGACGATAAAACGACTAAACTCAGAAACACGAGCAAAAATTAGGAAATATTAAATTTTCAATTCGTGTGCTATCGATGATACGCGACAAATAGAAACGTGTTTGTACCTATCTTCTTATCTACACAACTGGCTTTTTCACAACTGTTGCTTTAAGACATGATATAGTCACACTCAGGTTTCTCGTATCCACTCATCGATCACGACAGGTGTTATAACAAAGCCACATACAGTGACAATTCTTGCGGAGACCTCCATTCCACTCACGCCCTTGCAGGAGGCATCCTACACGACGGATCGAGAAGTAATCGAGGATGAGGTTAGCGAGCAGGCCTCCAGCATCGACTCTCCAATATATCCCTTAGAGAATATGTATCAGTTGTCGCGGCTGCAGTTTGCGAGTTGGCAATTGTTCTCTATTTCCACCAAATATTCGCGAAAGTTTCCTAATTACGTGAGCCACAAACTTTAGTTCATTATACAGTCGACAGACGTTAGCAAAATGACCATTATGATACGACGAAACTAGCTGTTCCCAGTTGATTCGGTCTAGTTAAATCGAAAAGAAAGGAAAGAAAAAGCAAATGTTTGTAATTGGTTACGCCTGTTAATCTGCTTCCTTCCCCCCTCTCTCTCCTCAACTCCTCGCCTCTCTCCATCATCTTCTACCTCCCTTGCTCTCCATCTCCTTCACCCCTTTTCCACCCATCTCTCTCCCCTCCCCTTCCTATGTCCATTTCTCCCTCCCTCTCTTCCACCATCTCCTCCTCGTTCCTTTCTCACCCTGTCGTTTTTCATCACCTTCCCCCCTCACCTTAAATCGATAAGATATACTAATAATATTTCATATAAGTACACATTATATATATATATATATATATATATATATATATATATATATATATATATATATATATGTGTGTGTGTGTGTGTGTGTGTGTGTGTGTGTGTATGTGTAATTCAAGTTTCTAATTTTTCAGGATATCTTCTTTTTCTCTTCCCAAACGTTCTTCATTCTTTGACTGTCTTCGTGTGTACTTCGTTGTCTCCGTATTTTCCCTGTTCTCTTCCTTTCTTTTACTTCAAATATTTTGTTGATAATTTTGTTCCTGAATCTGTCTCTTTCATGTCAGCCGCGGTGGTCTCGCGGTTCTAGGCACGCAGTCCGGAGCCGTGCGACTGCTACAGTCGCAGGTTCGAATCCTGCCTGGGGCATGGATGTGTGTGATGTCCTTAGGTTGGTTAGGTTTAAGTAGTTCTAAGTTCTAGGGGACTGATGACCACAGCAGTTGAGTCCCATAGTGCTCAGAGCAATTTGAACCATTTTTTTTGTCTCTTTCATCTATCATTTCTTTATTGATACCTGCTTGCTTTAGGTCTTCTATTTCATGAAACCAGTTGGTTTTTTTCAGTGAGCTGTTGAGTGCATCAATACGCATTGTGAGTCTGGTTCATTCTGCCATACGGTCGTGATATGGAAACCACTGTTAAAAAACAAAGTGTTTCATTTGCAACTGTTAGCTACCCCTTTCAACCAATTCTCTACATAGTCAACACGCCGTCTTAGATATTTATCGTCTGTACCAACATGTTGTCTTCACAGCCAGAAATTCATGTGAGCAGAGATGAAACTCAGCGGGAACCAATTACGAGCTGTATTGCGGGTGATCAGACGCTTCCCATCGAAAATACTGCAGGAGCCTCTTTATTGCCCCTGTAGAGTGCGGATGAGAACTGCCCCGAAGAAGGAAGCTTATGACAGCTACGACATGTGGGCTGCATGACATCAGGCGTAATCACACACCGGACGTGGCGGAGTGCGCTAGTTTGTAGGCTTACTGTGTTGTGGGCACAGAACTGAATAAAGTGACGCGACCTGATCGACTGGCACAATAAAGACACTATCCACCACGGATCAGAGTTTCACAGTGGTTTCCATTCTGTCACAGATCAGAACTTATTTTCCAGATAGCCCCCATAGTCCTTCCGAATGTTCATTATAGCATTTGCAATAACTTATCGAGATTTTTGGTAATAACATTTTGCTTTATATATTTAATATTTATCTCTATACTATATGTGTCGAAAAATTGGTATATAAAAGGACATAGGTATTCGAATGGAACGTTGTGAAAAAATTTCGAAGCGATCGGTGAATAATTTTTGTAGATTTACGATTTTGCACGAACGAACATTTACATTTGCATTTATGTAGAAGGTAATCTTAGGAAATTAATATTCTCTTTCATATCGAGGGAAAGCCCTGCTTTCGCGAAGATTGTTCAAGTCTCCATACTGCCACACACACAAATGTTTTCTCGTGGTTTCGCTAAATAAGGGATGCTGCCTCTTGATTAATCTTCTTGTAGAGGATCCGACTCTACACCCTCTTATTCTAGAGTGCGACCAACACCTTTCTGAGAATGTTCGCCACATCTCAGTCCCTTAGGGGTGGTGTTACTCGTAGTCCTATGAAACCAAACTGCTGAGGTCATGGGTCCCTAGGATTACACACTACTTATCTAAATTAAACTAACTTACGCTAAGGGCAATACACACACCCATCCCCGAGAGAGTATTCGAATCTCCGACGGAAGTATCCGCCCAAGCCTTGGCGAGGTGCCCCAGACCGCGCGGCTATCCTGCGCGGCCAAGTGCCATGAAATACCCTCCCCACTAAATACCTCCTGCCACTACGCAGCTGGCCATAAAAATTATAAAACCATGGAGACAGCAGGCAACAAACGTGGAATGGGCTTGTATCGTACTACATACTCAGATATGCAATTATTTCGGAGCAGCGCGAAAAGTAGGTAGGTAGAATTTCGTCTGTATTATGTGTACAAAGAAACATTACGGAGAAAGGAACTACGTTAGCTGCGAAAAATGCACAAATTAAAAGTAATGAATACCAGGTACTGGCCAGTTTATAGATCCTACTTCAGCAGAGGAATAGAAGGAAGTTTCAGGGTCAACAGCCACACGACATTACGATATACACGATAGGATGTCGAAGAAAACTGGCAGGGATCTTTTGATAGGAAACGTCATGAGATTCGCATAGATATTACGGGTATGTAAGTAGAAAAGCAGTGTTGGATATTCGAACCTCCCGAATGAAGATACAAAGCACTAACGACTGAGCAATATAGGCTGGCTATTGTACAATGTTATTGTATACTTTATTTAAGGGTAACTTTTCAAGACCCTATAACTGTGTCCCATTGCAGGAGAGAAGTTTTAAATTTGTCTCAAAGGTGTCTACAACCTCCTGCTTAAGGTTGCGAAAGCGTGGAGCCCAGTGTCATCATACACGGGCTCAGAGACGCTTCAGATGGCAAGGTGTTGACCCAACTTAGATAGTAATGAACACGCAAAATATGATGTGGGGAAGGGAAACCAAAGACTGGGTTTTGTCGGCAAAACACAGATAAAATGTAACAGATGAACTAGAGACTTTCTCCACTATGCTTGTCCATCATCTTTTGGAGTACCGCTCGTGTTATCGTTCTGCTATGTGCTGAGAGATGGGTTGAAGCGACCGGAAGATGACAGTGATGTCAAAGATTGTCAGGAACGTCGTCCTATTGTTCACACCACTGCAAATTGTGGTTTTCAGCCGCGAAAACAATAACCACCCCATTCACTCCCCTAATGCCACTCCTTAAGGCCTCTTCGAGTCTACTGTAAGCGGCGGTATGTGTGCAACGCTTTAGAGGGCCACCCATAGTAAAACCGCTAGATTTCAACGACGGACATAGCTGTTACGACATCCATCGTAGAGGCTTCAGATTTTGAATAAAAGTTGTAAATGAGGGCGTGTGATGAATTTCCCATTGTGTGACATATCCGTGGTGACGTTGGGCATAATTGTGATGAAATTTGGTGTCCTGTGCCATCATTAACACATGCTGCAGCTAATATGAACCTCTGGCCTTTTTCTTTCGCGTGTGTGGACACGTTGCTATGTGAAGCCTTTCCGAGTTCGAGGGTCGAGGGTGAGGTCGCAGAGTCCCAGGCTTTCCCACTGTTACAGAGAAGGCATCTGTGAGCCATATTTCAATCTTATGTGGCTTCGGAACAGATAGTACTCAAACTCTTTGATAATATTTTTGAGATACAGCGATCTTGTAAGCTATACGAAATCAGTGAATAAAAGCCTGGATCGTGATGGTTATTTTATTAAATGACTTGTTTTGGCCCAGTCTTAGGCCATAGCAGCACCAACAGCTGAAGTTACCGATGTGTAGAACAGTGAGTAGCCCTCAGTCACTGCAAATGCGTAAAGTCAATAGACCTCAGCGGTTGAAAATACACTCCTGGAAATGGAAAAAAGAACACATTGACACCGGTGTGTCAGACCCACCATACTTGCTCCGGACACTGCGAGAGGGCTGTACAAGCAATGATCACACGCACGGCACAGCAGACACACCAGGAACCGCGGTGTTGGCCGTCGAATGGCGCTAACTGCGCAGCATTTGTGCACCGCCGCCGTCAGTGTCAGCCAGTTTGCCGTGGCATACGGAGCTCCATCGCAGTCTTTAACACTGGTAGCATGCCGCGACAGCGTGGACGTGAACCGTATGTGCAGTTGACGGACTTTGAGCGAGGACGTATAGTGGGCATGCGGGAGGCCGGGTGGACGTACCGCCGAATTGCTCAACACGTGGGGCGTGAGGTCTCCACAGTACATCGATGTTGTCGCCAGTGGTCGGCGGAAGGTGCACGTGCCCGTCGACCTGGGACCGGACCGCAGCGACGCACGGATGCACACCAAGACCGTAGGATCCTACGCAGTGCCGTAGGGGACCGCACCGCCACTTCCCAGCAAATTAGGGACACTGTTGCTCCTGGGGTATCGGCGAGGACCATTCGCAACCGTCTCCATGAAGCTGGGCTACGGTCCCGCACACCGTTAGGCCGTCTTCCGCTCACGCCCCAACATCGTGCAGCCCGCCTCCAGTGGTGTCGCGACAGGCGTGAATGGAGGGACGAATGGAGACGTGTCGTCTTCCGCGATGAGAGTCGCTTCTGCCTTGGTGCCAATGATGGTCGTATGCGCGTTTGGCGCCGTGCAGGTGAGCGCCACAATCAGGACTGCATACGACCGAGGCACACAGGGCCAACACCCGGCATCATGGTGTGGGGAGCGATCTCCTACACTGGCCGTACACCTCTGGTGATCGTCGAGTGGACACTGAATAGTGCACGGTACATCCAAACCGTCATCGAACCCATCGTTCTACCATTCCTAGACCGGCAAGGGAACTTGCTGTTCCAACAGGACAATGCACGTCCGCATGTATCCCGTGCCACCCAACGTGCTCTAGAAGGTGTAAGTCAACTACCCTGGCCAGCAAGATCTCCGGATCTGTCCCCCATTGAGCATGTTTGGGACTGGATGAAGCGTCGTCTCAGGCGGTGTGCACGTCCAGCACGAACGCTGGTCCAACTAGGGCGCCAGGTGGAAATGGCATGGCAAGCCGTTCCACTGGACTACATCCAGCACCTTTACGATCGTCTCCATGGGAGAATAGCAGCCTGCATTGCTGCGAAAGGTGGATGTACACTGTACTAGTGCCGACATTGTGCATGCTCTGTTGCCTGTGTCTATGTGCCTGTGGTTCTGTCAGTGTGATCATGTGATGTATCTGGCCCCAGGAATGTGTCAATAAAGTTTCCCCTTCCTGGGACAATGAATTCACGGTGTTCTTTTTTAAATGTCCAGGAGTGTACATCTACATCTACATGTATACTGTACAAACATTTAAGTGCCTGGCAGAGGGTTCATCGAACCACCTTCACAATTCTCTACTATTCCAATCTCGCATAGCGCACGGAAAGAATGAACACCCAATTCTTTCCGTACGAGCTCTGATTTCCCTTATTTTATCGTGGTGACGGTTCCTCCCTATGTACGTCGGTGTCAACAAAATATTTTCGCATTCGGAGGAGAATGTTGGTGATAGGAATTCCGTGAGAATACTCAGTCGCAACGAAAAACGCCTTTCTTTTATGATTTCCAGCCCAAATCCTGTATCATTTCTGTGGCACTCTCTGCCATATTTAGCGATCATACAAAACTTTCTGCCTTTCTTTGAACTTTTTGATGTAATCCGTCAGTCCTATCTGGTAAGGATCCTACGCCACGTAACAGTATTCTGAAAGAGGCCGGACAGCGTAGTTTAGCCAGTCTCCTTAGTAGCTCTGTTACATTTTCTATGTGTCGTGCCAATAAAACGCAGTCTTTGGTTAGGCTTCCCCACAACATTTTCTATGTGTTCCTTCCAATTTAAGTTGTTCATAATCGTAATACCTAGGTATTTAATTTAATTTATGGCTTTTAGATCGTGTAACCGAAGTTTAACGAGTTCCTTTTAGCATGTCACTTTCGGCACCATTCAGATATCTTTTATAAATCGTTTTGCAGTTTGTTTAGCTCTTTAGATGACTTTATTAGTCGATAAACGACAGCGTCATCTGCAAACAACCAAAGATGGCTGCTCAGATTGTCTCCCAAGTCGTTTATATAGATAAGGAACCGCAAATCCAGAAATCACTTTTGTTTTACTCGATGACTTTCCGTTAATTACTACACACTTTGACCTCTCTCACACGAAATCAAAAATCCAGTCACATAACTGAGACGATATTCCATAAGCACGCAAATTCCTTACGAGCCGCTTGTGTAGTACCGTGTCAATAGACTACCGGAAATCCAGAAATACGGAATCGATCTGAAATCCCTTGTCTACAGACTTCAACACTTCATGTGAGTAAGGAGCTAGTTGTGTTTCACAGGAACGATGTTTTCTAAACCCATGTTGACTGAGTGTCAATAGACCGTTTTCTTCGAGGTAATTCATAATGTTCGAATACAATATTTGCTCTGAAATCCTGCTACATATCGACGTTAACGATAAGGGCCTGTAATTTAGTGGATTACTCATACTACCTTTCTTGAATATTGGTGTGATCTGTTCAACTTTCCAGTATTTGGCTACGGATCTTTCGTCGAGCGAACAGTTGTATATGATTGTTAAGTATGGAGCAAATGCAACAGAATATGCAAGGTCTACTAACTATTCTAGACATCGTTACCTTCAGTTGATGGTGGTGTTCTGAAGATGTCCTAGACTAGGTCGAAACCGGACATTTTAATAACGTAACCATCGCGAAAGATTTTTTTCCTGCTTTTATTAGATACTGCTCAGATGTGCTGCGCAGTGTATTTGTGTACAAAATCTGCCAGTACATATTATCAGTGAGCTGCTACATACGGACGGAAATTATGATCTATTGGCGGCAGCGTCTGTGATAATCTATGTAATTTACCTTCCGTTGTCAACCATTACAACGTGCGTGCATGCCGAAGGTGCACATCGCACTAATACGTCTCCGATTATGAAACGCTAAATTTTCCCTGGTGCGAGTTCCACATAGTTTTAGGCGAATAAAGAAGAGGCTTAAGTCCCTTGCATGTTAAAACTTGGCGCTGCGTGACTCTGGGCATTTTGTCCCGCCTGCCCTGGTTAAGGCGACCGCACTGTTGCTCGCGATGCGGGTGTACTGTGGCCTACACGACAGCCAGCCGAGCCGACACGGAATCGGCGTCTCATACACAAGTGGCTTTAGATAACTCCATAGGAAATAATAATCAACGGGATTCAGGTCAGATTACCTCGCAGACTGTGGAATAGGACCTTCCTTTCCAAACTAGAGACCAAGACATAGAGCAATGAGATGGTTGCGGACATCCACACTGAAGTGAAATGATAGTTAAATCAAGACCCTAACCTGGCGATAGAAGTTGATATACATCAACGGGGACAGCTGAAAATGTGTTCCCCTACCGGGGCCGGCCGGAGTTGCCGAGCGGTTCTAGGCGCTATAGTTTGGAGCCGAGCGACCGCTACGGTCGCAGGTTCGAATGCTGCCTCGGGCTTGGATGTGTGTGATGTCCTTAGGTTAGCTAGGTTTAAATGGTTCTAAGATCTAGGTGACTGATGACCTCAGAAGTTAAGTCCCTTAGTAATCAGAGCCATTTGAACCATTTGAACCCCAACCAATACTCGAACACGGGATCTCCTGCTTACATGGCCGACGCTCTATCTATCTGAGTCACCGAGGGCACAGAGGATAGTGCTACTGCAGGGATTTACCCGTTGCACGCTCCCCAACTTAATGTCCACACACTACATTCGTAGTGACCCTGCCGATTACACTCTTTACTCGCGGCAGACAATCTTACCGAGTCCAGTAAGAGTTCGGGCAATAAATGTGCATCCAGTGCAGAAGAAGGTCAATGGCCGGTTAGCCTTAACTATATGAAGATGGTAAATGTTCTTTCGGACATGTCCAAAGGAACAGATACCACCTCCATACACTGAAGTGACGTGGTGCACCGTCATGTTGTATCCATGTCCTCTCACGAAACAGACAGGGGTACGTTCCCCAACAACTCAGGTAGAAATCTTTGCACGAACCTCAAGCCATTCGGACGGCCAGGTAGAAGATATGGCTCGTCTTCCTTGTTCCCTTGCATGAAATAATGTGCACGTAAATAAAGAGCACACTCCGTGCCAACTTGTACCCATCTTAGTCATAAATAAGCTGGAAAACAGTAATGCAGACAAGTTTACTTCTATATCTACTTAAGCTAGCTTCTCCGACCCAGGTTTCCTACTTCAAATTGTTCAGTAGAGCATTCCACATAGAACATTTTTGCATGCTCTTAGGGAAACACCTTGCAGAAATATAAGTCGCATAATATTTGTTGTCATAGTAAAAATTAGTAAAAAGTCAACTACTCGCAATGTTGTTGTTGTGGTCTTCAGTCCTGAGACTGGTTTGATGCAGCTCTCCATGCTACTCTATCGTGTGCAAGCTTCTTCATCTCCCAGTACCTACTGCAACCTACATCCTTCTGAATCTGCTTAGTGTACTCATCTCTCGGTCTCCCTCTACGATTTTTACCCTCCACACTGCCCTCCAATGCTAAATTTGTGATCCCTTGATGCCTCAAAACATGTCCTACCAACCGATCCCCTCTTCTAGTCAAGTTGTGCCACAAACTTCTCTTCTCCCCAACCCTATTCAATACCTCCTCATTAGTTACGTGATCTATCCACCTTATCTTCAGTATTCTTCTGTAGCACCACATTTCGAAAGCTTCTATTCTCTTCTTGTCCAAACTAGTTATCGTCCATGTTTCACTTCCATACATGGCTACACTCCATACAAATACTTTCAGAAAAGACTTTCTGACGTTTAAATCTATACTCGATGTTAGCAAATTTCTCTTCTTCAGAAAGGATTTCCTTGTCATTGCCAGTCTACTAGTTATATCCCCTCTACTTCGACCATCATCAGTTATTTTACTTCCTAAATAGCAAAACTCCTTTACTACTTTAAGTGTCTCATTTCCTAATCTAATTCCCTCAGCATCACCCGATTTAATTTGACTACATTCCATTATCCTCATTTGCATTTGTTGATGTGCATCTTATATCCTCCTTTCAAGACACTGTCCATTCCGTTCAACTGCTCTTCCAAGTCCTTTGCTGTCTCTGACAGAATTACAATGTCATCGGCGAACCTCAAAGTTTTTACTTCTTCTCCGTGGATTTTAATACCTACTCGGAATTTTTCTTTTGTTTCCTTTACTGCTGGCTCAATATACAGATTGAATAACATCGGGGAGAGGCTACAACCCTGTCTCACTCCCTTCCCAACCACTGCTTACCTTTCATGTCCCTCGACTCTTATAACTGCCATCTGGTTTCTGTACAAATTGTAAATAGCCTTACGCTCCCTGTATTTTACCCCTGCCACCTTTAGAATTTGAAAGAGAGTATTCCAGTCAACATTGTCAAAAGCTTTCTCTAAGTCTACAAATGCTAGAAACGTAGTTTGCCTTTTCTTAATCTTTCTTCTAAGATAAGTCGTAAGGTTAGTATTGCCTCACGTGTTCCAACATTTCTGCGGAATCCAAACTGATCTTCCGCAAGGTCCGCTTCTACCAGTTTTTCCATTTGTCTGTAAAGAATTCGTGTTAGTATTTTGCAGCTGTGACATATTAAACTGATAGTTCGGTAATTTTCACATCTGTCAACACCTGCTTTCTTTGGGATTGGAATTATTATATTCTTCTTGAAGTCTGAGGGTATTTCACCTGTCTCATAAATCTTGCTCACCAGATGGTAGAGTTTTGTCATGACTGGCTCTCCCAATGCCGTCAGTAGTTCTAATGGAATCCTGTCTACTCCCGGGGCCTTGTTTCGACTCAGATCTATCAGTGCTCTGTCAAACTCTCCACGCAGTATCATATCTCCCATTTCATCTTCATCTGCATCCTCTTCCATTTCCAGTACATCACCCTTGTATAAACCTTCTCTATACTCCTTCCACCTTTCCGCCTTCCCTTCTTTGCTTAGAACTGGGTTTCCATCTGAGCCCTTGATATTCATACAAGTGGTTCTCTTATCTCCAAAGGTCTCTTTAATTTTCCTGTAGACAGTATCTATCTGGCTCTAAGCACTTTGGGACTTAACACCTTTTGACATCATTCCCTTAGACATACATTCCTGGAAATGGAAAAAAGAACACATTGACACCGGTGTGTCAGACCCACCATACTTGCTCCGGACACTGCGAGAGGGCTGTACAAGCAATGATCACACGCACGGCACAGCGGACACACCAGGAACCGCGGTGGTGGCCGTCGAATGGCGCTAGCTGCGCAGCATTTGTGCACCGCCGCCGTCTGTGTCAGCCAGTTTGCCGTGGCATACGGAGCTCCATCGCAGTTTTTAACACTGGTAGCATGCCGCGACAGCGTGGACGTGAACCGTATGTGCAGTTGACGGATTTTGAGGGAGGGCGTATAGTGGGCATGCGGGAGGCCGGGTGGGCGTACCGCCGAATTGCTCAACACGTGGGGCGTGAGGTCTCCACAGTACATCGATGTTGTCGCCAGTGGTTGGCGGAAGGTGCACGTGCCCGTCGACCTGGGACCGGACCGCAGCGACGCACGGATGCACGCCAAGACCGTAAGATCCTACGCAGTGCCGTAGGGGACCGCACCGCCACTACCCAGCAAATTAGGGACACTGTTGCTCCTGGGGTATCGGCGAGGACCATTCGCAACCGTCTCCATGAAGCTGGGCTACGGTCCCGCACACCGTTAGGCCGTCTTCCGCTCACGCCCCAACATCGTGCAGCCCGCCTCCAGTGGTGTCGCGACAGGCGTGAATGGAGGGACGAATGGAGACGTGTCGTCTTCAGCGATGAGAGTCGCTTCTGCGTTGGTGCCAATGATGGTCGTATGCGTGTTTGGCGCCGTGCAGGTGAGCGCCACAATCAGGACTGCATACGACCGAGGCACACAGGGCCAACACCCGACATCATGGTGTGGGGAGCGATCTCCTACACTGGCCGTACACCTCTGGTGATCGTCGAGGGGACACTGAATAGTGCACGGTACATCCAAACCGTCAGCGAACCCATCGTTCTACCATTCCTAGACCGGCAAGGGAACTTGCTGTTCCAACAGGACAATGCACGTCCGCATGTATCCCGTGCCACCCAACGTGTTCTAGAAGGTTTAAGTCAACTACCCTGGCCAGCAAGATCTCCGGATCTGTCCCCCATTGAGCATGTTTGGGACTGGATGAAGCGTCGTCTCACGCGGTCTGCACGTCCAGCACGAACGCTGGTCCAACTAGGGCGCCAGGTGGAAATGGCATGGCAAGCCGTTCCACAGGACTACATCCAGCATCTCTACGATCGTCTCCATGGGAGAATAGCAGCCTGCATTGCTGCGAAAGGTGGATATACACTGTACTAGTGCCGACATTGTGCATGCTCTGTAGCCTGTGTCTATGTGCCTGTGGTTCTGTCACTGTGATCATGTAATGTATCTGACCCAAGGAATGTGTCAATAAAGTTTCCCCTTCCTGGGACAATGAATTCATGGTGTTCTTATTTCAATGTCCAGGAGTGTAGAACTACATAAACCTAACCAACCTAAGGACGTCACACACATCCATGCCCGAGGGAGGATTCGAAGCTGCGACCGTAGCGGTCACGCTGTTTCAGACTGAAGCGCCTAGAACTCCTTCGGCCACAACGGCTGGCGATTCTTCAACAATCACAATGTTTGTATCAGAGGACACTGACGGATCACAAAGCGAAATTTCAGCGTCGACTATGATAGGTAGATGCACAAATGGAATCGTCACCGTTTCACCTACACTTGACTGGTTTGACTTTTTTGCTGGCAAGACAGCTGACAAATCTGCGCATCCAGTACTTTGACTGCTAAAACGACCAGCCAAATCTTATTGCGGGTTGCCGATATAACGGCACTCAGGCGCAACGAATATTTTATTCTCAGTATTTAACACAATTATAGACGGAATTTAAAAATTTAAAATACAATCCATATCTAGTCTTTTGTACTGTATAATTTTACGTTCATGGCTTAACACAATTAGTCAAGTACTGAAGTAACAACGTATACATAAGTCTTAGAGACAGCGATACGCTAATTGCGCATAGTACACTGGGGTGACAAGTGTCATGGGATAACGAAAGGTACATATACAGGTGGCGATAGTGTCGCGTGCACAAGGTATAATAGAGCAGTGCAATGGCAGACCTGCCATTTGTACTCAGACGATTCATGTGAAAAGGTTTACGACGTAATTGTGGCCACACGACAGAAGTTAACTGTCTTAGGAATGCATTTGGGAGAAACTGGCCACACTGTACGCAATATTGAGAGTTGTATGCGTATTATACACGGGGAAGAGAGGGGTGTGGCTCTCGACTTGTTGGAGGAATCTGAGATTTACAAAGCCATAGGGCATGAGCCCGCTAGGGACAAAGCGATTTTGTGTCCAAAACCTACTTTGCTTTGTTTGATAATGTACTACTGTAGCCAATTTTTGTTTTCGTTACTGAATTTCGATTACCCCCCACCCCTCCCCACACCAAGGGGGCGGGCTGGCAGCAGCTTAGTATGCCGCTCTTCAGCCTACAGACTTTGTTTTAAAAAGGTGAAGATGATATATAATAAAAACAGACAATAAAATCGGAGACTTAAATGGTAACATGGCGAAAAAATTGTGCAACTTTAAACGTAGAAGAAAGGGACGATGATGCTAATCAAATACATATGAAGCAGGCAGGTAAAATAATAGACAATTAAAAAACACGGCGGCAGTCCGGTTTCTGTTCGCAAAAAACATAAAATTCACACCCAGCGACAGCACGGTTTCTGTTCGCAACACTTGGAAAGACGAAACAACACTGAACATTCACTGGAACACTGCACTAAAAGATTGGTAAATATGATATACCACGGCCGAGATCATGTGGGGGGGGGGGGGGGGGAAACTGGACAGATGATAGGGAAAATAAAAAGGGGGGAAGGAGAAGAAAAAAGAAGGGGGGAGGGGGAAAGGAGCCAATGGAGGATAAGGGCCCATAAGAGGGGTGGGGGGTGCTGGGCAGAAGTGACAGGGAGTGGGGAAGGCAGAGGAAGGGAATACAAAAGGACTCGTGGGAGAGAAGAGAGGTAGGGAGAGGTTAGGTGGTGAGAAACACAGGATGGAAGGGGGAGGGGGAACCCAGGGAAAGGATGGAGGAAAGGAGGGGGGGTGAGGATCAGAGTTGATAGGAGGGATAAATGGAGGGAGAGAGGGCATCATCCAGGAGTTGGAGTTAACGGAAGCCACCTTGGGAAAGGAGATAAAGGGTGTAGAGATGGAGGGTAGGGACACAACAGTGAAGGCGTGGCAGGGGGCGCAGACGGGAGAGGAGAGGAGCAACCAGGGGTTGACAGACGAACCACTTGAGAGATAATTGCTTATTTGTGATTATCAGCTGCCACTGACTTGATTCTGTGTAAACACCGCATGCCGATCCGTGACATGGCCTTTGTTTACATTTCAGAGACTTAGAGTTGTAAACTGAATGGATACTAGACTGTGTACGGAGTGCCCTATCATGTCAGTTGTGTTGTACGAGTGTTGGGAAATAAAGGTAAATGTCATGTGACTAGGGCCTGCCGTCGGTTAAACTGGTCGCTGGGTGCAAGTCATTCGATTTGTCGCCACTTCGGCAACTTAGGAGCTGATGAGGATGAAATGATGACAATTAGTACAGCACCCAATCCCTGAGCGGAAAAAATCTCCTCCCCAGCCAGGAATCGAACCCGGGCCCTTAGGATTGACATTCTGCCAAGCTGACCACTCAGCTTCCGGGGACAGACCGTGTTGGTGGCAACATGGAACATTATAGTAGTGAGTACTATGCAGATATGACTTTCATGTACGATAGGGCTAACGACAGTGCACAGGAGCCTACGCACTTATACTAAGAAGCATAACCCTACCCTACCCGAGGGCACCCAGTATCTGTAAACTATAGAAGGGCACAGGAACTGGGTGCTTCGCACATGTTGCTAATGCCGGTAGCACTGCATGATGTACACTTCTGCTTAGAGATATGGTGCTGGAAACAGTCGAACACATTCCATGAACCTCGATAAGGAGACTGGAACGAGGCACAACAGTGTTTGGAGAGTCAAACATCGCACTGCATAGACTAAAATTCTGTCAGTGGACGCAACAATAAGCTGTAGGTAACGCCACGTTTCACAATAAAATTTTATTTACACAAGAAGGAGGGGTCACTCCTGATTGTATGTTTAATTATCAAAATTGTCGCGTGTGGAGCCATCTAGACTCCAAACCACATGCTCTAGATGAGTCTCCGCATCAGTGAAGGTTGTCACTGAATGTGTGGTTACAGGTACTAGGTGATAGTCTTACTGGTTCGAGCACATTATCAAACAAACTCAGTACTCGGAATTACCGTCAATTTCTGCGGCATTATCTTGCAGGATTACTTTACGAGCGACGCCGAAGGATGGTGGTCTATTGGAGCATTTTGCTGCTATGGTGAGACGACATCTAACCCACCGATATGACCAGAGATGGGGTATGAAATGAGGAAATGTATCGCAGCTTCCAGTATCATCCGATCTAAATCCCATAGAATTATGTTTGGTTCTGTCTTAAAGGTGTAGTGTACGCGACAGGTACAGACCAGCATGCGGGTGCAAGAACGACACTTTGAACACCTCCCTCAACTACGAATTCCGTCATGTAACTGTTATAGTGTCCATTCAAAACACCTACACTTCTACCACAGCGTCTCTAATAACTTTTCTTAATGTTGTACAGTATTGTTACCTTTTCCTAACTGGTATGACGTTTGCACAGAGTGAAGCCAGTGATGTCTAGTAACCACAAAGTCATAATTATTGTTCGTTTGCCAACTTCTGTTTACAGAGACATTTTTGCAACTCGTGATTAGACTAGTCGCCATTAAAATTTCAACAAAGTTAAGGCGACAGGCAACAAACATGCAGGTGGAGTACACACTTCGATATGCAATCGCTTAGCATTTCAGGGGAACAACGTATAGTGATGTATCCTTGAGTATCCGTGGCATTATCTTTCAACAAGAAAACGCAAGACCGCAAGTGCCCGTGACTCATGCTCATAAATTGCGGTTAATAACAGAATGTGGTACCACACAACGTGGCACTACACAAAACTGGCGCGAATAGCGTAGGCACATAGGGAACACACACGACAGAGACCTGTAAGTCCTCGGTATTGGTGATAAGTTGAGGAAACCATCCTCAGTCACATGTGCTACAAAACGCCACTGTTTCCTGCGCATGTGCCCCCACATCAATATGGGATATGATCACCATGCACACGTACACAGGCCACACAACGGGTTAGCATACTCTGGATCAGGTGGTCGAGCAGCTGCTGGGGTACAGCATCCCATTCTTGCACTAGTGCCTGTCGGGGCTCCTGAAGTGCCATAGGGGTTTGAAGACGTGCAGCGATGCGTCGACCGAGAGCATCCCAGAAGTGTTCGAGACGTTTAGATCTGGAGGTCACTCCATTCGCCTGATATATTCTGTTTAAAGGTACTCTTCCACTATGGCAACTAGGTGGGTCTGTGCGTTATCAGGAGGAAGGTGTCTGGAGACAACTGTTCCAGTGGCTGCGGTAAGGTCCCATAGGAAGGCTACCTGCAGGACTCCGTGGACGTCTGCGGCACTGATGGTGAGATATCGGTCTTCTTTTGGTGTTGTATACTGTGGACGTCCCGTACTGTAGCCCCTGTCTGCTAGAATCGTTGCCATAACGTTGAGATCACATTTTGTGGCACACGGAGGGCTCGTGCTACGACCTGCTGTGTTTGACCAACCTCCAGTCGCCCTGGTATTCTACGCCTCATAACGTCATCAATATGTGTTCTTTGTGCCATTGTCAACACACAGTCACCATTAGCACGTCTGAGAACGTCTGCACACTTACTCGCTGAACCGTGCTCTGACTTTCACCAACTTACCTCCGCGTATGTGGACTGCTGCCAGCGCCACCGTGCGACAACCGCAGGTCAAATGCTCCGCATGGTCATACCCCGAGGTGATTTAAACACGCAAACCGCCAACCAGAGCGTTGTTCCACCATGTATTAGCATTATCCTTAATTTGTGAGTATGAGTATATTTACATGCAGAGATGTAATTCGGATGATCTTTGCGTCACCAAATACAAGCGTATGATCATGTGTTACCGAGCAACTGGGATGCCGCCATTCGCCTGTCACGATTGATGAATTCTGGTGAATAGTTGAACCACTGCCTATCCTGTTCAGGTTACAACAACAGTTGGTGCCATTAGTGGCATTCTCTTATCTTCGACAAATACAATCGTGTATTCTTTCTGCTCTACTCTTTAAGTGCATGGTCGTTTAGGTTCTGGAAGGTACGGATAAGAATATCCAACCATATCCACTCCAGTTCCACTGTCAGTTGCGCTGAGTTTCTCGGTCGAGGATCCATGACGCTAACAGCCCGATTAAAATAGCCCCACAGACTCGCTAATGCACATATACCACAATGTGTGTGACACATTATGTTGTCCTGTTGGTAGATGCTATTCTGCCGAGGAGAAAAAAAAATGTGGGGATAGTACATACTCATATTGATCCACTGTGCCTTCCAAAATGACAAGACCACCCAGAAAACGCGCCACGTGGGGTAACTGCGCGGTCTCAGTCGCCTTGTTGCGGTTCACGGGACTACCCCCATCGGAGGTTCGAATCCTCCTTCTGGGATGAATATGTGTGTTGTCGTTCGCGTAAGTTAGTCTAAGTTAGATTCCGTAGTGTGTAAGCTTAGGGACCCTTGACCTCAGCAGTTTGGTCCCATAGGATCATACCACATATTTCTAAAATTTTCCAGAAAACGCCACGAAAAAGATTCCCTAGACCACAATTCTGTTGCAAAGTGTTTCCTTTCAGTCGTTTCACGCCATACGTGCCAACAGCCGTCTGTCCGATGGAGCGTGAAACGTGATTCGTCTGAAAATCGCACCTGTCGCCAGTCACTGGACTCCTGGTTGTGGAACTGGCGTACAAATTCCAGCCTTCGTCACCGATCAACAGCAGTCAGCATGGGTGCTTCAACCCGATGTCTGCTGCGGAGGCTTGGTCATTTGGGCGCTCAGTTGCTCCAAAGTTGTAAACGTTTGTTTTCAAATTACCGTCACAAAGTTTGTCAACTATTGTATTACTTATTTACTTAGTGACATGTTTCGACGTAATTCCTCATCTTCAGGCTAAATAGCATTACAAAAACAACTTTACAATAAGGCCATACTACTTAGTCTTTTCGTAAACGGTGTGGTCATCCTGTGGAAGAAGAGAAAACTTAGTAAGAGGCGATGTCACTTTGGAAGCTCGACCGCCATCTTGTCCACTGCACTACAGAACTGTTAGTGATCGTGTATCCAAGTTACTGCTTTGTTAGTGACAATTTGTGAACAGTGACCAAGAGAGCCACGGAAAGGAAACACGTCAGCGCGTCACAACGAGACTGTAATGCAATTTAGCTTGAAGATGAGGTATGTCCCTAACTAAATAAGTAATACAATAGCTGACAAAGTTTGAGACTGGTAACGGTAATTCAAGCCATACGTGCCAACAGCCATCTGTTCGATTTCTTGAGACAGTCACGGTCGAAAAGTAGTCAAAATGGCTTCAAATTGAAACTTACTGGCAGATTAAAACTGTGTGCCAGACCGAGACTCGAACTCGGGTCCTTTGCCTTTCGCGGCCAAGTGCTCTACCATCTAAGCTACCGAAGCACGAGTCACGCCCGGTACTCGCAGCTTTACTTCTGCCAGTACCTCGTCTCTTACCTTCCAAACTTTACAGGAGCTCTCCTACGAAACTTGCAGAACTAGCACTCCTGAAAGAAAGAATATTGCGGAGACATGGCTCAGCCACAGCCTGGGGGTGTTTGAGATTTTCACTCTGCAGCGGAGTGTGCGCTGATATGAAACTTCCTGGCAGATTAAAACTGTGTGCCCGACGGAGACTCGAACTCGTTTTAAAAAAAATGGCTCTGAGCACCATGGGTCTTAACATCTGTGGTCATCAATCCCCTAGAACTTAGAACTACTTAAACCTAACTAACCTAAGGACATCACACACATCCATACCCAAGGCAGGATTCGAACCTGCTACCGTAGAGGTCGCGCGGTTCCGGACTGAGCGCCTAGAACCGCTAGACCACCGCGGCCGCCTACTCGAACTCGGGACTTTTGCCTTTCGAGGGCAAGTGGTCTACCATCTGAGCTACCGAAGCACGACTCACGCCTGGTACACACAGCTTTACTTCTGCCAGTACCTCGTCTCCTACCTTCCAAAGGTCCCAAGTTCGAGTCTCGGTCGGGCACACAGTTTTAATCTGTCAGGAAGTTTCATATCAGCGCACACTCCGCTGCAGAGTGAAAATCTCATTCTGGCTTCAACTTCTTTACTGAAAAGTTGCACGTCTATTCGGCAGTTCACATCTCCACAGCTGTGGTTGACCCTGTCTTGTATTGCCCGTTGTGCACCGTAGTTGTCTCGATGCCGGGTTTGCGTAGCGTCATTTTGTCATGGACGGTGTACTTTAATCACGGCGGCTAGAGAACAGTTTACAAACTTAGCTGTTTCTGAAATGCTTGGTCCAAAAGCCAACGATGATGGTCTTTTGGACGTCAGATAAATCACTCCGTTTCCGTATTCAGACAACGACTGTGTTGTTTTCAGCATCCCCCTCCCCCCCTCGACAGGCTTTATACACCTTCCACTGACAGTGGCACCACATGCGTCTGTGGGTGGTTACTGCATGGTGACTTCGAACCTTGGCAGTGGTCGCGTTAATGGGTGTGAAGTCCTAAGGGACCAAACTGCTGAGGTCATCGGTCCCACGACTTACACATTGCTTAAGAGGGGTAGAACGTCAAATGGGCCGACTTGGAGCAGGAGAGACACCACAGGACATTTTAATTTCCACTGTCTATGCTTTTACAAGTAAATTCATAAAACTTTGTCAGTATGACCAGGAAGGATTGAGGATTTACACTCGTAGCAACGTAAGTTCAAAAACATAAGAAAATAATTTTTTTTACATGTGAAATTGTATTATTTTTTCACTTACTATTGGCTGTATTTGTTGCTACAGGTACACTTTTCTTCATAAGTAGGAGAGACTGTTCGATGAATTTTGCACACCATACAAATCATACTTACAGGTGTCTCAAACTCTAGAATCTATTTTATTTATGAAAACATGAATGAGCTGTTACGTTTTAAACTTTATGTTTAGAAAAAAATCAAATTTTGTAGTCGAAACTTCCTGGCAGATTAAAACTGTGTGCCCCGACCGAGACTCGAACTCGGGACCTTTGCCTTTCGCGGGCAAATGCTGTACCATCTGAGCTACCGAAGCACGACTCACGACCGGTACTCACAGCTTTACTTCTGTCAGTATCCGTCTCCTACCTTCCAAACTTTACAGAAGCTCTCCTGCAAGGTTCGCAGGAGAGCTTCTGTAAAGTTTGGAAGGTAGGAGACGGATACTGGCAGAAGTAAAGCTGTGAATACCGGTCGTGAGTCGTGCTTCTGTAGCTCAGATGGTAGAGCACTTGCCAGCGAAAGGCAAAGGTCCGGAGTTCGAGTCTCGGTCGGGCACACATTTTTAATCTGCCAGGGAGTTTCATATCAGCGCACACTCCGCTGCAGAGTGAAAATCTCATTCTGGAAAGTTTGTAGTTAATTATCTCAATTTTTAACACAGTTTTTAATAGATTTGGAAAATTCTAGAGTTTCGTACACCTGTAACTAAGGTTTATATGCTGTGCAAAATTCATCAAAGAATCGCTCTTACTTGTGAAGGAAAATGTACCTACAACAACAAATGCAGCCAACAGTAAGTGAAAAAATGATGAAATTTCATATCTAAAAATATTTATTTTGTTGTGTTTTTGCGATTCCACTGCTATGAGTGTGAATTCTGAATCCTTCCTGGTCATGCTTACAAAGTTTTTTTGAATTTATTTGTAAAAGTATAGACAGTAGAAAATAAAATGTCGTGTGGTGCCTCTCCTCCTCCAAGTCGGCCCATTTGACGTCCTACCCCCCTTAAACTAAGTTATGCTGAAATCAACGCACACACGCATGCGCGAGGGAAGACTCGAACCTGCGGCGGGAGGGGCCACGCAATCCAAGACGTCTCTAACCACGCGGCCACTCCGAGCGGCTCGTGTTAATGGTTCGAAATGGTTCAAATGGCTGTTAGCACTATGGGACTTAATATCTGAGATGAGTCCCCTAGACTTAGAACTACTTAAACCTAACCAACCTAAGGACATCACACACATCCATACCCGTAACAGGAATTCGAACCTACGACCTTAGCACCAGCACGGTTCCGGGCTGAAGCACCTAGAACATTTCGGCCACGACGGCCGGTCCGCATTAATCTGACTGGACAGTGTATAAGAGCGAAATGTCCCTTCTTCTGCTTCTGTGAGCAGCCACTGTTAGATTACGAAGATGATATTAAAATCAGACACCTCCACCGCGGTAAACGCTGATGTAGTACACTGTGTACCTGTGCGACCAACTGAAAGGCGAACGGCCTGGCGTCACCGGATAGGCGCACAGAAAGGGCGCAGGGTCGGGCGTTAAAGGGCTGGTCGAAGGCGAGAGGGAGGCCAATGGAATATTTTACCATACGTGATCGATGGGGCGTTGTTTCAAAATTCAGATCGGGCTCTCCCGCCTGGCTTGACATTTTTGGTGCTCACAATACACTCCCTACCTCTGCGCAGCCCGCTTTCTCCCTTCATCCCACTCGCTGCCACTCACTCATACCACACACGCACACATATACAGCAGGTGTGCGTGCGTGTGCGTATGTGTGTGTGTGTGTGTGTGTGTGTGTTTTGAGAGAGAGGCAGGAAGCTACGGCCTCTAAAGCACGGCCACCAAGCTATGAGATGTAAATTTATTCGCCATGCATTGGAAAAGCGTCTCTAGCTGCCCGCTTTCCGCGGTGCGTACCTTTCATCTTGTAAGCGGGCCGGCTGCGATGCGCCTGCTATTTACTCGCAACTCTTCCGGATACGATTACAACCCATATTGGTGTTGTTTTTCTTATCCCATTTACTGTTTAGGAAAGTCGCACTGGAGGAGGAATTTCTGTGCATGATTTTCAAGGCTGTTAATGCGGGAGCGTAAAAAATTAAAATCAAATGTTACTCATGCACAGTCCTTCAACGTACGCAGAAATCAAGAATATCTACGAAGCGTAATCAAAATGATATAATTACCATCTCTTTGTTTAATGCTTTCATGAAGTGAGGACAAACTGCCGTTAAAACCTTTACAACATGCTTTCTAGCCATCAGCCACTACATTTATCCATTATGCACTGAAGAGCCAAAGAAACTGGTGCACCTTCCTGATATCGTGTGGGGTCCCCGTGAGCAGGCAGAAGTGGCGCAACACGACGTGGCATGGACTCGAAGTAGTACTGGAGGGAATTGACACCATGAACATATACTGTATTCAAACATTATAAATCACCTCGAAGTGATCGATCTATTGATACGTAATCAGCATGGTTTCAGAAAACATCGCTCTTGTGCAACGCAGATAGCTCTTTATGCGCACGAAGTAATGGCCGCTATCGACAGGGGACCTGAAGTTGATTCCGTATTTGTAGACTTCCGGAAAGCTTTTGACACCGTTCCTTACAAGCGACTTCTTAGTCAAGCTGCGGACCTATGGAGTATCGTCTCAGTTATGCGACTGGATTCGTGATTTCCTGTCGGGAAGGTCGCAGTTCGTAGTAATAGACGGCAAATCATCGAGTAAAACTGAAGTGCTATCAGGTGTTCCCCAGGGAAGCATCCTGGGACCGCTGCTGTTCCTGGTCTATATAAATGACCTGGGTGACAATCTGAGCAGTTTAGGTTGTTCGCAGATGATGCTGTAATTTACCGTCTAGTAAGGTCATCCGAAGACCAGTATTAGTTGCAAAGCGATTTAGAAAAGATTGCTGTAACGTGTGGCAGGTGGCAGTTGACGCTAAATAACGGAAAGTATAAGGTGATCCACATGAGTTCCAAAAGAAATCCGTTGGAATTCGATTACTCGATAAATAGTACAATTCTCGAAGCTGTCAATTCAAGTACCTGGGTGTTAAAATTACGAACAACTTCAGTTGGAAAGACCACATAGATAATATTGTGGGGAAGGCGAGCCGAAGGTTGCGTTTCATTGGCAGGACACTTAGAAGATGCAACAAGTCCACTAAAGAGGCAGCTTACACTACACTCGTTCGTCCTCTGTTAGAATATTGCTGCGCGGTGTGCGATCCTAACCAGGTGGAATTGACGGAGGACATCGAAAGGGTGCAAGAAATGGCAGCTCGTTTTGTATTATCACGTAATGGGGGAGAGAGTATGGCAGATACGATACGCGCATTGGGATGGAAGTCATTACAGCAAAGACGTCTTTCGTCGCTGCGAGATCTTTTTACGAAATTTCAGTCACCAACTTTCTCTTCCGAATGCAAAAATATTTTTGAGCCCAACCTACATAGGTAGGAATGATCATAAAAATAAAATACGAGAAATCAGAGCTCGAACAGAAAGGTTTAGGTGTTTGTTTTTCCCGCGCGCTGTTAGGGAGTGGAATGGTAGAGAGATAGTATGATTGTGGTTCGATGAACCCTCTGCCAAGCACTTAAATGTGAATTGCAGAGTAGTGATGTAGATGTAGATGTAGATGAATCCTGCAGGTCTGTCCATAAATCCTTTGGCTCAGGAATGCCATATCGACGATGTTTCCTTGAATGGTTGACACTCTGACACTTGTTGATGGCCCAGCATTGAAATCTGAAGGGGCACTTCTGTCACGTTGAAAGACTCTTTAGTTGTCTTTGGTCCCGTCCATGCAGGACCTTTTTCCAGCCGCAACGATGTCGGAGATGTGATGTTTTACCTGATTCCTGCTATTCACGGTAGACTCGTGAAATGAGTCCTATGGCAAAATGCGCACTTTATCGCTACCTTAGAGACACTGTGTAACATCCCTAGTGCGCCGAGAAGGCCGGTGTGGCCGTGCGGTCTAGGCGCTTCAGTCTGGAACCGCGCGACCGCTCCGGTCGCAGGTTCGTATCCTGTCTCGGGCATGGATGTGTGTGATGTCCTTAGGTTGGTTAGGTTCAAGTAGTTCTAAGTTCTAGGGGACTGAAGACCTCAGATGTTAAGTCCCATAGTGCTCACAGCCATTTCAATCTGTATTCGAATATTAATGCCTATACCAGTTTATTTGGCGCTTCAGTGTACCATCCACAGTGTCAAGAGTATGCCAAGTATATTGATTCTCACGCATTTGCTCGTCACGAAGAACGGCGTGTCCGTCTGCCTTCACATAACGACCAAGAGCAGTGCCGTTTGCATAGAATTGTCGGTGCTGACAGACAAGCAACAGTACTTGAGGTAACTGTAGAAATAAATGTGTTCCTTACATCGAACGTATCCATTAGGATACTATGGAGAAATTTGGAATTAATGTGACATGATAACAGATGTTCGACGCGCCTGCCATTGCTAACATTACGATATCAAAATAAATGGTTTAAATGGCTCTGAGCACTATGGGATTTAACTGCTGAGGTCATCAGTCCCCTAGAACCTAGAACTACTTAAACCTAACTAACCTAAGGACATCACACAAATCCATGCCCGAGGTAGGGTTCGAACCTGCGACCGTAGCGGTCGCGCGGTTCCAGACTACAGTGCCTAGAACCGCTGGGCCACACCGGCCGGCATTACGATATCGCCTATGGGGCCCTTCCTGGGCTTGCGACTGCGGTATCGGCCGTCATCCGGTCGGCTGCACTTTCAAAGACGCCGCCGCATTTCTACAGCCGACACCCTGGCACGAAGGTGCTGTGACGAACGATTACGCCGCTGCCAATGAAGCATCTTCTCTCCAGAACCCCAGCGGCTGGTGCACCAAAATTCGAGCAGTCATGCACATGCATGATGAATGAAAAATAGTTTATCCTGTACTAGATTTTCGCTGTTCATGCAGTAAAGCCACTGCAGCTGGTGCGACGGTTAAATTTATGAACTGTTTATTACTAACTACATCCACCATACATTTCGCAGACTGTATCCAAATATATCCCTAAATGTACCGTCATAAATGTGTCATTATACGACTTATGGTTCGACTCATAAACACTGAGATGCCTGCTGCGTCTTTGATGGCGGTCGAATATATTTCTTATTATATATAAATACTATTCACAACAAACGTCTCAGACAGTATCCACGTATGACACTGAATGTATCTCGGAAATTATATAACGATACGACTTATAGTGCAGGAGATACGAAGTCAGAAACTGCAGGACGAAATTCGCTAGCGGTACAGGTAAACTATGTATACAATTTTATGTGAAATATATTAAATATCTGTGAAATAAATTCAGACAAAGCCGATTGTAAAAATTTCCTGCTGAACACCTGTATGGGTTTCAACCAAACTTGGCACCCATGTTGCGTACTATATGGAAAAAATACTGCGTGGGTATACCAGCAACTTCCTCCTGGAATGGGGGTGATAATGTGAAGAGGGAAGGGGAAGGAAGAGATAGACAGGAAAGGAGGGAGATACAAAGAGGGGAGGAGGTGGTCCGGGAGAGACGCGAGGAGGAGGTATGAGGGAGAGGAGATATAGAGGGGTGGGATCAGATGGGCGTAGAGAGGGAGGAGGAGTGTACACAGGAGGAAGGAGAACCAGATGGACAGACAGAGGGGACATGAGTAGATAGATAGAGGGAGGAGGAGCAGATGGACAGACGGATTGGGTCAGAGCAGGTGGAAAGAGAGGGTTGGACAGTAAAATATTGATATAAGAGTTTGAAAAGATGGACATGAGGTGGTGGAGAAAGTACACAAAGAGAAGGGAAATGGCATGAGGGAATAATTGAAATCAATAGTTGGCCTGAGTGGCAGAGCGGTTCTAGGCGCTACAGTCTGGAACCGCGCGACCGCTACGGTCGCAGGTTCGAATCCTGCCTCGGGCATGGATGTGTGTGTTAGTTAGGTGTAAGTAGTTCCAAGTTCCAGGAGACTTATGACCTTAAAAGTTAAGCCACATAGTGCTCAGAGCCATTTGAATTTTGAAATCAATAAGTACCCAGGCAACGCCAGGTACATAGCTAATAAATTATCAAAAATGGTTCACACACTTATTCCCGAGGCAGGATTCGAACCTGCAACCGTAGCGGTTGAGCGGTTCCAGATTGTAGGGCCTAGAATCGCTCGGCCACAACGGCTGGCAATGAATTATCTAAATTGATTGCAGGTAGTTTACTTTCCCTCGTATATAGGGAGAGCACAGAAATGTTTAGCATTTTACAAAAATATATTTCTAAGGAACTTTTCGAGATAGTACCGTAACTCATAATGTTTTTTATGGACTCATTTCCACATACGATCTGTTTGTTACCCGTAGATCGCCTAGGCGACGTGTTTGCGACTATATCTTCCGTCACCGCCTCTATAGTACATCGTACTCGTCCCGCATCAGGAGCTCATGATTTCAACAACTTATTCTTAACGTAAGTCCCGAAAAAACTGGTCAAGAGGAGTTCTGTCTGGTAAATATGATGATCCATGTATGCAGAGAGGTTTCGTCCAGGAACTGACGAACAAGTAACCTCAGAGGGGTGGTGCGCTGTCTTGGTTAAATATAACCACTGGTTGAAAGTTCTGTAACTGGTGCCTGTCAGAGCACATGCATGAGGGTAATCCAAAAAGTAACGTCTCCTATTTTTCATAAGTACATAGACATGTTTATTTCTACAGTGGTTTACATCAGTTTACAGCTTGAACATTTAGCTAGTTTTAGACATAATCACCATTTGTGTCGATGCATTGTCAGCTCCGACGACGAGGTAAAGGAAGAGGTTCATAGCTTTCTGAACAGCTTGGCGGCGAGCTGGTATGACACGGGCATACAAAAACTGCCTTAGTGTCTACAACAATGCATCGACAGAAATGGTGATTATGTCGAAAAATAACTAAATGTTCAACCTGTATACTGATATAAACCATTGTAGAAACAAACATGTCTATGTACTTATAAAAAAAAAGGAGACCTTACTTTTGGGATTAACCTCGTACAACTCTACCCACAAATAAATAGATTTAAGATACCATTCGCAAGAAAAAAAAAAAAAAAACAAGGGGACGTGGATGTGAAGAAAAAAGTTAATGAGTTAAGTTTTTTTCAGCAAACCGTGCAGTTTCATCTAGTCGCAGTGTCCGCTTACCTATTTAACGCGTCCAGGAGGAAGAAAAATTTTATTTTCTATATTTTCCGTACTGCCATTGACATAATTTAAAGATGTAAGTAGAATTGCTAATTATGAGATAGAATCTGACGTTAAAGGTTTAACACAATAACTCAAGTGAAAAGTTAGAAACTCTGTTTACAATGTGTAATCAAAGTGTAACAGAAACTGATAATTTTGCTTGCTTTATACATCCGATCTACATTTTTTTTTATTCGTCTGTTCACATGTTCCTCATGTATGTTTACACTTTCAGCTATCTTGAATAATTCGGTTTCTCTTGACAGTCGAAATGGTTATACGTGTTATCGAGTGCTCAGCGAATTCGAAAAAGATGGGTCAAAGAATTTCCATTACGTTTTTCTAGCAAATGGAATAATTGCAGTAGCGAATCCGAATTTCGCCTGTAGTTTTTGGCGGTTCTATATTGAGTAAGATAGTAGTTCACCAGTTGTGCAAATCAAAGAGGGTGGAGAAGACTTTCAAGACGGCGACTGCACTTGATCCCCGAGTTTCGATCAGGCACGACGTCACCTAGACATCGCTCAGGAATTTCTGAATGAAGTAGACAACAAACCAGAACTTCCAAAGGAGATTATAAACGGTGGCAAAACATGGATATACGGGATGACGTCGAAAGCAAGGCCTAATCAGTTCGATCGATCACAATGGAAGGTTCTTCTCACTGTTTTCTTCGGTTACAATGGGAATTATATCATTGTACGACTCATACGTCAGATATGAGATCATAAATGAGTGAAAAATTAGCTTTTCCGTAAAAGGGAGCGTGAATTATCCAGACTACAATGATCAAACGTTAGAAAATGAAAGTGGCATATAATAAGCATTAAACGTAATTTCAAACCTTTACTAAACTTTTTATCGCTTACATGTTTAACGTCAAAACACGTTCAACACATTAAGTCATTCGTAAAGTAATAAGAAGTTTGAAGCTATTTCATAGATTGCATTTAGATTCTTCGAAGCATCGGGACTTTATTGGTGTTTTAGAAATGGCAGCATATTTTCGCTGGCCTGTTATTACTTCTGCTTATTCACAACTATCGCGCTTTCGACCCGTTATGCCATTCTTAAATGAAAGGTAGTAACAAAACACTTACTCAGTCTGTCCTCTCAAATAATCAGTCTTCTGAGGAACTTCGTTGAGAGGTAGGAATTTAATTTTTCGATTTTTTAATATTGATAACAGAATGCTTTTCTCCTAGTGGAACTAGAAACATGACTTGAAAATGTCGCAAGAGACCGAAATTGCAGTCGTGGTGAATGAATACATTCAGTAACAGTCCAGGCGGCAAATGACGTCGTCTCTACGTGTTGGACGCACCACTGTTTACAAGGGACTCAGAAATCAGCAGATGGCGGCACCCGTGTTCATGCCGTGTTGCTTGACTTCCCGACGGCGTTTCATACTGTATTATACTGCCGCCTGATGAACGAAAAAGTGGTATACGGAATATCAGATCAGCTGTGAGATTGTAGAGTGTCTAGCAAATACAACAAACTCACATACGACGTTCCCAACGGAGAGAAATCTGCAGACCTAAAAGCACACACGAACGTACTTTAGGGGGGTGTTAAACGGCTATTACTTTTCGCAGTTTATATACATAGCCTAGCTTTTTCTGAAGGTGTGTTTACACAGCCCATAGAGCTGGCATCTTGCCGACAATATAACTCGGTTAAAATGTCCACCGATGTTTATTCAAACTTCGTCCGACAAGGCCTCGCAAGGCTTGACAGTAACGACCGACCACACTGTCACCCTGATCCGATTAATCAAACGGCGCCCGAACGGTACCGACCGGTCGCCGTGTCCTCATCAGCCCACAGGCGCACTGGATACGGATACGGAGGGGCAGCACACCGCTCTCCGGGCCGTATGTCAGTTAACGAGGCCGGAGCCGCTACTTCTCAATCAAACAACTCCTCAGTTTGCCTCACAAGGACTGAGCGCACCCCACAGCGCTCGCCAGACAATATGGTCACCCATCCAAGTGCTATCCCAACCCGAATGGGCTTAACTTCGGTGATCTGACGGGAACCGGTGGTACCACTGCGTCAAGGCCATTTTCCCAGTAATTTTTACTGACACGCGAATTTCATTCACATTTTCGGCATCGTTACCAGCCACTGTTAGCGACAGTAGCAAGAAAAAGAGAAATCGGAGTTTGTGGATGCGATCTCTTTTTAAATAAGCGAACTGCTTTTGAATCTTTAACTGTTGAACTGATGCTGGATGCAAAACTTCTCCAGAATACCAAAAGATTTATTATGTCTTCTAAAATCAGAGTATCCGGTAGCACTTATGATCATCGATACTAACATGAAGGACCATATATGCAGTTGTCATCTACACTTACATGAGTGCTCTGCAATTCACACATAAGCGCCTGGTAGAGTGAACCACTTTCACTTAATTTCTCTACCGTTCCACTCTCGAACAACTAGCGGAAAAACTATCAATTAAATCTCTCCGTGTGTGCTTTGATTTGTCTTATTTCATTGTGCGATGACCATTTCTCCTTAAGTAGATGGGCGACAAATATATTTTCGGTTTCGAAGAAGGAAACTGGATATTTAATGTAAAGATGGCTCTGAGCACTATGGGACGTAACATCTATGGTCATCAGTCCCCTAGAACTTAGAACTACTTAAACCTGACAAACCTAAGGACAGCACACAACACCTAGCCATCACGAGGCAGAGAAAATCCCTGACCCCGCCAGGAATCGAACCCGGTAACCCGGGCGTGGGAAGCGAGACCGCTACCGCACGACCACGAGATGCGGGATAATGTAAAGATGCCTTTTGCCTTTGTTTTAACGGTTGGCGCCCCTGCACACTCGATGGCTGCGGGCAGGGTTGCGTCCACACTCACCGTATGTCACCAATGTACACTGTTGCCTTACTGAATTGCTGCAGACCGCCTGAATTTGCACTTACAGTTACAAACTAGTGATTAAACCTTCTAAATAGAAAACCACGCACGAAATTTAAAAACTATACTACTGGGAGAAAAACTAAATACTTAACGTACCTCTTACTAAACGAACGGAGTCCTGTCTTCATACAAAACAACTGAACAACTAATGTGCTAGATGCTGAATGAAGTTACGGTTAAAAAAAGCAAGATTCAACCTCTTATATAATAAAACGCGCACGAAATTTGAAGAAATACGCTACTACATAAACACAAAAAAAGTTAATTACGTAACTTGCCACTCTGGTGATGTGAACAAGCGACAGCAGATGGCTTGGTATCTGTTACTTAGAACTGGTTCATGATTTTCCTTTTCTCTCTTGCAAGATCTTTTCAGTATGTTCTGATATCATCTATGCCTGGTGTACTGAAGAATACTGAAATCTCCAACGGTAATTGAATTTCTAATGACCTTTCACCTACCAGTCAAGTCTACAGAACGGTTTTTGCTCTTTTCCGTTTATCTTCTGTTCGTTTAGAGACAGACTGAACTGTTCGTCGTTTGACCAGCTGTCAATTATACACTGTAATCTTTGGTTCCAAGTAAACACTGTACATTAGAGAGCTAGATCGCGAAATTCAATATACACAAACGTAATACTTCAGGATATGTCATACTGGCTACCTTTGTAATCTAAAATACATCGTAACTGACGAAAGTAAATCAGCTTAAACAATAGAAAATCTTTTCATGGCGTTAATACAGAAGGTAAATACATACTGGCGAAATTTTGTATATTACAACATCGCGACTGCCGAAAAATAAGTCAGGTTGAAAGTACTACTGATGTAGGACGTTGTTATGTAACAGATAAAAACTAAGATAACCTATAATAGTTAATAAACTCCACATCACAAAATGAAGCTTCGTAAAATTTCATGTACAGTGTGAATAAGAAAGCCAGCTTCACACAGTATCCTATACCAAAATGTGCTGTAACAGTAACATGCATTCCTGTTGCACATAAGGAATATTATACTTTCAATTCCGCATACCCAATGGAAGATATTCTGGGGCTGGTTGGTGGCGGGGAGGGGGGGAGGGGGGAACTTCAGTAGAAATTGTTTGACGAAGAATGTTAACATATAGTTTAAAATTTCATTACACTATTTTATCCACATATCCAAAGGAAGATGTGGAAGGGTTGGGGGTGATGGGCAGAAATTTGTTGCTGAAATTCTGAATAGAACACACTGCAGAGAAGGCATTTTTTCGACAAAGGATTTCTACTCTTTAGGTAGGTCACCACGCGTACCCCCCCCCCCCCCCCCCCCCCCGCCCACAATCACCACTCTCAGCCCACCTATATCTTCCATTGGGTATGTGGAATTAAAAGTGTAATGAAGTTTTAATCCCTATGTTCAACAGGAATGAATGTCACTGTTAAAATGTATTTTGGTATAGGATACTGTGTTACATTGGATTTCATTTTATTCATACCATACATGAAATTTAATGACGCAGCATTTTGTTAGCTGTTACTTTCTTTTTTCTCTGTTAACATAACAAAGACTTAGCTCAGTAATACATCCAACCTGACTTATTTTTCAGCAGTTACGGTATTTTGTAATATACAACATTTCGCCAGTGTACCTTTACTGGTGTATTCATGTCACTGAACGGTTTTTTAGGGTTGAAGCTGATTTACTTTCGGCAGTTTCGATGTATTTTAGATTACAAACGTAGCCAGTGTGGCAATACCTTATGTATTACGTTTATATAATTTCAAGATCTAGCTCTCTAATGTACAGTGTAATCTAAAATACATCGACACTGCAGAAAGTAGTATGATTTTCTAAGAGGCACATTATAATCCTTGATTCCATGTATACAAACGTAGCCAGTGTGGCAATTCCTTATGAATTACGTTTATATATATCGAATTTCACGATCTAGCTCTCTAATGTACAGCGTATACCCGAAATCAAAGATTATAATGTGCCTCTTGGAAAATCATACTGTGATTGCCAGCATGTATTATATCTTATCTCTGAAATGGCGTTGCCTTTGACTATATCTTCGATTGTTTGGCCTTGTCATATCTGTCAGTGGGTTACAGGCCGTCGATGTGGACTTGCTTCTTGATGAAAACAGTCTGTTACAATTGTGAGAAAATTTTTACTTACTTTGGTGAGCTTATGAGAGCAAATTACGTTCATCCAAACTATGATATAACTTTCCTGCCGCTTCTGCCCGTAAGTGAAATACTATTTAACCTCATCTTTCCCTGTAAACTGTGTAATCTCTAATGGTTTGATTTATTCGTTTTAGGCTAAGCTTGATAATGAACATTGACAGAAACTAATAGCGAACTGTGCAAAATAAATGACAGCTGAAGGTCTCACGATGATTTTTACCAATTATTTAGCGGCTGAATATCGCTACCTGCAAAGACATGAGCTTTTTAGCGTGCAATAGTGATTCCGAATCCCTGCCCAGCTCAGGTACTGCGGAAAGGTCAAGCTACCACGGCTTCGTACCACAGCATTAGCTCGCTGCCACGCGTCTGTCTGCTTCTCACGTGGTCTCGCCCACTGACGCGGGAGTTCCTGTAAATACCGCCAGCTGCACTCGTCCGTCAGTTCTCGCTAATCTCTCAAGCCTTTGATACGTGAGACTGGTAGGAGAGTCGTTGACCTATCCTGTATTTGCGTTTTACGATTCGGATCACTCACAGCACTGTTTGCACACGGTTGTGGTGACTTCCGCTGAGCTCTGAACTTTGTTCCAGCTAGCTGTTCCCTTTGTCAACTCTGCCATCATCGACGTTAGTATCCAACTGTTTGTTCGAGTGGTCTCTGCAGCAGCGCCCGTGCGGGTGAACGTAAACTGTGTTCTACCTACGTCGGCTGGTATAGAAGAACTTTGAAAACATTTGGGACGGCGTTTCCCGTTATGGTATTCGCCTCACCAAAGAGAAAAACCTGCAAAATACTGGGGCAGAACTGGGCGACACAAGCTGCTTTCAAATTACTTCTGCTAAAATGTTGTCTGTTGAGACAATCCTTTTTCTTTGCGGGGAGGGAGAGGGGGGTTGCGGGAACTGCAAACACTTGGCCAGTGGCTTCATTTTTTCTCTTCTATTTGACCACATAATGCCTCCACACACTGCTGTTTCACTTTTGTGGCAATAGTCGCTATACATTCATGGGAAAGGGAGGGGGAGGGGAGAGGGGTTTCTCTGTGCAAAATCCAAGGAGGCGGCCTCGTCTTTCTTTGCGTTCCTGTAGTCCGTATGGTCTTGCTGTTTTCTCTTGCACCACCGCAGTTAAATTTTTAATTGTCTGAATAATATATTTTACCTCTCCACTATCTACAAGCACAGTAGGCATATGAATCTGTGACACAGTGGACTGTGTAGGCTTTGTCTACAAATTTAGAAACATTCACGTCTAAACATCGATGCTGTCAAAACATGATGTCCATTGGACCAACTGTGCAAGGGGTAAGAAGGCTGCTGAGTGGGTGGGGAAGGATAATGGCGAGAGGATAAATTTTTCTGCTATATGACATACCGGGTGATCAAAAAGTCAGTATGAATTCGAAAATTGAATAAATCACGCAATAATGTAAATAGAGAGGTACAAATTGACACACATGCTTGGAACGACATGGGGTGTTATTAGAACCAAAAAAATACAAAAGTTCAAAAAATGTCTTCATCTGATCAGAATAGCAATAATTAGCATAACAAAGTAAGACAAAACAAAGATGATGTTCTTTTGAAGGAAATGCTGAATACGTCCACCATCAATCCTCAACAATAGCTGTAGTCGAGAAATAATGTTGTGAACAGCAGTGTAAAGCATACGCGGAGTTATGTGTGTGTCAGTTTTTACCTCTCTATCTACATTATTCCGTGGTTTATTAAGTTTTCAAATTTATACTGACGTTTTGATCACCCGGTACTCTCCATCGCGCCCCGTTTGCTGTCTTTAGAAGTGCAAATATGCTCCTATATGGCGACGTTCAAAGCATAATTGTTAGTGTCGTTGCGGCAAACTAATGATAGCTTATACTGTTAGGATGAAACTCATCCACAGCAAATTTCCTACCTCAAGAGAAAGAAATTCTCTGACAGCGAGTAATCAGGAGAACACGCTAATTGGGAGCAGAGTCTCTCCGGCTGTCTGGTTCATGTAATTAAAAGCGGCGAGCAGACTTAATAAATGGGCTGAACTGTGTTTATTATTGGGCGTCTGTTGCGCCCAGTGAGTCGAGGTTGAATCCAAGAGTATCCGAATAAAAGTAAGGAAATTCAGCGACGAAATCTGATATACTACGTGTTCTCGTTTCTGGGAATTAAAATTATATATAATGTGTGTGTGCGCGTGCGCTTTCCAGCACAACCCTGGATCGCTTGGACTTATTTTAGCCTAATGTGGTGCTCATGGCTAGCGTTTACTATATACACCAGTATCGATACGACCTTATGGTGCATCAGAGTTGATAAAGAGGTGGCCAGTTGCCGTCAGACGCCGATAGCGGTGGCGCAGTATATGCGGACCCAATGGTACGTGTCTGCTGAGTCATGCCTCCAGTGGTTCTGTACTTCCAGCGCCCTCTGTCGCTGGTGGCAGCCCCGCTCAGCCCACTCACATTCGGAGAGACTATATGCTACACACCTTCGATCGTGCTTCATCCTTTTGACATCACCGAGCTAGGTGGCGCCGTGGTTAGCACAACGGACTCGCATTCGGAGGACAGTGATTCAAACCCACGTCCAGCCATCCTCATTTAGGCTTCTCGTAATTTTTCCCAGATCTGTTCAGGCAAATGCTGGGATGGTTCCTTTGAAATGGCATGGCCATGTCCTTCCCCATCCTTCCGCAATCCGATGGGACCGATGAACCCGCTGTTTGGTCCCTCCCACAAATCAACAAACGAACCAACCGACCGACCAATCCTTTGACGTCGATAGTTGGACTCTATTACTTGTTGTATCATTTGTATTGAGTCGTTGTACATTTGGAGAAATGTAAGTAACGTAAATCTTGTGTTTTCTGTGTTACTTGTTCACTAATGATTTCTGTTCCTTTCCAGCTTTCTTGTGCCGACATTTGCTGCACCACTCGGCAACCCTACTCTTCATAACGTTGCGTACGAAGTCATAAACAACAATTAGCATCTGAAACATCGTCAGACACTGAGCTGCTTTAATTGTAGTATAAAATTAGTAACAAACACTGACAGTTCACAACATTATGGCCACGTGCTGATAGGGTGTGTTGGCTCACTTTTGGAAGGCAAAATGCAGCATTTGATAAGTCCTTGGTAGGTTTCTCAAGTAGCACTGGATGTCTACACAATGCTACGCAGTTTCCGTGTATTACAGACAGGTGGTTCGTTGTCAGTGATAACGTCACGGGTGTGTTTCTTCGGGTTCAGATCATTTCGTGGTCTGGACACCAACGTCAGTTCACAGTCACGCTCCTCAAATCACTGTTGGAGTATTATGCCCTTGTGACACGGACAGCAGTATCTTTGATTACTACGACATGTCCCACTGCAGCCCTGAGGAAAGTCACTCATAGAACAATAGTGCTCTCACGACCTGCGTACTTGATACGGTGCGTGTTTTGAGTAGCCTTATCCGGACACGATCTTGAACCTGCCAAGAGAAGAAATTTGATTCATCCCTCCAGCTGACACGTTTACATTGACCAAATCTTTGTGATCCCATGCCCATTGCAGTTCTTGTTGGATCAACATGGTGTCGCCTGCAATGGAGCACGATGTTCAACAATGTGCGCTGTTGATTCGCCGTTTGCGACATTCCCGTTCACGCGCGTCGGCTCATAGGAGTGTGTCCTGTGCCGAACTGGCTTACGTAAATGGCTCTCCTTATTTACCACCCGTACCGAGCTAGAACGGTTCCCCAATCGTCTCTCCTCCGCTTATGCTTTCCTGCTCACAACGTCACACAGGGACATTCAGTCCGCCGATGGGTAGTGATCAGCCTGCCAGTGTGGCCGATCGGTTCTAGGCGCTACAGTCTGAAACCGCGCGACCGCTACGGACGCAGGCTCGGAACCTGCCTTGGTCATGGATGTGTGTGATGCCCTTAGGTTAGTTAGGTTTAAGTAGTTATAAGTTCTAAGGGACTGAGGACCTCAGAAGTCAAGTCCCATACTGCTCAGAGCCATTTGAACCATTTTTGGGTAGTGATCATGTTTTAGCTCATCAACTTATATTCTACGTGTGCTTGTGATTCAGCTTACAAAATTATACCAAATATTTATAATCTTAGATTTATTTTATGGTGGAAAGCGAAAACGTGACAGAAATAGATATTTAAGGTAATTCCTATTTATTGTCCAGTCTTAGCAGCACATTTTTAATTTGATGACAGAGTTCGTTCACTCAGGATCATCTTAACATGTAAAATAAAGGAAAACTAGATACGTACCATCTAATATTATACGCTAAGAAGGAAAAAAAATTTTACATATATGTAGAATTTTCCTTAGTAGCTGCGTCAACAATCAGTCTTGTTCATTCAGAATCTCATATCAGAGAACAGTGTTTTTCAACTGCGATCAACGTTGCAACATCTTGTCTGCTGGAGGTAGTGGTTAGAGGAGGTGAAGGGGAAGGGGAAACGGAGTGAAAGAGGAGGCGGCGTGTTGGGAATTTCTTGAGATGAAAAACAGAGGTCTTTCTAAAGTTATAAAGGGTATAATTATGTATAAATTCTCTTTAGAATACTAACACAGTAGATCAACGGATACATAAAATTCATGCGTCATAAATTTGTAAGAATATAAAATGGAGCGAGGAAGACTGAAATCGGGGAAAGAAGATAATTGAGGGGAAGGAAGGGTTAATGGCAGAAATGCTATGCATTTAACAAATGATGGTTTCACACTGAAATTGCAAAAATTCAATCATATAAAAAAAAACTTTTGTCAAATTACCAGAAGAGCAAACTAATGGGTGCGTAAAAGTGTAAATGTATAAAACAGTAGAGTGTAAAAGTGGAAATGATAAGAATATTTCATTAAAACGTTAAAACTATAGACCTGTAACATTGGAATACAAATAGTGAAAGATATAAAGATCGTATATTTATAGAAATGGACTTATGTAGAGGACCTACTACAATTTCGTGAAGTGTCATCAGATGTTAAAATTTTTTAAGGACGTTGAAAGTATAAGACGGGAGAAGTGTAAAACGATAAATTTCAGAAGTGAAACTATGTGCAGCAACTGAAGTTACTGGGAACAGGAAGTGACAGTTGTATTTGAGTCTACGTAATTTATGACGCATTGCAGGTGTAGTGCGGTGGAAAATTGGAAAAGGCTTTCAAAGTTTATGAAAAATCCACCGTTAATAAAACAGTTTAGCTGATTTTGTTGTGTGGTATCGCGGGACTTAGATTCTGAGCAGTGGCCGGCCGCTGTGGATGAGCGGTTCTAGGCGCTTCAGTCCGGAACCGCGCCGCTGCTACGGTCGCAGGTTCGAAACCTGCGTAGGGCATGGATATGTGTGATGTCCTTAGGTTAGTAGTTCTAAGTCCAGGGGACTGATGACGTCAGATGGTAAGTCACATAGTGCTTAGAGCCATTTGAACCATATTATTGTAGGCTGAAGCGTATTTCAAACGTCCTACTTGTCTGCTCTATATAAACTTCTGGACAGTTTCTACACGTCAGTATATATACACCGGCCGCTGTAAATTGCAAGGCTTTTCGTTTCACACGGTACCTCAGTCTAAAGTGAGTAAAGCTTATAAGCAAATTGGTCGTGCGAAATTGTCTAGCAACCCGTCTTTTACACCGCATAGGAATGTACGCGATTTTTCTGTTCACCTGTTGGAGTGTTGTCATTGATTTTACTTCTTTTCTGTACTGAGTCAAAGTAAAGAGTTCAGATGGTTCACATGGCTCTGAGCACTATGGGACATCTGAGGTCATCAGTCCGATAGAACTTAGAACTACTTATACCTAACTAACGTAAGCACATGACACACATCCATGCCCGAGGAAGGATTCAAACCTGCTACCGTAGTGGTAGCGCGGTTCCAGATTGAAGCTCCTAGAACCGCTCGGCCACACCAGCCGGCAAAGTCAAGTGTTCTCGGAAGAATGTATAGCTATGACTACTGATCACAATCATGGATGAGGAGCAATCCCGTGTAACTTCCGCCTTCTACGGTTCCGTTTAGAGCCATGGAAGCTCTTCAATAATGTCGTAACGTATCTTCTATCAGTTTGCCCTCTCTTCTAGTCTGTGTTTTCCTCCTGTAGTTTTCATTTCAAAGAGGCATATTTTTTTTTCTTTTCTTGTCTGCCCACTTAATGCAGTGCTCTATCGTGACAGCACATTCCAAACAATTCATTTATTTTATTGTCCTTTTTCCCACATTCCGTGATCCACTTCTTACACTACTGTGTGACAAACTAATCTATTTTCCACCTTCTCATTTTAGTACACAAGTTAAAAAATCGAGGAGGGAAGCTGAACCCTTGACCTATATATGTTCTGCTCTGAGCACTTCCCTCCTGATCTTTCGGAGTTATCTCCTGAGTCTTCTACTTACATATTCCTTTGTTACCTTCATCTCCTCTCTCTCTTACCAAATTCCTCTCTTCCATCATTCCTCCCGTTGTCACCCGTTCGCTCCTTTCTCCTTTGTCTTTCTGTTTCTCCCTCCTGCTCAACAATACTCTCACCCATCCCTCTCGTAAACTCCACCCCCTCTCCCACAAAGTTCGACTCTTTTCTCCTTTTACTTTTCCATGTTCCTTCTCACTAACTCTTATAATATACCAGGTGATCAAAAAGTCAGTATAAATTTGAAAACTTAATAAACCACGGTATAATGTAGAAAGAGAGGTAAAAATTGATACACATGCTTGAAATGACATGGTTTTTTTTTTTTTTTTTTTAGAACCACCACATATTGAGAGACGTGTGAAAGATCAGACACCACTTTCGTCATGCTTGGCTTCCCAGGTCCCCACACCTCAGTCCGTGCGAGGCTTTGCGGTTTCCTGAAGTCACAAGTGTATCGTGATAGACCGACATCTCTAGGGATGCTGAAAGACATCCGAAGCCATTGCCTCACCATAACTCCGGACATGCTTTACGGTGCTGTTCACAACATTATTCCTCGACTACATCTGTTGTTGAGGAATGATGGTGGACATATTGAGCATTTCCTGTAAATAACATCATTTTTTGCTTTCTGTTACTTTGTTATTGCTATTCTGATCAGATGAAACGCCATCTGTCGGAAATTTTTTAACTTTTGTATTTTTCTTGTTCTAATAAAACCCCATGTCATTCCAAGCATGTGTGTCAATTTGTACCCCTCTATCTACATTATTCCATGATTTATTCACTTTTCAAATTTATACTGACTTTTTGTTCACCCAGTACACTCCAATGTCGAAAAATGTATACTTATTTGTCCTACTCCATACTTTCCCTTCCACAGTCACTTCGATCTTCCTGTCTGTCACTTTCTTCTCTCCTTCTCCTTTTGATATTTTTCTCCTTGAACTCCCTTTCCCAACGACAATTGTTAGCTGTCTTCTTTCTCCCTGTACATCGCTTCTTCCATTTTGACTCCCACAATTTGTTACTCACATTTTCCTTTTTTTTATCTTACCTTCATCTTTGCCTCTGGTCATCGTCTTTCATTCATCTAATACACTCATCTGTCATCAAATATTTATTCTCCCCCTTTCACACTCTCAAATCATACACTTGATTCTCATTTTTTTCACTCCCTCTACCGCATTCTCAATTACACATCTGCTTATTCCTGCCTCTGTCTGAAGTAAGACAGCTCCTGAGCGCCAGCTAGATGCAGTGACACCATCGGCAGAAGCTGCCAGCCCTGCACCAGATAACCGGCTCCCTCTGCCTGTAGAGACGACGCGCACAGCTGTCTCTGCTTTGCGGCGCCTTTGAGTGAGTCGCATTCAGACTCGGCTCTGCTCTCTATGTGACAGCCACACACAGCACGCGCTTCCCACGTCTGCCAGCCCAGATTGTCGTCTCAGGCGGTGCTGGGTGGAGGTCGTGGATAGGCGAGTAAGCACATCAAAGACCAGAAGGGATAAGCCCGCAGGGTAAGCAAGACATCTACTGTGCGGCCGCTCAGGCGGTATGCCTCTGTTGCCTTGCATCTCCGAGCTATTGCGTTCATATTCATGTTAGTATTATTTCCTAGCAATAAACCTCTCTCTCTCTCTCTCTCTCTGTCTCTCTATCTCTCTCTCTCTCTCTCTCTCTCTCTCTCTCTCTCTATATATATATATATATATATATATATATATATATATATATATATATATATATATATATATCCTTCTTTTCAACTTTTTCACGATGGACGTGATCTGGCATAACACTTGTAACATTTCAAACCATGAATTGCATACGCTCAAATATATATGACACAGCGGTATGCATGTACGCAGATGCCAGTAATATCTCGTACATATTGTTCAAAAGGGCAGTGCAGTGGCGGAACTGTCGTTTGTACTCATGGATTCATGTGGAAAGATTTCTAACGTGGTTATGGCGCCTGGAAAGGAATTAATAGACTTTGAACGCGGAATGATAAATGGGAGCTAGATGCTTGGGACATTCCATTTCGGGAATCGTTAGGGAATTGCGTATTTCTTAAGACATAGTATGAAGAGTCAGCCTAGAATACGACATTTCAGGTGGTATCTCCCACCACGGACGACCAAGTGACCACAGCTTTGATTTAACGCCTGAGAACAGCGGCGTCTGTGTAGAGTTGTCAGTGCTAACAGACAAGCAACGCTGCGTGAAACAACCGGAGTAATCAATGTTGGACGTACGATGAACGAATCCACTAGGACAGTGCGGCGAAATATGGTGTCAAGAGCCGTTCCCGTTCTTTTCCGAGAGCAATGAGCAAAACCATTTCTTGTTGCGCTGTTGTTAAGTAATGTAACTCTGGGCATCGACCCAAGGGCGTCTTTACCATCGATTCTCGAAAGACTTAGAATGGTTTTACCGTTGTAAATGAGCGGACAAGAAAAGTAATAAAAACACAAGCACTTGTTAGCAACGTTTTCCTCCACAGCATTACAAACGAAACACACAAAATGTTTGGTTAGTGTACAAGGAAGTTACAGAAGTCAGATGCAATTCCATCCAAGAAAAAGCCTAACTGCGATGCAAAAAAAAACTATTACTGCAGTTTCTGACCACACAGAGGATGACATATCAGAAAGAGAAGGTCGTAGTAATATCAGAGCAGTGCAGAAGTGCTCTCACGAAACATTGGAAGTTTTGTCTCCCTAGAAAACGAAACTCAACTATTCTGTTAGCACAGAAAGTCTTCCTGATCCAGCCGCAATAAGCAAAGAGCAAAGGAATCAAGGCCGGCCAGAGTGGCCGAGCGGTTCTAGGCCCTACAGCCTGGAACCGCGCGACCGCCTCGGGCATGGATGTGTGTGATGTCCTTAGGTTAGTTAGGTTTAAGTAGTTCTGAGTTCTAGGGACTGATGACCTCAGGAGTTAAGTCTCATAGTGCTCAGAGCCATTTGAACCAACGAATCATGGACATCAAGGAGGAACTGGTTATCGTGAAGATTACAAACGTTTCGCTGGAATAAAAACTTGGAGCTATCAAAAAACGGGGGACCCAGTTCAAAACATCAGTTTATGGTAATAAGAACAATGCAAGACTATATAAGGAGATCGGTACCATACCGTCCGAGTGTTTCACCCAGAGACAAATATATGTCTGGCGAAGGAAAATGCCCTTACATTGTCTTCAGAAGAAAATGCTTACCTACGGAGGAAGACCTATCCATTTTCCTTTCGATCAGCACTACACAAATGGACAAAGCAGTTCAAGTCCCAACCAGGCATCTTAATGGAAGTATTAAGCTTAATTAAGGCATGGTCAACAGTGTTAACATGTCAGCCATAAGCTTTAATGATGGGCATTGAAAGTCGTGTTAGTAACGATTCGCCTGACAATATCATACTGGGACAGGAGAAGTAAGTTCAGGTAGCATGATACGAATGTTATATTCGAAGTGGAAGTAGCTTACATATTGCTATTCTGATGCGATAACAACAAGAAACTTGCTGCAAACAATTATTACAGAACTTCAACGAGTTGTAGTTCCTGCTATAGCGGATACATCCAATATGGGAGTCAAAAATTTTAAAAAAAATGTGACCAACGTATTTTTCGAACCCTATGGACAATACAAAGAAGATATGGGTTTATAACGACGCACTGCATTTAATGTAATAGTTAAGAAATCACTTTTTTATGATGGAATGACCTGACCTGAAGGTACCGAATATGCAAAGACTTTGATAGATCTTCTGCAGCACGAAACAAGTGATTCTGCCATCATCTGTCACAAATCACATGAATATGAGGAGCGTCGGAGCGTTGGAATGGCTGCCAGCTATTTTCGCGTCGCACTGCCCAGAGTGCGAGATACGTTTTCTTTAAAGATCTCGAAGGAAGCACTGTCGAGTTCATAAGAGACATTTTCAAAGTGCTAAGCTCGAAGTACACCCAAGATCATTAAGCGCCTCGGAGAAGGCCGTTATGGGTTCAGTCTCAAAAGTCAAGAAGTACTCTGAAAGTGTTTTCTGAAATTTTCTCTAATTTGTGAGTAGGAAAAAGAAACAATCTCCTCCCGTTTCAAAAAGATTTATTACATCATTACGTCACTTTCTGAACTTAACGAAGGTTTGAAAAATATCGGAGCCTCCTACATCCTGACTGCCAGATTGAATCAAGACAGTCTCGAAGACATCTCTTCTAGAGTATGTGGTCTTGGTGCATTTTATGATAATCGCATGGCCTCCGAGGTAAAAAATAGAATTAGCCTATTAATACTAACTGGCAATGCGACAAGTATATCTTTGTCCATTACAGAGGATAGAGATCGAAATTCTGCAGAAGAAATGTTAGGAGAATGCGAGATATTATTTCTAGTGAGTTTTGCAGCAAAGTGTTATGTCAAGTCACTATATCTCAGATGGAGAAGACTTGCTTCGAGAGAGCAATGTTAGTGATGCAGCGAGCTCCATAAGCTACATTACTCGCGATGCCTTAAAATACTTGGCACCACATTCAGGTGGATCATCATCCACAGTTCATTATGAATTACAACAGCAAAGTCCATGTCGTTATAAAATCAACAGCAAAACAAGACTGGATAAGTGCACTTTCGAAAGGTGCAAAATTAACAGCAAAAGAAGAGTGAATGAGTATGCTCTCTGAAGTTGGACTTATTTCTCCATCACCTGAGTAGTTTGCTACATAACAAAGTTGGGTAATTATTTTTTCGTTGTTTCAGGTTGCAAATATTTCACGTTACAAACATACCATGGAATAATTAAAAGAACGCCGGCCGCGGTGGTCTCGCGGTTCTAGGCGCGCAGTCCGGAACCGTGTGACTACTACGGTCGCAGGTTCTAATCCTGCCTCGAGCATGGATGTGTGTGATGTCCTTAGGTTAGTTATGTTTAAGTAGTTCTAAGTTCTAGGGGATTGATGACCACAGATGTTAAGTCCCATAGTGCTCAGAGCCATTAATTAACAGAGCTATTACAATCAAGATCTCTCGCAGTCGAAAGGCATATAACTGATTTATATATAACAACGAGAGCTTCCATCTGCATTATAATCTTTAATGATGAAGCTAAAGAGGGTACAATGAATTCAATTTCGAGCTGAATTATCCACGGCAACACCGTCATCGACAACTTTATGATTATAATTCCTAAATAAATCTGGATTAAAGTAATACCGAGAATTATAAAACATTCACCGTAATTCAACTTTTAAGCCTGAAGTATTGGTGACGATCATTACAACTCGGTTTGCATACTGAGAAGTGTTATCAGTGTTCTTTCCGCTTAACGTTTCCTTTCGAATACTCCAAATACTAATTCGTCTTTTACCTCATCCCTGAGAAGACGAAAATCAAACTGAGAGAGACGTGAAAATGTATTTCACATTCTGGCTGCCAAGTGACAAAACACGTCGTTGACCGATGGGATCGTACTCTCCGAAATGGCCTACCCTTCTTGCCAGACAAACTGGTACAGGCATGCGTATTCAAACACAGAGATATGTAAACAGGCAGAATACGGCACTGCGGTTAGCAACACTTATGTAAGACATGTCTCTGGCGCTGTTGTAAGATCGGATACTGCTGATACAGTGGCAGGTTATCACGATTTAAGTGAGTTTGAACGTGGTGTTATAGTCGGCGCACGAACGATGGGACACTCCATCCCCGACGTAGCCACGAAATGGGAATTTTCCCGTACTACCATTTCACGAGTGTACCGTAAATATCAGGAATCCGGTAAAACATCAAATCTCTGTCATCGCTGCGGCCGGAAAGAGAGCCTGCGAGAACGGGACCAACGACAACTGAAGATAATTTTTATACGTGACAGAAGTACAACTCTTCCACAAATTGCTCTAGATTTCGATGCTGGACCATCAACAAGTGTCAGCGTGCGAGCTGTTCAGCGAAACATCATCGATGTGGGCTTTCGGAGACGAAGACCCACTCGTGTACCCTTGGCGACTGCACGATAAAAAGCTTTATGCCTCGCCTGGGCCCGTCAATACCGACATTGGACTGTTGATGATTGGAAACATGTCGCCTTGTCAGACGAGTCTCGTCTCAAATTGTATCGAGCGGATGGACGTGTACGCGTATGGACACAACCTCATGAATCTATTGACCCAGTATGTCAGCAGGAGACTGTTCAAGCTTGTGGAGGCACGGTTATGACGTAAGGCGTGTGCTTTTGGAGTGATATGGGACCTCTGATACGTCTAAATTCGACTCTGACAGGTCTCACGTACGTAAGCATCACGTCTGATCACCTGTATCTATTCATGTCCATTGTGAATTACGACGGACTTGGGCAATTCCACCAGGACAATGCGACACCCAACACGTCCAGAATTGTTACAGAATAGCTCCAGGAACATTCTTCTGAGTTTAAACACTTCCGCTGTCCACCAACCTCCCCAAACATGAACGTTATCGAGCTTATCCGGGAAACCTTGCAACGTGCTGTTCAGAAGAGGTCTCCACCCCTTCGTACTCTTACGGATTTATGGTCAGCCCTGCTGGATTCATGGTGTCAGTTCGCTCCAGGGCCACTTCAAACGTTAGTCGAGTCCATGCCACGTCATGTTGCGGCACTTCTATGTGCTGGCGGAGGCCCTGCACTATATTAGATAGGTGTGCCAGTTTCTTTGGCTCTTCAGTGTAGTGTGTGTACCTTGTTAGCAGGCAATGACGAAACGTAATATAAATGCAATTGATGATGCCCTTAATTTCACTGAGAAACTAAGTGATTTATACAATAGGCACGCACAGCTAAATACTGTAGGAGTAAAGAGAAGATCTTCATCACAGATTTTTCGAGACGCAGCACATGACATCTATAAAGATAATCTGACTTCTTAAAACCACCGCATCTACTAGTAACTTGGCAACATAGTTCATCAGTCGGTAAGGTCACCTGTTATCATTGCTACTGAAGAAAAATCTACTAATTCCTTACTGATGCCAAATTCTTAAATTCAAAGTTGCATTTGTAACCAACGTCCTCAGTTTTTTATTGAATTTAGTCCAAATTCCGTCTACAGCTGTAGACAGTGTTTTCCAATTACTCCTCTCTTCTATGATACTTCGGCGAATTCCCGTCGATGACCAGTATTTCGTCTGCAAGGGTTCCTTGGGGCGTTACAGGCAGCGTCCGATATGTACACAAAAAATTATTCTTAAAGACAAAACTGTAAGGAATAAAACTTTATCACGCGATTCAGCATTAATTTTTATTTTCCATGTGCTGAAAGAGGACAAACCCCGTAAGAGGAAAAGGCAAGTGTCAGAAAATGATAATATGCGGACCATATCAGCCACTTACCGTACTCGAACACGAGACTCTCAATGCTTCATCAGTTTTGCGCCTTTTCGCGAGAGAAGAACTACGATAATTTATTTTTTGTGGAGAAGACTGTTAAAACAGTCACGTACCTAGCTGAATGTACTGGAAGCGTCATTTTTCTAGAAGACTGAACACCACGCAAGTTGCCGGCCGGTGTGGCCGAGCGGTTCTAGGCGCTACAGTCTGGAACAACGTAACCGCTACGGTCGCAGGTTCGAATCCTGCCTCGGGCATGGATGTGTGTGCTGTCCTTAGGTTAGTTAGGTTTAAGTAGTTGTAAGTTCTAGGGGGCTGATGACTTCAGATGTTGAGTCCCATAGTGCTCAGAGCCATTTGAACCACCAAGCAAGTTCATAGAAGCGCATTTCTTGACAACGAGCTGCATTTACTATGAATTGGCCGTACCAAACTCTTACTCGAACATTGGCCACCATTTACCTGATCTCAACCCATAACATATTTTTTGAGTGTTTTTCGTCTCCCCTTCTTAAGCTTGTGTCAAATCCAACTCGTTATTGCACAATTAATGAGATCAGTAAACCCAGTTATGTTCGCGAAGTTATAGAATAATATGACTGCTGCCGGGTTTTTTGGCGTAAATCAACAGACTAATCCCAAACGTAATTTTAAAAAGTGCCCCAAGGTACATGATATCGCTTTGGAAACTAAAAGCTAGGTGATTCCTTGCGTAAGTTAAAACTTATGTTCATTCATGTAGAAGATATTGCCCTGAGAAATCTCCGTGTTTCGGTTCTATAAGTTGTCAATCTCTGCAACCATTATGGAAATATTTCTCCCGGGTTCATTCGTATTTTTCAGACTGAAGCCTCTATTGAAAAACTGACATATCCGGCTGCTCTCCTTTCTTAATCATTCAGTGTGAGAAGAAAACAAAGCGTCACTGGTAACTGAGCAAAAGCTCCTGCGAGTGTGTTTGAGCTACATTGTGAAAAATTGGAGTTTTTTTTTTTATTTTAGTTCATAAGGAGTGCGCAGATGCGGTATATAAGTCAGAAGTAAACTAGCTTGGATCTGAGACTGTTCTTGCGAAGTCACGCGATTCACCTGCTACCTGTTTCTGCTATCGCGAAGTCGTTGTATGTAGGAACACTGCGGCTTTATTTCAAACGCAAACAATAGACACGAAATAAAAAGCCTCTCTTCATGAATGGGCGCGCTTACACATTTCAGGGGAACACTCGGAAAGTGGGTCACACACACACACACACACACACACACACACACACACACACACACACAACCGCGACAGGAGACGTTCGCTTATGTTTCTCGTCGTACATCAATCACACCATGATGCACAGTCAGTCATATGCGAATACAGTTTTTCCTCCGCAGTTTGTATATTTTGTGTGATTCAAATGGCTCTGAGCACTATGGGACTTAACATCTGAGGTCATCAGTCCCCTAGAACTTAGAACTACTTAAACCTAACTAACCTAAGGACATCACACAACACCCAGTCATCACGAGGCAGAGAAAATCACTGACCCCGCCGGGAATCGAACCCGGGCGTGGGAATCGAGGACGCAACCGCACGACCACGAGATGGCAGCTATTTTGTGTGCGCAATCTATTTACCGAGTCACATTTTTAGAGTCTGCGAGTAATTGATTTAACTGTTAACGCTACAAGTAGGAAAGTAGTCCCTGTGTCATCTCACTTGCAGTCGTAAGAAATCTATCAAGCTCCTCATCGAGAATCCGTCAGGTGGAAGATTATGTTGCACAGTTGTTCCTAGTGACAAACACAGGCGATTTACTGTACCTGCGTGTCAGGACACTAAGAGGCTAGCGTCCGACTTGCAGTATTAATAATCAAATTAATTGGTCTTAGGATTTATGGAAGTGACTTGTTAAATAGTTTAGATATGGAAGAATTACATACTGAAGAACAGGAACTGTATGTGCTAAAAGTCTTCAGTTCCAGCTTTGTATCACTAAAATATACACCAAGAGAGTACTGTGGAGAATGTAAGTTACCAGAACAGTAATTGGAACAATACATATTTACAATATGTATGCATACAGTAGAATATTGCCGCGCGGAGTAGCCGTGTGGTTGGAAGCACCATGTGACAGATTGCGTCGGCCGCAGTGGCCGTGCGGTTCTAGGCGCTTCAGTTCGGAACCGCGAGACTGCTACGGTCACAGGTTCGAATCCTGCCCCGGGCATGGATGTATGTGATGTCCTTAGGCTAGTTAGGTTTCAGTAGTTCTAAGTTCTTTTTTTTTTTTTTTTTGTCATCAGTCTACTGACTGGTTTGTTGCGGTTCGCCACGAATTCCTTTCCTGTGCTAACCTCTTCATCTCAGAGTAGCACTTGCAACCTACGTCATCAATTATTTGCTTGACGTATTCCAATCTCTGTCTTCCTCTATAGTTTTTGACCTCTACAGCTCCCTCTAGTACCATGGAAGTCATTCCCTCATGTCTTAGCAGATGTCCTGTCATCCTGTCCCTTCTCCTTATCAGTGTTTTCCACATATTACTTTCCTCTCCGATTCTGCGTAGAACCTCCTCATTCCTTACCTTATCAGTCCACCTACTTTTCAGCATTCGTCTGTAGCATCACATCTCAAATGCTTCGATTCTCTTCTGTTCCGGTTTTCCCACAGTCCATGTTTCACTACCATACAATGCTGTACTCCAGACGTACATCCTCAGAAATTTCTTCTTCAAATTAAGGCCGGTATTTGATATTAGTAGACTTCTCTTGGCCAGAAATGCCTTTTTTGCCATAGCGAGTCTGCTTTTGATGTCCTCCTTGCTCCGTCCGTCATTGGTTATTTTGCTGCCTAGGTGGCAGAATTCCTTAACTTCATTGACTTCGTGACCATCAATCCTGATGTTAAGTTTCTCGCTGTTCTCATTTCTACTACTTCTCATTACCTTCGTCTTTCTCCGATTTACTCTCAAACCATACTGTGTACTCATTAGACTGTTCATTCCGTTCAGCAGATCATTTAATTCTTCTTCACTTTGACTCAGGATAGCAATGTCATCAGCGAATGGTATCATTGATTTCCTTTCACCTTGTATTTTGATTCCACTCCCGAACAGTTCTTTTATTTCTATCATTGCTTCCTCGATGTACAGATTGAAGAGTAGGGGCGAAAGGCTACAGCCTTGTCTTACACCCTTCTTAATACGAGCACTTCGTTCTTGATCGTCCACTCTTATTATTCCCTCTTCGTTGTTGTACATATTGTATTTGACCCGTCTCTCCCTATAGCTTATCCCTACTTTTTTCAGAATCTTGAACAGCTTGCAACATTTTATATTGTCGAACGCTTTTTCCAGGTCGACAATCCTATGAACGTGTCTTGATTTTTCTTTAGCCTTGCTTCCATTATTAGCCGTAACGTCAGAATTGCCTCTCTCGTGCCTTTACTTTTCCTAAAGCCAAATTGATCGTCACCTAGCACATTCTCAATTTTCTTTTCCATTCTTCTGTATATTATTCTTGTAAGCAGCTTCGATGCATGAGCTGTTAAGCTGATTGTGCGATAATTCTCGCACTTGTCAGCTCTTGCCGTCTTCGGAATTGTGTGGATGATGCTTTTCCGAAAGTCAGATGGTATGTCGCCAGACTCATATATTCTACACACCAACGCGAATAGTCGTTTTGTTGCCACTTCCCCTAATGATTTTAGAAATTCTGATGGAATGTTATCTATCTCTTCTAAATCGACTCCTGTTTCTTCTTGTATCACATCAGACAAATCTTCACGCTCATAGAGGCTTTCAAAGTATTCTTTCCACCTATCTGCTTTCTGCTCTTTGCTTTTAATATCACCAAACGTTGTTTTGACTTTCCTGTATGTTGAGTCTGTCCTTCCGACAATCATTTCTTTTTCGATGTCTTCACATTTTTCCTGCAGCCATTTCGTCTTAGCTTCCCTGCACTTCCTATTTACACTCCTGGAAATGGAAAAAAGAACACATTGACACCGGTGTGTCAGACCCACCATACTTGCCCCGGACACTGCGAGAGGGCTGTACAAGCAATGATCACACGCACGGCACAGCGGACACACCAGTTGGCCGTCGAATGGCGCTAGCTGCGCAGCATTTGTGCACCGCCGCCGTTAGTGTCAGCCAGTTTGCCGTGGCATACGGAGCTTCATCGCAGTCTTTAACACTGGTAGCATGCCACGACAGCGTGAACGTGAACCGTATGTGCAGTTGACGGATTTTGAGCGAGGGCGTATAGTGGGCATGCGGGAGGCCGGGTGGACGTACCGCCGAATTGCTCAACACGTGGGGAGTGAGGTCTCCACAGTACATCGATGTTGTCGCCAGTGGTCGACGGAAGGTGCAAGTGCCCGTCGACCCGGGACCGGACCGCAGCGACGCACGGATGCACGCCAAGACCGTAGGATCCTACGCAGTGCCGTACGGGAACACACCGCCACTTCCCAGCAAATTAGGGACACTGTTGCTCCTGGGGTATCGGCGAGGACCATTCGCAACCGTCTCCATGAAGCTGGGCTACGGTCCCGCACACCGTTAGGCCGTCTTCTGCTCACGCCCCAACATCGTGCAGCCCGCCTCCAGTGGTGTCGCGACAGGCGTGAATGGAGGGACGAATGGAGACGTGTCGTCTTCACCGATGAGAGTCGCTTCTGCCTTGGCGCCAATGATGGTCGTATGCGTGTTTGGCGCCGTGCAGGTGAGCGCCACAATCAGGACTGCATACGACCGAGGCACACAGGGCCAACACCCGGCATCATGGTGTGGGGAGCGATCTCCTACACTGGCCGTACACCTCTGGTGATCGTCGAGGGGACACTGAATAGTGGACAGTACATCCAAACCGTCATCGAACCCATTGTTCTACCATTCCTAGACCGGCAAGGGAACTTGCTGTTCCAACAGGACAATGCACGTCCGCATGTATCCCGTGCCACCCAACGTGCTCTAGAAGGTGTAAGTCAACTACCCTGGCCAGCAAGATCTCCGGATCTGTCCCCCATTGAGCATGTTTGGGACTGGATGAAGCGTCGTCTCACGCGGTCTGCACGTCCAGCACGAACGCTGGTCCAACTGAGGCGCCAGGTGGAAATGGTATGGCAAGCCGTTCCACAGGACTACATCCAGCATCTCTACGATCGTCTCCATGGGAGAATAGCAGCCAGCATTGCTGCGAAAGCTGGATATACACTGTACTAGTGCCGACATTGTGCATGCTCTGTTGCCTGTGTCTATGTGCCTGTGGTTCTGTCAGTGTGATCATGTGATGTATCTCACCCCAGGAATGTGTCAATAAAGTTTCCCCTTCCTGGGACAGTGGATTCAAGGTGTTCTTATTTCAATTTCCAGGAGTGTATTTCATTCCTCAGCGACTTGTATTTCTGTATTCCTGATTTTCCCGGAACATGTTTGTACTTCCTCCTTTCATCCATCAACTGAAGTATTTCTTCTGTTACCCATGGTTTCTTCGCAGCTACCTTCTTTGTACCTATGTTTTCCTTCCCAACTTCTGTGATGGCCCTTTTTAGAGATGTCCATTCCTCTTCAACTGTGCTGCCTCCTGCGCTATTCCTTATTGCTGTATCTATAATGTTAGATAACTTCAAACGTATCTCGTCATTCCTTAGAACTTCTCAGCGTATTGATTCTTCCTGACTAATGTCTTGAACTTCAGCCTACTCTTCATGACTACTGTATTGTGATCTGAGTCTATATCTGCTCCTGGGTACGCCTTACAATCCAGTATCTGATTTCGGAATCTCTGTCTGACCATGATGTAATCTAATTGAAATCTTCCTGTATCTCCCGGCCTTTTCCAAGTATTACTAGCTGAAACATGTTACAGAACTCAATTAGTCTTTCTCCTCTTTCATTCCTTGTCCCAAGCCCATATTCTCCTGTAACCTTTTCTTCTACTCCATCCCCTACAACTGCATTCCAGTCGCCCATGACTATTAGATTTTCGTCCCCCTTCACATACTGCATTACCCTTTCAATATCCTCACACACTTTCTCTATCTGTTCATCTTCAGCTTGCGACGTCGGCATGTATACCTGAACTATCGTCAGTGTTGGTCTGCTGTCGATTCTAAGTTCGAGGGGACTGATGACCTCAGACGTCAAGTCCCATAGTGCTCTGATCCGTTTGAACCATTTTTGGCGCCTTGCGCGGCCCCTTCGCTGGAGGTTCGAGTCCTCCGTCGGGCATGGGCGTGTGAGTTGTTCTTAGCGTAAGTTATTTTAAGTAAGTTGAAGTAGTGTGTAAGTCTAGAGACCGACGATCTCAACAGTTTGCACACTTAGGACTTCACACACATTGGAACATTTTGAGTAGAATATTGTAGTACTTCAAAACGATTTGCTCTTCGTATTCCTCATACAAACCTTTGAAGAATACTTTTTAAATTATAAAGCAATTTCTTAACAAAATGAAAATAATGACACATTCTTCCCAACAGCTGTCTCTTCTCATCCAGTATCTTAATCAGTTTGTTTCCCTTCTCTCAACTGTATCTAGTACGAGTATTTGTCTGTCCCTCATCATTCTTCTATGGCTACCTCATCCCTTGTCTAACCCACCCACCTCACACATTCCATTCTTCGTCAGATCCAGATCAAAAAACCCACAAAGCACATCTCCTCGGTCTGATAAGGGAAAAAATTATATTTTTCTTAAAGTCTGAGGGTATTTCGCCTGTCTCATACGTCTTGGCCACCAGATGGAAGAGTTTGGTAATGGCTCTCTCAAGGCTATCAGTAGTTCTAATGGAATCTAGTTTACTCCCGGATCCTTGTTTGTACTTACGTCTTTCAGTACTGTCTTCACGCAGTATCGTATCTCCCACCACATCTTCAACTACCTGTTCATCCATTTCGTTAATATTGCCCTCAAATATAGACGCTCTATATACTCATTCCACCCTTTTTTTTATTTTTTTTGGTTAGGACTCGTTTACCATCTGAGCTCTTGATCTTTCTAACTTTGTCTTCTGGCCATTCCCGCTTAGCCGTTTTGTACCTTCTATCGATCTCATTTTTGAGACGTTTGTATTCATTTTCGCCTGCTTCATTTACTGCATTTTATATTTTCTCCTTTCATCAACGAAATTCAATATCTCTTGTGCTACCGAAGGATTTGTACTAGCCCTCGTCTTTTTACCTACTTGATCCTCTTTCTAAACGAAATCGGAGAAACGATTGCGTGTAACCACTTTTGGTGGTTGCGTTGCGGTTCTATATATGGACCGGGCGTGGCAACCTGTTAGTGCTACAGGGTTGCCACCTGTGAGATTCGATCGGCCGCTACCTGTGGCGGGGTTCAGCGAGCAACAGTTGTCTGCCTGCAACAGATGCGACGCGACACCGAGCCGCTAATTAGCTTCGGGATTGCTCGGAATTAGCCGCGTGCCGGGCCCTCTACCGTATTGGATGCCCGCAGCTTTCGGAACAATAGGGCCCGTTCAGATTACCACGTGGTTCATCATACAATGCCCTCGTCTGCCACTGCAATATGTTAGTGGCATGTGCTTGGACTGTGAGGGGATGATTCAAATGGGGAATTACGCTGAAAGGGAATCGTACATCCGGCTCGTCAACCAGTTTGCTCATTTGTCGAATAATTGTAATTGATCTGCATCTACGTCCACACCATTACTCTGGGAGCCATTCCTATGTTTGGTAGAGGGTTCATAATACTGTTTTCCAAACGTTCCACTCTTATCTAGTAATGGGAAGAATGTGCCAGGTAAAACAGATACCGGTATTTTAGTTGTGATTAACTGGTGTCTTTCGGCTTTTGTTTCCTGTCGGCTGTAACAGCTGATTTTTATTTTTTACTAATGATCAAATAAAAAACAAATGTCAATTAACCTACGAACGTTGTTAAAAAATTTTGTTTTTGATAAACATTTTTTTATTTGTAAAATTTGCATTTCTAGCAATATTTCGTTACCATAGAAAGTGGGAAATTGATCTTTAGTAACGCCGACAGTTGCGAGCAATGAACAGTTGCGAATTACTACAACACTGCTGAGACGATAATGTACAGTCGTGGACGAAACTAGAGAGACCCCATCGCCTTTTCGTTACGCTGATCCGCACAGCTTTAAAGTCTGCTACACAACGTAACAGGCAAGGAGACCAAGTGCTACCAACATACTACGCACAGGCGTGAAATTGAAAAGCTATACGAACTACGTCAGACTGTTTTCAATCATGTGTAAGACTCTATTAAAGCTGATTAGTGCGTTAAACACAACACGAAAATATAAGACATAAATGAAAGAAGAAACGCTAATTAGTATGAACTGTACTACTAAAAATTAATTTCAGCTTATCAAGATAACATAACTGTTTTAGTAATACAAAGTACCCCAGATCGTTACGAATTAGGAAAATAATATGCGCATTCGGCCGCGAAACAGTCTGTGTCAACGTTCAGACCAGTCATACAGGTACCGTTGCTGACCTACCATGAAAGTGTGCAAATTTAGCAATGCGTGAAGTTTCATAACGAAATTCAGCTAAAAATCATTCAGTGCCACAATTAATTCATATTGACATCCATAGGGCACTGGTACATAATAAAGGTAGCAATAAAACGTGTTGGGGGCGCAATAATTTCTTAAAATAGCTTTACTGATAGTCTATCTGCCTCCATTGAGATTAGAACCGAAAATAAACCAGACTTCCCTTGCAGTAGCACACACCTTTCACTGCGTTAGCAGACAACCCAGGCAAATAGCCCTCTATTATACTCTAGACATGAAGAAGTCGGCAATTTCGCAATGAAAATGGCAAAATGATCGGCAGTTTCTGTTGCATAGAGCTTTCTGGACACAAAAACATTAATTTTCTATCTTTATGTCACCGCTTATGTGACAATCATTCGGGATGTTTATCGAAATAACAAAATACTGTTATTAGCGAGTAAATTTAGTAGGCTAATTCTGCACCACCACAGGAAATAAACGGCTACATAGCTGCCAAACGTGTTATACAATGTTTCGAATTCTCCATTAGAGTCGCTACAGCCAGAAAACGTTCGCTAGCCGAAGGGTTTCTTAAGCTAGCTAGCAATGGGAATGCTCGCACTTCTAAAACGCGGTGGCATTAAGATTGGGATCTGAATTGCTTACATGTATAGGCAAATGGATTTTATTTGCATTCCTGTAAATGTGATTTTGGTCGATAGCGTAGCTATGAGTAATATGCTGAGGTATCTACTGCAACCAGAAAATTTCGAATAAAGAGTGGGGGTAATTATTTATGCGGCCCTCATCTTCAGTAACTGTCGTAGCTATTTTCGTTGTTAGGATTTCGTCACGTAAATCGGTAAACATGGAACCCTACTAGTCTCACTTTCTTGACCGTCTGTCTGTCTACCCAACCCTTAAAACCCGTTTACATCGAGTAGATATAATAAGCGGAAAAGTATCACACTTCCTGCGGTTTATGGTCCCTTGGTGGTGTAAAAAAGTGAACTATGTCAACGCACTCTAAAGATACGGTCATTTATGTAAAGGAAATTTACGCGAAAGATCAAAAAATGGCTCTAACAAGTATGCAACCAAACTGCTATGTCATCAGTTCACTAGACCTAGAACTACTTAAACCCATCTAGCCTAAGGACATCACACACATCCATGCCTGTGGTTGGATTCTAACCTGCGACTGAAGCTCCTAGAACGCCGGCACGGTAGCTCAGCGTGTCCGGTCAGAGAGCTGGTTAAAAAAATGAGTGGAAGGATCAACAAACGAAATTTAACGGGTGTCTTGTGACGTCCGCGACAACCAAACACAACGAAGATGAAGAGAAAAAAGTAAGAAAAGAAAACAGCGGCTCGGCCACCGCACCCGACGAAATCCTTTTCACCTCACGGATAATGGTGATGTATACTGTCTAGTGAGGATAAACTGTATTCGCCAGCAACTCAGATCGTTTGATCACGGGACTTTTACGAAGCTACATTCAAATTTGATTCGAAGTCTTCTGCAATAGCCACTTATAAACACACTAGGAACGTCGTATGCGATATCCACTTCTGAAGACGCTGGCAGATACTGCAGTACTGTAACAAGTAGTTAAGAATGTATGATTATTGGTCCATGCATGACTATTTCAGTATCAATTTAACGCCCCTAGGTGTTTGTCTACTGCTGAAAATAATGTACTGGATTATGATAATTTTTCCTGTTGAGCCTGGCTTGAAGAAAGTGAGACCCTACCAAACAATCACCAGCAATGCCGGTCTTAATGTTGACAGAAAATCTTTGTTGATGACTTGCTTCAACAGTTGCGTGAAGATTGATATCTGCCCGTACATGTCATTTGTGAAACTTTACAATCTAATTTCGTTGGAGAAAATGAGCCATAACACGGAAGCAAGGCTTTTCCAACCCCAAGTTCGTATAACATCTACGGGTGAGGAATGTGTCCTGCAATTTGTACCGTAATCTTTTGTTGCACGTTGTGCATAGATACGACTAATTCGCTCTGTGCAGAGACCTGCCATGTGTGAAGCATTGAAACAACAACCCTACTTCGTACTTTCACCTGAGACCTCATAAGAGCCTATGGTTTATTTTATACTGCTCTGAAAAATTAGCCCTTTGTATGAAGACTAACTTAGTTTTCAAATTCCCTAGTGGCAAGAACTTGCTCACAGAACATCGTTATAATTAAATGAGGTTGTTATAGATGTCAAACCCGAACAAACTTCAAAGGACATTTTTTACAACATATTCCATGCAATTCCTCCTTATAAATGTTGGTCAGAACCTGGATAGCGCGTAAGGGTGTTTCAGTGTAGATTGAGCTGAGGAACAACCGTTAATTAAGAAATCTAATAGGCTGCGCTGTTTCTAAGTTAATTGGCATTGAGGTTAGCCCACTTTTCCGTTTGGTGCGCAAATTCCAGCTGCCGCCAGATGTAATCAGTGTCAGCAGTTCTCATAGCCTAGATGATAGCTCATGAACCTGCTCAGCTTGTAGCTAGGGTTCCATGCTTCCTACCGTCCCAATCCCCATTTTTGTATGGCACGCTTCTTCGGATTAAGGAAACCGTCGCTGGAGGGCCATTTGAATTTTCGTGGGCAACGGCCTCTTTGGCAGGCGCATTGTTAACTAACACAGAAACGGGGCAACGCATCGAATTGTATACTGAACACCTGTTGCTCAACAATTGCGACCTTTCCAGACCGTTTTTGACCAATCTACATATATATAGTCCATTGACAGTGACCGGGCCAAGTATCTCACGAAATAAGCATCAAACGAAAGAACTACAACGAACGAAATTCGTCTAGCTTGAAGGGGGAAACCAGATGGCGCTATGGTTGGCCCGCTAAATGGCGCTGCCATAGGTCAAACGGATATCAACTGCGTTTTTTTTTTTAAAAAAAAAAAGAACCCCAATTTCTTATTACATATTCGTGTAGTACTTTGTGATAGATGGCGCTGTAATAGTCACAAACGTATAAGTACCTGGTATCACGTAACATTCCGCCAGTATGAACGGTATTTGATTCGTGATACATTACCCGTGTTAAAATTGACCGTTTATCAACTGCGGAAAAGGTCGATATGGTGTTGATGTATGTATTGTGATCAAAATGCCCAACGGGCGTGTGCTATGTGTGCTGCTCGGTATCCTGGACCGACATCATCCAAGTGTCTCTAGCGTTCGCCGGATAGTTACGTTAATTAAGGAAACAGGAAGTGTTCAGCCACATGTGAAACGTCAACCACGACCTACAACAAATGACGATGCTATAGTAGATGTTTTAGCTGCTGTCGCGACTAATCCACACATCAGTAGCACACAAATTGGCGCGGGAATAGGGAATCTCGAAAACGTGTGTGTTGAGGCTCCTACATCAACATCGATTGCACCCGTATCATATTTCTATGCACCAGGAATTGCATGGCGACGACTTTGAACGTTGTGTATAGTTCTGCCACTGGGCAAAAGAGAAAATAAGGGGCGGTGACAGACTTTTTGCACGTGTTGTATTTAGCGACGAAGCGTCATTCACCGACAGCTGTAACGTAAACCGGCATAATATGCACTATTGGGCAACGGAAAATCCACGATGGCTGCGACAAGTGGAACATCAGTAACCTTGGCGGGGTAATGTATGGTGCGGCATTATGGGAGGAAGGCACTCTAATGGTGCAATGTATGCTGATTTCCAACTTAATGTTCTACTGATGTTACTACAAGATGATTCACTGCATGACAGAATGGCGATGTACTTCCAACATGATGGATGTCCGGCACATAGCTCGCGTGCGGTTGAAGCGGTATTGAATAGCATAACATGACAGGTGGATTGGTCGTCGAAGCTCCATACCATGGCCCGCATGTTCTCCGGATCTGACGTCCCCGGATTTCTTTCTGGGGGGGGGAAAGTTGAAGGATGTTTGCTGTCGTGATCCACCGACAACGCCTGACAACATGCGTCAGCGCATTGTCAATGCATGTGCGAACATTACGGAAGGCGAACTACTCACTGTTGTGAGGAATGCCGTTACACGTACTGTCGAATGCACTGAGGTTGAAGGACATCATTTTGAGCATTTATTGCATGCTGTAACAGCATGCAAAGGCCAGTATGTACAGAAAACAGAAAGTGGTATTTATGGTTTATCGGCTTACGATCATAAAACTGCTATGGAATGAGAATCATATAAAAATGTTTAATCCTATCTGTTTACAGATCAAAATCACGCGTAATACCGCTATTAAAGCTACTATCCTGACAGATCCAGCACGTAGAGAGGTCTCTCTCATGCCCCGCATACAAATTACATCATCCGATTTCCCCAGTCATTTAAAGCGCATTCGATACCTAATCAAGGTTTCCTTCGCAACGCCAATAAACAAAGTGTACTGTCAGACGGGGGGGGGGGGGGGGGAGAGGAACTGTACAGAGAGGGGGCCGGAAATGAAGGTAGAACAGTGGCTTGGGGGGGGGGGGATGAGGTGGCCAGTGGTAGAAGGTGATGCGTAAAGGAAGGTGGTGAGGACGGGGATGTGGACAAAGAAAGGGGAGGGGACGACAGGAGATAGAGAGACTGCGGGGATGGAGATTATGACATTCATATAACTCTTGCGAGGCATTGCGGGATCCGGCAGTATGAGTAAACTCGAAAGGGCTACATTTGTGGCTACGTTGCTGCACATGTGAAACGACTGCGGAATGCATTTCACGTCAGCCATTGTCTGTCCAGACCTCATACTTACAAGAAACCTTGGCGTTTTCTGGCATCTGGCTACAATTAGAGAACGGAGACTGCATGACGGCTTGAGGAGAAGGGGTGGCTAGTGCCTGAGGGTGAGCCCACATCGAGAAAAACACACTGCACATGGATTGGGCACGTCATTTAAACTGTAAACAGTACGGATTCCACTTATATTTCTGTTCAGTCTTTTGCGGTTATTATTCGAAGTGGTTGTGAGTGGCACTCGGCCAACAAGGATAGTTCCCGTCATTAATAAAAATTGTTCTTAAACACCTAAAAAGGGAAGAGAGAAAAACCCGCACATGTGCGAGTAGAAATTGCCCTCTACGGGTTCCATACATGTACATGGATAGTAATAATAATATTAATTATATTTGGTTCAATGGCCTGGTGCAAGTGTTTCTATTGGACGCCATTTCGGCGACTTTCGTGTCCATTACCTAACAAGGGTGATTGGGGGGGGGGGGGGGGGGGGGGGAAGGGGGTACGTTTATGGCGACTCCTCACGTCGTTGAGAGGTGGTGGGTCTGACCCTCGCCCGATCCCGTGAGTTCTCGATTTCTAGATAAGGGCTTTACCCCTTCTTTCTTCGACAACAGTGATTTACCGAGTAGTCTAAATGCTCATTTAACTTTCATTGAAATAAAGGTAATAAACATGAGAATGACTGAGTTTACATACAAGAAAACAGAGCGGATTAGACAGAGCACAACAGAAGAATCTGAATACTCGTGCCGACAGGAAACTCATTTTACGTAAAGACGGTCAGCAATGGTCATAGTAGCTTCAGGCTGAGGGTGACTAAGACCGCAGCTCGTTGTCGTGCGGTAGCGTTCTCGCTTCCCGCGCCCGGGTTCCCGGGTTCGATTCCCGGCGGGGTCATGGATTTTCTCTGCCTCGTGATGACTGGGAGTTGTGTGATGTCCTTAGGTTAGTTAGGTTTAAGTAGTTCCAAGTTCTAGGGGACTGATGACCATAGATGTTAAGTCCCACAGTGCTCAGAGCAACTTTTTTATGGTGACTAAGATGGGCAGGAGTCGAATCCCCAGACCTGGCCGCGATGCTCACCTTCGTTTTTCTCTTTATTTTGAATTTTCCAAAAACAATACCAACCATGGAAGTCGAAGAAATACAGAGGCAAAACAGCCGAGCTGACTAAAGTACAACGCGGGCAACAGCTCCTGTGAGAATTATACGACGCGGTGTCTTTGAAAGCTAGGATTAACATGTGGGCAAAGAGTTCTCGAAATCGGGGAGCTTTGAAAAAGAACTAGTAAGCCGCGACATAATCTGGCGACAAGACAAATACCCATCACCAGCCCCACCAGCAACGATAAAAGGCACAAAGCGACCAACCGAGCACGTGATCGTGTTAGTCTTTCTTCTCAGGAAAAAAGAAGTAGCCGGTTGCAGAATTATGTAAGCGATTTGTTCAGCTTCAACAGACCGAGTGAGGAACGCCAGTTGGTACAGGAGGCAGGACTAGTCCGCTTGGTAAACCCAACCAGTGAACCGGTGCTACAATGTATTTACGGGGCGCGCGCCTATTGCATTTATGCGTGTCACTAATCCCGATACGATATAGGCGCTCGTTGGTGAACATGAAACCTTTGACCACCCTTTACAAGGTGAAAGCCGCTGCCATTTATACAACTGGAAGGCTGGTGTTAATCCACACAGTTTTCCAGTATATTCGCCATGATAATTGTTCACTGGGACTGGGGCAGGGAATTCCTTCCCAGAAGGTCAACAAAACTTAGACTTGAGGAATGGTCGCAGTAAGAGCGCACAGCCATACAGAACTCTCGAATGTGTCGCAGTACAAAATTCAGACGACGAACACCCACATGAAGACTTATAGGGCGCACTAAGGTGAAGAACCGAAATTTAATTGCTTATAAATCCTGAGTGAGCCGGCCGCTGTGGCCGAGCGGTTCTAGGCGCTTCAGTCCGGAACCACGCGACTGTTACGGTCCCAGGTTGGAATCCTGCCTCGGGCATGGATGTGTTTGATGTCTTTAGGATAGTTAGCTTTAAGTAGTTCATTGTTCTAGGGGACTTATGACCTCCGATGTTAAGTCGCATAGTGCTCAGAGCCATTTGAACCATACCGAGCGAGGTGGCGCAGTGGTTAGCACACTGGACTCGCATTCTGGAGGACGACGGTTCAATCCCGTCTCCAGCCATCCTGATTTAGGTTTTCCGTGATTTCCCTAAATCGTTTCAGGCAAATGCCGGGATGGTTCCTTTGAAAGGGCACGGCCGATTTCCTTCCCAATCCTTCTCTAACCTGAGCTTGCGCTCCGTCTCTAATGACCTCGTTGTCGACGGGACGTTAAACACTAACCACCACCACCATTTGAACCATCCTGAGTGATCTTTAAAATGGTACGCCCAACACATAAGACAGACGTTTTCCTCTTAGTGCCAGAAAGGACCAATCTTCTAAGAGACAGTGGCTCCGTCAAAATTTGGTATCGCAGCCTGAAAATCTGACGCTTCGAGAAAAAGCGACGGGAAAACTGTTTCAGTTTCTTAGCCATCCTGGAGGAAAGCGGAAAATATGTGTTATGTAATATGCCTTGCAATACACCTAGGCATCCACAATTCATGCCTTCTGAGGAAGGGTAAAAGAGTGTCATCTTCCAGTATTGCACTTTGGATCTTATCAGTAGCCGTTTTACAGTTGAGAGTCGACAACGATCAGTAACAACTCCTAGTGACTTATGTCGATCTACAGCAGCGGCCCACCTTTTTAATGCTCCATAGAAAACCCGTAACTTAAGTTTATTTTCTACCTCGTTAAGTTGCGCCCTCGAGACACGACAGTAATTTTCGATGACAACCTTCAGCAGAGACATCTTTGAAGCTGCCACATCATCATCGCATGCGCGAACGGCGAGGGTCCTTCCTGAAAACGTCCTACTTTGAAGCCGGGACGCTACCTTCCAGCGGTTCCAGATATAAGCCAAACAAATACATCGAGAGGGGGCTCCCCTGTGGCACTCCCCAAAGGCTGGGAATCGGAGGCGTCAGTTGCTCATTTACATCTACCGACGCTGCAACGCTCACGAACAAGTTCGACAATACTCTACGAGTCTCACCAGTAAACCCGGACATCTCCAAACTCCGAAACATAAATTCATGATTTACACGATCGAAAGACAAAGAAACAATGCAGGACACAAGAAACGGCAACTAAAACCACATAATGGTATTCGGCCAAAACAGGATCTCAGACATTCGCAACCGACCGTCGCCAGGAAAGCACACATCCTGTGATTTACCGTACTTGGCCACTATCTTATAAGCAAAATTGAGTAACGTGAGAGGAAGAAAATAATCAGCAATATTACGACTTGGAAGATTAGGTATCAACACAATTTCCCCCAACCACAATGGAGCCGGCACAATTCCAGCCTTATCACCTCGTTCAGAATGTACATAAACGTGGCTCCCAAGTGGGCTAATAAACGAAAATAAAATTCGTAGGAGAGCCCATCCATGTCTGGAAGTTTATTATATTAATGATCTGCATAAAAGGCGGCCAAGAATTCGCCGTTCTACTCAAGCGTAAGTGGTCTATCTACAGGGTGTTACAAAAAGGTACGGCCAAACTTTCAGGAAGCATTCCTCACACACAAATAAAGATAATATGTTATGTCTCCGGAAACGCTTCATTTCCATATTAGAGCTCAATTTAGTGTCGTCAGTATGTACTGTGTTTCCTCGATTCACCACCATGATTTCAAACGGGATACTCTACCTGTGCTGCTAGAACATGTGCCTTTACAAGTACGACACAACATGTGGTTCATGCACGATGGAGCTCCTGCACATTTCAGTCGAAGTGTTCGTACGCTTCTCAACGACAGATTCGGTGACCGATGGATTGGTAGAGGCGGACCAATTCCATGGCCTCCACGCTCTCCTGACCTCAACCCTCTTGACTTTCATTTATGAGGGCATTTGAAAGCTCTTGTCTACGCAACCCCGGTACCAAATGTATAGACTCTTCGTGCTCGTATTGTGGCCGGCTGTGATACAATACGCCATTTTCCAGAGCTGCATCAGCGCATCAGGTACTCCATGCGGCGGAGGGTGGATGCGTGTATCCTCGCTAACGGAGGACATTTTGAACTATTCCTGTAACAAAGTGTTCGAAGTCACGCTGGTACGTTCTGTTGCTGTGTGTTTCCATTCCATGATTAATGTGATTTGAAGAGAAGTAATAAAATGAGCTGTAACATGGAAAGTAAGCGTTTCCGGACACATGTCCATATAACATATTTTCTTTCTTTGTGTGTGAGGAATGTTTCCTGAAAGTTTGGCCGTACCTTTTTGTAACACTTTGTATAGTCCCAATACTTGGTTCAAAGGCGAAGTCGCTATGTGTATCCGGGTAGTAAGGATCAACGTACTACAGTCCGCCCCCGGTAGCTGAGTGGTCCAAAGGGTCCGGGTTCGATACCCGGCTGGGACGGAGATTTTCTCCGCCCAGGGACAGGGTGTTGTGTTGTCCTAATCATCATCATTTCATCCCCATCGACGCGCAAGTCGCCGAAGTGGCGTCAAATCGAAAGACTTGCACCAGGCGAACGGTCTACCCGACGGGGGGCCCTCGTCTCACGACATTTCATTTCAACGTACTACAGATTGAAGTCGTGAACTTCGTCAGGTTGCACTGTCAGCTAACCGCCGTCAGCTGCTGTAACAGAAGTAATGCAAGAGTGGCGACGCCGAGTTGGATGCCGAAGTAGATGGAGTAACGAAACCAGTTCCTCCGCCACAAGTAATCGCGCACGCAAGCCTTCCATGTCGCCTCTTCAGCTGTAACAACTTTGCTGTAATACATCGTACATCTTCAATCATCAAGGGAGCGCGATCCACGCCGTTCAAATGAGGATAATACAATTCAGGAAGTCTCCAAAAATCGATCGTCGTCGCAGCACAATATATCATCAAAATCTGACTGACCTGTGCTTTAGCCAGGGCAGTCCACCATTCCAGAGAGGAAGAGTACCTCCCAGCGCATCGAAGAAATCGCTCCCACATAACGTGTAGCACATCATTGAGAGATTTTTATTAACAATCCAATTCCTCCAGCTGTACTTGAAATTTTATATTTATTTCACAATTTTCCAATAAAATTCCAGTCACCAACTTCCTCCTCCGAATGCGAAAATATTTTGTTGACACCGACCTACATAGGGAGGAAGAGCAGCTTCTAATCAGTTACTACAATTAGTAATTATCTCGATGAAATGACCGCAAAGGCGGTTATGAAAACTGCGCACTAGCCTGTAATTGCGTGTTATACAACAACAGGCACCCACTTTTCTGTTACTAACATAAAAAAACATTAATGTTAAGAAAGAATAAAACATAAGTCATTACTAGTTTAAAACAGGTAATTATTACCAGCAAAACATTTACAATGCTACATATGTCAAGGCCAACAGGAGGAAAGGTTACGAAGGAAGCGACAGGAGAAGAAAGACAGGCAAATGATAAACATCACTTCATAAAGATGTTGTACTTTATTTAATTTCACTAAAACAGTAACAAGAAGGAATAGTGAAATGTTCTTTAGAAGAGAGCCTTTGAAGACAATCACCCTCTTCTTCGCGAGAGTGCCTTTCGGTTGCAGACATTGTTTGCTTCATAGAGCTGTTCAAGTTTGTCATTAATTGGCTGACGTACCTTGGTGTACTAAATTTTGTTGTCGGTGTGACGTGGCCTAGAGGGCGAGATCCACATTAACTGGTTTTATGAGGTCATTCCACTTCAGACCGATACGGACTGCAGTTGCTAGTCATTTTATCGTAATAAAAATTGCCATGGTATCTCAACAGTATTGCCACGTCATAAAAGTCCTTCTGCATTGCCTTACAGCGTATCTACCGCTTAACACCACACTGGAAAGAAGACCAAATCCCGTCGTGACGAGGAAAGAAATGGGGCTTGAGCACATCTGAATAGGCCGGACGGTATGGCCGAGTAGTTCTAGGGGCTTTAGAACCGCGCGGCATGGATGTGTGTGATGTCCTTAGGTTAGTTAGGTTTAAGTAGTTCGAAGTTCTAGGGGACTGATGACCTCACATGTTAAGTCCCATAGTGCTCAGAGCGATTTGAACCATTTTTGAACATCTGAATGCAGTGTCGTCATGTTACGTCTGCATCACATCGTACTTATGTTTGAGGCACTTCCGTTTACTTTACAGGTTGGAAGAAAAGAGATCGACGTCAGTAAGTCTTCGTGTGAGACCTACCTGTGCTGACTTTCCCTTCATGATGTTTCGCAAAACATATGTTGGAGGAAGTAACATGTTACGCGACTAATCTTGCAACGTATTCAGTCGGAATGTTAACAGTAACCCACTCCGTGATGCACAACGGCCTGTAATATTACTGATTAGAGTTAAAACTAGGGGTTCAAAGAGGATTATAATCCCACTGCGTTACATTAAAACTCTAGCTGCCAATTTCACAGATGTTGCAGTAATTTTTGCTATCTACCCGGGTTGCTTTCTTTACATTTCATTTAACGCTGCCAGTTCCGAGCGAAAGATCACAGTTTTTCGTTGTATGTGCAACTTTTACTTACGTTGTAAAATCTTTAATGTCACATTTCAATTATGACCACTTTCGTTTTGCCATATTTGTGTATGGCTGTTATATATCGATTGGTAACGCGTATTTCACAAGAGTTTCTACAAACGTGAGGTTATTTTGATTTCACGAGCAATATCGACAACAACAGGAATTCCTATCGATTTTATGACAAGGAACTATACGAACCTTATGGTCCCTCGTTTCAGTCGCAACAATCTAAGCTGTTCCCTTAGGTTCCGGCCTAGCCACACACTCGGAAATCGCCACATAGATATTTCATCCGTTATTTAATAAGATGGGAATGTAAATACTATTGATCAGTGCACAACATACTTGTATTATTACATCTACATTTACATCCACAGTGCCAGAATGTTTTACCAGTGCTAAGATAAAATAGAAATTTGCATGAATCGGGATGGAACCTACAACCTTTTGCTCAATTAATTACGAAATTGTCCTATTCTTTCATCATGTGACATTCGCCTCTTGCCGTGGTTATTATAATACGGCTTGAAGGCTTATATCGTTGAAGCATTATTAATTGAAGTTTAATGAAGGTGACATATTTGCAATAAATTTTCAGTACACTGAATCTTAAACGGTATACCGCAAATTATAATAAAAGTGTTTTTCGTGCTTATTTTCCAATTTATTCACGATAACAACTCACTCTTCGGAAGGCACTATTCTGTGAAAACATTAATTGTCGATAACCCATTATTTTACGTTTAATTATAATTCCAATTACAATAAATCGTACCAAGAACGGTGTGTTTTTAGAAACCTCCGATACTTATGCATGAAGTCTTTTAACAGGCCCGTCTCGAACGCTAAAAGAACTAGATAGCAGTTCCTGTGTTTGGCGTAATTGTGCGTGACGTCAAAATGACGGCACGTTTGCAAAAAGTCTTGTGAAATCAGTGTTATCCTCACATACGTTTATGTTAGGGATATAGTTTCCTATGAATTTCATACCTTCGAAGAAAATGGATTTGTATCCTATTAAAATTTAGGACTGTGTTTTGATCTGACTGTTTATCACTATTAACTAGTTATTCGAAATTTAAAGATTTTCATTTCTAATTTATATATGTTCTTTTAACATGTTATTTCTAATTTTTTGCCAAATGAGTGTAGATTACTATGTTCGTCGATGATAGGCAATGAAACCCTCGTAACGGCATCTGTCTGTCTGGTAATTCCAGCAATCAGCAAGTGCATTATCAAGGAACACTTATACATTTTTTAAGAACCGGTTTTCTATTCTCCTGGAAAATTTAACAAATGGAGTTACGAAATTTTCATTGCCCATCATCGTCATGTAGCTTCATGTTTCAGCTCTACGAAGAACTGAAGGAATAGTACTTATCTCTACTGTAAAATGACCAAACAAATGTAGGTCATAACTGAAAAATAACACTGCAGATTATGTAACGCGCCTAAAAACTTTACACACGACGATAATTATATAGAAATGGTAGATATACAAATAATAGTCAACAGATGCTTATTTCCTTAACTGCCACGTTCGAGTAAAGGAAATTTAAAGCGTAATACCGTTACGAACGAAAGAAACACAACCCCACTCGCACAAATTGTGGCATTTTTAACGAACGGTCGCCAATCCAAGCGTGACATGCATTGTTGTTAAACGTGCGGTTACTTAACGTTACTCAACAATTGAAAACTTTCACTGTGATTTTAACAACGCTTTCCAAATGTCAGTCAATGAAAGTAGTCCGAAAAGAATCGTCTTTTATATCAAAGAGAAAAGAAAAATTAGAAAAATTCATGCTAGCAGTAAGCTGATAGCATTTCTCGAATAAATACTTTCCGGCCACAGTATAATTCCTTCCCATTTACATCGGCCATGCTCCAAGAGTAATCTCTTCTGCGGCTGCCGCAAGAGATGTAAAGCACTTAATTCGTTTCCTGTACTTTCTTCGAAGCACAATAAAACATCTTCCTGCAAAACCTTGTGAAACTGCAGCTGCTGCTTCTAGCAAGTTCTCCGGCTTTATTATATCATGAATATACTCAAATTCACAAAGCGCTTTTGTGTTTTATACGAGGCAGTTACGCGTGTTTATGAGATTTCGTGTACTCTGAGCGGCACACTAAAACTTGGCAGATCTGTTGAGCTCCGTTTCTATTATCTCTTTTGTGTAGAGTTGTTATCACGTCAAGATTCTTTAGTTACACATTTTGTGCTTGTATGGCTGATGTTGTTGTTGTGGTCTTCAGTCCTGAGACTGGTTTGATGCAGCTCTCCATGCTACTCTTTCCTGTGCAAGCTTCTTCATCTCCCAGTACCTACTGCTACCTACATCCTTCTGAATCTGCTTCGTGTATTCATCTCATGGACTCCCTCTACGATTTTTACCCTCCACGCTGCCCTCCAATGCTAAATTTGTGATCCCTTGATGCCTCAAAACGTGTCCTACCAACCGATCCCTTCTTCTAGCCAAGTTGTGCCACAAACTTCTCTTCTCCCCAATCCTATTCAATACCTCCTCATTAGTTATGTGATCTATCCACCTTATCTTCAGCATTCTTCTGTAGCACCACATTTCGAAAGCTTCTATTCTCTTGTTGTCCAAACTAGTTATCGTCCATGTTTCACTTCCATACATGGCTACACTCCATACGAATACTTTCCTGACACTTAAATCTATACTCGAAGTTAACAAATTTCTCTTCTTCAGAAACGTTTTCCTTGCCATTGCCAGTCTACATTTTATATCCTCTCTACTTCGGCTATCATCAGTTATTTTACTTCCTAAATAGCAAAACTGCTTTGCTACTTTAAGTGTCTCATTTCCTAATCTAATTCCCTCAGCATCACCCGACTTAATTTGACTACATTCCATTATCCTCATTTTGCTTTTGTTGATGTTCATCTTATATCATCCTTTCAAGACACTGTCCATTCCGTTCAACTGCTCTTCCAGGACATTTGCTGTGTCTGACAAAATTACAATGTCATTGGCGAACCTCAAAGTTTTTACTTCTTCTCCATGAATTTTAATACCTACTCCGAATTTTTCTTTTGTTTCCTTTACTGCTTGCTCAATATACAGGTTGAATAACATCGGGGAGAGGCTACAACCCTGTCTCACTCCTTTCCCAACCACTGCTTCCCTTTCATGCCCCTCGACTCTTATGACTGTCATCTGGTTTCTGTACTAATTGTAAATAGCCTTTCGCTCCATGTATTTTACCCTTGCCACCTTCAGAATTTGAAAGAGAGTATTCCATTCAACATTGTCAAAAGCTTTCTCCAAGTCTACAAATACTGACCATACGACTCATCTTAGAAGAAAGATTAAGAAATCTTTCTCCGACTGATCCTCCCCGAGGTCCGCATCTACTGTTAAATAATCTTCATTATTTTGTTCAATCCATTTTATTGTGATTTGTCTGTATAACTGGTTCACTTTTGTGCCGAGCCATAGTCTGTTGCTCAATATATATCTATATACACAAGATTACACCGTGATTCATACATAATTGTTTGAAAGAGAATACAGAGAATCACTTTCCGACATTTTCTTCCCATGCTGGCGGGAAGCACCGACACAGGGTGAACACCAATAAAACAGACGAACTGCAGTGACGGATTCCCAACTGGAAATGGAGGAAAACATGCCGTATGAAGATTTGTCCGGAAAGAGAGGGTGTGCGTTCAGCGACAACAAATCGCCCCGCAACCAGTACAGAGCTGCATCGCATCCCCGTCACAACAGATGTTCAGCGTGGCCTCCATGCGATTCCAGCTGATAGCCACAGTAGCAGTTATCTTGCAGGATACCCACAATCGTATTTTGGCTTACAGCATGTTGCCGAGCTATTTGCCTGAAGCTTGTACAAGCGTTAGTCTAAATATCCTGTCGACGCTGGTCCTCCAAATCTGGCGCGCGCACAGTCCGTCACCTATCTGCACGTTCTTCTGTCTGAAAGGACCTATCACCACACAAACGCCCAAAAGGGGCCTGAAATGTTGTGCGATGTGATTGGTGTCTGCAAGGGTACTTGTCTTAGTATAACCGTGCTGCCTCTTGACCGTTTCCATCTGCACGGCCGTACACAAATCACCACCTCTGTTTCTTCCAGACACGAATAACGGACCCTTCTGCTGCGTCAAGTACGAGGTGCATTCAAGTTCTAAGGCCTCAAATTTTTTTCTTCTCCGGACTGGAGAGAGATAGGAACATGCGCATTGTTTTAAAATGAGGCCGCATTCATTGTCAATACGTCCCAGAGATGGCAGCACCGTACGACAGATGGAATTTTACCGCCAGCTGCGAGAATGAGAACTGTTAAATACTTAAAATGGCGACGTTTCCCTTACTTGAATAGCGTTCAATCATTCGTTTTCTGAATTTGTGTGCTGTGAAACCAATTGAAATTCATCGACAGTTGAAGGAGACATGTGGTGATGGAGTTATGGATGTGTCGAAAGTGCGTTCGTGGGTGCGACAGTTTAATGAAGGCAGAACATCGTGTGACAACAAACCGAAACAACCTCTGGCTCGCAGAAGCCGGTCTGACGACATGATCGAGAAAGTGGAGAGAGTTGTTTTGGGGGATCGCCGAATGACTGTTCAACAGATCGCCTCCAAAATTAGCATTTCTGTGGGTTCTGTGCACACAATCCTGCATGACGACCTTAAAATGCGAAAAGTGTCATCCACGTGGGTGCCACGAATGCTGACGGACGAACACATGGCTGCCCGTGTGGTATGCAGCCAACAGCATGAATGGGACTTTCTTTTCGTCGGTTGTGATAATGGATGAGACATGGATGCCATTTTTCAATCCACAAACAAAGCGCCAGTCAGCTCAATGGAAGCACACAGATTCACCGCCACCAAAAAAATTTCGGGTAACCGCCAGTGCTAAAAAAATGATGGTGTCCATGTTCTGGGACAGCGAGGGCGTAATCCTTACCCATTGCGTTCCAAGGGACGCTACGGTAACAGGTGCATCCTAAGAAAATGTTTTCAAGAACAAATTCCTTCCTGCACTGCAACAAAAACGTCCGGGAAGGGCTGCGGGTGTGCTGTTTCACCAAGACAACGCACCCGCACATCAAGCTAACGTTACGCATCAGTTTCTTCGTGATAACAACTTTGAAGTGATTCCTCATGCTCCCCACTCACCTGACCTGGCTCCTAGTGACTTTTGGCTTTTTGCAACTATGAAAGACACTCTCCGTGGCCGCACATTCACCAGCCGTGCTGCTATTGCCTCAGCGATTTTCCAGTGGTCAAAACAGTCTCCTAAAGAAGCCTTCTCCGCTGCCATGGAATCACGGCGTCAGCGTTGTGAAAAATGTGTACGTCTGCTGGGCGATTAGGCCTAGAAGCAACGCCAGTTTCATCCCTTTCGGGTGAGTAGTTAATTATAAAAAAATCGGAGGCCTTAAAACTTGAATGCACCTCGTACACTGCGTCACTTACATAGCCTACAGCACCCAAGAAACACACAGCATGTCGTCAGAGGAACTGTAATTCGTCAGCGCCATCTAGGGTGGCAACGATGCATTTCCCGAAAAATGTTCTTCGGAGCTTTCTTCCACCATTTCCAGTCAGAAATACGTCCCTACCATATGTCGATGACGTTGATATTGACTCTGTGTAGTCTGGCGTTCGGAGGGGAAAACGGGTGATTGAAATTTCGTGAAAAGATAATGCCGCAACGAAAATCGATTTTAAATATCGCCATCTCAACTTGGTTTTCATATTCATGACACTGCCACTTATTTCGCGATATTACAGGACGAGTAGCCGTTCTTTGGAATATTTCGATGTGCTCCGGTAACCCTGTCTGGTAAAGACCCCACACCGCCTGAAGAAGATAGACAAGCGTAGTGTTGGGAGTCTGTTCCGTAGCCTTGTTGCATCTTCTACCGTTTCCGTCAATAAAACGGAGTTTTTGGTTCGCCTTCATCTACATCTACATCTACGTAATTACTCTGATATTAAAAATAAAGTGCCTGGCGGAGGGTTCAATGAACCACCTTCATGCTGTCTCTCTACCGTTCCACTCTTTGAACGGATCGCGGGAAAAACGAGCACTTAAATTTTTTCTGTGCGAGCCCCGATTTCTCTTATTTTATCGTAATGATCAATTCTATGTAGGTGGGTGCCAACAGAATGTTTTCGCTATCGGAGGAGAAAACTGGTTCAAAATGGCTCTGAGCACTATGGGACTTAACAGCTATGGTCATCAGTCCCCTAGAACTTAGAACTACTTAAACCTAACTAACCTAAGGACATCACACAACATCCAGCCATCACGAGGCTGGTGACTGAAATTTTATGGGGAGATCCCGTCGCAACGAAAAGCGCCTCTGTTTTAATGATTGCCACTGCAATTCACATATCATGCCCGTGACACTATCTCTCCTATTTCATGATATTTTTTCTATGTCATTCGTCAGTCCTACCTGATGCGGGCCCCACCCCGCACAGCAATACTCCAGAATAGGGCGGATAAGCTTAGTGTAAGCAGTCTCTTTGGTAGACGTGTTGCACTTTCCCCACAACATCATCAAAGTGATCGTCCAGATATGTTTGTAATTATCAGCCCTAGGTATATGGTTTAATCTTCAACCTATAAATTTGTGTTATTTCCCACACTACTGAAAGCTGACGCAATTTTTTTTAATTATGTGAGGAACACACTTTTTTAAGGTTTAATGTTAGCTTCCACTCTTTTAATCATGAGGATATTCTATCCAAATAATTTTGCAATTCGCTTTGATCTTATTATGACTTAACTAGACGGTAGGCGGCCAACGGCCTTGCCGCAGAGGTAACACCGGTTCCCGCCAGATCACCGAACACAAACGCTGTCGGGCTGTGCTAGTAATTGGATGGGTGACCATCCGGTCTGCCGAGCGCTGTTGGCACTCAGCCCTTGTGAGGAAAATTGAGGAGCTATGTGAATCAGAAGTAGCAGCTCCGGTCTCGGAAACTGACATACGGCCGGGAGAGCGGTGTGCCGACCAGATGGCCATCCATATCCGCATACAGTGACGCCCTTGGGCTGAGGATGACACGGCGGCCGGTAGGAACCTTTGAGCCTTCATTGCCTGTTCGTGAGGTATTTAGTCGTTTTTTAGACTGTAGACGACAGTGTCATCTTCAAATATTCTAAGAGAACTGCTCAGATCATCTCCAAAACCATTCATATAGATTAGGAACACTTGTAGTTCTATACATTCCCTCGGGGAACGTCAGAAATCATTTGTGTTTAACTCGATGACTTTCGATCGAAGACTACGTGCTGTGTACCATAGTATATCACAAATTCAGTCACACAACTGAACTGATACACCACAAGCACGCAATTTGATGTGGTCTCTCATGAGGAACGGAGTGAAAAGCCTCCTGGAAGCCTGAAAAATGGTATCAGTTTGGTATACCTTGTCTGTAGTACGCATTACTTAGTGTTAACAGAGAGCCTATACTGTTTAATAAGAACGATACTTCCTTAATACGTGCTAATTATATGTCAATAGATCGTTTGCGTCGAAGTACTTAATAATGTTGGAACACGGTACATGTTACAAACCCCAAGGAAACTTTTCGAAAGTTAAAAATTGTGGTACCTTTTCCTCGGTCATAATACTGTAATTGTTTACACTAAAATGCCAGAATATGGACCATTTATCTCCCGAGACTGGTTATGTTATTAATGAAGGACAATGTAACACAGCTGCACTCTCAGCTACTGATTGCGATAAACTGAGCCCCGTGTTCGGTATAATACGGTGCAATTGTATTACATGCCAAATGAAATGGATACTTATCTTGTTGCATTTGTAACGCATCTGATAATCACCAGAAAGGGAACGTAATATCCAAATAGCATTTTTTTTTGTATAGTTCTAGGTGAGGTACATGTCGACACGGCACAAATTATGTCTAGACAAAGGGATACCGCACCAGGTTTCGGGGCGTTCACGTGTTATCGGAAAGCTGCTGAATATACGGAGTACGATATGCGTCAAATTACTTGATGGGCAGTAATTGAATTGCAGAGCAAATTAATTTGGGGAAGTGGCTTTGGGTCGGATCCGCGTTGCACCACTCGCAACATGGAACTGTCTAACTACAGACATTTGAGTGTGTAAACTGTCCACGGTTTCATTACACTTATCTCAAACCGAAACGATCGTCACGCATGCAACAAGCTTAATGCGTACTGGGTGTTTAAGAGGAAAGAATGCCTTGAACCACATTATAGCCTCTAGTCTTTCTGACGTACAAGATACATATAAGAATTTCGCAACCCTCTAGAAGCTTCTACTTAGAGCAAATTATTCAGATATTTTATTGCAGTCCCCGTAGCTCACCATAAAATTAAAAGTGAAGGTGTCAACATTAAGAGAGCAGAGGCAATTGTGTTGTTAAACGTCGATGAGAGTGGGTAGGTGGAAAGAACGCTCATGCGAGCTAAGTCCTATCTTAAGTTATTTGTGTAATCAGTTTACTATCAGCGGAACATTTCCAGACTGGCTAAAATATGCTTAAGTTAAGCCTCTTTACAAGAAGTGGGATAAAGAGTTACCGTCAGATTATCGACCTAGTTCATTTTGCCTTATTTTCCGAAAATATTAAACATCCTATTGCAAATAACGTATTGTCCAATTCACAGTTTGGGTTCCTTAAGGGTTCAAACACAGCCGAGGCTATTAACATTACAGTGATAATGTTCTTAATTGATTAGATAGCAAATTTGAGGCATTTTCTGTGACATGTCAAAAGCCTCTGTCTGTGTGAGTCACAGCATAATCTTAAACAAATTAGAACATTATGATATCAGTGACAGTGCTGCAGAATGGCTCGAGTCTTACCTAACTAACATGAAACAAAGGAAATACTTGTTGAGTAAGTAGTCGGTCTTCATCTGATTCGGAATTAATTATATATGAGAGAGAGAGAGAGAGAGAGAGAGAGAGTGAGTGAGTGATATGGTGTTCCTCAAGGTTCCATATAGGGTCCACTGTTTTTTTTTTTTTTTTTTTTTTTTTTCTTGTGTACGTTAATGACCTCTCATCTGTTACATTGTCAGGTAGAAAGTTTGTTTCGTTTACAGAAGATATAAACATTGCAATAAGTAGCAACTCAAGTACAGGTTTTGAAATGGCTGCTAATCAAATTTTCTCTGATATTAATAAATAGTTTAAAGCTAACTGACTGTCAAATTTTGAAAAGACCCAGTATGTGCATTTCGAAACATGTAAGAGATTTCCTTCCAGCATGTGTATAACATATGAAGACATGCAGATGAAAGAGGTTGACAATGTTAAATTTCTGAGATTCAGTTGGGGAGGGCATACCACAGGATTGCTAAAGCACCTGAACAAGTCTGTACTTGCAGAGCGAATAATGTCAGATGTCGGAGATACAAATGTAAAAATATTTGACTGCTTTGCTTACTTACATTCTATTACATGGGATCATATTCTGCGATGACTCGTCAAATAGAGAAAAAAGTTTTAGCATGCAAAAGCGTTTTACACCATTTCTGGTGTGAATTCAAGAACATCATGTAGAAACCTGTTCAAGAGACGTTGTATTCTAATCATTGCTTTAGTTCCAACCAATAGTTCGAAACATAGAATAAATACTAGGAACTACAAAAAATGTACATAAAGGCCTAAAATCACTTGTCTTGGTCCAAAAATGGTCCAAAAATGGTCCAATATTCAGGAACACACATTTTCAACAAAGTGCCAGCTACCATTAAAAACAGTTTAAACTATGTTTTTTGATAGGCAACTCTTAAAAAGGTCTGTTAGATTTCAGTTTGACAGCACCTGATCGCAACAGTCAAGATTAAGCATTCTGTATATGATAAACATATCTTCGTATCTCAGGTACCCGGGATGTGTCCTTTCGCGGCGGCATGTCTGAATAAAATCTTCTCGATTTTTTACTCTGCATCAATTCGAATAAAATTCTCGAGCTTTCGATGGCTATCCCCGCCATCATGGTCAGGAGTAAAACTACAATCAGTAACTTTACTCTTGACGACGATGGCGGAGATAGCCATCGGAAGCTCGATAAGTTTATTCGAGTTGACGAGGCTTGAAAACTGAGAAGATTTTATTCATTTATCCGCGATGCTGGCAAGAATAAAATGCAGAAGACTGCGGAGGAAAATAGTCGTATTCACGTGCATAAGCTGCAAATGCGAAGTTCCAGTTTTATAATTTTGATGGATCATTATCGTCTTTTCTGGTCGAAAACTACTTCATTTCAGTTGCGGAGTATACAGGGTGTCTCAAACATTTTGAGTCAAATTGAAACAAGTGGTTTGGGTCCACAACCGCTTCGATTAAGGTGGGGCACCAGGGGTTGTAAATGCATATTTATTATGTTAGAGACCTAAATTGTTTGAAATGACCGTCTCCGGCCGCAGTGACCGAGCGGTTCTAGGGCTTCAGTCCGGAACTACGCGGCTGCTACGGTCACAGGCATGGATGCGTGTGATGTCCTCATGTTAGTTAGGTTTAAGTAGTTCTACGTTTAGGGGACTGATGACCTTATCTGTTAAGTCCCATAGTGCTTAGAGCCATTTGAACCATTTTTTTTAAAGTAACGATCGGTAGTTTCTTTGCATACATGGTAACTGCATATGACGTGCTGTCGCACTGTCTCAAAAGTTCCCAGGTGTCTGATCTACCAGGTGACAGGCATCTTGGACCCTAACAAGCAAGTCTTCATCCGTTTCTATGGGGGATTCCTACACCAACGTCATGATGTAACAACGGTGGAAAAAGTCAAGAAGTATTAGGTCTGTGCTGACTTCGAAATACTCGTAAAGTTTTTTTTTATGTTCATGGAGTAAGAATGGGACAAATTCTCGAGTAACTCTGAGGACAGTAATCATAGCTGGGTGTAGTTGCGCTGCCCGTTGCGTCGTAAGAGTTCTCTATCTACTGCATTGTGTTTCCTGCTTTCATATTGTAGAATTTATTTAGTGTTGAAATTGTTGAAATTTCTATAGGCTCTCGATGCTTTTACGAGGAGACAGTCCTTGCTACCTCTGAGGTAGTCAGCAGCATTGGCCACGTAGCGAAGCTCGTTTAACCAAGAAAAAGTCTTAAGCACATACCTCTTCTAGTGTTCTGTATTATTTAAAAGAGTACATCGGTACGTATATGTTCAGAACTTTCATCATTAATTTGGTTCTACGTGGACACAAAACAAATAAATATCCACCATATAGTCAAAATGCCCGACCCACATTAATACATTAACGATAATTCTTTAACGATACAAGATTTTCTCTCATAGTTCGTGGAAAAATAATAATTCAAGGAATAAACGTTGCACGAAGCGGTCAGTTTACCACAGACCTTCTGTTTTCATCGTTGTTTTCAGCACTTTAAGTTTTTAATGTGTGTTACATAATTGCGGCAGTATACCTAGACCATGCTGTTCTTAGAGGAGGACTGAAACATCTGCTGGAGTCCACAGTGTCACAGATTGTCCAGAATGTCGTCTTGCTGTGCTCATCGTAAAGCCTACTGTCGTTTCCGACCGCAGAATGTGTGGGGATAAACTCCCTAACGGAAGGAGTGATTTCAGTGACACCGTTTATGCCACCCCATGAGGCCTACTGGTGTCGATTCAGAGGGTCGATATGTCTGAAATGTTTTCCTCGGTCACCCACAAGAAAGCAGGGTGAATTCAACGATGGGCGTCGCAGTGCTGACCTCTATGGCACAGGCGACAGAAGAAGGGGTCAAATGTGGGTAAGAACAGGTGCGACGGCCTTCCCATCGTGGGACAGGCTCACGGGGGCACTGGAAAGAATTGTGGCGAAAGTTGGTGCTGGCTTAAATGGCTCTGAGCACTATGGGACTGTAACATCTGAGGTCATCAGTCCCCTAGAACTTAGAACTACTTAAACCTAACTAACCTAAGGACATCACACACATCCATGCCCGAGGCGGGATTCTACATCTACATCTACATCTACATCCGTACTCCGCAAGCCACCTGACTGTGTGTGGCGGAGGGTACCCTGAGTACCTCTATCGGTTCTCCCTTCTATTCCAGTCTCGTATTGTACGTGGAAAGAAGGATTCGAACCTGCGACCGTAGCGGTCACGCGGTACCAAACTGTAGCGCCTAGGACCGCTCGGACACAACGGCCTGCCGAAAGTTGGTGCTAATACGACGTCTTTAATGAGCCTTATAGCTTTCATGAAACTCTGAGCTCTGGCCATTTTATCGCATGTGTCGACATCCTGCTGTTGGAGCCCGATCATGACGTGGCAGGGCGCCACACTTTTGCATATTTACATAGGAAGTCTTTAAGCAATTTTGAGCTAAATCTCAAGATTATGCATGCCAGTTGCAGATAATTATGGGGTTTCGAAAAAGCTGGCTTTTAATCGTGTTGCGCAGTGTAGATGTAACAAATAAAAGTTTTATTAGACCGTATTGTCTTTCGTAAGATTAAGTTCCTGGCGTACATTTAATTTCGCAAACCTCGCTTTCGACGAAGATTGAAGAGCGTCTTTCATTTTTTTTCATGCTCGACTTCCTCCCTAACCTGTTGCTAACTTCGTCCACTTTTCAGTGTCACCCAGGTTACGAAATCTTCTTTCTTTCTCCTCTACGGGTTTTTCCTTCACTTCTTCTTCATTGTGGGAGTATTTCTTCACTGCATACACCCTACACAACACATTTGGCTCTTCGTTGTTGTTTCTCCTTGTTTCCTTTGCACTCCTATTCTTAGAAGTTCAGGGTGGACAAAGTAAAATTGGCTCAAAAAATACACTGAAGCGCCGAAGACTGGTTTAGGCATGCGTATTGAAATACACAGATATGTTAAGAGGCAGAATAAGGCGCTGCGGGGCAACGCCCATCTAAGACAACAACTGTCCGACCCAGTAGTTACATCCGCTACTGTCGCTACAATGCCAGATTATCGGGAATTAAGAGAGTTTGAACGTGGTATTGTATTCGGCGCCAGAGTGATGGAGCGCAGCACATCCGAGGCAGCGATGATTCGGTGATTTCCCCGTACGACGATGTCTCGTGTGTACCGTGGGTATCAGGAATGCGGAAAAAACACCAAATGTCGGATATCGCCGAGGCCGGAAAAAGAGCCTGCAAGAACGAGACCAACGACGACTGAAGAGTATCGTTCAACCTAACAGAACTGCAACGCCTTCCGCACACTGCTGCAGATTTAAATGCTGGGAAAACAAGTCTCAGCGTGTGAACCATTCAACGAAACATCATCGATAAGGGCTTTCGGTACCGAAGGTCCACTCCTGTAACCCTCATGACTGCACGACACAAAGCCTTACGCCTGGCCTGGGCCGCTCAACTCCAACATTGGACCGGAAACATGTTGCCTGATGTGACGAGTCTCGTTTCAAATTGTATTGAGAGGATGCACGTGGCAGGTATGGAACCTGCCCGTCAGCAGGCTGACATTTTATCGCCGTTTTCGTCCTCTTTCTGAGATCTTTTATGGCCGAGCAAATCGCGCGGCTGTTCAGGCTGGTTGAGGCTCTGTAATGGTGTGGAGCGTGTGTAGTTGGAGTGATATGGGACCCCTGATACGTCCAGATACGACACTGACAGGTCACACGTACGTAAACATCTTGCCTGGTCACCTGCATTCATTCGTGTGCATTGTGCATTCCGACGAGCTTGGGCACTCCCAGGAGTACAATGCGTGTGGGGACGAGTCCTGAATTCCTACAGAGTGACTAGAGGAACACTGTTCTGAGTTTAAACACACCGCTAGCCACCACACGTCCCGGCAGTGAACATTATTTAACATATGTAGGGTGCTTTGAAACGTGCTGCTCATATTAGATCTCCCTCTCCTCGTACTCTTCTCGATTTATGGACTGCCCTGCATGATTCATGATGTCAGTCCCCTCTAGCACAACATCAGACATTAGTCGAGTCCATGCCACGTCGTGCTGCGGCACTTCTGCGCCCTCGCGGGGGCCCTGCACGATATTAGGCTGGTGTACCAGTTTCTTTGGCTCTTCATTATGGTTCATCCAGCGTAAGATAGACGGGTGTGGAGCGTGATGTAACGTTGGTTGTTTATCTTAAGGTGCATCAAATGGCTTCAGACTTCAGGACTTATAGAGATCAAGAGTGGCAGATAATTAGCCAAGTTTCAACTTTTTAATTATAATAGTATAGAAGTTAGTGTTTCCTCACTTTTCTAAAATAATTTGTATCCCTTGGCGTTGTGTTCCTTCCGTCAAGGAAGGAGAATATCTGTTCCGAGAATAATTCCTTGTCATATATCGTATTGATAAAGTAGTTTTGTTTTGATGTTGTCCTATTTCTCAGGGACTTTATAGTTTCGGCTGACATTCTATCGCAGTTTTCCTCCTCTTTCTGAGATCTTTTTTGGCCGACATCTGAAATAAGCAAATCACATGGGTGTTTTTCCAAAAGTTATACGTTCATAAACAGTAGCACATATAGATTCTTGTTTAGCTTGTCTTCTGTGTAAAAGACGGAAACATTTTTGTGGGGGCTCTGAGACATTTGTAATTATCCTGTTTAGGTTCTTATATTGGTAACGCCGCCGCCACGTAGCGCTCTGTATGTAAATCACTGGCTGTGCTGTGTGCAGTCTGTGGCTGGTTTGCATTGTTGTCTGCCATTGTAGTGTTAAGCAGCGGCAGCTGGATGTGAACAGCGCGTAGCGTTGGGCAGTTGGAGGTGAGCCGCCAGCAGTGGTGGATGTGGGGAGAGAGATGGCGGAGTTTTGAAATTTGTAAGACTGGATGTCGTGAACTGATTATATATATATATATATATATATATATATATATATATATATATATATATAATGACTTTTGATGATATTAAGGTAAATACATTGTTTGTTCTCTATCAAAATCTTTCATTTGCTTATTTGCTAACTATGCCTGTCAGTAGTTGGTGCCTTCAGTAGTTTGAATCTTTTATTTAGCTGGCAGTAGTGGCGCTCGCTGTATTGCAGTAGTTCGAGCACCAAGATTTTTGTGAGGTAAGCGATTTGTCAAACGTATACGTTAATGTTAGTCAGGGCCAGGGCCACATTTTTGTTGGGATTTTTGAAAGTCAGATTGCGTTGAGCTAAAATTATTGTGTGTCAGTTTAAGCACAGCCATGTATAATTGTTCAAAGGGGACGTTTCACATTGTTCGTTATGCATGGCGAGTCACTAACTATTGCCACCGAGAATAACTCCGAAAGTATGATAGGAACTGTAAAGTTTGTGGCACAAACGTTGCGTGGGACAATAGAGGCCATAATATGACGTTGGGTCCTCGTTGCTAGGTGGGGTCACTTCAGAAAAAATTTTTCTTAAATGGATACAATAGTTTGGTACGTATGTTCTGACAGCGGCCGTCGAGACGCGTCCAATTATGTGTAACAATAAGGTCTTTGAAGGTGAACGAAGGTCGCAAGGATGGCATGAGCATCCATTTACAGAAGGTGTTCATAGTGATGACCATTGGTATCAATGCAGTGTTGCAACCTTCTTATCATGTATTGAGTGGTATTCCTTAACACATGGGTACTTATTGAAGCTCATGCTCTGAAAATTTTCTCTAGCATATCTTCAAATGTAGTTGGGAGATCTTTATAAACGATGTCTTTTACGTATCCCCACAAGAAAAAATCCAGAAGCGTCAAGTCTGACGAACGAGCCGGCCACGACACATCTCCTCCGCGTTCAATCCAATGATATGGGAATTGTCTCCGCAACTCATTTCTAGCCATCAGCGAAAAATTTGCCGGACACCCATAGTGTTCCTTCTTCCTAAATGTATTTCTTCTAATAACAGACCTAATGTTTCTTGCACGAATGTGGTGTACTTCCTATCATTAAGATTATCTTCGATGAAATAGGGTCGTATAATTCTGTCTTCCAGAATCCCACACAAAAAATTACCGACCACGGTTTTTTGGTGTGCAACTTGCCGGAGCCAAAATGGGTTTTCAGTTGCCAATAATGCGTGCTATGCTAATTAACATTTCCATGGTTCATAAATGTAGTCTCGGCAGTAAATAAAATCAAATTAGTAAATGTGTCATCACTCTGAAGTTGAGCCCATTGGCAGAATTCAATGCGACGCATAAAATCCGTACCAGTTAATTCTTGGTAGAGACTGATATGGAATGACGATATTTATGGCGACGCAGAACACGATCAACATTACTGTGTCTCATGCCATATTCCCTTGCGATTTGACGCGAACTAACTCAGGGATCACAACCCACAGTTGAAAGAGTACCAATTCCGTTTCTTCGTTAGTACCTTTCCTTCGCCGGATATGTTTCCGATGTGTAAATGATCCAGTTGTTCTCAATTCATCATACACGCATTTAAATGTACGACGTGTAGTGGGAGTACGTTGAGAATATCTTTCAGCGTAAAAGTCTCCAGGTCTCACTGAATTTCGTTGGGATTCTCCGTAGATGAGGAGCATATCGACTTGTTCTCCGAAGGAATACATCATTCACATTCGCTTGATTCGTCGATGCCAGTCTTACCGTTCCTCTTAGTGTTGTAATGCGAAACTGTCGAATGGTGTTTACATGTCAAAGGCACGTTAGATGGATATTCCGTAATTCAGCTAAAAATATTTGGTATTTACACGATACACGAGAGGGAATTGTCAGAGCATGTGCTTCGATAAGTGCCAAAGTGTTAAGGAATACCGCTAAATCCATGATAAGAAGATTGCTGCACTGCATTGATACCAATGCTCATCACTTCGAACACCTTCTGTAAATGGACGTTCATGCCACGTTTGTGGCCTCCGATCGCCTTCAAAGACCTTACTGTTACACATCACTGGATTCGTGTCGACAGCCGCTATCAGAAAATAAGTACCAAATTACAGCATCCGATTTTTTTTTAAAAAAAGAAAAAGAATAAAATGTTGACATTCATATCTATGACGCGACCCCACCTAGCAACAAAAAAAACCAACGTCATATTATGGCCCCTGTTGTCCCATGAAACTTTTGTCGCACAAACTTTTCAGCTCCTATCATACTTTCGGAGTTATTCTAGGTGGCTGTACTTAGTGACTCGCCTTGTATATCTTTCACGATGAATCGCGTGAAACAGCTTGAGAGTTGAGTACCATTGCTACTTGGAGCCCATGAAGAACTATAGTGATACACATAGACGCTATCTGCCCCGATACAGTGTTATACTCGATGTCAGTGGTGCAATTTCAGCTAATAACTACCACAGTTTCCTTTCAAAGACACGACGGCTTTTTTAAGCATTGATTTCAGTTTCTGATGAGGTCTGAATTGTCATTAGAGAAACCGGGTCTAATGTTAGCACTGTAATGTAAGCCTGCTGGCATTTGTTTCATGCGAGAAGCCACTTACAAGGCCTTCTACGTCCCGTAGTTGCAGAAAGCCGTTGTTATCTGCGGAGGGTCGCAGACACGCAAGGCATTACAGAATGTGTTGCATAATGCTCTCTGTTTCGTGAATATGAGTCCCCGCACGAAAAGAGCGGACAGAAATGCGTGCTGAGCAACTTCCAGACAATCTACACTACTACACAAAAGCCGGCCGCGGTTGCCGGGCGGTTCTAGGCGCTTCAGTCCGGAACCGCGCTGCTACTACGGTCGCAGGTTCGAACCCTGCCTCGGGCATGGTTGTGTGTGATGTCCTTAGGTTAGTTAGCTTTAAGTAGTTGTAAGTTCTAGGGGACTGATGACCACAGATGTTAAGTCACATAGTGCTCAGAGCCATTTTTTTGCTACACAAAATGAAAAGACGCACCCTGAACACCGTCTGGTATGTAAATAATTACAGCTGCGTTTCGATGTGACAGGTAGAGCGGAAAATCGAATACATTGTTATTGTTCCATACGATATGATGACGAGGTTCCATACTCCGAGGAGCGTAGGGAACGATGCGAGAGACCCTCACGCCGTCTGGGCGAGGTCTTAGCGGAGGTGGTTTGCCATTGCCTTCCTCTGACCGTAATGGGGATGAATGATGACGATGAAGACAACACAACAATCCCCAGTTATCTCGAGGCAGGGAAAATCCCTCACCCCTCCTGGAATCGAAGCGGAGACCCCACGCACGGGAAGCGAGAGCGCTACGGCTAGACCACTAGCTGCGGACTCGATACGATATATGAGGGTCATAAACAGCGTCAAGTGTGAAGGTAATCGCTGTGAAGGACGTGCAGATGATGCGGACTCTTCTGAGACATGGCTGTCTGAACTGCACAGAGGTTGAAAGTGAATCTCCATTTGATCGGCTTGTCGATATTCTACGCAATGGCCTCAAAACATTGCAACAGTCAGTCGGTGTCATAAAAGCGTTCTGTGTGCTGTGGAATGCGTTGTGTCTTGCAAAACAACACTACAACAATGTTGCGACAAATTGCCGTGGGGTTCGATATTAACTAACCAACCTTAAATGGTTTGTTTCTTAAAAATAAACACCCGCAAATGAAGATTTTTTTAAGGAAAAATGCTGTGTGAAATCGAAGAGGGCTAGTGTGAAATTGCTTGCAAAAATTTTTTTAGATGTGTAAATCCTACTAATTTATCTATTCGATACATTTAAGTGTTAGGTTTAGGGGAAACTATATCTGATATTTCGAAATACACCACTGCAACTGTTTCCCTCTTCATTATTACGAAATACCTCGAAGTTTACTTTTCATCAACAACTGTTTCCTTGACGGACGTGTTTCAGTGAAAAAGGTAAAATCATGAAAGGACTCTGGAGAAACACAGTATCAGTAGCAAACTGAAATAAACAAGATAGATGTGCATCAGTTGGTATGGTAATAGCTGGGGTATCGTACATCACGCTAAAAATGATATCAGTTGTCTGATGTATGGAATCTGCGTCAATATATGTATAATAGTGAACTGTAACTTGTGTTAGAAATTTGACTGCCGCATTTCATCAGTTTCACGAAATTAATATTTCTTATGTGAAACTATGAACGAAATAAAGAGCTCGTTGAAAAAATTCTTGTATGCAGGTCGTGGAGACATGATGGTGAAAATTGTTTGAAGTAGAGATATGATCTCGTTTGAGTACAAAATATGAATTTCGTGGTAAATTGTAAGAAATGGAAGAGTACACAAAGGGAACTTCGACGTTCAGTACTACAAATAGAATTTTTTTGTTGTTGAGTTCCACGAACGTTTACGAAAAAAAGAAATAAAAATCCACGGTTACTGAAAGGTAGTAACCAATGTTTACATGTTGTTATAGTCAATGCAATTCTGTTATGCACTTCCAGCTGTGGGAATAACAATGCAAGTGAGATAAATTAGCAAGTGACCTTATGAATGTAATCCTGCGCTCTCGCTCGTCAAACTATGGAGGGTGAGTGCTGAGGCTATTTGCTCACTTGTTGGCAATTAATATTTATTGTCAATGTCTTCTGAGTTGGCCATCTTTGGTGGTGTGATGTTTCTACTTGTTTACGATGGTGTATTGTTTCTCTCCATACGTCATATTACACACACCGAGGGTTTCCTTGCGCTGCGAGCTCTCTTCGCATTTGTGGCCAGAATGATGTGTGCAACTGACGGAGTGTAGGCGGTTTTCTAAGACGTCACTCAAATGTATTACCGAAGATGTATGAACCTCTGAATTATTTTCGTAAGATGGACTCCTTTGCACCTCTGTTTTACGTAGCGAAGTGTAAGGGTATTAGGAACCTGTCAGCGTACACTAAACTGACGGCTGTTCAAGTCCACGTATGGCCAAGCAGGTACAGGTTTTTCACCGTTTTTCTACATCGCTTAAGGCAAATTACGGAGTGGTTGGTCAGCCGGATGTTAAAGCATATGGAAGATCTTTCCTTTGACAGACGACAGTACTCCCTAAACAGTAACATTAGACCGTGATTTTGCTTCTACGTCGGCCACTGTGTGCAAAGCGGTCCTAGGCGCTTCAGTCCGGAACCGCGCGATTGCTACTGTCGGAGGTTCGAATCCTGCCGCGGGCATGGATGTGTGTGATGTCCTTACGTTAGTTAGGTTTAAGTAGTTCTAAGTTCTATGGGGACTCATGACCTCAGAAGTTAAGTCCCATACTGCTCAGAGCCATTTGAACCAGTTTTTGCATCTACATCTGCATACATACTCCGCAACCCACCATACGATGAACCGCGACGAGCCCTTGCACTGCTGCCCTTTCACGTCCTGCTCGAAAAAGTAGCGAACGTAAAACCATTGCACGAAACGATTTCGTACAAACCCTGTTATACTTCGTCTTCTCTTCGTGGTCGGTACGTATTGGTGGCAGCAGAATCGTTCTCTACTCACGAGAAGAACACGGCAATTACTGTAACCAAATTTTCGAAAAACTTTGCTGAGTGGAAGACCGGTCTAAATAAGCGAACACGTCTAGTCCGTAGATACTCAACCATTTCTGAAAAACGGTCAATGTCTCCGACGTATCATACACGTCTATTACGCACGAAAAGCTCAGCCAGACTCCTACTTTTGCGTCTCGTCTTCGAAACCCAATTATCATTTTTATTTAGGTCTATTTTGTCTGCACACGTCCAGAGAGGGTTTCTACACGAATGTTTCTTATCAAGTGAGGGGATACAAGGGCGGTGTGTATATTGTAAAGTTACAGCTGCGTTTTACAATAAGTGTCATACATTTATTATATAGTATACTGTATGTGTTTTTGTGTAGTTTTAAGGGTTACAATCTTTGTAAATTCTCATACTCTTATGTTACATTCTTATATCAGCTTTCAATTCTTACATTGTATTCTCATTTTTATCTTATAGAGAGATGTGCTACATCCCCTTTGATGATACCGATCGTAGAAACATGTAAAACATAGAAATCCAGAACCCAGCGAGCATCGCGAGAGGGCAGATTTGCCACAGCATTTCTTGGCATGAATCTCACTCGAGATAGAAACGTCGTTCATATCGCTGAAGATTTCAGGAGTTGTCAATCATTTCGCGGCAAAGCTAGCATACCGGATCACTTTGCGGAAAACTGGCGCTTGTATTGATTATGAATCAAGACACATTGCAGGAATTACACCGAAAAAAATTTAAAATAATTTTTCCGTTTATTTGTGGTTTTGATTCATTTACCAGACATATAATTGGTAGACGAACTAGAACACTGGAAAACAATGATAATGTAATCTTCTACGGACATGGGTAGATAAAGGGAAAACATAAACAAAAATAGTAATAGGGTTTCGAACACGAGGAACAAAAACGTCAATCTGCGGCGCAGCAGTCATTGTGCCAACGCGTCGCCTCAACTATTTACGTGCTGCAAGTCACGTAAAGTACTTCGAGAACTTTGACCGTCGATTTCTCAGAAACGGTCAAATATCTACGGATAAGTTGAGACACGTGTTCGCTTACGTTGTTGACTCCTCTTCCACTGTGTGAATTTTCTGGGAAATAGGGTTGTGCCAGGTTGTCCTCGTCAGCTGAAAATTCTGCTTCTCTAAACTTTCTCTGTAGTACCTTCTCCCCTACAGGAATTAACATTCGAGTTCACGGAACACCACCGTAATACTTGCGTGTTGATCGAAACCACCGATATCAATGTACACCGTATTAGTCAGATCATTTACGTGTAAAGAACAAGAGCGAACCTATCGAACAATTCTGGCCTACATCTGACTGTAGCTTTACCTCCGTTAAGCATCCGCCTTCCAGGACAACGTAGTGGGTTACATTACTATTTATGACTCTCCGAGCCTCTCACATAATCACGGAACTGACTTCAGACGTGTATTGTACAGTCTTAAGGTTGTATTATGTATTTTTTAAGTAAAATACTTGCATGCAGAGGACACTACACGACACGGACGAAAGAACTTCGCACAGTGAGAGGGCTGTTGGTGGGAGCACTGAACGCCATAATTTTCAATCTAGGAGAAACATTCAAAAACTGGATTGAAACTGGTATTATCTAATATAGTATCTAGGGATATTTAAAACGCTTGTTCTTTTCAAAAGGTTGAGGCGCTCTGAAATAAATGTCAATGTCAAGAAGACGAAAAATCGAAACTGAAATACGTCCCGGAAACCTACGCACCACAATAGAAAAGAGTTACGAGTTTCAAAAAGGTTTAATTTATGTATATTTTGAAAAAAAGGGAGCCATCAAAGTAACAAACACTTAATTGGAAATACTTTATTTTCGCCGATATCGAACAGATATTTTTATGAAATTATATCGATTCACTTGCATCCGCGTAGCAATCTAAGCATTTTCTGCACTAATTGGATTACTTTTCGAACTAGTTTCTATCCGTACAAATGCGTTTGCTAGTAATTTGAAAGTGCTCACGTTTTATATCGTACAACAAAACAAAAGAAAAAATAAAATAAAAAGTAAATGACAAGCAGAGGCGAGATAAACACGGGCTTTTAGGCTGTTTACCATAAACGAATCATGTTACGAAGAGAAACATAGTTGAGAATAATTGTTAATGCTAATGACATCTGTGATAATATCCAAAACTAACAGGACGCCTGTTCCAGCGGTAACTTTTCTGGCTCTACACAGGTTACTGTAAAGCGCCAGAGAAAATACGGTTTTAACAAATTGTATTTATGACACATTTTACATGAATGAATCTTAAAAAATAATCTCTCTGAGCAATATTCTAAGCCAACAAGAATTTAATCTCCAAAAGCAAGAAGAAAAAGCATGAGTCCCTCCAGAAATCCAGGAATAGAGTTCCTACTGCTGTTCAGTCACAGTTCGTAGGATGCCACACCAGAGACGGACAGACTGATTGTGAATTTCCTATTAGCGATACGTTCTGAATCTGTGCTGATTCGCAGGCAGAGCCTTGCCTGTCTCAATCAACATCTCTTGTCAGACGAAAGTGTGGAAGAATGCTATTATCAAGTTCTTGCTGGACCGAAATATGGACGGTTATTAAGTAAGCAACTTGAGTTGAAGACAGATGTCGCCCGTGTTCATAATTACGCCCGATTTCCTAACTACGCTGGCTAGTGGGGATTAACAAGTTAATATCTTTAGATCGAACACTGTTGGAAAAAACATTCTCATCGCCAGATTTTAGATGTTAGGAGGAATAGACATGGTGGCATATAGTTCCTTACTTAGTCATTTCAAAGAACATCTATGTTTTTAATGAGTAGTTTTAGCTTTTCAAAAAAAAATTATCGTTTTTCAAAAGAAAAGATTTCCATTGTTGAAGGAGGATTTAATTCTTTGAAGGCACATTGATAGTTTTTGGAGGAAGAGCTTTAGTTTTTCAAGGATCGGTCTTAAATGTTAAAGACATTTTAGTTAAGTGTTTTGATGTTACTAACAAAATTTCAGATTTTTTGAAAGATTTAGAATGAGAGATATTTTTTTCTAAGAAGAATTTTTAGTTTACTTCTAGTCAAGAGTTTTAATTTCTGAAAGAAGTGATTCAATCACTCTAAAAGCGTTTTTCTTGGAAGAATTTCAATTTTTAAAAGAATAGTTTTTTGAATCTTTAGAAGAAGGGTACTGTTTTTCATACCTGAGTTTGTTGTTCCCCGAAGTGGAAATTTTTCATGCTTTTTAATAACTTTCTTCCACTTTGTAATTAAATATTCTTCGTCTTTGTTTTTCGAAGAAGAGTTTCAAGTGTTTCGAGAGAAGAGCTTTAATGTTACGAGGAATTATTTTAATTTGTTGAAGAATAGTTTTCTTTTTTTAGCTACGTCTAAATCTATACTTCGCAAGCCACCCAACGGTGTGTGACTGAGGCCACTTTACGTGCCACTGTCATTACCTTCCTTCTCTCTTCCAGTCGCGTATGGTTCGCGGGAAGAACGACTGCCGGAAAGCCACCTTGCGTGCTCGAATCTCTCTAATTTTACATTCGTGATCTCCTCGGGAGGTATATATAACCCTGTGACGAAACGCGGCGCTCTTCTTTGGATCTTCTCTATCTCCTCTGTCAACCCGACCTGGTACGGATCCCACACTGACGAGCAATAGTGATGTATAGGTCTAAAGAGTGTTTTGTGAGCCACCTCCATTGTTGATGGACTACATTATCTAAGGATTCTCCCAATGAATCTCAGTCCGCAGCTAGTGGTTGTGCGGTAGCGTTCTCGCTTCCCGCGCCCGGGTTCCCCGAGTGGAAGATGACAACAACAGAGGTCGAGAGAGTTAAACTACACAAGCATTGAGTTCTTCTGTTTTGTTGTCAAAGTAGGTCTATTTCTAGTTAGAAGAGGAAGTATGCATCGTACGACCTCAGGCACTCAGAAATGCAGGGAACCGGTTCAAGTCAGTCAGTATCTTATTTTTCCAATAAACGGTCCTCCGCAACTGTAAGTCTTAAACCTGAAGTAGAAACTTGCGAAGTATTTCATGAGGCGTCCTTGTAATCTTACCCTTTTAGGGAAGCAGCCTATTCACGCCGTATAAATTCACATCAGTTCTACATCTACATCTACATCCATACTCCGCAGGCCACCTGACGGTGTGTGGCGGAGGGTACCCTGAGTACCTCTATCGGTTCTCCCTTCTATTCCAGTCTCGTATTGTACGTGGAAAGAAGGATTGTCGGTATGCTTCTGTGTGGGCTCTAATCTCTCTGATTTTATCCTCATGGTCTCTTCGCGAGATATACGTAGGACGGAGCAATATACTGCTTGACTCTTCGGTGAAGGTATGTTCTCGAAACTTTAACAAAAGCCCGTACCGAGCTACTGAGCGTCTCTCCTGCAGAGTCTTCCACTGGAGTTTATCTATCGTTTCCGAAACGCTTTCGAGATTACTAAATGATCTTGTAACGAAGCGCGCTGCTCTCTGTTGGATCTTCTCTATCTCTTCTATCAACCCTATCTGGTGCGGATCCCACACTGCTGAGCAGTATTCAAGCATTGGGCGAACAAGCGTACTGTAATCTACTTCCTTTGTTGTCGGATTGCATTTCCTTAGGATTCTTCCAATGAATCTCAGTCTGGCATCTGCTTTACCGACGATCAACTTTATATGATCATTCCATTTTAAATCACTCCTAATGAGTACTCCCAGATAATTTATGGAATTAACTGCTTCCAGTTGCTGACTTGCTATTTTGTAGCTAAATGATAAGGGACCTATCTTTCTATGTATTCGCATCACATTACACTTGTCTACATTGAGATTCAATTGCCATTCCGTACACCATGCGTCAATTCGCTGCAGATCCTCCTGCATTTCAGTACAATTTTCCATTGTTGCAACCTCTCGATACACCACAGCATCATCTGCAAAAAGCCTCAGTGAACTTCCGATGTCATCCACCATGTCATTTATGTATATTGTGAATAGCAACGGTCCTATGACACTCCCCTGCGGCACACCTGAAATCACTCTTACTTCGGAAGACTTCTCTCCATTGAGAATGACATGCTGCGTTCTGTTATCTAGGAACTCCTCAATCCAATCACACAATTGATCTGATAGTCCGTATGCTCTTACTTTGTTCATTAAACGACTGTGGAGGAACTGTGTCAAACGCCTTGCGGAAGTCAAGAAACACGGCATCTACCTGTGAACCCGTGTCTAAGGCCCTCTGAGTCTCGTGGACGAATAGCGCGAGCTGGGTTTCACACGACCGTCTTTTTCGAAACCCATGCTGATTCCTACAGAGTACATTTCTAGTCTCCAGAAAAGACATTATACTCGAACATAATACGTGTTCCAAAATTCTACAACTGATCAACGTTAGAGATATAGGTCTATAGTTCTGCACATCTGTTCGACGTCCCTTCTTGAAAACGGGGATGACTTGTGCCCTTTTCCAATCCTTTGGAACGCTTCGCTCTTCTAGAGACCTACGGTACACCGCTGGAAGAAGGGGGGCAAGTTCCTTCGCGTACTCTGTGTAAAATCGAACTGGTATTCCATCAGGACCAGCGGCCTTTCCTCTTTTGAGCGATTTTAATTGTTTCTCTATCCCTCTGTCGTCTACTTCGATATCTACCATTTTGTCAACTGTGCGACAATCTAGAGAAGGAAGCACAGTGCAGTCTTCCTCTGTGAAACAGCTTTGGAAGAAGACATTTAGTAATTCGGCATTTAGTCTGTCATCCTCTGTTTCAGTACCATTTTAGTCACAGAGTGTCTGGACATTTTGTTTTGATCCACCTACCGCTTTGACATAGGACCAAGATTTCTTAGGATTTTCTGCCAAGTCAGTACATAGAACTTTACTTTCGAATTCATTGAAAGCCTCTCGCATGGCCCTCCTCACACTACATTTCGCTTCGCGTAATTTTTGTTTGTCTGCAAGGCTTTGGCTATGTTTATGTTTGCTGTGAAGTTCCCTTTGCTTCCGCAGCAGTTTTCTAACTCGGTTGTTGTACCATGGTGGCTCTTTCCCATCTCTTACGATCTTGCTTGGCACATACTCATCTAACGCATATTGTACCATGGTTTTGAACTTGGTCCACTGATCGTCAACACTGTCTGTACTTGAGACAAAACTTTTGTGTTGAGCCACCAAGTACTCTGAAATCTGCTTTTTGTCACTTTTGCTAAACAGAAAAATCTTCCTACCTTTTTTAATATTTCTATTTACGGCTGAAATCATCGATGCAGTAACCGCTTTATGATCGCTGATTCCCTGTTCTGCATTAACTGATTCAAATAGTTCGGGTCTGTTTGTCACCAGAAGGTCTAATATGTTATCGCCACGAGTCGGTTTTCTGTTTAACTGCTCAAGGTAGTTTTCAGATAAAGCACTTAAAAATATTTCACTGGATTCTTTGTCCCTGCCACCCGTTATGAACGTTTGAGTCTCCCAGTCTATATCCGGCAAATTAAAATCTCCACCCAGAACTATAACATGGTGGGGAAATCTACTCGAAATATTTTCCAAATTATTCTTCAGCTGCTGAGCCACAACAGCTGCTGAGCCCGGGGGCCTATAGAGACATCCAATTACCATGTCAGAGCCTTCTTTAACCGTGACCTTCACCCAAATCATTTCACAATTCGAATCTTCGTCAATTTCCTTCGATACTATTGCACTTCTTATCGCTATAAACACGCCTCCCCCTTCACTGTCCAGCCTATCTCTGCGGTATACATTCCAATCCGAGTTTAGGATTTCATTACTGTTTACGTCTGGTTTCAGCCAACTTTCTGTTCCTAGTACTATATGGGCGTTGTGACCGTTTATTAATGAGAGCAGTTCTGGGACCTTTCTATAGACGCTCCTGCAGTTTACTATTAGCACATTAATATTGTTATTCCTTGTTGCATTTTGCCTACTCCTGCCTTGCCGCGTCTCAGGAGGCGTCTTGTCGGGCCTAGGGAGGGGATTCTCTAACCTAAAAAACCGCCATGTGCACTGCACACGTACTCCGCTACCCTCGTAGCCGCTTCTGGCGTGTAGTGCACACCTGACCTATTCAGGGGGACCCTACATTTCCCCACCCGATAGCGGAGGTCGAGAAATTTGCACCCCAGCTCTCCGCAGAATCGTCTGAGCCTCTGGTTTAAGCCTTCCACTCGGCTCCAAACCAGAGGACCGCGATCGGTTCTGGGAACGATACTACAAATAGTTAGCTCTGATTCCACCCCGCGAGCGAGGCTTTCCGCCTTCACCAACTCCGCCAACCGCCTGTACGAACTGAGGATGACCTCTGAACCCAGACGGCAGGAGTCATTGGTGCCGACATAAGCAACAATTTGCAGTCGGGTGCACCAAGTGCTCTCTATCGCCGGCGGTAGGGCCTCCTCCACATCTCCGATGAGACCCCCCGGCAAGCAGACAGAGTGAACACTGGCCTTCTTCCCCGACCTTTCCGCTATTTCCCTAAGGGGCTCCATCACCCGCCTAACGTTGGTGCTTTTCCATAGTGGGCCAGCCAGTCCGCTGTAACTAGCTCTGACGTCATAAAAGTTGCGCAATACTTTAAAAATCAAGTAAATAAACTGAAACGTTTCTAGCATGTCAGGAGTAATACCATATATCATTATGTGTTGAATATCAGTTCAATAACTTTAACCTTTTTCGAAATTTGGACGTTTTTTTGTAAAAATTATTGGCGCAACAGAAAAGAGCTAGAAATTTAAAAATTAATATTTAGCTTCCTTTTGCATAATAATTTAGTAGAAATAGTATTCTGGATCTCACAAATTATAATTTTTGTTGAAATTCATGATTTTCTGGTTTTTGTCTTAAAAATTAAGGAAGCAAGATACATTAAGTAGGTGAATGAATAAAGCTAGGATGTTTAAATTTAAGTAGAAGGGAGATACGCTACAATCATAAAGATGAAAGAAGTTTCAACTGAATAACTAATAAACTGTAGCGATAGCGTATCTCCAAAGGGCAAGTTCAGAGCTCGTCTACTGCGTACAGTGTAATTAAATTAATTCTCTCGCCCAAAATATTGGACTTAGCCACGTCAGACTTTTATTATGATTACTTACTTGTGTGCTCATGGCACATTTAAATTGAGAGCTTCATCGGCCATAAGCAAAGGAAGCAATGATTTATTTAATAACTTAAAGTGGTGCATTACTAGCCCAGCGGCTAGTCGGGACAGCGAATTTAATCAATCATTCCCTTAGCCGTCCGCACTGCGGCTTTATATGTAAGAACGCTGCGCGACGAAAGGAAGGCCCCAGTTCTCTCCAGACGCTGATTAACGCACCACCTGTGCCGGGAGTCGCGTCGCGTCGGTATCATTGCTATAAACAGCCTCGGATGCCGTAATAAGTTACGCATAACCATGAAATTGTTTTCGAGTGAAGTGTTAATTCTGGGATGACGTCAATGATCTATCTTCAGTTTGCGTATTTTCACGTGCCGCCGCGGGACAAACATTCTACCATTATTTAGCGTGGCATTTGATGAACATTATCAACGAATTAGGGCGAGCATTCACTTAAACATTTAATTGGAACAGTTATAGTTGCATCAGCACATTAGACTCTGAAATCCTCTGGTAGTTGGATTGTGCGGATTCTTTTTGGTCTGTGACTTTCCGAATGTAGTGAACAGTTTAGAAAGAATCGTTTTTGATTATGAATCCCAGACAATCTCCTAATTCCTCAGAGCTATAAGCTGTAGCTATAAATGTATTTCTCAGATGAAGTGAGCACTAGGAATTCTAATTACAGGCTTCCCGTTTTGCTGATCACTTTCTGGTTGCCAGTATTGTAGTTAGAGAGCCAGTGTTGAGAACGGCAAACAACAGCATTAAATAAATCATAGGAACATTTCATTAACAATTATTTCCACCCGCCGCACCACATATGTTGCAACTCGGCCGGGAAAGACATGACATATAATTCATTAATAACAACAAAATTCCGTACGCCGCCCCACATATGGTGTATCGTCGGGAAAGAAATTCCACATTTATTATTCAATCATACAAATTCCACCCGCCGCCCCACACCCTCCTACACATAAATTTTAAAATTCTCGTCCTCACCATAAATTCTGAAACCTTAGAGAGGCGTAAGATATATAAAAGAAAAACCTTTCACTTATCTCCATTTTATCTTGTTGCTCGCTCCAGTTTTTGCGTCTAGGGACAAATTATTGCGGCTAAAGTTTTGATTTTACGTTGTGGGTTCCCGATGGCTAAGTAACTGATGAAGATTTGCCTTTCTTACTGTTGAATTTTATTCTTTGTTACATTTTTCAATAGACTGTTCTTACAAGGCATACCCACTACCACTTACATTCTGCGATACCCATAATATTCCGAAGAGTTTACATAACAAAAGATTTTACAAACTTGCTTGACAAAAGAAGAATCATCACCAAGGCATAACATTATTTTATAAATGAATCCAGAAAAAAATTAACAAACAGCGTTAGATTGTGCAATTAATAATAAGAATTTTAAGTATGCCAGAAATTTAGTAATTTCAAATATTTAAAAGAAAAGATAATTTTAACTATACGTGCTCAGTGATAACCATTTAGTTTCATTTTATACCATTTAGCCTGAAATACAATACATCGTATACAAAATCAAATTAAATTCTTTCAGTGAAACATCCCAGAATGTTCACGTATAGCAGATTCGGGAGTAATCCTGGTATCAGCTACTTCTATACTAAAAAAGGTTATGCTGAAAAAAGGTTGTCCCATTACAAAGTTTTGTCGAAACCACAAGCTAGGCGATATAGAAGAGGGTTACTGTTCATTGCAATTGATAAAAATATTAGGTACAGGGAGTTCCAAACTGAGGCTGACTGCTGACAAGACTACCGATTGATAATGGGCCAGCGCTCCCTATTAAGTCAGACTCGTTAACCACCACTGAGGAAGCTTCAGTGCTGTAATCACTAGGCGAGGACGACCCCCTCAGCACCAAGGCTACTAGCGGACGCTGGCTTAGAGCCGAAATGTTCGAGAACCTTCCGGAAATTTCTGGAAGACCTTTATGAAGATCTTCGGAAGAGTAACGGTCAGTGCAGGGGCACAAGGCAGTCATTACCAGGAAGTAGGCAGAGCTACGGAGTCACTGTAGATTGGTATTTCCATTTTGTTGCACTAAGAACTACAAAATGTCTGTATACATTCAATTGAGGACAACTGATTTTTTGTTAAGTATCTAGCAAGTCATTATCTTGAGTTTTCTACCTGTCAGTAAAAAGACAAGCTCGGTAGAGTTTGTCTCTAGCAGTAGCAACGTGAAACAGTTGATATTTTCTGCCTATGTGAACGGGAAAAGAAACAGGCGCAGTCTCGCTCTTGTCTCTCATTGTGATTAAAGTATTTGATTGTGTGCTGTCGGAACAAGGAGTGTAAACAAAGTTATTGTCTCTGACAGCGAACAGTAGAACTTCGGTACATGGAGGTGCTGGTATGGCCTAACATGAGGAGAGATGGGGTGTACTCATTGAATTGCAACGATGTAAAGTCACTGTAAGACAGGTCTCCAAATAATGTTGAAATACTGAAAAATTAATTCTTCTTAAACTGCATCCTTAAGTGTTTCTCCGCTTATAAACTTTCTACAAAGCGAACAATTTCTCCTCTGCGTTCCAGAATCACCTTCTAAGCACCCTTGTAGAATTTTTCCCTGTTAGTCCATTGAAGGTAATTTAGTAGACCTCAACCCGTCGTCAGCATCCTGATTGTGCTACACGGGCCACACCTTCGTACAAAGTTGGTGCTACAACCTGTGCGGAGGCCCTACTTGGCGTAGTTGTCTGGATAAGAATAACCGGTTTAGACGAAGTAAAAAGAATCGTTGGACGTTTTTACCGGCCACCCGGTTCCTCGGTATCAGTTTTAGAATCATTCACTGGATGTCTACGTCCTTTAGCTTGGATATACCTTGATAATATAATACGAATATTAGTTGGAGGCGACTGTAACCTACTGAGTACAGGCTGCGACATCTATGGTACACAGGGACAGTCTTGTGATGTAGTTCTCTACACATTTTACGAAAACTGTCTGAATCAAAGAGTTAGACAATTTACACGCCATTTTAATATTTTATACCTTGTAGTCACAGACAGCCTTGGCGTTATCGACAGCATCAGTACAGAGACAGTGGATTGACGATGCTATCGTAAAGACGATGGTTAGTAATGTTAATAACTCCATCAAGAAAGCTACAAGAATTTTTATGTCGGAAGGAGCAGAAAAGCAGTAGGTAGCATCCAGCACGGACAATGAATGGGCATCAGTTAGTTCCAGTATGATAGATGTTGAGGAATTATGGTCAAAGTTTATGCTGGTTGTAAACCATCCCCCTAGAAGTTTGCGCCTACTAAGTGCGCTAAGGACGGAAAATAACCACCGTGTTTATGTGACAAAATCGGAAAATAATGCGGAAACAAAGACGTGGACTCTCGGTTCATAAGAAAACAGGCAAATGTCGACAGGCCAAATGTGTTCTTAATTCTAGCGTCTCTAAAATGATCGATGCGTGAATCAAACTACAACTGCCACCACCATACGTTATCGAAAGATCGTACTGACAACCATAGAAAATTTTGCTCTTACGTAAAGTCACTGAGAGACTCGAAATATTCTATTGAGCCACTGATCAACTCGCCTGGTGTAGCTTCAGAAGACACCAATAGACAATGATGTTTTAAATGGTACTTTTAAAAAATAATTCAGGCAGCACCCTTCCACAGACATACTAACGTATTACCACCGCACGGTCTCGTGTGGAGGACCTAGAAATAAGTATCACTTACGCTGAGTAAAAACAGTCGAAAACAAATAAGTCGCTATAGCAGAATGAAATCCCATCTCATTTTATAGAAAGAACATGTCGTATATCTCTCGTCCATCGCAAACTCTAAAGCGACTGGGAAAAAGCGCAAGCGACTTGTGTAAATAAGATGAGTAAAATAACGGAACCGTAAGTTGCTGTAGTTAGACATAAACGTTTCTGTCCACAAATTTGGCACGTATTTGGAAAGTAACGTTCTTAAAAATCTCAGCATGTTCTTTTCTTACATGATATGCTGCAAACAATGGATAGAGGGCGACAGGCAGATTTCATAATCCTAGATTTCCGGAGAGAGTTTGACACCTTGCCCTACTGCAGAAAGTTAACGAAGGAATGAGCGCACTGAATAGGTTATCAGATGTGTGAGTGGTTCGACGAGGTTTTACGTAGGAGAACCCAGTATGTTGCTCTGGACAAAGATGTCGTCAGCAGTGCTCCAATCACCAATCATTTTATTCATATACTCAACTAATATGACGGACACTGTGAGCAGCGCCGGTCGTTGTGGTTCTAGGCGCTTCAGTCCGGAATCTCGCGACTGCTATGGTCGCAGGTTCGAATCTTGTTTCGGGCATGAATATGTGTGATGTTCTTAGGTTAGTTAGGTTTAAGTCGTTCTAAGCTCTAGGGGACTGATGACCTCAGGTGTTAAATCCCATAGTGCTTAGAGCCATTTGAGCCACAGTGAGCAGCAGTCGGCAGCTGTTTGCTAAGGACGCTGTGTGTACAGAGAGGCCGTTGAGTGGCTGTGGCAGGATAAAATAACTAATAAATATAAAGTACAATCTTGTTATGTTTCTTGACACAGTAAGGTGGATTAAATATCTAGACGTAATCGTTGGAGGGCAATACGAACGAGACGTCTGGAGTAGCAAAAGAGAGTGGTCAATTTAGGTTCATTGGGAGAATTCGAGGAAACTGTAGCTCATCCATGAGAGAGACTGCGTATGTAATAGTGCGCGACATATTCTCCAGTACTGCTCAAGTATTTGGCATCTACACCTGGTTGGATTAAAGGAAGACTTCGAATCAATTCACAGGCATGATGCTAGATTAGTTACCTGGAGGTTTGATAAATACGTGAGTTTCGTGAGAAAGAACTCTGGTGGGAATCTCTGGTGGGAACACTGCTGAGAACGTTTCAACATCCCGCATTTGTGACAGACTGTAGAAAGATACTACTGCCACCAATGTATGTAATGGCGTCCAAGACACGACGAGAGAAATTAGGGCTCGTGTGGAAAGAAAGAAATATCAATTTTCCCCTCGCGCCGTTTGCGATTGAGGCAGGAAAGGGAAGGACCAGGAGTATTAGAAGGTAATTTCCGTACGCACCGTATGCTGGTTAACGTAGTTTGTAGTCAATGCAGATGTAGATGCCAATGTACCTACAACGTGAAGTGCAAGGTTTTCATTGAATGGGTAAGTTGATTACTTGTACATCGGAGATTGGATTTGACCAATTAGGTAAAGATATTGTGCAGTGTGACGTCATATGTGCACGATCCAGACTTCTAACAGATCATTGTCAGTACTAACTTTGCTTCTACATTTTTTGGAATGCAGACTGTAGTAAAACGGCTGATGTATAGCGTGATCCGAGGTCTTCATATGGATGGGAGGTGATAGTTTCGTTCTGATTTCGCGAAGTAAGCAAATTTGATGTAACGAAAATAAGAAAATCTTTCTCATGGCACGTATTTTACACACACTTGTGGTGTACGTTGGTGACTTTGCCCGCCATTTATATGACATTATGGCTAAGTTCAGATACGTAATATCGATAGTTAAATATTTCCCGTGGAACCTAGAAGAAAACTGAATTAGTTTTTAACGTCCCATCTGCAGTGAGGCTGTTAGAGGCTAAACGTAAACATTGATATTACAATCGAATTTACAAAGAGACGCTTGGAAGCTGTATACTACCACCATCTCCAACGTACCACCACAATTTTTCCTTTGAATGATTTAGGTTAGCTGTGCAGACTCTGAAATTGAATACGGAAATTTCACCACATTATTCCTACGAACGAGACCAGTATTTTGAATGTTACGAAGATCGCTTGTCCTAACGTGAACACTTTCCTTATTTCATAAGCAGTTAGTGACACGGCAGATACGTTTGTTACAATTGACAGTGCATAGCTACGAGATGATTTGCTTATATGGAAAAAACTCGTACATTTTTGGGTCACAGCAACACCGCTATCGCGAATTCGGCACCTAATTTACAACGGAGCAGGTAAAAAATTTTCTACGTGCAAAAGAACTTACTTCGTTACTACACACTGCACAATGTCGCAATTAAGGAGAGTTGCCTGTATTGCAGAGATTCGTAATTTGTATCACTGCTACAATGTTCGTACCTCCTGAATAAGCCAATACTTTGTGACGTCAACCTGAACTACGATTTGCTACATCGGTTCTCCTTGCAGAAGCGATCAGCAACCCTTCGCACACATCGGGCATGCGTGCAGCCTACATAGCCCCTGCACACCTCAGCTTAGCCCACTCGCCCTGTAACGGACGGACACGAGGCGGCGGTACGAGCGCTAGCAGAGACCGCCACTTCCAACGGATCTCTCGCCTCCGCCACACACGTGATTCGAGTACTCCACCACCCGCTGCTATAAGGGTAGGCACCAGAGCTACGAGAGGTTCTCCTAACTTCCTGGCGGGTTCCATTCACCCCATCGTCTCACGAGCCGCCTTCATCGCTGTTCGCCTGCCGCAGATGGAAATTCTCCTCGAGTGCTGCTGTTTCTCGGACTCAGAATATTTTCTGTACGAGGATATTTGTTTTTGGAGATCGTAATTCTGTTATTTCCTCAGACTGTGAAGTCTTCGTACCTGTAAGGCAACGAAATTGTGATTTTATTGTTATCGTTGCCTTCTTTGCTCAGACAACTTTTGTTAATTGCCATCACTCTTTTCCCTTTGTCTTTGTGAGTGATACATTAGAATTACTAATATAATTAGCCACATGATGCTTTACTTATTGGTGAATATACATAAAACAACTTTAGTTTTCAGGCAGTCAAGTATCTGTATTGGTCGTGGTTCGTTTGTGTGAAACATACAAAGAGATAATAACGAGGTTGCCAATAACGTACCACTATCAGTTTCCAATATTGTACCGGTACATTTTAAGAAACTTGCTCATACTGTGAGCTATAAAGAATGCATTTAGGATCATTGATTCAACACAATATTTAGAAAAGATATGATGGAATTTCCTTAGCCTAAGGTATTGATTATATTATTATTTTGTATTAGAGTATGGCAACAGAAAGCCGTTAACGAAAGTGGAACACAGATGACTTGCATTTAGGTGTAACAGTATATCTAAGTGGGGATCATGGACTAAATGAATGTGCGTACATATACAGTACAGCGTGTCTGAGGTAACAATTAAGAAGAATGCTGAAAATTAAAACAAAAATGCAAAAGAGAGTAAAAACCTTGTTAGCTCTTGTAAAGTGTTACTCAACTGTCTTCAAAACGAATTGGAAGAGCATATTCTTACATATGAAAATATGTTCGGTACAAGTATATCAGATGCAAGAAACTTTGCGCCCGATATTGTAGAACGAGGCGGATTGCGCCATAATTTAATTTCAGTGGAAATTATGATAGTCGAAAAGGGTCTGAAGGAATCTATCCAAAAAATATCTTGACATTCGAGGGAAATGATTAAAGCTGCAAGTAACCACCAAGGCCGAACCAAGGAGCCCGTACTATTACGATCAGTTCACGCAAAGAGAAAAAGCTACAGCCCAATGTCTGACAACAGAGTATTTTAGAGACTTTTGGAAAGCACCACATAAACTCATTTGTAAGACTAAGAAATGGCAGCGAAAATTCTGCAAGAAGAGTAAACAGATGACTAGATACTATGCATGAAACGCAAAATGTGGAGTTATGCAACGGGTGTAAGCGTGAAGAAATGATTGAAAAAGTTATATTGCACTGCTTGATGCTGCTGGTCTAGGACGTAAAATATGGAACATTTCCTTAGCCCTTAGACTCTGAACAATGCGAAAACAAAAATAATTTTAAAATTTTTTACAAAATTAAATTTTAAAATTTTTCACAAAATTAACCTTTATTACGAAGTACGAGAAGAAATCGAAAAAAATTAAACCATGATATGCTTTAAGGCAGTGGTTTTACTTTGAAATTTAATTTTAAAATTTTTCATAGAATTAATCTTTACCTTCGTAGAAGGCAAAAAATGCAAGAAGAAATTAGTCAAACTTAAACGACAGTCTCACTTTGGAACCACTAGGACATACAGTTTTTAACCACCTATCATATCACGTGATACATTCGAAAGTAAATTTACATTTTTCATGCACACAATCCCATATCTCGAAAAGTCCATGAATCATAATGGTTATAACAAGTGATAGTCCTAAACAACAAGCAAAAATTTACCTAAGACTTTTTACCAAAGTTTTGTAACAAAACCTCATATTACTCCAATGGTTTCATTTCGCAGCCGCTCATAAAAGCTGTAATACAAACTTAAACTTACATTACAATAACTGTAGATATACTTACTTTCATTGTCAATCATCTCTTCAAGATGGACACTATAAAAAAGAAATACATATCACGATGCCCTATAATCACGTAACAGAATATCCGCGCTGAATGTTGCTTTCAACGCTGAAAATAACTGTTACCGTTCATTACATTCGTAGGGGTACCTCAGTACAGCAGTAGATTGTCTCCGTCTTGAAACACCATCAATGGTTTTATGCTAAAGACACGCTTGCTTAAAGAAATTAATGAAATAGTGATATCAGGCACAAATCACTAGTATTCAAAGAATTAAGCTTAGGCTAGTATGTATTTTCAAGTTTATGAAGATCTATAGACCTACTGGTACAAATTGGGAAATCTGATTAGAGAGCCAGTCCTGACAATACTGTACCATCTGGTGAACAAGATGTATGAGACAGGCGAAATACCCTCAGACTTCAAGAAGAATATAATAATTCCAATCCCAAGGAAAGCAGGTGTTGACAGATGTGAAAATTACCGATCTATCAGTTTAATAAGTCACAGCTGCAAAATACTAACGCGAATTCTTTACAGACGAATGGAAAAACTAGTAGAAGCCGACCTCGGGGAAGATCAGTTTTGATTCCGTAGAAATGTTGCAACACGTGAGGCAATACTGTCCCTACGACTTATCTTAGAAGCTAGATTAAGGAAGGGCAAACCTACGTTTCTAGCATTTGTAGACTTAGAGAAAGCTTTTCACAATGTTGATTGGAATACTCTCTTTCAAATTCTGAAGGTAGCAGGGGTAAAATACAGGGAGCGAAGGTCTATTTACATTTTGTACAGAAACCAGATGGCAGTTATAAGAGTCGAGGGACATGAAAGGGAAGCAGTGGTTGGGAAGGGAGTGAGACAGGGTTGCAGTCTCTCCCCGACGTTATTCAATCTGTATATTGAGCAAGCAGTAAAGGAAACAAAAGAAAAATTCGGAGTAGGTATTAAAATCCATGCAGAAGAAATAAAAACTTTGAGGTTCGCCGATGACATCGTAATTCTGTCAGAGACAGCAAAGGACTTGGAAGAGCAGTTGAACGGAATGGATATTGTCTTGAAAGGAGGATATAAGATGAACATTAACAAAAGCAAAACGAGGGTAATGGAATGTAGTCGAATAAAGTCGGGTGATGCTGAGGGAATTAGATTAGGAAATGAGACACTTAAAGTAGTAAAGGAGTTTTGCTATTTAGGAAGTAAAATAACTGATGATGGTCGAAGTAGAGAGGATATAAAATGTAGACAGGCATTGGCAAGGAAAACGTTTCTGAAGAAGAAAAATTTGTTAACGTCGAGTATAGATTTAAGTGTCAGGAAGTCATTTCTAAAATTATTTGTATGGAGTGTAGCCATGTATGGAAGTGAAACATGGACGATAACTAGTTTGGACAAGAAGAGAATAGAAGCTTTCGAAATGTGGTGCTACAGAAGACTACTGAAGATTAGATGGGTAGATCACGTAACTAAGGAGGAAGTACTGAATAGGATTGGAGAGAAGAGACCTTTGAGGCACAACTTGACCAGAAGAAGGGATCGGTTGGTAGGACATGTTCTGAGGCATCAAGGGATCACCAATTTAGTATTAGAGGGCAGCGTGGAGGGTAAAAATCGTAGAGGGAGACCAAGAGATGACTACACTAAGCAGATTTAGAAGGATGTAGGCTGCAGTAGATACTGCGAGATGAAGAAGCTTGCACAGGATAGAGTAGCATGGAGAGCTGCATCAAACCAGTCTCAGGACTGAAGACCACAACAACATTCCTAATTTGTACTAGTTGCAAATGTTTAGTAAATTAAATGCGATGTGTTTATTTTTCTCAGAATTTCCTTTCTTTAAATCGGATTGCAAGAGGAGGATCCAGTAGGTGAGCCTGGTACCATTTAAACAATTATGTAAGTAACTGTTCAGGCTACGATAAATGAAATCTTAGTGGTACAATGTAGGCAACTCTCCCCTAATTAAGTGTACTGGTACACAAGGTGTTTCCGTAAGAGCATACGTAAATTTAACAGGACCTAGAGGGTGCTCCACAAAACAATTTCAGGTAGAGAACCTGGGATCGGAGAAGCTAGTAATTGTCGACATAATTGAGCAGAGAGTCAGGAACACCAATAGCATCTTTCCCACAAACGAACCACAACGAATACAGATACTTGACTGCCTGAAAACTATATTTCATGGATATTAACCATTAAATCACGTGACTAATTACATTATTTTAGTAATTCTGATGCATCACTCCCACAGACAAAAGGAAAAAAGTGATAGTAATTAGGAAAAGTTCTCTGATCAAAGCTGAACGATAAAAACAAAATCACAATTTCATTGCCTTACAGGTATGAAGACTTAACAGTCTGAGGAAGTAACAGAATTAGGATCTCCAAAGACAAATACTGTCGTATGGAAAATATTCCAAGTCCGAGAAACAGCAGCACTCGAGCAGAAATTTCTGCGCCACGGGAACAGCGATGAAGGCTAATCTTGGTTCTGTGAGCACGATATCAACGAGATACGCAGGTCACTGTAATTTACAGTTCGAATAGATCAGAGAAGCGCTCAGATTATAAAGGACAGTTAACGGTATCAGTTCCCGCTTAGTGGTTAAACAAGTATGTTGTGTGAGGGTCAAATGTTAGATAAAGGATTTATGGTACTTTTTGTAGTCCTGATTCCATAAAAGACCTGAAAGTATATACATGACCTCCGGCTGTACGGATTTCTTACTTCAGTAAACGTTGTTCGTAATGACAGCGGTACGTTTCTGCTAAAATGTAAATAACTGTTTCAGTAGTTTCAAAAACAAAAGAAAGGAAAAAAATTATATGGATGATGTTCCAATGGGTTTGTCTTATCCGCTGATAGGAATGGAATGCGACTGGATATTGAATAACAAGCATGCTTTAATATGTAATGTAACAAATTCAATAGTCAGTTTAAATGTAAGGTAATGCATCGGGAGAGTTCATTCGTGACTGAGTGGCAGTATAATTTGTTATGTTGTTTCTCACTAGCAAATTTGTTATATTTTGGGTAATAGTGCACAAACTAAGGGTGCTACAATACTTTCATGTACTTGCAGAAAACAGCATGAACCATTCACGTACTACTATATGCCATCAGTTTTTAACTTATTTATGTAGCCACGAAAAGTTCTGTCTAAAGTGTGTTACTTGAAATACCGACAAAAAGCGACCACGTATTCATATCAGTATCTACGGGGCACGATTGCATCACAGTCCAAATGATGAAGCTTACTGTTGATCCACTGCTGCCCATTTTAAGATAAATCTTGAACCACTCCTTAACCACAAGTTTTCCCTGAGGCCTGGAAACAAGGACTACCTAAAAAGGATGACGCCACAACATCCTCTGGTTTCCAGTGAATCTGAATTCTTCTTGAACTGCCCAAGGGCTGGGCTTAGAATATGACCAGCTGATCAATTATGTAACTACTAAGAACCTACTGGAACATCTGTTTTAATGAAAGTTCAAGATGATCTCAAGCTTGCCATGGATGGACAAGAAGCAAATATCATGTGGTTCGACATGGCCGACTTCGACATATTACGTGCCAAACTTTGCAGCAAAGATCTCTCACCACATACAATGCTGGGGTTTGGCCCATACCTCACTCATCGCTAGTAATGCTTTGTCGAGCACCATAAGCTAAAGTGGTGGCAGGTAGTATCAACCGACTCCAGGACTCCGAATTAATCCTATGGTATTTTCATTGTGCGTAATTAACGTGCTATCAGAATTGTGCTACTAAAAAAAGCACATGTATGCTGATGACCTCCAGTAGGATTTATGTGCAAAACCAGTAAACTTAAAGACAGCTAACAATCTCAATACTGTGTGAACTATCAAAAAGGGGGCAGGAAACGGCGTTAAAGGCAATCCATCTGATTGGTCGTTCTAGGCTTATTAGTGCAAATATCAGGAATCCCTACCATCTTTAACGCTAAACGGGAAAAATATCGGTAAGCAAAGACTCTGGAAGTAACAACAGATGAAAATATAAATCGGACCGAGAACGTAATTGTAGTCTGCAGGAAGAGACCAGCCTGTCTCCACGCTCTACAAAACTACAAAACCTATTTCATCTTGAAATTCAAAAGAAACGGATAGAAAGACTTACACTCACAAAAGCTTATCACAGCGATGTTATCATGCGAAGTCTTTCTCGGGAAGGCTCAAGATCCTGGAACTCCGTATGAATGCCTGTGTTTCCTGTACCTGTAATGGTCGACTCTTTGATCATTTTTGACCATCATATGCACAGCTACCTTGTCTGCGTGCAGTCAAGAGCAGAGATTCCCTTCAGCTTTATCTTCTGTACTGTCTCATGAAAGAACAATATCCCTCATGTATCTCCTTGAACTAAGCGCTCTTGCCTAATCGACAAGTAAGAAGTGTCCTTTAGAATCAAAGCAGAATCATTTCTGTGCCACTCTTATGATCGACGAAGTTCTCGCAGTTCTTCTTAGTAACACGATCCCGACTCTGGAATAACATCTCGCATTATATTAGAGAACTGAATAATACCTACAGCTCCAGAAGACTTCAAAATGGCTCTCAGCACTATGGGACTTAACTGCTGTGGTCATCAGTCCCCTAGAACTACTTAAACCTAACTAACCTAAGGATATCACACATGTCCATGCCCGAGGCAGGCTTCGAACCTGCGACCATTGCGGTAGCGCAGTTCCAGACTGTAGCTCCTAGAACCTCTTTGCCACTCTGGTCGGCTCCAGAAGACTGCTAATGACATTTTTAATAAAGCAACAAAAAGGCAAATGCTTTTTATTCCAGTCTTTGATCACAATATATTCCTTCGACTTTATCGTGATTATAGTTTCCTCTACACTATTTTCTAAAACAGTCATATTGTCTGAGTTATACTGAACTATGCAAAGATGAAAACGAATACAAATATCGCCGGTCATAAAAATCCATCCTCAAACGGCTGTTATATTTTATAATTTTACTTGTATTGTGTCGGACACAACATATTACCTGTTTATGGATCTGGAGAAAAACCTCACGTTCAATGTAAGGTATACGAAACTATACACGAAAATAGCAATCTGACTACAAAA